>NC_086332.1:72555091-73197904 GCF_032445375.1 Bacillus rossius redtenbacheri
AATCCATGTCGCTTTCGTTTTGTAATAATTATTGTTTTAATTTAATCGAGGTTTTTTATGTTTTCGTTGCTCGGACGGGTCGTAAATCGCTATTGAATTTATCAGTGCGTTTTCGTGCTGTGGTAAATCTAGGTACATTTTATTATTATTCTTTGATATTATTTCGCGGATGTACGGAATTTTAAGTGCGTTGTGAATAGTTTCGTTACTCGTAAATCTGTTACAGTCTAAAATGGCCCTTAGGAAATTATTCTGTTTAACTTGTAGCCGATTTATATGGTGATTTGCAGCATAGCCCCAGACCTCGCAACCATATAGCAACTGCGGGCGTACAATTTGAGTGTAAAGTTGGAGTTTTTTCCTGCGTGGTAAATTAGGTGCTTTTAACATTGGGTACAGGCTTCTTAAGGATCCTGTTGCAATGTTTGTTGCTCGAGTAATTTGTTTGCTCCATAGTAATGTCCTGTCTAGCGTGAGTCCTAGATATTTTGCCTGTGAAACATTAGGAATAGGTTGGTGAAAAATTTCTAGTTCCCTGTCTGGTCTGCCTCTACGTTTTGAAATTACAAGCGTGGTTGATTTAGCTGCATTAATTTTAATTCGCCACCGAGTGTAGTATTGCTCAAGTGCAGTTAGCTGCCTTTGGACGCATACCATGGCATATCTTAGGTTACCAGATTGTTTAATTATGGCTGTATCATCCGCATACATCTGTACGTAGGCGTTTGCATGCGGTATGTCGGCTGTGTAAATATTATAGAAGAAAGGGGAGAGTGGGGAGCCTTGTGGCACTCCAGCTGTAAGTTCGCGAGTAGTCGATTTAGCCCCGTCCAGAGCAACATAAAAGTTACGACGCCATAGATAGTGGGCCACCAGGTATATATATGTGTCTGGAAAATTGAAGTTTATTAATTTTTGAATAAGACCCGGAATCCAGACTTTGTCGAATGCTTTTTCTGCGTCGAGCATTGTCATTACTGTGTAGGCTTTAGATGGGTTATTAAATCCGTCGGTAGCATCTTCAACGATTTTAATTAAGGGGTGGATTGTTGAGTGACCTTTCCTGAAACCAAACTGAATGTCTGGAATCACGTCGTGTTCCTCTGCGTGTGTTTGAAGGCGCGAGAGTAAGGCTTTTTCAAAAATTTTACTCATACTGTTTAGAAGACTTATAGGTCGCCTGTTTTCTGGGATGGCTGGGTTTTTCCCTGGTTTAGGAATTGTGATTATTTTTGCAAGTTTCCAGGAATCGGGGTAAGTTTTGTGTGTTAGTATTGCGTTGAATATCGCCAGTAAATATTCGAGTGCCTCGAGAGGGAGTTTTTTAAGTGTTTCGTAATTTATTGCGTCCGTGCCGCCTGATTTGTTGTTCGGACTGGCTTTAATTAGCTTTAAAAGTTCCCTTAACGTTATGGGTTCAGGAACAGACTGCGTGCCTGTTTGTAAAAAGTTATTTACCGCCTGTGTTGTTGTTAAAGTGAAGTTTCTGTCATTTACGTCTGTGTTCGGGGAGAATTGTTTCTCCAGTAGGTCTGCGACTGCGTTGGCCTTGTCTTCTGCGATGTATTTAGCCCCGGTGGCTGTTATAATAGCTGGGGTTGAAATAAATTTTTTGTTGCCGCGGAGCCTGCGAGATAGTTTCCACATTTCCTGCGGTTTTGTGGCTACTTCGTTTATTAAGTTTCCGAATTGATTTATTTTTTCCTGTTTTAATTTGCGCTGTACGAGATTATTCAGTCTGTTGTATTCGTTTCTGGCTTCTGTTGTGCGGAGCCTTTGTGCTCTGTTTCTGGCTTGCCGCCTAAGAGAAATGTAATAATCCAGATCGGGGTAGTGTGTTCGAGTGAACTGCCTTTTTGTTTCAAAGCGAGAGTGTTTTTTAATGGCATTTTTTACTGTGTCCGTGAAAAGTTTTACGTGTGGATTTATTTCCTCGGGTGAATTTATTTCGGGGGGCTGATTTAGGGTGTCTATAAGTTCTATCTTAAACCCGTCCCAATCTGTAATCTTTAGTTTATTATTAAAGAGTTGTATGTTGGATGTAGCATTAAAAGTTATTTGTGTTAGCACCGGTAAATGATCGGAGTTTAGTTCATCTAAGGTTTCTGTATTTATCTGAGCGTTTGGAATGTTGTTTAGGGCTATGTCTAAAATTTCTGGGGTGCCACCATTTACTGGATAGCATGTCGGGGAGTCAGGCGCAATAATGATGTAGTTTCCTGCAACCGCGTGGCCGTGTAGAATGTTCCCGTTGGCGTTTGTTTGGGTGCAGCCCCAGTCAGTGTGTTTGCTGTTTAAGTCTCCTGCTATAAAAAATTGATCTTCGACTTCCATTAATTTATTGAGGTCCTGTGGTGTGAGTGGGTCTTGTGGCGTCTTGTATACCGCGGACATGCAAACATGCGAATTATTATTACGGACGTTTATGCTGGTGGCCTCAATGTGTTGTAGTCCATTTATTGTTATCGGGTGGTGGTGAATTCCGTGTTTTATTAGTATGGCTGTACCGCCGCCGTGGAGTGCGGGGCGGTCTGTTCTGTATATTGTGTAGCCGCATATGTACGCTCGCATGTGTGGTTTTAGAAAAGTTTCAGAGATGAAAGCGACATCGATTCCGTATACAAAAAGTAACTGTTCCAGTTCATATATTTTATTTTGGAGGCCGTGTGCATTGAAAATTAGGACCTGTAAAAGCTTCCCCGGGTTCTGTGCCATTTTAAGGTGTAGCGAGATTCAGGATTGCGGATAGTAAGATCATCTGTCGCTTCGATGCGTCTGTTTCAGCTCGGATGGCGGCGTAGTGTGGCGAGAGTGTAGCAATGAGCTGTGAGAAATTGCAGAGTTTCAGAATCTCTGCCAGCTCGAATAGATCACCGACGGTGTTACCTTCTACTCTGTTCTGCGCTGGAGTGTGTGTGGTGCGTGGTTCCTTCACGGCTTGCGAATATTTACGCTCCGATCGTGTCAGCTCGGTGGTTGTTGTTTGCGGCTGTGTCTGTGGCTTGTTGACCACCTGGGCGCGCGGCTGTGCGTGAGCGGGGCGGGTGGGGGGGAACTCCACCTGGCTGTGCGTGGCTGGCGGTTGTTGTTTTGTCTGCGCCTGTGTCTGCACGGATTGTCGCTGTGACCTACTCGTGACCATTTTCAAAAATACTGGACACTGCTTCCATGCTGCAGTGTGTCCCCGCACTTTACAGTTAAAGCAGAATTTATCTGCGTCGTCAGCTTTCGGGCAGTCCTTTCGGGTGTGATTTTCGCCACACCTGACGCATCGCGGTGGCTTACTGCAGCGAGTGTGGGTGTGATCAAATTCACCACAGCGCTTGCACTGGGCGATGTCTTGTGGGCGGGCCTGGTATTTTTGAATAGTCACTGTCGTATAGTGAAGTGTACGAACGGCGAGAATGTTGACGTCAGAGGCCGCGACTGTCGCGCAGAAAGTTCCCGACCTAAATCGTTGTTGCTGCCCTGTGGCGTCTGACCGGGTGACTTCGAAATTACGCACGTCATGAACTACGAATCCCTTCTCCGTCAGTTCCGCGGCAATGTCGGCCTCGACGACCTCCGGGTACAATCCCTTAATAACGACCTTTGTGTTGCGCTCGTCGGGATGCGCAAACGTGTGGTGGTAGATGTTGTGGCCTTTCAGGTATGAGAGAGCTTGAGAGTAGCCCTCTCTGTTCTCAAATGTCAGTCGCAGCTCTCTCCTGCGCGTGATCGTGTTCCTGAACGCGATTCTGTGTGTGTTCAGGAAAGTTGCGATCTCCTTGAGCTTCGCAACTTCCCTGACCATTATCGGTACACCCCTGTACCGTGTGCCGGCCGCGGTTGTGGTCTCTGGTTGTGCACTTGTCTGTGGTTGTGTGTCGGCAGGCAAATTTGCCAGCACGCCGTAGCTGTTCTGCAGCGGGATTGCGGATGTCGCTGCTGTGTGTTGTTGTGCGGAGCCGCGCCTCGAAATCCGCGCGTCCTCACTGTTCGCCAGTACCGTCTCCCGACGCCTACCGAGTGATGTGCTCCGGTTTCCCCTCAAGGCCTTTTTACCCGAGACCTGTTGGAAGTCGATCTCATCGTCAGCGCGTTCGCGTTTGGCGTTAGCCTGTTGGGTTTCCATGGCCTGTTCGTGTGTTGTTGTACTCGTACTCGCCATGATCCCTGTCCCTGTCGCGGTTCCGATTCGCGGGCTATCCGACCCGCCGGGTCGCCTAATACCTGAAGCAGTGGTGACTGACAAACACTGATATGAACAGCGAAGCTAGGCCTTAGAGAGGCTGTCCTCTCTGCACCACTGCCTGGTGCGAAGTGTGCGGGTCCAGTCGTCTGAACCTCGCTTATATACCCGTGGTCTACTGGTATACCTCATGAGTCAAAATAATGTCTGTATTAAAAATTTTTTTATTAGGTACCTAAAAATTGTAGAAATAAAAAACACACGAGTTCCAGTTTTACACATTTATTTATAAAAAGTACACAAATACATATTAGGTTAAGGAATCAAGCATTTTTACAAGCACAGTCTTTAATGCCGCACGAACTGACACGTTGACTCCGGTTCCAACTGGTTCGTTGACTCCGGTTCCAACTGGTTCGCAGGCCACAGGATCAGGAACACAGGTTTCCAGCTGGTCATCTTCTGTGACGTTGACAACTCCGACAAGACATGGTCGATGACGTCTGTGACCACGTCTACGCCTGGGCTTTGGCTCAGTGCTAGTTGGGACAGATTCACTGCCTGAACTGCGACGACGAGACACACACCGTTTGGGCGTCTGCGTAGAAGCATCACAGGTCGCAACAGGTTGCAACACGCTCATGTTTGGTGTTGCACATGCAGACGAGGCGACTACCTCAACGATGCTAGCAGGAAGGATTGTGTGTGGTCTCATGTGATAGACGGCACAGTTTCCAGGTTCGCAACAAGCAACCAGCTGCTGAGTCGGTTCGTAGGACACAGGAAAGTGCGCAAACCGCCAATGCTGAGCACCTCCATCACAGGTTTCTGTATATGTACGTAGATATCCGGAATCCCAGTAGCTGTACTCGACACTGCTGAAGCTAGGTCTTGCGCTCACGTACACGTTAGCAGGATGAAACGTAAACATCTTCTTGCAGGTCGAACGTCAACTGAAGGCACGTACGTATGTACGCCATTTATATATGCAGGCTCCTACTAACATTGTGTGTGCCATTTCTGCATTAGCTGCGAGTTTGTACAGGCAGAGACACGTTCAAACTTGTCACATGGCTGCATGTCGTATATTGCACTAAGCTTGCGCAGGGAAGGACAGCCGTAGTCGGTCTGTATATCTACGATTTCAGCTGCTCCAACGTCGCACAGTTCTCGTAGCCATTTCTTCTGTTCGGGTCCGGCAACGTAGATTATTTCGTTTTGAACTAGTAAATCTCCAATAGTGTTTTTCACTTGGTGGTACGGAATTTTTCCTTCGTCCCACTCTAGTCCGTGATAGTATTTACATAACCATTCGTTCGACCGTTTACTTTTTTCGTCTAGTAGTTTCCACGGATACGGAGGTCGGAAGCTGCGGGTTCGAGTCTTGTCTCCAGAGGTGACGCTAATTTCCTTGAGCACGAATCCATTTTGACTCTGGAAACCTTGCAGGTTGCAGTACATCTTGTCGCTAGCAATGCTCGGTCGTAACTAAATTATTATCGAAAACGAAACAGTATTTATGTCAGAATTTTCACAAGTTTGTCTCGACAATTGTACGAAGCAAGCCGATCGTGAAGTATCAGACAAAAAGCATAGGTGTTTGGTGGAATATTTCCGCTAGTCGTTATCTCGATCCTACAGTCGATGATGTTTGAATTTATTCGATCATCCTGTTTGGAAACGTCAAACACCATTAACGGTGCCTTGTTCTTGAAACTGTCGGGACTCAGTATCGGTAACTGACTCCGCCCATAGTAAGCTTGCTGAAACTTGGCATACATTTGATATGCTAGAAGGAATCTTCCACTTTCAAAGTCCATGTTCATGTCAACGTACGGATAACTTTCGCTGTTTAAAAATATTTTTACATTACGTATTTGACAGTTATCGAATACGGAGCGACTTACTCCTGCATTGAGCTGTCTTCCGGTCTGAAGCCCGACGATGATGTATCTTGGTTTTTCCGTAGCGAAGCTGGACTTTACTATCCAATTGATACGCTGACTATGAGGCAAGCCAGGATAAGTTTCCAGGCTCCAGGATCGGAATGGCACATCGAAATTCTTGCCATTTTCTATGTTCTTCAACATATTGACTCGTTCAACGGTGCTTACTTGGATGTGGGGCAGCATCCACTCGATAGACTGTAGTGTTAGCGAGACATCTTGAGGGTTTTCTGCAGCGGCGACAATTGCATTAATGTGCGTGTTGGCTAGAAGCAGTACGAGCTCTTGTTTCGAATTAATGATTATATGCTTGTAGTCCTCAGCGAATCCAAGAAGCATGGACAGAGGGACACAAACTTCGAACTTCCCTTCGGCATAAACCGGAAGCTTATATTCATCCTCGAGAGCCCAACCGGCCATCTTTGCAGCAGACAGTTCATTTGGCGTGAGCGAAAGGTAATTTTTCATAGCAGATGTTATGCCTACATCTCTCGTCTGGTCTACCTCGACACCATTGAGTACATAAGTAATGCGTTCGATTAGGTGAAGAATACCATTGCAGAATATTGACGTCGTTGTCGGATGCGTACCATCCGCTTTTGTAAGCGTGCCTCTTATACGTAGAAATGACTGCGAAGGTAAAGTACAAATATCTTGGTGCTGTACTGCAATGCGTACTTCCGATGGTAGTGCGTACGGTCCGAGCAGGAAAGGCTGGTACTCGTGCAATTCCATTTTCGTAATGCTGTCATCAAAAATGACCGGATCTTCCACGTTGAGGATTTCGTCTTCCATATTTATTCGGCACTTGTCCAATACTGAGAAGATACTTTATGTTGTCAGGTGTTAATGCACCGATGTCTGGTAGAGAACTGTTCTTGTTCACGCCAATACGATTTCTTTTATAACTGTTCGGTGTTACGAACTTTATGCCCATTGCTTCAAGTGCAGACGTAATGTAATTTCTTCGTCTTGAAAATTCACCAATCGTCCTCGCTGGTCAACGATTCGGACGACGACTTCGTGTGCGCACTTCACGACGACTGGAACGTAAATGATACTTTGCGGTACTTCGACCAGTTTATATCCTGGCGAGACCATCGGCGAAAACTCGTGCAGCATGTTGCTTAGTCTTCCGTTGAGATACGTTCCACTTGCCAAATTACAGTTTATTCTTATGACATTCACAGGCAAAATGTTTACTGCGCGTGTAGATTCGTACGTTCTTCCCGTATCATAAACCTTTAATTCGAATCCGAGCATCGTACCTATGGTGCCAGGTTTCGTAAAGTCGACATTTTCACTGCATGTTAGAATGCTTTTTTGAGTGTTTGGATTTCCACGCAGTTGAAAGTCTACATCCTGTGGTAACATATCCCTGATGTAATTTGCAATGTCGTCAATTTCGTAAGAGCCAACAGGTAACCGTATTTCATGAGCGGTCCCATCACTTTTCAGGAAGCAGATCTTGCAATTTTCTTCGTCGATATTAGGTATGGCATTATACGTTTGAAAATCTACGAGTCCGATACACCATTCTCCGTCTAAATCCAGAGGCGGGAAATGAACCGCCCGCAGCTCAGATGCGTGACCTGTCAGGGTAAGTGTTATCGACATGACTAATAAATTAACATCACTGCACAACCTTTAAGTAGCAATTTTTATTTGTCAGCTAATTTTTGTTTGTTAAAAAGCGAAGACACAAGTGTCCGCAGTTTGTTTGATTAGGCTTCTGTTCCGTTTCGTAATTGTAAAACAACGTAGTGGACCGGCCCAGGTACTGTCGCAGTTCGGGCGGAGGGCGTAAATTTCCAAAACTGTCGTAGTAAGTTGCTTTTTTTCCAGACTTTATGTACGCCACCCAGTGCGTGCCGCGACCCGCCGACGTGTCTAAATTAATTATGGCACACTCACGTGTCTTTGGCTTGCTGGGCAAAGTGTCTCGCATAAACACGCCGCGGAAATTTGGTATTTTCAGTTTGCGTGCGTACTTTATTAAATCTACGTTGGTGAGCGGTCGTTTCGGTAGGGAACTTAGGATTTTCTCTTTACACGTTTCTTTCTCATGCCTCGTCCTGTCTTGTGAGGATGCAAGTACAGTCCTGCGCCGTTTTTTTTACCGATGGCAATGGCTTCCATGCTGGCATTGTGTCGCTGTGCTTCTTTTAACTGCTTGCGCTCATTCTTCGAAGTGTTGACTGCCCGCACTATACCGCTCGTTGCACCGATAAGGCCTCCGAGAGCACCCAATGCAGGCAAAAGCAAAGGAAGAAATCCTCCTATAATCTTCTTGTCGAGAGTCTGTAGTTTTTGCTTGGCTTTTTGCACGCCTGCACCGATCTTGCGCTTCTTGGTCTTGCGTGAGTTAGTCTTTGACTTGATGTAGCTGGTTCGACGAGCACCCAGTCCTAATTTCGTCTTTGCCTTCATGATCTTAGATACGCCCCACGCTGCGATTTTCTCTCCTAGTCCCGCGTTCGACGATTTACTTATATCTTCGGCTTCCTGTGCCAATATCTCGTCGGCCCGGTGCCTGGATTCCAGATCCTTGCTTAATGAATATGCGATATCGTGCTGCTTGCACTTTTCGTCGAGAGAATTAATGCCCACGTCACCGCGAGCTAACCTTTTCGCTAGTTTCGTGCCGGGGCCGCAAAATCTGTAGCCGGGAATGTGTAGCTCGAATGGTAGATTGTTTATCAGAGAGTTCACGAGTCCTGCGCCGATGTGTTTTTTGTTCTTACCTCTTCGAGTCATTACGCACAACTGACCAGAAAGTATACATGTGTTTGATTTTATACAATTACTTTAGTACAATGCAGGTCGTCAAGCAAGACGTGTGTTTGCCCGTGCGCATTACGCAAGACGATGTATTTAGTGCGCGTGAATCACGACATGGCTTACTGTTGCCTTCTGCCGTACGTTGCATAATGGCGGGTCCGTCCAACTGCGGTAAAACGTGTGTTTTACTGAGTTTACTGGAGGAACCAAATGGTCTTCGGTTCGAGAACGTTTACTTGTATTCCAAGTCGTTGCAACAGCCAAAGTACCAGCGCCTAGCAACTGTTCTACGATCTGTGGATGGTCTGGAGTATTTTCCGTTTAGCGATAATACCGATGTTGTACCTCCAAGCGAAGCAAAAGCCAATTCCGTGTTTGTTTTCGACGATGTAATGTGCGAGAAACAAGGCATAATACAAGAGTACTTTTCCATGGGCAGACACGCCAAGGTAGACTGCGTTTACCTGTGTCAGACGTACAGTCGTATTCCAAAACATCTCCTACGAGACAACGCAAATGTCATAGTTTTGTTTCGCATGGACGAACTTAATTTACGCCACGCTTATGATGATCACGTAAACACCGACATGACATTCCAGGAATTCAAAGACTTGTGCTCCTTGTGTTGGAAAGAAGAACACGGATTCCTAGTTATAGTCAAAGACTGGCCTCTATATAAGGGCAGGTACAGACGAGGTTTCGATCAGTTTATCACCAAACATGAGTCATAGCATTTCGAAATTCGGTCGTAGCAGTCGAGACTTACGTACTGCTCTCAAGTCTCATGACGACGTTATCCGCAAATACATTTCGCTACTGGCTCAAAAAATAGACGGGGTGAAAAAGGAATTACTTGAGTACCTCGTAGCCATAGACCAGCGCGTGGAAGCTTCGGATTCTCGCATTCGCAACATGATCGAAGTTTCGAATGCACAAAGACGGGACGATCTGAGGACTTTTCAAAGTAGTCTGAAAGCATCACTATCTCAATCGTCAACAAATTCAGATTTGGCCAAACACAAGAAAGAAGTTTCTGCGAACGAATAAAAAAGTATAAAAGGAGGTCTTGCAATAAGTTTTCAGCCAGTACAATGTCGGACCTGGCCAGTGACCTTCATCGAGCTATACAGTCTGTTCGCGAAAAATATTTACTTGCTAGACGAACCAGACTTGCACGTGAGATGGAAAATGAGGAGATATTTAAACCAATCACTAGTCGGCTCGACGAACTTAAAAACAAGGAAGAACCAGCCTTCATTGTGAAGACAGAAGTTGAAGATGAAATGCCGACTGTAAAGAAGAGAAAGTATGAACCAGATCGAGAAGAAGAGGACTTAACAAGTACAGAGTCCATGCACAAGAAAAAAATACCGAAAAAGGGACATCAAGTTAATGCAATGGTCCGACCATACCTGATATCGTTTACGAGCCGGAATAATGACACGACCTACGGAGTGTACAGAAAACATAATAAATGGTTCCTCGGTGCTAAAGAAATAGACTTTCTACCAGGAAATATCGTGCGCGTAGCAGAGTTCAAAACGCGCGGGACTCCGGGTCTGTACGAATTGCTGTTTCGCAGGGAGCCTAAAGGATATTCTCACAACGACTTACAAGAGTACAAAAAACTGCTAGAGCTAACCAATGCACATTTTCGCGATAACGATCCAGATAGTGGTGTATATAAAGACGTAGATCATGAAAAAATGGACATTCTCGCTAATCTCTTCAGTGAACTAACAATACATGGCGAAGGTTTAAAAAAGCTAGAAAGTGGTCAGACATTTGACTATGTATATTGGGCCGACCCTAATGAATTAGTTGATCGCCTTAGAATTCTACATGCATCGCTTAGTGTAGGAAACTATTCGCACATCAACGAAATAGTCTCCATACTTGAAGAACTGAAGGAAGCCGGCTACATACAATGAGTCGAACCGGAATCGCTCGCGAACTTCATGCTCCTGCTAGACGGAAATACCTTCGTCGCAAAGTCATAGTTCGTGGAATTGATGATTTATTCCAGGCGGACCTTGTTGAGATGATACCGTATTCCCGATTGAATAAAGGTTTCAAGTACATGTTGACAGTCATCGATGTTTATAGCAAGTTCGCTTGGGCTAGACCTGTCAAATCAAAGACTGCAACTGACGTAGCCAAGGCCATGAACAATATTTTGCGTGATGGACGTGTACCGTCGCACCTGCAAACGGACCTCGGGAAAGAATTCTACAATGCGACCTTCAAGGCTTTGATGAAGAAGTATGGCATCAAACACTACTCTACATTTAGTAACGTCAAAGCCTCCGTTGTCGAAAGGTTTAACAGAACTTTGCGTTCCAAGATGTGGCGGCAGTTCACGGCTAACGGAAATTACAAGTGGCTTGACATCTTGCCGAAACTAATAAGCGAGTATAATTCCACTGTGCATTCTACCACGAAAATGAAGCCAAAGGACGTAAAGAATAATCGCCTGCTTCAAACAGTTTTTCCCAACACGAAGAAGAAAGATCCACGAAAGCGTAAAGCTAACGTCGGCGACATTGTGCGAATCTCCAAGCAGAAAGGTATCTTCGAGAAAGGTTTCACTGCGAACTGGAGTCCCGAACTTTTCCGTGTGACACATGTTCGTGAATCAGAGCCTAGGACCTACTACCTCGAAGATTTGGACCACAAACCTATCCGTGGCGGCTTCTATGCCGAAGAGATTCAGCCTACGTTGTATCCTGATATGTACTTGGTGGAGAAGATTATAAAACGAAGAAATGGACTGTCCTACGTCAAGTGGTGGGGCTTTCCACCTCGCTTCAATTCGTGGGTGGCAGATGCAGACATCGAGAAATCCACAAGGCTTTAGTAATTTGTCTGTGTATTATTTTTTGTACTTGTAGTAGATTAGAATGTATGTAATAAAAGTTTTTAAAAGTACTTGCGGTGTTTTTTATTTTCTCAATCCTGTCACTTTTTTAGTATTTTTTTTTAAATTAAAGTTGTATTGTATCATCCAGGGATCGAACCAAGGAGCTTAGTCGATCTAATCAGTCAGTATATAGATTACAAATTTATTTAATGAATTTTGAACTTTTTCCCGAATCTCTAGCATTAAAATAACGAATTTCCAATATGTTGGTCTTGATGGCTTATAGGATGATGGTAGTAGAGGATTTAAAGTCTCTTTAAGAATGTTGAACATGGTTTATTGAAGTTATTGTTTTTTTTTTCATAAAATTAAACATTATTGCATCGATCGGGTATCGAACCGAGGACAGGAATCCATCGAATCAATATGTAAATTAATGAGTGATTTATTTAATGAATTTTGGAACTTTTCCCGAATTTCTAGCTAAATAATTACGGATTTTCAAGATGGCGGCCAAATGACAAGATGGCGGGTGTCACAGCAATAATAAATGATTACTGCACTCTATCGGATAAGAACTAAACTAACATGGCGTGAGCGCACTCTCGCCGACGATACATTGATGATGGCTTCCAGCATCAAAGACAAGATGGCGGACATGACGTCATACTAGATGACGATCTATATGCTTTGAAAAAAGTGGTGGGGGTAAGTCAGTCTACCAGCAGCCGTCATTGAGGAAGGAGCCTGTCGCCATTTTTAATTTTTTTTGACCTCGTCGGGTTCGAACCGAGGACTCCGAACTCCGTGTCTAAAAAGTACAATTTTTAAAAAAAATATATTAAAATTTTATTAATTGAATTTTTTTATAAATTTTAAAAAAATTTTCATTAAAATCGGATAATAAATAAAAAAGTTAAAGATGGCGGACGTAACGGAAATTGCAACGGTGACGTCATAATTCAAAATGGTGGAAATCAAAATGGTGGAAAGTTCGAGAAAACAAAATGACGTCATCCAAGATGGCCGATCCAAGATGGCGGATCCAAAATGGCCGCCGGGGTCAAGGTCAAGGTCAAAGGTCAAGTTCAAGGTCATCCAAGATGGCCGCCGTGACGTCAGAGGTCGGTCGGTCATTGACCCCACCACACACCACAACCTGAATCCTGTGCCAGAAGCCCCATTCCTATACTACTTGCCACGTTTAAAATTACATACAGATTCTCGTATTTTATTCCATATAGGCCGAAATTCCTATATTCTTATACATTTGCGCTACTTCTGCTATTTGGTCGCTGTTCATCTGGAGAACACTCTGTGCCAATGAGTACAGACCCGGATTTTTTTTTCGCGGGTTCAATGACCTCCAGTCTAAACTTGATGACGCTGTGTAAACTGGATCCTTATTGAGTTGATGATTGACTACTCTTCTCTAGAGAATTCATTCTAGTTGTACGAAACTTGGATGTGATTGTTCTGCTCAGTTGATGCTGGTTTGTTAATGGTTTGGACTAACTAGCTAGTGACTTGTCCAAAAAACTATAAAACAAATTGAAAATGCCTTTAAACTGCACAATTGTTCGGAGTCCGACTTGTCATTAAATGAACTCGCAAACCTTCCGGGTCTCTGCCAACAAGAGACTTTTATGCGGTAATGAAGTTTTTCCCTGCCGAGAGCAGGACTTGTACAACCACTTTTTTGTTCTCACGTGTTATCGAGTCGAGCCGACCATCTGAAGCACTGGGGTGAAGGACATGCTGTAAAGGTACACCACCTGTAGTGAGATGGAATGACTGCGCAGATATTAACCAGCAACCGACCGCTTGCATTGCACCTTCCATAAACATGCTTTCAATCATGCACAGGGGTGAGGCGTAGTGACTTCAGGACGCACTCAAAGACAATAATGATTTGTACTCAACATGTTAATTTACTAGTATCTTTTTTCCCCATTCCCTTAAAACCTGGATGCAAGTTCTGTTTTCAATTACAAACAGAGAGCAGGAAATTTATCGCGAAAAAATTCTGAACGCTTGTTGCAATCCAATACATGCGCCAGCTGTTTCTTCCTTGTGATTGGCGGCCGTCTGAAAAATAAGCCATTGCCTTATTTGACCGGGCCATTTAAGACGTGTTATCTTTCGCACAATGTTGCTGCGGTTCGTGTGCCAACAGTAGACATGTGTCTGGAAGAAACTCAACCAATCACAGAATACAGACGACGCTACAGTCCTTTAATACACAGCTAGTCTCGAAATAATTTCGCGAAAATCAAAGGCCTCTATTTATAAATTAATTATTTTAATGCAAGAGAAAATAGAAGCTGTTAAAAAACCTATATTAATTGAAAAATCAATTATAAAACTCTGATCTTTAAATATAGCAAGGTCAAAATTGCTGATTTTTTTGAAGTTGCAGAACTTGAAACAATAATTCCTGTAATGAGTGTCAGCATTAATGATGTTTGAAATAATTAAATATTTTATTGTTTATACGTTTTAAAGACATAGATTTGTTATTTTTCAATTACTATGATTGGGCTTTTGATAGAAAGCTGCCTCAAATATACAGCCCAATATATTAAATTTACTTCTGGTATGTAGTATCTCCCCCATATACATTTACGAGTACTAATGTACTACAAAATTATAAGAAAATAAATTCTTTATATCATCAACAAGTTTGTGTATAATTCAAATATTTATGATAATGAATCTTGTGGTAGTTTAAAATCGATAATAACATGTATTATGCTTTAAAGTGTTAAGTAAAAGTTTATTGTGAATTTGGAAGACGGAAAAAAAAAGATTATGAAATGTAAACAACAACTTAAATTTAAATATTATTTGAATTTTAGCCCGTCGTGAAATAAATCGCCATTTTATTTCTTCCTTTAACGAAAGTATCCGTTGCGATAGCCTCGGAGTAACTTTGAAGTTATGGCCGCTCAAACAGGTAAGGAAAAAAATCTACTTCCCAGACCTCCCGAATGTCAGTCGAACGCGCAAACGGTTCGACCCGAACACTCTGCAGCCATTTGCCTCGCTTTTTCCTCCCGGGGTATCAAGTGTACACCATTGCGTGTTGACCGCTTCCTCACAATAAACCTCACAAACAATCCTCAAGCCGCCATAAAAACTCGCCAGTGGCGCACATGGAATTATTGTCTTCATGAGGAGGGGTCGGGTGGGGAAGGGGCGAGAATTTCAAACGGGGATTACACACATAATGTAATATATATATGCTTTGTATAGTAAACGTAGTTAGTTGAAGTATACTTCTGTACATTAACGTGAGACTTTAAACATGTCATTTTATGGTCCATCTATTTTGAAGGTCAGGCAGTTATAAATAGTTAAGAGCCTCAAATATTTCAAGTAGCAAAGTAGACTTGAAGCACCTATCTTTTGCCTACTTCACGTTGATGATTGTACTAAATTGCTCTTGACACACCCCTGACAACCTTGAACCAGTTACAAACAAGTAGAATAAGTGGTTACCCAAACATGTGTAACGAGCCAAAGGGTTTCATCTCTTTTTGTCGACCAATGTGAAGTCTAAAAAGGCTTTATTATTTACATACAGTACAGCCTGGAATGAAATGAATACTTCAAATAATCGTGAATTTTTAAAACATACAGAAGTATTTCACGAACAGATATAATAACGGGTAAAAATCCCAAACACCTGAATACGAGTTTTGGTTACATAACGGGACGAACGCCCGTTACTCCGTAACTAATTTAAATGACGATCTTTCAAGCATTGAAACGGTCAAGAGGCGACGAAACTCGCCTTTTTTAACCTACGGGCCATGCAACATAGGCGGTGTGCCATTCGGTCTGAAGGAAAATTTCGCAGTACTTATTCGGTGTGTGCAGTAAAACCTGCCGGAGTATATACACAGGCTGTGCGCAAGACTGAGCATTGAACACGTTCAGAACCCATGAGTATGACAGGAAGAGACCACCGCTGAGCGCCGTCATGCTGCAAGTCGAAAGCAGTGCACGGCCTCTGCACAACACCAGGACGTGACATAACGCAAGACCAAGAGGAAACAGAATAGGCAGTGAGATGAAAATCACTAGACCAAAAGGCACTAGACCAAAAGTTGTTTAGTCAAAAGCCACCAGATGGAAAGGCACTAGAACGAAAATCACTATACCGATTTTCGATTTAGTGGATGCTACCCGAGGAGACGGTGGTACGCTGGAAGAGACGTCAGTTACCGAGCAAGTAGCATCGTCTATGTTTCGTGATTGGTCGTGTTTCCTTTCAATGCGTGTCCACTGTCAGCAGACGAATCACAACAATTTTGTGCACAAGCAAATACGCCCTGAATGGCCCGGCCAAATAAGGTGATGGCTTCTCTTGCAGACGGCTACTAATCACAAAGAATAAACCACATGATGGTACGGGTATAGCTTATTGTAGCCTATTGAGCATTCATATATTTTCGCAAAATTAAAGAATACCTTCCCCTAGCAATGTTTCGAAGCCTAACTAGCAGTCAAATGTTCAATGAAATAAATGACCTCTCTTCGAGAAGGCAGAATTCCTGGCAAGACGATTAAGGCACACTCGCCACTTACTACTAAGACTAGATACGCAGAGGAAGCATGCAAGGGCCAAAGAGCCACTTGACACATAAACCCATTTTATGTATAAAACCAAGGTCATAGGTTTCCCATCCATTGCACATGGACATCACTTATATTTTAATACCGACTCAAGTTTGTACGGGGAGTTCTAAGAAAACTGTGTTTCAACCCATAAAGTAGAGAATATTCATATGTGCTTCAAGACTACTTTGATAAGGAATGTATCCACTAAACCCTAGAGTTATTAGTAAAGGCCTGAAAAAAATATTTTTTATGGAGCCGTGATAAGACTCCACAAATGTGCGGATAATAAAGTCCTCCCGGGTCACATATGAATCGGTCGAGTGTTTTTGTAGGTGTTTGTCCTCGGCTTCCAGTCCTCAACGGCTAGGGATCCGGAAATTTCACCTGTTGTTTTAGTCACAAGGAAGATTTCTAACATTAAAATTTTTGGATTTCTTTCATAGTTGGGTCATTATAATTTCGGTACTCCCCTTTACGACTGTGGGCCGATCAGCTACCAAATAGCAGTAGAGTAACAGAATCACATTGATGCCCTTAAAAGAAGGAAAGATTCTACAGTACGAAATCAGCCAACAGGAAAGCGCATGTGGGTTGATAAATCCGCGACATTTACGGGTCTATGTCGATGACGTATAGGCAACCCATTACATAATTAAAAGTGTAATTCAAGTGTAAAAACAGTTGTATTCTAGACTGTTACCAAATAAAAACGTGAATTTGGCAATTAGCAGGGATCGGAAAAATTTACGGATTTGTTTCGTGATAAGTTAAAATTTAAATAAATTTACTTTTGTGCTGCCTCTACTATTGGTTCATTATTAATCTTGATGACCCTTGGCCAATTGAAGACCATCAACCAATGAAGTATCGAATCACAAGTTACCCAGCTGAGACGCCTCGTAAGTTAGCAGCCAACGAACAGTTGATTTTTGCCTAAGTATGCAGAGCATCTTGCAGTCCATCCTGGAGGCATTGAATCCGTGGAATTTTTCCGGTCCCCGGTAATTAGTAATTTAAATGTTTGTTGTGTAGGGCTCTGCAGAAGAAACGAAGCTTCCTCGAGAATCCCTTGGAAATTTTCTACTGAAATCAGGAGTTTTTCTTCCGCTGACATACCAGACAAATCTAAGTCTCTACCATCGAGCTACCTGAATCGGGTAAAGCCTGGATTTTCTGACGGGCCAATCAGCACGTGTGTTGTGAAGGTCGTTGTCCATCACTCGCAAAAAAGACCACAGAGAGTCTGAGGAGTTGGTGTCCGTTCTGAAGTTGCATCCAAATGGTTAGCAAATGAATATAAGAACCAAACCGTAGCTGTATAAAAGCTAGATAATATGCTAAATGTTTGTTAGTAAGTAGACTGCGGGCTGACGCGCCTGTTGTCTACTAAGTAGGCCCCTGAAAAATTCGCGGATTCATTTCGCAGTAGTCTAGAATCCAAATACGTTTGTCTTATTTAGGTTTCAGTAATTGGGCTACAGTTTATGTGAAGGACTCTGAGCCAATGAAAAATTTCAACCAAAGATGTATCGAATCACGACCATCCCAGTTAACACGTGTCACTAGTCAGAAGCCAAGAGCAGATGTAATTTGCCCGAATTGCATAGACGATCGAGGAGTTATATCCTACTTGTCTTTGAAATAGCAAATTTTTCCTGTTCCTACTAATAAGAAGCGGCATTTTCTGGGACTGTAAAAATTCGCGGGTTGAATGACCTCCAGGATAGACTTCACTATCCTCTGCACACTTGGGTTATTGTCATCTGTTCAACAACTACTGACTTTTGAGGCATCTCAACGTGGGAAACTTGTGATTCGATACTTCATTGATTGGTGGGCTCTATTTGGCCCAGAGTTCTCCGGATTTGCAGTGAATCAATTGCATAATCTGTGCAAATGCATAATTATTTGAATTTCAGCATAATATGAAATGAATCCTTGAATTTTCCCTATCTCTGGGCATGTTTGCGTGTTAAGGCACTGTAGAATAGTATTTTTTTTGACGTGATAACGTCTTATAAATCGATGAACGCCGGGTGCACGAACAAAAAAGCATGACTCATTGTCACGTACCACCTGAGCCGAGCGTGTAAGCGAGAGCGCGGAACAAGCGATAGAGAGGCACGATCGGCTTGTGACGCATAGCTGGTACCACACGTTTCAACAGTTACATGCGCCTTGCGCATGCAACTTGGAGAATGTTGAACGACGCAAGTTGAAAGCGCTCAGTGAATTCAAGGCACGCGTAGGTTGTTCCCACACGTCTGTGCAGCAACGCATGCGTCATAGAGACATATTGTATCAAAAGTGAAGGCGTGAATGTTTTGAGTGCTTATTCGATGTCTGTTAATGCAATTGTGGGTGCGGGAGTGTGTGCGGTCTACATATTGCTCGGCAGAAGTCGCAGGAAGAAAAGCAAAATGTGGATGCGAAATTATTACAAACAACGGAGCAATGCAATAATTCGTGAACTACGACAAGATGACAATGAGTTATTCAAAAACTTTACGAGAATGTCTCCGGTGGATTTAAATTACTTGCTAGATCTTGTCAGGCCACAAATTACAAAAGCAGCCATATTTTCCGACATTCTACAATTGCAATAGAAGGAAACCGATAGCCCGCCAGAAAGCGACTGACGAAGACGCACGGGATTACCACTGACGGCGGGACTCCTTGAGCACAGCCGTGCGCTACCAAATTCCAGGAAATAACACACGCGATAGTGGCATGCGTCACTTGCGCTACTGCTCGCGCTTGACGCATTCCTCAAATTGAACAAAAAGTTGAATCGTGTGGTACCACCTTCTCTCTTCCACTCCATCGGCCGATGCGTCGGAGTAGAAGAGAGACAGCGGCAGCACACAACCTACACGTGAACTGTTTTGTCAACTGTTTATAAAGTGAAGTGAAAGGTTAATGTGTTTTCCATTGTTTATTCAACAACAATTGCGGCAAAAAGGTAATTAATTCTTGCATTTTCATAATTTGATTAGCGATATAATGTCATATATTTGTTCTTTGATTATTTAAAAAAAAAGCATCGGTCGGAAGTGCAGTAATAATAGGTTATGTTACAATTTTGACTAAAAAATTATTATCTCATATAAACGATCGTATAAAAATTCAACTGCTTTTATTTAGTATACAAAATAATGATAATTCAGTGATAATAATTCAATTCATAAATGTATGCAATTTATCATCGATGTTTTCCAATGACGTTATCACGTAAAATATCGTCCGTAAACCGACTTTACAGGCAACCCCCACCCCCCTTATTTTTGTGATTGGATTGGTTGAATTATATCTGGTGCACGCCCACTATCCGCACACTAATCACAGCCATTCAGTGCTGAAGCAAACGCGCCCTTAATAGCCCGACCAAATATGGCAATTGATTCTCTTGCAGGATGCCACCAATTACAGCGACAAAAAAAACGCTGGAACGAGTACAACTTATTGCAGTCTGACGAGTGTACAGGTTCTTTACTCTCACAAAAATCACATGCCTCTACTATATTTAGAGCTTGAAATGAACTCGCTAGGAAGAATCAATAAATGTCATACTGTAGTAAGTATTAGGGTATATGAAAATATTTTAACAATACACCTGGAAGTAAAAAGCGTCAAACATCTAATTATAAAATATTAAGAGTGTCTTTTCGCATTCACCAGAGCTCGGTAAAGAGCAAATTCGTGTACTCTCATGTTGTTAATTTTACAGATACACTTATAACACGAAACTCGGACACGAAATTTAACGCAGAATTCTTTAAAATGATACAGAGCGCAATAAATATACTCATATAAAATATTCGTTTTTAAAGTAACAGAATTTCTGGACTCAGATCATACACGTAATTTTGGCGCCCGCCACTAGAATTCGCTGCCTGAATCATAAACGTTGATCGCCACCATTACGCGCAGATAGCAGCATGAAACAACAGGACATTTTAATCTATTAGAATCGGGTCCGATAAAAGCAAAAAAAAAAAAAAATAGAAAAATTTTAAACCCAGGGTTTAGACCTGATTTTCGACAAGAAATTACATGAAAATACTGTCAATTTTGTTAAAATTCACTTAACAGTTAGTTCTTTAAAGCTTCTATGGCATTACGAAATATTAACCAGAAACATTTTAAACTCCTATTATAACACTAAGTATATGTTTGTATACTTGTTTTTTCTTAAACGACTGAAATCACTTCCTAAAAACTAATGTAATTACTTCCTACAAACAAACATTAACCTTATTGAGCTGGTAAAACATGATTATTATATAATATTATTATAATGTTATGAAATAAAGTAAAAGAAAGTTTTTCGAGTGTCGAGATTTGAACCACGTGCCTGGATGTCAACAAGCTACTAAGCCTATTGAGAAGGAGAATATTTAATACAATCGATCACATGCCAGTTTTCGTATGTATTTTAAAACATAAGATTACTTTTACTATCACTATTTTAGTTTTAACAAATAAATACCAGGGTAGTTTCACTATCATAAAGTTACATTTGGCACACCAATTCGTTTTGCATGTCGCTTAATTTTTAGGAATGTGACTATATACGTGTTTATGAGTCTACACGTTGGTCCGCCATCTTGTTTACACATTTCGGCTCATCGACTTGCGTTCCATTTTCATGAAATTAATTCTACCAAATACCGTGTACCGAGAGCTAAGATGTTTACAAATAGAAATATTTTTTTTGCTATCCAAGTGTGAAAGGGTCGTTGGGAGGTCGTTTCCGTTTTGACTTCAGTCATTAACATGGTAAAGTCTGCCCACGCCCACCCCTTGACGTGCTACCTCCAATGGCGTAGCCAGGATTTGTTTATGGGGGGTGTTAAGAAGCATGGCCCCTCCCCCGTATTAAAGCGGGGGGTCCGGGGGTTCTCCCCCGGGAAAATTTGGATTTTAAGGTGTAAAATAGTGCTATTTTTTTTGCAGTTTTCGGTATTTAAATTTAAATATTGTAATGGTAAAAATTTTATTAATTTTAATATGAAATTTGTTTGAGTGATGAATAAGAAATTAATTAAAGATTTGGTGCTAAGGGGGGGTTTGAACCCCTAACCCCCCCCCCCTGGTTACGCCCCTGGCTACCTCCATGGTTAGCACACAGCTAAACAGGCGTGAGAACGGAATAATAAATCGAGGAGGAATGCCATGTTGGCGTGCGTGCGGCTCCGCGTGAAGCCTTTCCCCATTGGCCCGCCGCTCCTCGTGATAGAGCTGTGGCGGTCGCGGCCCGAGGCAGTTCCGAGCGGAGGAACGCAACATCCATAGACCCAGAGTCAGACACCCGAATAAACAACATTTGCGCAACCTTGACTTTTTTTTTAATAAATCTTCCTTACAGCCAGAGGGGTAAGTCGAGGTAATGACGTCACCACAGCGCAACGAAAGAAAAAGTTACGTTCACATTGTAACGAAAAGAGCAACGCAAATTACTCGCCGACAACACTGATGGCACAAACAGCGACCGATGTCATATTTTCACTTTAGTACACTCACATACTTACAAAATCGCATTTTTTTCTCTCTCGCATACTTCCGCATTTGACCATTTGGGGAATGCGTTTTTCGCGAAACAATCTCAGATATCGTTGGACTGCAATAAAGTGTGCCTGTGCCAACAGTTTCTTCTCTGTAACTGGCGTCCGTCTGCAAGAGAAGCCATTGCCACCTTTGACCTGGCCAATCAGGACGAGTTTGCTTCCGCACAAAAATGCTGTTTTTCGTGTAGCGAAGAATATCAACCAATCACGAAACACAGACAATGCTTCAGTGTTTTGCCACACAGCTGATCTGGAAATCTTTTTGCGAAACATATATGCCCTTAGTTTGATACACTTGCATGCTTGTATACTTGGGCAGTGTTTCAGACATCTGTGTACCCTTCAACTGTTATATCCCTCCGTCTGTGACTTTTAACGCGTGTGACATCCTCGCATCCATTTTATTTTTTGCTGTTGCAAAAGTAGACGTTAGTTTAGGTTATGTATGTTAACATAATTAAAACTCTTGCAAAAAAAATTTTTTTTTTTTCGTTTTACGGGTGATCGTAAATAAAATAAAAATTGGGTTTGTTAATCTCCAGAGACATTTTAAAATGTTCTTAAATATGGACAAATTAATATTAATTCACGTAAAAAAAAACTATTGTTTTTATTCTGACCTCGAAGTGGCACGTAAAACCGGTTTGAACGTGTGGAGGAAAAAATTATGAAGGGAGAGGAATAAACCGCATCGCAATATCTCCCAGGACGAACACACCCAAAGCAACTACCGGGCGAAAAAAAAAAGTGGGATGGAATGGACATGGTAATGGCGAGCCCACCAACTGTGCGTGGACTTCACCCCCCCTCCCTCCCCCCCGGGCTTCACCCAAACTAACAGAGGGTGGAGAGCCTCTCTGCTTCTAAATTTAAAGGAAATCACACAAGAAAAATACCCTTACGAAAAATCAATTTATTTTTAGACGATAACACCACGCAGTTAGGAATTATCCAAATTTCGGCATGCTGCGACATATTTGAAATCACTTTATTTTTTCACCTTACCACAGTCATGTTTTTCCCGCCCAAAATATGTCATAAATGGAGCTCGGCCATGTCTGATTATGATTGATAAGTAAGATGAATTAGAATTTTTGTCGTTAAACACAGCCACTTTCATAAAAAAAGAAATTTTTAAACAGTTTGCACAATGCAAACACTACGCTTCAGCTAATTATTTTATGGGGGCGTAGACCATGAGCTGAAAAAAAAATACTTGAAACACACATGGAAACAAAAAATCCCTTAGGGCACAGCTTACAGGCTCTCGTCCCTGTGAACAGAAGGCTTACCGTACAGATATTTATAATAACTGAGAAGCCTTGGCAACGTAAGATACGCGTGTATTATATTTTTATCGTATTTTCCGTTCAGAAAAAATGTAATACCTAAGTTGAAAACGTGCCAAGAAACGTATTCAAGTAAGGTGACACGTAAGCATCGTGAGAATCTAACACACCTGTGGCAATGGTGTTTAACATCAGGCGAGTGGCACAGAGATGTACGTGTATTTTAAAACTTTCGTACTAAATTTCAGAACTTAAATAATAATGTTGTATTTGTTTTATAAGAGCACTTAAGAATATCAACATACGCTTGGATTAATTAGCAATGTCGCAAATGTTTTAAGCCAAAGTAAGAAAAAAAATTAATGTACATATATGTCGTGAAAATGAAGTTTTCCTCCATGGAGAGTGCAGGTGTGCTGATGGGACCCACCCATCTGGGCACACATACGGTCTGTTGTGCTTCAGATGAAACCCCGATTTGGAAACTGCTCAGAATTTCAGAGACAGATATGTTAACGCAAAGCATTTAATAATGCGCCAAGGGCGCATGAGTATTTATGTTTCTGTAGTTCGTTTTAAAAACTGAATTTTTAAGAGAGTTAAAAAGGGAAAAACTCATGTTTTCAGAATAGCACTGACGCACGAATCACCCGCTACAGATTTCTGAAATTACTCAAAGGACTTGCATCACAACTTTGTCTTTATTTCTCCACCAGGGGCGCTCCAGACCTGGGCAAGTCGGACAACCGCTCGGGGCCCCAAGCTAGCTATTTCACTATACCGACGCACTTGTAAAGTAAAATGATTGTTATTAAACTGTAGAACAATTTCATTATATTACGTGAAAAAATATATTTTTTTATATTTTAATAACGTAAAATTCGTCTTTACTGTTATTCATGTTAGCACTTTTAAGATATAAATAAATATTTTAAACCATGATCGTTAAAATTCAAGTTCCTGGTTGGCTTGGAAATGTTGATATAAAGAGTTTTTTTTTTTTTTTTTGCAAATTTTTCTCTTTTCTCTTGAAGGAACTATTCTACCACCCCCCCCCCCCCCTCCCCCAGGGTTCAGCACTCTGTAAGACCCTCTCCGAAGGATAAGAGCAGTATAGTCCAGGGCCACTACTGGTTACTACTCAAATATCATAGTTTCCCCATGATGCACGACGAGAAGACTACGCGCCAGTCCACAGCCTTGCGCTCTGGGGCGATACCGCGCTAGAGGCACCAGCGAGCGTCGCACCTATCGTCCCGGTTCACTTACACTAACAAATGCAGACCTGACTCGGTGGGCGACTTAAACGTGTCACCGTGTCGGCGGCGGGCGTGTCTCCGGCCGACTGTACCTGAGCGAACCTGTCATTACGTCGACGATTGTTGTCAAGCGTGTGTAATTACGGGACCATAGTTGTGGTCGGTCCAGGGGAAGCGGTGGTGGTGGTGATGGAGGAGAGAGATGTGCTAGAAGGAAGGAGGAAATGGTGGTGGTAGAAGTGGTAAGGGAGTGTCCTTGCGGCTGACAACTGCGGGGGTTCCCGGAAAAAATAAAAGTGTTCCGTGTTAACTTCCTGCCGCGCTGGCGCCGCCACGTGACGATCACAGGAAATACAGCCTCACGCCCTTCTTCTCGCCCGTTCTCCTTTCCAACGGCCCACCCCGCCCGCGGAAGTCACATTTCCATATGAGATTCTGGTGTGTTCGGCCGCCGACGATGAAGGTCTCCCAGCGATCTGCAACCCAGATGAGGCGCCACTACCCTCATTAGCGACGAAGCCTCAGCCCGCCCACGTTGTGTCCTTCACTCTCTTCCTTCCCGGGCATCCGAGCCGGAATAGTCGGAGTGATGAGTGGGCCGGATGTTTTATTTCATTCCTTTCCATTTTATCCTACTCTATTGTAAGGCCAGTCAAAGCGATGTCATCAGAGTGCAACCAAAGTGTAATTAATGCTCAAAAGGCAACGAACAGTGACGCGAATTCACGTACCACTTTTTAACTACCAAATAACTTGCCGGAAACACAGAGGGCAGCAGCAACGCTCAACAACAAGTTCGTACATAGCACACTTGAGTGCCTACTCACTCGCATACTTCCGTACTGGGATACTTGCCAGGAGCGACACCAACACTGGCGCCGGGCACTCGCTGCTACGGTTCATGCATGAGGAACGTCAGGAGACGAGTCGCGAGTTGAGACACACATCAGGAAGGGTCACCTCACACTACATCAGCACAGACTTTCTGAGCACTTGTTGGTCTGTGCGGTCTGTTGTACCATTAGCTAATGCTTTAACTGCCACAGCTCCAGGGCTCAGAAGACTACTCGGGACCCGGTACCGTAGGGCCAGATCCTCGGATACCCCACCGGCTCCGGTGCCCCGGAGCTTACAGTGTTGTTTCACGCCCGGGTGCACCCATTACCACAGCCGGAGAGCCCTCCCCATCACTCCATTGGTTCTTCACTATGAGCCGAGGCCTTTGGGACCCAGCGGCCTGAAGGCCCGGCAGTGTCAACCCGTGGACCGACAGCCTGTGTCCTGGGGAGAGACTCACCCGGCCCGAGTGACGGCCGAGGCGAACGCACGAAGACGCACCACAACGCCGAAATACCACAACGCCGAAATACCACAACGCCGAAATACCACAACGCCGAAATGACCAATTGACCACAACGCCGACAGCTAGAAAACGGCTGTGTACCACAAAGCCGAATTACCACAACGATGAAATACACTAACGCCAAAAAATGTCATTGCAGGACTGCCACAAATGTTAGGTTAGACTAGGTTAGGTTAGACTAGGTTAGGTTAGACTAGATTAGGTTGGACTAGGTTAGGTTAGACTAGGTTAGTTTAGGCTAGGTTAGGTTAGGCTAGGCTAGGCTAGGATAGGTTAAGTTAGGTTAGGTTAGGTTAGGTAAGGTTAGGTTTGATTGTGGTATTTCGGCGTTAAGGTACATTTAAGGAACAGACACAAATAAATTCAGTTGTTATTTCGGCGTTGTGGTACACAGCAGTTTTCTAGCTGTCGGCGTTGTGGTCAATTTTGACATTCGGCGTTATGGTATTCCTGCGTTGTGGTAACGACCCCGAACGCACCAGAGTTTCAATGGTAACGCCATGCTTAGTTTGCTGCCTTTGGTTAAAGCGACACAGTGCGGCCATTTGTAATTTTAGTGAAGGCGCGAGAATAGTAATTATAGGTTTTGCTCCTGTTATAAGTGTGTTTGCGAGGCTCGTTGTAATCTTTATGTGTTTATATAGGACCATGGAACCATCTGAATATGTTTCAAGCGTGGCGTCAACATTACGTCGATTTTCGTGGGTATAATCATCTGCATATTATTCTAATAAATTTGTTATAAATAAAATTGTTGCCGTTGTACCGTGTGCTCTCTGCTTGTTATTTACAATAGTTCGTAATTTATCAAACAACTTAAAAACAATATTTTAATTTTCGATTAAGTTAAAATTATAAATATTTGAAATAGCACAGTCCAATCATTAACATCGATAGCGTGACAGGATTTAAAAGATTTAGGAGGTTATTTATATAACTTAACCATATGGAGAAAACTAGAATTTTTTTTTGCTCGATAATACTTCATAAATTTTATTTTCAAAAATTTTTGATGACGAAAACTTGACAGTGTGGAGGGCATTTATGAAGATACGAGGATGGATACAGATCTAGAGTAAGCTCACAGTTCGAGATGTGGAGACAAGTTGCGGCAGAGAGTCAGAGGAGAGTGCCAGATCAAATTACTATCCCAATTAGTAACTTAAACTATAAGCGTGATCTTTGCCACTTTAGTCATCGCACAAAACGTCTGAATGCACTCATATTTATATTGCACGATTTAGCATGGGTGAAGTGAATTTCAAGCTAGTTCACATTTATGGACGATATTCATAGCCGGTCGTAAACACGAGCAACTCAGGCGAAAATAAAAAGTTTTGATTTTTTTTTTTTTGCATATCGTAGCCACAATGCGAGAAATCACATTGCTGTGAAGTTTGACTTTCTCATCTCTGAAGAAGCGAATATTTCGGACGTCTAGATAAAGTAATTTTAAAGCCTAGTTCACGTTCTTGAATTAAATGAGCTGTTGAAAATCCGCCACGCTCTCGCCAGCAAAATGTATTCTCCTGGTGCAGTGATGACAAACCTATGGCCTGCGGGCCATAACAAAATAAAATATTCTCGTGAGAATTTGATTTGAAAATTATAAAATCTCATATTATTAAACTAATAATAATGTTTAAAAATATTAAAAAAAAAAAAAAAAATACTCATACGTATTAAGACCAGCGCCAGACAAGTTGAAAACTAACTTTCTTATACCGTATGAAGAACGTGAATCCCAATTCAAAAATAATCTCTCACTTGATAATTAACAATTGCATTCCAAGCAGCAATAAAAGAAGTTTCATGTTTTAGAAAATCTATTTTAATTATGTATAATTCATTTAAAAAAATACATTTGAGTGATTAGTGTTGACACGTAAGCAGAAGTGTTGATAGGCCAATTAATCACGGTTATGAATTAAAAAAAGCCGCAATTTAATTCAGTCGTAGTTTTCTAGTTGCAGGCAATTTTTTTTAAAATTTTTAATCCTCACCATGCAACAAATAATTAGCTACTGTGATTAATTTTTTTTTTTCTTCATGAGTAAATAAAGGTTTATTTTCAACGCATGATAACTGTTTCAAATATTATAAGTATACCCTAAAAATATCCTATCCCTCTTATGTGTGAAGTTTCACTTCCAACGCGCGTGGCGGTCACGCACCCGTGTTCTACGACGAACCGGTGCAAACAAGCAATGGCGTATGTTCATGGGAATATTTCTAAACTAAATATTATCAATTCGACATGGCAACGCAATAAGTTGTGAAGCGAATGTTTACCATCGCTCGGACATGGTGGAAGGACCTCTCGACCGCCAACTGTCGAGCACGCGGGCAGATCAAAGAGACGCCGCATCCACCGTATCGTATGCGGTCGCCTTTGTTCACTCTGTTGACCGTGGAGACGACGCGGCAATAACATGAGGGGGGGAGGAGGAGGGGACACCGCGCGCAGGCGGGGACGTCAACAGTAACACCGTGTGACGGCCGGCTGTAAACGTGAAATACGCGTCGATAAAAGGCGGCTGTCGCGACAGCGCGAGAAAGCGACAAGATGGTTGGAGGAGGGGAAGGTCTGTGTCACCGAGGAGGGGAGGGGGGGGGATATCTCGCCAGGTGCGCCGTCAGTAGATGAGGAACAAGAGCCCGCAGGAGTAAATAACGCAACGTGACGTTAACGACCGGTTTATGAGAGAAACCTAACATTCACTGTGATCGAGACTGACCACGAACAGTCCGCGTTCGTTCAAAATCAAATATATATTTTTTTCTTTAAAAGAAAATTAGCCCATAGGTTAGGTTAGAACTGTTGCATAAATTAAAATCTCGCGCGTTCTTATTTTTTTTTTCGGGGGAGTATGTTTTCTCACGTACATCAAATAACGTTTGGTTATGTTAGGTCAGTTACATAAACAAAACTTAAAATACCAGCTAAGTTTATTTTTAACATTCGCAAAAAAATAGTTTTGTTTCCCTGTGAGGTTAGGTTTTTGTGAGGCTAGGTCATAGTTACTAATAATAACAGTTTGTTGGGTCAGGTTATGTACATTTAAAATGCTCTATAATTGTGTCTAATATAGTAATGTTTGCAAAATTGTGTTTTTTTTATCACGACCGTGAATTTTCACGAGTGAGCGACGAATTTTGGATGTGTTAGATACTGTTTAAGGGAATAATGTTTTTGTGGAAGGGGAGGAGGGGTATTAGTGTATTTTAGGCTTCCCTATTTGTGCACGACACTTGCGCGTTTTTTTTTTCTGGCTGGGCGCGCATGCACAGCAGACCGGGATATAGCTTCGACCATAACCTAGTGATGATGTAGACAGATTCTTGTACTAAGAGCATGACGAACATCACTGGCTACAGATTGCAATAAGTACTGTCCTAAAAAAAAATGTAAAATATGGTGTTTATTTTGTTGAAATTATTAAATGTAGGACTGTAATTCGACTCAATGAATGTTTAATGTACTTTTTCACGAAATACGAAATTTTTTTATAAGCGAGTTGATAATTTAAAAAAAAGGGAGAGTCCTCGGTGTTTGAGTGGTAAAATCACTCGCCCCTCCCCAAGGCGATCAGGGTTCGGTTCCCTGCGGGGTGAAATCTTTGTGTAATAATAATAATTATTAATAAGAGCATATTTAATAAAAACATAATATATTTTAAATTATATACATTTTATTAGGTTACTGGTTATATTATAAATTAAGATATGTTTACACTCAGAAAAAGGTTTGTTTGAATCAAACAAATATTTGTTTGTATATGGCGAAACAAATATTTACTTGGTGGAACAAAATATTTTGTTAGCTTAACCAAACTCGGTAAGAAACAAAAATGATTTGTTACACCTAACCAAATAGATATTTATTTGAGTTGACGACATCATTTTGTTGGGTCGACAGAATCTTTCCTACTACAAAAAAAAAAAGTTTGAATTAACAAAATATATATATTTCGCCATATATAAACACACATTTTGTTGAGGCAAACAAACCTTTCTCTCAGTTAGGTACTAAATGTGCAGGTAATATGTAATTGTTATATGACATAAAGGCCTGGCGGGTTGCCTCGAGGCGCGGAGGGTACTCACCGACCTCCCTGAAGGGCGCGAGCTGCTGCCAGCACGTGATGAGGCTGCACGACCCCGACACGCCGTGGCACTTGCACGTCACGCGCGACATCTTGATCACCGCCTGCAACACCACACGGAGACAACTGCCGTGTGTTGTCCCAGTACTCCCCGCAGTTCAAGTTCCCTGTGAGACACTTCTGGTGTCTCATGTTATTAAGTTTAATGTTTAACTAGGGTAACTGCACGCACTTACCTTTGACACATTGTATTTCTGTTAATAAAGTTTAAAAGCAATGTAATTAATTTGTAGCATAGCGACATTAAGTCAGTTTAAATATAGCCGAGTATTAGTACATTGTTTCAAAGGGAAGTGTGTTTTTTTTTACTTAAACTATTAAAATATGTATTGCGTACGATTACCGACTTGAGTGGGTAATCGTACGCACTAAATTTATGTTGCGTACAATTACCCTTCATGCCAATTCTGGTGCATAAAAATTTTCCCGAATATTCCATGAAAGGAAATATTATTATTTTTAATATGACAATGTACACAAATAATAAAATACACTTTTTGTACTATACTGGGGACATTAAAATTTATTTTCTTTTCAAATTAAATACATACATGATTTTATATTTATCTACAGTTTTTTTTTTTTTTTTTTTAATTTTTCATAGCCTCTAATTCAAGCTTGCAGTTAAGTATTTTTTTAAATATTTTTGTAGATACTTGAATGAAATTATATATAGTTTATAACGTAGCTTACTCATTATTTGCATTGTTAATGAACAAATAGGGAGAGCTAACACAAAACAACACACTTACACACTGACAAACCATAGTTGCAAATTTATGGAAAAATTAAATTTTCATAAAAATAACTAATTACAGTTTTTTATTTGACAAAGAAGTAGACTGACTATTTCAGCATTAAAGTTATTGAAATAATTATACTTTCACTTGACGAAAATCGCATTCAAAATTTGAATGATTTTCTGCAGCACTACAGTTTGAATGGACCAAGCCCGAACACCAGCCACAGCGGTACCACAGTTCTCTGTCCTTAAAAAACTATCCACTAAACATACGGATCTCATTAGTACTATTTTTGTTGGAAATTTGAAGCCACCATATCCAAATCTTCAATGTCATCATCTTGACAAAGATCTTTTGTATTTCCTTTGTTTTTGCTAGAAGAAACGGACGAATCACTGAAAATATTTTTCTTTGTTTTCTTCTTTTTCATTTTTTTTTTTTTTTTTTTTTTTAGCTTTCCTGTATCATGTTCAGCTTGTGTTTCCTTTTATTTTTCCTCTTTGTTTCCACTTTTTCCAGCACTATTTTTTCTTGGAGTGGCTGTTAGAATTTCTGAACACCGTTTTCGTGTCGGCGCCTTCCTGGTCCCTGCAGTCCTTGATGTCGATGGTTTTGTAACTGGGGAAATTAGTGTACATATTTGTTTGTTATTTTCATAATGTAAAAAACCATTGACGTGATCCATTTAAACATAACAGTTGCCAAATTTCGCACGCGTGAATTAAACGCATATGGGGAACTGGTACGCATCCCTGCGTACGAATACCCCAAACGACGCCATGTCAGTTTACTGACAGTCACAGTTGAAACGATCACAATGTACAAGCCCTTACCGCGTTAAATTATAGCAAAAACACCACTAATTATTTATAAACATCTAAAATTCTACAAAAGTACATAGTTTTTACCTTACCTCGAATGCAATGAATGCAGGATTTTATTGGAAAAATCTCAGATTTAAAATAACACGAATATCCGACACAACTTCAGCCGCACGCCATTGCAACTCGACTATAACTAAGTTACTCCTTTCGCAGCATGGTAGCATCGGCGCTCCCGCGTGCGTCTCCTCTTCTTTAGCCAGATACTGACCTGCGTACCATTACCCACTGCGTCCCGTTACCCCGCCTTCCCCTATGTTTAATTTTAATGTTAACGTAATTTTTTAGTTAATGCTTTCATATTTATTTTTATTTATGTCTTCAAAAGTCTCAGTTAAAATTAATCAAAGACTATGGTTTTCCGTGCGGCCATTTACCTCTGTTGAATGGAGTTGTCCACGTATGAAAGAGGGGGAATTAGCGGAGGGAGTTGGATGACGTCATGGGAGTGTGACGTATGCAAGGGAGAGACTGTTTGGACTCTGGCGACGACAGTCGCTAGCGGGCGTTGACCGACGACGGAACAGCTGTGAATTTGGGGTGTTGGTGTAGCTCCGTGCATATGAGTAGGGACGCGACCCACATGGTCGTTGTGAACTGTTAACCCAAGAGACTGCTACGCGGAGCTATCTTTGCCGCGGCCTGCATCATCTAGTTTATTTTTTTAATAATTTGGAAGGAATGGCAACGTATTTACCGTAAGCGATCTTAAACTTCTCGTGAGTCGCGAGTGTTAATGCACCTCGCCCCGAAGTGCGAAGACCGCTGCCATTTGACTGTGCTACATGTGTCACCTACGCCGAGTCTACAGCCCGGGTACCCGGAGGCGCTACAGTTTTGGTAAATTTCTGCTACACGGCGAGAATTATTGTGAGTAAAACTTTAATTTGTTATTGGTGGAAGAAGAAGTTGGTTTGGGACGGTAGGCAAGCTTCGGTGTGGACTCCCCCTCTCCCCCGCGTATTTCCAGTACGGACTTAGAATTATGCGAAGGCAAGGCCTTGGTGTTGTAGGTAACGTGATCGCTACGGCCGGGCATCACGTCAGGATTGTAATATTTTATGTCTTTTTTTACGTATTTTATACCACTTGCCAGTAGTCCGTGTATTTTTTTTATGTGTCAGAATAAATTTATGAACCCTGCAATAATCGATTCAACACATAATCAAGCATTTTATTTTAGTTTTGCGTCTCTACCATGTCTACGCGACTAGCCATGGTGAAGTCAAAGTCAGCTGAGTTTCAACAAAATGATTGTAACTGGCTGTCCTGGTAGGGACGGACGTGGGCTGCTCGCCTCGGCACGGGGTGGCAAGCTACACCTGTATTAACTGAGCACATGATAAGCATGATGCAACAAAATAAATCAAAAGTGTTGAATATTCAATTATATTTTACACAGTTTAAAAAAAATATGCTAGAATGAAACATCACTTGCAATATAAAATCATGCGCTATATAATTGTATGTAATATAATATAATATAATGTAATAAATACTCAGTATTATCTCGAAAAAACGTAATTCATATAGCAAAAGTAACCACAGCCAAGTGTTGTGCAAAGTAAACAATATATTTCTTGCAGTATTACAAACTATTTCTTGGCAACTGTTTTTCCAAAGGAATCTTTTATAAAAACACAGAAGAAAATTTTTTTGTGCTTATGTCCAACATGAGGCTTTGTGTTAAAAGGGGAAATGGTAACAATCCGTCACGTCCACTACGTCCGTCCGTCATCCGTCCGTCAAACACGGGACTAACAGTCAAACATACGTTACGTCTTCAGATAGTTCCCTCCGCCTGCACACGTAGAAAACGTGACAGGCTTCTGAATTCCGACAGACGGGTGAAAATGTGTAACTTTCAAATGTTAACGCCAGTCAAATATCGTTTTCTTGAGGGGGAGAGAGAGGAACCGAATCAAACCATATTGGTATCTGCAGTTTTTATGCCATGATATTTCGCTTATGTTTAATATTGAAATTTTGCCTCAGTTAAGACGCAGAACATACATTTAGTGAATGAAAAAGCCACTAGTATAGTGTCTGCTGAGAGTATTATTACAGTTGTAATGATTACCAAAAATATGTTCAATACTAACCGCCAATGATTCACGTTGTAAACAGTTTGTAACAGCCAGTCCCTAACTAACTTCATAATTCCCATTAAATTATGTACTATTCCTTAACAAAGCCAATATTTAATATTAAACTATAGAAATATAATTGCTATGGCGGAAAACCTTAAAAAAAAATTGGTTTCTTTCGCTTCATGTCTCTCTTTCTTAAAAGGATGTTCACTTCGTTCATTTCTTTAAATATTTTTATAGTGTTGTTCGAAATAGGTTTGAATATTTTTTTAATACGAAGATCAAAATAAAAATGTATCGAGATACTGAAAGATTCTACTATCTACTAAGTAGAGATGCTGATTTTCGCGAACATATTTAATGCTAAGGTAGTCTGCAATATACAGTAACTTCTTTTTACGTCGCGTAGTTGTTTTAGGACGAATCATGGAAGGAGGTCCTTTATTGAAGTATGTGTTTCCTCATTGGCTGATTTCAATGCGAAATGAGATTATTTCGCTGGAAGCCGGTAACTAAATCGTGTTTCCAATACAGACAATTGCATTGAATATTTAGAAACAGTCGAATTTTCCCGCGATGTATTATCATCTCTATAAATAAACTCTACAAATAAACCCAATTTAAGTTCTCTTTTCAATTAACATCACTTATTTAGAATAATTAATATTTTAACAGACGTGTGAGCTGATAGACGGATGAAGAACTGAAGCGATGGAACGTCATAAACCCGGCTTTTGTTGGTTAGTATGTGTATTATTATTGTTTTTCAATGGAGGGGGGAAATGACTGCTTACGATCTACTTACAATTAACTATGTAGTCTTCCGTCACATGTAAAAGTAACCCCTAACATTGTATGGATCCACAGTGGATATGTTCTTCAACAGCAGGAGATTATCCGGGAATTCAGAGCACCTACTTGTATTCTGCATTTTAGTGTTTTGAAACCATCCGTAGTTTGTAAAGTTATTGATCTTGTGTACTAAAAGCGCGAATTTAACAATTTCCCCCCATATTGAAAATTTGAAGATTATAAAACGTTCTATAATAATTGCGTTACAGTGAACTCAAGGATAGACTCCACAGTACTCCGAATTTTGTTTGAGAGTCTTTCATTGGTAGAGACCGAAAATATTCGCGGGTTCATTTCCTGATAGGCTAAAATTCAAATTGTTATACCTTAGTGTTGCCTCTGATATTGGCTCAACACTCATCTGGAGAACTCTGGGTCAGTGAGAAACACTTAACCGAAGCTGTATCAAATCACAGACTACTACGTTAGGACGTCTCACTAGACAGCAGCAAATTTTTAGGTTACATTTTCCCGAGCGTACGTAGAACTGTGGAGTTCATCCTTGATATCTCTACCCATTCGGTCAGAGTTATCCGCCAATGGTTGGAATCAAAAAATTGATTTGGCACGTTGTTTTCGCACAAGGCTGGACTCAACTAAAATGTTCATATTCGAGCCAACATTACGTGTTCAATGGCCGATCCCGATGTCATAAGTTTTCCATTATTTGTATTAATTGGTAGTTGATTCGATCACATCGATTCTCCCTGTTTATCACCAACTCTGTTGCGTTAGAGTCTGTCAAATTAATTGCGGATTCATTATCAAAGTTTCAACTCTGGTTTGTTACCGAAATAAACCGCAAAACCTTCGTTCCTCCATCAAATAACTACAGTGTAATTTTTTTTTATAAATGGAACAGAAATATTCGTGTAAAATGAAAGATTTTTGTAAATTTAAACATTTACATGAACAACTGTATCACTACAAAATAGTGTTCGCAGTTATACTGGGTTCGGCAATTATGCTTTGTGTTGTCCCAGTGCCTCCAATAGTTAAAGTTATTTGTAAACCGTTCCCTGAATAGCTTCCCCAGTATTCACTGCGCAAATAATAAGCATGATACAACGAAATAAAGTAAAATTGTATAATATTTGCCTATATTTAACATTATTTAAAAAAAGATATATTCTTGAATGAAACATCAATTAAAATATAAAATTATGTGCCAATTTCTGTACAAATATTCAGAATTATCTCTAAAAACGTATTTTGTATCTATAGACAAAAATAACCATAGCCATGTGTTGTACAAAGTTACAATATTTTTATTGTAGTATTAAAAACCATTTCGTGGTAACTGGTTTACAAAGGAATCGTTGACAAAAGTAGAGATTAATTTTTTACAGAGACTTGCCATATTGTTTTTTTTTAAGATATGTTCTATTGTATATCTACACTGTTAGAAATTACAGTAATTTAACGGACGTTTTAAAGAAGAATTTACCTCAAGTAAACGAATAGTTCTTCGTAATTTCAAATAACTGAATCTTCGTAGTAAGTACACCGTATTTCGATTCCCGAGTTGTATGTTTAGTTCTTAAAAAAAGGTAAATACAGACGTGAACAAAATAAGAGTCTTATTTCTGTAGACTTATAATTTTTGAATGTTTTGTTAATATACGAATACAATTCTTTTGGATTCATGTTTTAAATAAGTGAACACGGTGTCCGTAAATTTACAAAGATACCTGAATAATTTGTAACTAGCTGTCTTAGTAAATTAAAGGTGAAATTTTTAACGGTGTACCATCATACGTTTTGGGGTAGCAATTTCGTCGTTACTCCGACAATAAACTCCAGCAATAAAACAGTCCATCTGAATTCCTTTGATCCAACCATATGCTAGCCGGACAGAAAAAAAAGGCATTGACTGGTTTGTGTCCATTCTAACTTGGTACGCGAGAAAATTTCGTTAATTTCGCCAGTCTAACAATAGCGGAAGCAACACAAAGGCTTGGGCCTATCCCTGGGTGCGGGGAGGGGGCAGCACCCGAGCCCCGCCTGCAGCTATAAAGCTCCCCTCTGTGAATGTTACCTTTTACTGTGATGATAAACGTAATAACAATGCCAAAAAAAAATGTTTTGTGAAGAACTTTTAGAATAGAAAATTGTCCGCTTTTTTGCCTAAATATTGGCTTAAACCGCCTGGAGAGATGACATGTGTCGGTTACACCCCACGAGGAAAACCCTCGGACCGCAGATTCTGCGCACCTACGAATTTGTGCCCTTACAAAAGAAAAGTCAATTATTTTAATTCTATACCATTGCTAGAGCCATATTAATTTCTCGGATTCATTTGGTAGCAAATTATACTTGAAACACACACACACACACATCTGCTTCACGTTGATGATCGGACTGCACTGCTACGGACACGCACGTGACGACCCTTAGCCAGTCCTAAGCAAGGTACCCCGCCAATAGATGCGGCATTGTTGTCGACCAATGAGTAGAGACCGAAAACAATTCACGGATTCATTTTGCGATAGGATGAAATCCAAAACCCCTTCAACTTCAAGCTGCTTCAGTGATTGGACCCAGATTACCTGAAGGACTTCTAACCCATGAAAAACTTATAACAAAAGAAGTATCGAATCACGAGCATCTTTGTAACAGGACACGAGTCAGTAAGTAGCCAATAAACAGGTGTTATTTGCTTAAGTACAGAGATAATTTCATAGTCTATTCTAGAGGTCAATGAAGCTGAGAATTTTTCAAGTCCATATCAATGAGAACTTATTATACGACGGCTGTTTTTTTATAAAGTCCGTTTGGTCATAAAAATATAAGCTCGTGAGAAAAAGTTTTTACTGACAGTTTCAGCTTACTACTAATCTACTTCACTTTTTCACTGATCGCCATTCAGTTCTAAGCACTTTCGTAACGCTGCACCAGTTTCTTTAACCCCTCTGCATAGAAGTTCGTCGCCTGTGAATCAAACCAGTTGACAACGGCAGTCTTGAGTTCCTCATCGTCAGATTGACGACAGACGGTTCGTAGTCACCCGCGAAACGGCCTCGGCCACATCTTCAAAGACATTCCAGCAAACAGCAATCAGCAGCAACAGCAGCCAGTCTCTCGTATCGCTGCAATGGAGCAGGCGAGTCCCGTGCCAGGAAGCGCGGCTACCCGCAGCGCAGACGAGTGAAGCGGGAAGCCCGCACACAGGGGCAGTTATTGTAGCATCCCGGGCCCCGCGACGATCAAGCCGATGCCATCTCCGCGAGCCACACGCCTGGAAGGCACGGCTACTCGCCGGCAACCCTGGGTGACAAGGAGAGCGAGGTCAGACGTGTGAGTGCGCGCGTGGAGATTCGATGTTTGTGTGCAAAAGGATATCCACCTGCCCCTGTGCAATGCCCCTATGTGCGGGCTTCTCACTTCACTCGTCTGCACTGCGAGTAGCCGCGCTTCCTGGCGCGTGACTCGCCTGCTCGCTTCGGCGATCCGAGAGACTGACTGGCTGCTGTTGCTGCTGATTAATGTTCGCTGAACTGCCTTTGAAGATGTTAGCCGAGGAAGCTTCGTGGGTGACTACAAATGCTCCGTCGTCAATCCGACGACTAGGAACTCAAGACTGACGTCAACTTGTTTAATTCCTAGGCGGCGAAATGTTGTGCTGAGGGATTAGAGAAGCTGGTGCAGTGTTACGAAAAGTGCTTGGAACTGAATTGAGATTATGTGGAAAAATTAAAGTCTTAATAACCAAACGGACTTTGTTTAAAAAAATTAATTGTCTGTAAAGTTGGTTTACGGACGATAGTTTGACGTGACGTCATAATAAAACATTGATGAAATTATTGAATACTTTATTAATAAAATTGAACCTTTTTATTTTAAAAATAAATGAATAAATACTTGAAATTATACTAGTAATCAGATTTTTAAAATGCAAGAATAATTAACATTTGTTGCCGAAATTGTTTTTGTAATAAGCAATGAAAACCACATTAACTTTTCACTTCACTTTATAAAAAGTCGAGTGGAAGAGAGATAGATGCGGCGCAAGCGTACAGTGAGCGCAACGGGACACAGCGTAACGGAACAATGGGTTTAACGGGACACTTTTTCGTGCGTGGCAGCCGGCGTTCATCGATTCATCAGACGTTGTCACGTCAAAATCAGATCTCGTGTAAAGTCAAATTGAGTGTGGGCTGGAGTGAAACGAATCCGTGAAATAAACAATTGCAGGTTCGCTGACTATATGGAACAAGAGAGGAGCGCGCGCTGACGGTCTGGGCGGGCGAGGGTTCGCCCCGGGGCAACTGGGCGCGCCGCGCCGGCTGGTCTCCCCGCTGACCCGCGCCGGGCCGCGTGCGTCAGCGAGACCCCAGAGCCCGGCCACGTGCGGCCGTAGGCCCAGCGGTGCGGCCCCACACCGAGACATCGCGTCATTGTGAACACGCAGCACATAACTTTCTCTTTCTGTCACACATATGCTTCGAACATACGTCAGCCATCAATGCCTGAGGGTTTTATTAACATATATGTTTGAGAGAAATCTGATTAATTCAAATTTAACGTTAAATTGTAAAAAATCACTGTGCGTTAACTATTTCAAGATAATTCGCAGATAAATTTAATAAACAAAACATTAAAACTAAAACAATGATAAAATAATTGCCAAATGTATCTGCTAAACCATCTTTCGTGAAATTTGTCCCGTCCGCCAGTTTTGTTGCGCTAACGCCATAGATGTGCCGAACATGATCGGTTAGAAATATTCTCTTCACTGCCGTCGGGCCATTGTGAATCCAGCATATCTCGCCTCTAATTTGACAGTGTGCTTAATGTACGTAGCACCAGTGGTTGGGGGTAGGTGTTTGTTTGGGCAAAAAACCGGACTAATAATTATTTCCACGAAATAATCTGATCGCTCATTAGAATGCAATAAATTATACCCACGCAAGCTAATGTTCCCATGTAATTGGCGGCCGTCTGCTAGAGAAGCCACTGACCCATTTGACAGGGCCATTCAGGACGCTTTTGCTTCCGCACTAGATGGTTGAGATTGGTGTGCTGACAATAGACAATATAGACATGTAGACATGTACAATAGACATGAACCTGAAAGAAACTCGACCGGCCACGAAACACAGTCAATGCTAAAACGTTTTAAATCTCAGCTGGTCTGGAAATCATTTCGCGAATATAACGTGACCCAACAGATCTGCAAAAAAAGATGGTCTATGAAAGTGGTTTCTTTGCCGTAATTGGCGGCCGTCTGTTTTATTTGGCCAGGTCATTCAGCCCGTTTTCTTGGTTCATATGCGTGAAGGAAACACATATTGAAACACAGACGCTTTGTTTTAACAAGCAGTTGGACTTGAAAGATTTTCACGAAAAATGCATTTCCCCTAAAATTGGTCTACGCAGATGTCTGCTACTGTTTTGTAAACGGTGTTTGTAACCAAATTAATGTGTACAAAAAATCTTAACTTTTACAAAAGATTCCTTTGGAAACTAGTTGTCAAGAAATAGTTTGTAATACTAAAAGAAAGATATTGTAACTTTGTATATACTTATTTATATACTTATGTGAAATGCTTTTCGATATAATACTAAGTATCTATTTTAAAAAGGCTTATATTTTTATATTTTAATAAATGTTTCTGTGGCAAGTTCCACTTACTAGTTAACGTTTTATTTTCTTCCTATTTAAATGTCTACATCTTAATTTTTTAAGTAGCATTTTATTATTGTTTATTTTATGCATGATGTAATTTTATTTAATTGTATATTTTAAAATTTTATGTTGGAAATTGATTTTACGAATCTGGTAAATTTTCTCGCAAGAACACGTCCGGTTGGCAACAAGAGAGTGTGCAGTCCCAGAACATACCAAAATCTTTGATACTTTAATATAGGATATATTTTAGTTTAATTTTAAGAATTATTTACGTTGAAAGTTTTAGGTGATTTTATCTTTTATTTGAAGTGTTTTGTTTTTTAACAGACTCCTTGGGCATGCATATGATTATTTTTTGTTCGGTTGATAAACTGAAACGGTGAGCAGCGTCCTTGCGCGCGGACAGCCCGTGGTTCGCAGCAGCAGGCGGCAGCTTGCGTGACGTGGATAGGACGGGCCGCAACCAGTTCACCGGGAGTGTAATGCAACCATCGTGGTCTGCGGCGTTTTTAATTTGTTACAGCTTAAAACGGAACGAGCGCGCGAAGCATCATGCGCACGGGCGTGCCGCCAGGACGAGTCCGCTTGTGTCGGCTGCCGTTGTTCGTCGTTGGCGCTCCGAGATACGCCCTCGCGTGCCGGGCAAGGCATTTCCGGGCACCCTTGCGGTTAAAAATTGTGCGGATCAAAATTTACAGCCCTGCTGGATGTATCGTCACTAGCCTGCGCTTCGGACACGCAAGCAATAGTCCTGGCCCAGACACTGTAGAGAATTTAGCAAGAATCGTTGCAAGATTGCATTTACGTCCTGATGTTAGTGTGAATTGGAAGACGAATTTTATGTCCCGCGGCGATTTGTTGCGGTGAATTAGTAACTGTGTTATCGGCCCCAGTAAACTGTGATGTACGAAAAACTATTTTATTTTTAACTTTTTCTTTTATATTGAGCTAGATAGCGAACAATTTGAAATTCAGCCCTCGCCGATAAGTATATGAGAATGTGGGATCCTTTTGAACTATAAAGAAATTACATCGAAAAAACTTTGAGAACGAATATTTTTTTATAAAATATTTTATTTGTTAACCGATGGTCCCCAAACCCCCACGGGAAGTCGATCCTGAGTCCTCCCCGGTCAATATTCCTTCTGTGATTGGTTCACAGTTTATCTGTAGAACTAAGAACCAGTGAAAAACCTTCAACCAAAGAAGGATCGAATCGCCAGCATTCCACTTGACAGGTCTCGCAAGTCATTAGCAAACGGGCAGGTGGCATTTGCCTGAGTGTGAAGGGGATTGTAGAGTCTATTCTAGAAGTCATTAAAAAAGAAATTTTTCCAGACCCTACCTGAAGGCTTAAACCAGAAACCCACCCACTTCCCAAACATCACAACGTTTTAGTTGTTAATAATGTTACAAGAAAGTCAAACGGAAAATTAATCACAATTTTGAGCAACATTTTACCCCTTATCACCAGATAAAAAAATTTCATAAAAAAATGAATAAATACGGATAAAAATTGAGATTTTTTTAAAAAAAGAAATATTAAACGTATGTTAAAAATGTAATAATGTTAATTTTTCAAAACAAAATGCTAATTTAAAGTACATTTCTTGAATGATGACAAAATGTTTTCATGATAAACATAACTGTTCATTATTTATGTTGTTGACTCTCGCTAGCTACCCAAACAGTGTGAATTGCGTACGGGTATAAAATTCGACAACGAACATTTAATGAATGTTTTTAAATAATAAAAAAAAATAACACCTTTCACACTTCTTCTGTTTTTTTCTGCAATCCTCCCCAATGTTACCGCCATGTCAGGAATAGCCCAGGAAACAAAGGTTTCAACCTGTGAAAAATTTGTCCAAAGCTGAATTTTTGCACAGTGGTAGAGTAGACTATGCTTAATAACATACCGAAAGTTTACCGCTGTAGACCTTGTGCGTATCACTGAAAATTTGCAGTTAAGTCCTAGATGACAGCGACTTGCAGCAGTTCATTAAAATGCTTCCCATTTTCGCACTTTTTACCGTAGACTCTCGATAGCTATATGAAAATAATCTTAAAGCACTATTACTCACATTTATAATGAATAAAGTCCTAAAATTTAATATTAAAGGTAAGAAAAAAAATGTTAAATTAATGAAATAAGTTTTTTACATCAGTCAAGGCAATAAAAAGACAATTCACTTAAAAATAAAGGGTCATACGCAAATATTTCTTTAACAAAAGTTGTTTTATAGTTCTTAAGCTTTACAGGGACATATCACTCAAAAGTATAGCTTAATTTATAGGATCACTAGAGACTCCCGAGCTTATCAATGTCGTCTACGCACTGCGACAGAGCCACAGCCGCAAGCGCTGTGGCCACTCTCACTCCCACGAAATCGAAGATTTTTAATCTTTGTAAAATTTGCTCCTAACTGAAATTTAAAACAGTGGTAATATTCAAGTTTTCTAGCAACATTTGAAATGATTACCTCCGCAAACCTTGCGCGAGACACCGAAAACGAGAAGTTATCCTAAATAATACTTTATTGACCACTCAACAATATGGCACTATAACGTAATTACTATAGTATACTTTCAGAATAGCAAACCAAAACTTACTCAAAACATTATTCTCAATGATTAAATTTAAAAATATTTCACTACGTTTGACTAAATATGATATTTATTCAAAAATATTAGAAGAGTGGTGTTCTGAAAAAAAAGGACACAAATGAAAATACGTATTACAAAAACACGTAGAGCCCGATGTAAAAACATTAAATAAAAGTAGTTGCAAAGTTCTTAAACTTAAAATTAGTTTATTTGTTGAGAGCTTGGTACAATGTGTCTGACCGCTAAAGCGATCCGAGCCGCGTAGTGTATATAACTGCGAGGTTGTCGAAGTAGGCTCGGGTCGGGACGAATTTCGCTGTAAAGAAACAAAGGTTTTTAATACATGGAAAATTATCCCAAAGAAGAAACTTTGTACAGTTGTAGAGTGAACGTTTCTTAGTAACATATCAAAAGTTTACCGTTGCAAACCTTGTGCGTCACGACAAAAACGAGCAGTTAAGCCAAAAATATCAATTTTTTGCAACGATCCACAATAATGGATATTGCAAATGCAGTTTATGGAGTAGACTGACAGTATGGAACCCAAAATAATCTAGAAACATTGCCCTATCTGAGGATAGTGATAAAAAGTACAAAGTTAAAACATCTTTCTATAAGATAGACAATTTAAATCATTAAAGTTAACGAATTCACTTTCAGTCAATTTTTAGGAAATATAAATACATTTTACATAAACTTAAAGAGCCCAAAATGGAAATCGCTTGGAGTAAACGTTGTTGCATATTTATTCATCTTTAAATTGGTATATTTGTTAAGTGTATCATACAATTAGTCTGACCGCTGAAGCGATCCGAGCCGCGTAGTGTATACTTCTGCGATGTTGTCGAAGTAGGCTCGGGTCGGGACGAATTTCGCTGTAAAGAAACAAAGGTTTTTAATACATGGAAAATTATCCCAAAGAAGAAACTTTGTACAGTTGTAGAGTGAACGTTTCTTAGTAACATATCAAAAGTTTACCGATGCAAACCTTGTGCGTCACGACAAAAACGAGCAGTTAAGCCAAAAATGTCAATTTTTTTCAACGATCCACAATAATGGATATTGCAAATGCAGTTTATGGAGTAGACTCACAGTATGGAACCCAAAATAATCTAGAAACATTGCCCTATCTGAGGATAGTGATAAAAAGTACAAAGTTTAAACATCTTTCTATAAAATAGACAATTTAAATCATTAAATTTAACGAATTCACTTTCATTCAATTTTTAGGAAATATAAATACATTTTACATAAACTTAAAGAGCCCAAAATGGAAATCGCTTGGAGTAAACGTTGTTGCATATTTATTCATCTTTAAATTGGTATATTTGTTTAGTGTATCATACAATTAGTCTGACCGCTGAAGCGATCCGAGCCGCGTAGTGTATACTTCTGCGATGTTGTCGAAGTAGGCTCGGGTCGGGACGAATTTCGCTGTAAAGAAACAAAGGTTTTTAATACATGGAAAATTATCCCAAAGAAGAAACTTTGTACAGTTGTAGAGTGAACGTTTCTTAGTAACATATCAAAAGTTTACCGATGCAAACCTTGTGCGTCACGACAAAAACGAGCAGTTAAGCCAAAAATGTCAATTTTTTGCAACGATCCACAATAATGGATATTGCAAATGCAGTTTATGGAGTAGACTCACAGTATGGAACCCAAAATAATCTAGAAACATTGCCCTATCTGAGGATAGTGATAAAAAGTACAAAGTTTAAACATCTTTCTATAAAATAGACAATTTAAATCATTAAATTTAACGAATTCACTTTCATTCAATTTTTAGGAAATATAAATACATTTTACATAAACTTAAAGAGCCCAAAATGGAAATCGCTTGGAGTAAACGTTGTTGCATATTCATTCATCTTTAAATTGGTATATTTTTTAAGTGTATCATACAATTAGTCTGACCGCTGAAGCGATCCGAGCCGCGTAGTGTATACTTCTGCGATGTTGTCGAAGTAGGCTCGGGTCGGGACGAATTTCGCTGTAAAGAAACAAAGGTTTTTAATACATGGAAAATTATCCCAAAGAAGAAACTTTGTACAGTTGTAGAGTGAACGTTTCTTAGTAACATATCAAAAGTTTACCGATGCAAACCTTGTGCGTCACGACAAAAACGAGCAGTTAAGCCAAAAATGTCAATTTTTTGCAACGATCCACAATAATGGATATTGCAAATGCAGTTTATGGAGTAGACTCACAGTATGGAACCCAAAATAATCTAGAAACATTGCCCTATCTGAGGATAGTGATAAAAAGTACAAAGTTTAAACATCTTTCTATAAAATAGACAATTTAAATCATTAAATTTAACGAATTCATTTTCATTCAATTTTTAGGAAATATAAATACATTTTACATAAACTTAAAGAGCCCAAAATGGTAATCGCTTAGAGTAAACGTTGTTGCATATTTATTCATCTTTAAATTGGTATATTTGTTAAGTGTCTCATACAATTAGTCTGACCGCTGAAGCGATCCGAGCCGCGTAGTGTATACTTCTGCGATGTTGTCGAAGTAGGCTCGTGTCGGGACGAATTTCGCTGTAAAGAAACAAAGGTTTTTAATACATAGGAAATTATCCCAAAGAAGAAACTTTGTACAGTTGTAGAGTGAACGTTTCTTAGTAACATAGGTATCAAAAGTTTACCGATGCAAACCTTGTGCGTCACGACAAAAACGAGCAGTTAAGCCGAAAATGTCAATTTTTTGCAACGATCCACAATAATGGATATTGCAAATGCAGTTTATGGAGTAGACTGACAGTATGGAACCCAAAATAATCTTGAAACATTTTCCTATCTGAGGATAGTAATAAAAAGTACACAGTGTTAACATCTTTATATAAAATAGACAACTTAAATCATTAAAGTTGAGAAATTCATTTTCATTCAAATTTACGGAAAAGTTAATACATCTTACATAAATATAAAGAGCCCTACGTGAAAATAACTTTCAATAAATGTTGTTGCATATTTATTCTTCTTTAAATGGGTATATTTTTTAAGGGTCTCATACAATTTGTTTGACCCCTGAAGCTATCCGAGCCGTGTAGTGTGTACTACTGTGAGATTGCCGAAGTCGGCTTGGGGTCGGGACGAATTTCGCTGTTTAAAAACATGGAAAATTATCCCAAAGCAGAAACTTTGTACAGTTGTAGAATAAACGTTTCTTAGTAACATGTCAAAAGTTTACCGATGATCCTTTGTGATCACACCAATAACGAGCAGTTAAGTCCTAAATGATAATTTCCCAAACGATCCACAAAATTGTGTTTCGTAAATAATTTAATAACTCTATAAATACTTTTTTTAAGTAGGCTCTAAGTATACAGCAAACTTGGTTTGTCCTCAAACGCCATACTACTACGGTAATAGGAATATGAAATCACTACAGACAAGATTTTGTTCCGTTTACTATGGTGAAACTGGAGCTAACCGAGAAATGACCGAACGTCCCGGAAAGTTGTGATATTTGACGATATTGCGCGAGCAGCACACCCGTACGTGACTACAGAGAATGGATAGTTTCCTTAGCCGTTAGGATTTCTGGTACGAACACCCTCTCACAGGTAGCGTCATAAAATACTGTCAAACTCTTGCAAAACCATCCACCACCGCTCTTTGCCACTAGCAATCCAACGACGTCAGCTAGGCGCAGCACTCAAATACATTAACTTATTTAAAAAAAAAAACTGAATATGTAATGCTACCTATACGTTTTACAACACTACTCGTGTTTTATTTATTTTCTGAAAAAAAAAACCCTATTATTATAGGAATTATGTTGTAAAAGTGAAAAAAAAACTCAGAGTAAATTTACGATGTATCGTTTTATTCAATTTTTATGTAGTAAACTGATTTTAAAGAAGTAAATATATAATTTTTCATTTTGTCGAATACAGGCTACATTCAAATTTTGCATTGTTCTGATCGAAAATAAAACGATGTATCAGAAATAAAAAAAAATTTGTTGCTAAAAAAATAATTTTTAATAATACAAGTTTTGAAACAGAATAAATCCATGCAGATATAAAACCAGAGGTCCTCTAGAGTTTTTCATTTACAAGTTCCAAGCAGAAATCGTTTATTGTTAATTTTATTGTATCAAAAAACATTCATATAAGAAAAAAAATGCATATCTCATTACATGTAACATACACCCTCTCATATGAATTAGCTATGTTTTAAGTAATCCCTAAATAAGACCCAGTTGAATGAGTGTCGCAGTACGCAGTGTGTCGGAATGTCGCGCTGGAACGGCGGTGGCCGTGAGAGATCAGTACGGCCGCAGTACACTGCAACGCTCGGGCCGCTTTAATGAGCAACTAATTACGTTAGACTCTTTATAAATATACTGTCTTAAAGCTTAAGGTATAACCAAAAACATTTATTTGGACATTTTTCGCATTGGACTCTTCAAATTGGTGTAAATAGTATTTTTATCTGAGTGGCAAAGATAAAAAATAATATGTCATGAATTAATCGCTTAATATCACATCTTTAATATTAACAATTTATGCTTTTTACAACATTAATGGCTGTATTATAGTCTCAAGATTATTTTGGTAGTTTTATGGACAGTCTAAATGAAAAACTGTACAAATGGGTAGCATTTTAATGGACTGATGTAAGTCGCTGTCATCTAGGACTTAAATGCAAATTTTCGGCGATACGCACAAGGTCTACAGCGGTAAACTTTCGGTATGTTATTAAGCATAGTCAAATCTACAACTGTGCAAAAATTCAGCTTTGGACAAATTTTTCACAGGTTTGTGCCTTTTTAAGTCTTGGTTTCCTGGACTAGAAAGGTTGGTAGTCGTGACGAATGCCGCCATGTTGTCCACCGTCCCCTCCCTGCGGCATGCAAACAAGCGCGGTGATTCCCCAAACGGCTCTGCGGACTGAGTGATTGCGGCGCATGCTCCTTGGACGTTTGAACACAATAACCGCCGGTTCGTGAGGGGTAAAAGTTGGGGTTGTCTATCTCTCTTCCTACCGCCCCCTACCCTTTCTAACCAACCGACGAGGCCACAAGCCATCATGTTAATTAAACGGCTGCGGTGCGTGACGCGAGCGTCAACATTTGCCGCTGGTTGGTAACAGCGGGTAAACGTAGCAGAGCAAACATACCAACCAGCAGTGTTGCCAATCCCCGGAGGAAGGAAGGAAGGAAGGAAGAGGAGGCGGTATGGCCCCCTCTCCCGGGAGAGAAAGGGGTCTGAAAGTCAGTGGTGATTCCGACGGGCTGTGAAAGCGTCGTGTAAAAGAGGAGGGGAGGGGGAGATACGCACTGGTGCTTTCCGGCGTATTTGCAGAGCGCGGTCCCGCCCGTGCATTGTTGGAACTTCTCCCCCTTCTCCAGCCAACCAACACCACCACGCGACTCACTTGTTTGCGAACGCGAGCCGCGCTGGTAAGCCTACACCGGGAGACCGACCAAGCCATGTGCCAACACAGCGCCGGAACACAAACATCCAGTACAGTTGTTTTCCGCCTGGCCGGCCCGCCGCGCGCGCTCTCTGGCCCCGTCGGGCGGCGGCAAACAGTCGAGCTCCCCCCCCCCCCCCCTTCGTCAAGGAACGCACATGGCTCCACAAGAAACCTCGTGATTTTTGAAAACAAATGTTACGGATATCCGAGCGGTGTATGTTTACCAAAAGCATTTAAGAATGCCCTGAGGGCGGAAGGATAATTTTGTGTCCGTATTTCGTTTTTAAACTGTGTTTTCAGATGAGTTCTTTTAACACTAAGATGGAAATAAAAACGTATCAAGTTACTGAAAGATTCTACTATCTACTAAGTGGATAGTATAGCTGACTTATCGCGAAAAAAATTTAGTGCTACACACTAACTTCTTCTTACTCATATTGTTGGAATATTTTTTTTTTTTACTTTGCGTAGTTGTTTTAGGGTGAATCATGGATGGACGTTATTTATTGAACTACGTGTTTCCTCATTGGCCGAGTTAAGTGCGAAAAAAGATTATTTGCTGATAAGAGCCAATAAGAATAAAACGTGTTTCAAATGCAGACAATCGTACTTGATATTAGAAACATTCGAATTTTCACGCAATGTATCACTATCTCTAAAAATTAACTCTAAAAAATAATCCCAAATTTAAGCACTGTCATCAGTTAACAGCACTTATTTAAAATAATTAATAGGGAAAAGGCTAAAACGCGTGTAAAGGTTCTTGAAAGCAACCTAAGGGCCTTGCATTACACATTTTGTCTATAATAAACTGCGAACACTATTTTGTATTGATACATTTGTTTTCATGTAAATGTACAAATTTACAATAATCTGTAATTTTACATGAATATCTCTGTTCCATTTACAACAAAATTGACAGTGTAACATGCATACACGCTTGACGTGGTGGGCCCCTTAACTAGCGCTCTCGTGCCCAGCTTGCTGTTAGTCCTGGATTTATAAACCACGCAACAAACGCAACGTCACAAAAAAAAAACTAAGCACGCAAACCATTAAAGAAAATCGCGGTAGTTATAAATATCGATTTATTAATTCCTGATTCGTTTGACAATGGACCAGGATTTAAAAGTAAACTACGCTTACGCGTTACTTTTGCTATTGGCTCACAGTTTGTGTGAAGGACTCTGGGCCAGTGAGAGACCCTCGGCCAAAGAATTATCGAATTAATGCTTCCCTGTTGAGACGTCACAATTCAGCAGCCAATGGTGAGTAAGTAACATTTGCCCGGGTGTGTAGAGGACTGTGGAGACTATCATGGAGGTATGAACTGTAAATATTCATGAGTTCTATGACCTCCAGGATAGACTCCGCGAACCTCTGCATACTTGGGCCATCGTCGCCTGTTCATTGGCTGCTGACTTGTGAAGCTCTCAACTGGTTAACTTGTGATTCGATAGTTCTTTGATTGATGGTCTCTAATAGGTCAAAACTACTCCTTGTTAACTGTGAACTAATAACAGAAGCACAAAAACGTAAATTTATTAGATTTTAGCATATCACTAAGTGAATCCGATAAATTTTTTTTCTGGTCTGTGCCTGGAGCTAATTGAACTTGCGGATTTTCTCTGTCCCTATTTATAAAGCTCGGAAGTCGGACGACAACCAATCCTACAATTGAAAATTGCAAAACCGTAGAAAACAACTTTCTTCCCCAAGATCCATTTGATAATAATATTTATCATGAAATAATATTAAATAGTCAAAACTATTTGATCTAGAAGTGTCTTAGTTCACTGCGCCGAAGTTTAACATGTGAAAACTTCATGTAGTATATAATAAAAACATCATCATGGCTTTCTATGCACATACGTTTACGGAAAACCTCTCTTCAAACATGGAAGACAGAAATGCAAGTCAGAACGCAAGAAGCTGAAAGTTGGCCAATGTTTGCGGTACATTTTTGTATCTTGCATAGTTTAAAAACTAGTATTTTTAAAAAAAAGTCAAAGGTTTCACGCATAACACATGTATAGCCTTTTGTAGTTGACAAACTTCTTTGTGACAAGATAGTTTGTCAAATAAGTTAACATTTTCATTGCTCTGGTTGTTAGAGTAGTTAACAGAGCGTAGTTACATTAAGGGTAATCGCTTACGTTACCAGTTCTTCGCTGCCCCATTCAAAACAGCTTGGCCTACAATCATTAATTGTAGCCAAAATGTATTTACAGGAAAAATTCGGGGATTCATTGACCTCCAAATTTGACTCCATATTTCTCAAAGCACTTGGTCAAGTATCACCTGTTTATCGGTCGCTCACTTTAAAGACGCCCCAGCTGAATTTCCCTATTGTGGGGGGGGGGGGGGACATCTCCCTCTGCGTAAGCCCCTATTGATAAGACAGCGGATTTTAGTTTGACACCAGATGAATAACCGAAATTTCCGGTTCCCAACTTATGGTCTAAGTGCTTCCCTACGCTGGCATCATCCTTTGACATTGGATTTTAACTACTGGTTTATTGCAGGCAATAGAAAACATATTTAAGATGGAACACTAAGCTTCTGAGTAACTGAACGATGTTACACAATCACAGCAAAATTTGTTTCTGTCTTAAAATTATTTCATTGAAGTAATTGCGGGTAACAACCTTATTTGCCATAACATTTAATGATAGGTCACTACCCCAATTATTTGAATAAAATCATCAAACGACTGCTTCAAGTTCTGATGTGGTTGTGGAACTTTGTTCAACTAAACATTTTTCAGACAATTGGTGTTCCGTCTTAAAATACTTTATATTTGCAATGATCTAGTTGTTCAGCTTAAACCTCAAAATGCACCTACCAGTTAGGGCAGGTATTTATCGCAAAAAAAAGAACGCCTATTAGACTACAACAAGGTATACCCGCACCAGCGGTTTCTTCCTTGTGATTGGCGGCTGTAAGTGAGAAAAGTCGTTGCCTTCTTTGACCGAGCCACTCAGGAAGCGTTTGTTTCCGCACTGAATTACTGTTATTGGTGTTGTAAACCTGGAAATAAACCTAAAAAAAAAAAAATACGAAACACAGACGATGCTTTCAGCTGGTCTCGGAATCTTTTCGCGAAATATGCATGCCAGCCTTGAGATAAATTTTAGGCCATAAGTCAAACGTACGTTATCTTTCCTTTTTTAAAGCGGAAAAATTTCAGCTGAAGTTCGTTGGTCAATTCAGGTTCATCCCATGTATTAGCGTTACTATTTAGTGACTGCAAACTTAACAGTAGGTATATTATAAGTAAACAAAAAAAAATCGTGACTTAGGAAAACTAGAAATATATTGAGAGACCATCTATGTTAACACATCTATATCTACCATTCTAATCACACGTGTATCCACATTTCTGAGAATACTACGCGAAAATATTAAGTGACTCGCGTTGTACGAGACTGTCTGAAAAATACATACACGGCGTCATTCAAAAATATCTACGCATATAAAAAACATAATAATGTACGAAATATAGGTATTAAAATTGGAAAACATATATATGGATATGGTAAACTTGTTAATAACTGTATAACTAGGGCCATGTATTTTTCGCGAAATAATCTGACCGCGCATTAGACTGCAATAAGGTATGCCCGTGCTAGAGATTGTTCCCTTGTAATTGGCGGCCGTCTGCAAGAGAAGCCATCGCTCTATTTGTCAGGGCCATTCAGGATGGTTTGCTTCTGTACTGGGTGGCTTTGATTGGTGTACTGGCAGCAGACATGTACCTGATGTAAACCTTACCAGCCACTAAACACAAACAATGCTACAGTGTCTGAACACACAGCTGGCCGCAAAATCTTTTCGTGAAAACTACATGGCCCTGTGTATAACTATAAATTGGTAAACACTTGGCTCTCAGTATGGTTTACAAATTATTATTTTTAAATTCAGTGAAACAGAAAAAAAAACTTGACTGAAGCTACGACGTTATGTATTTTTTAAAAATATATATTTAAAGGGAAATAGTTGATAAGTGTGATAAGAGTTTTAAAAATATCAGTAACCCAGTAATATTTAAAAAAAAATTGACTTAAATATATTCAGGTTAGGTCTTAATTCGACCGACTAACTGCGGATGTTGGTTCATACTGACAAAATAAGTTGAGAAAAAAAAATGTTGTTTAACTCCATCTTCAAAGACGTATACCGCAGCCTTGAGAATCACTTAAGACCATAAGTCATACGTAATTTTTTTTAAAACTTATTTTTGTCGTGATGAACCAGCAGTCTAAGTTTGTTGGTCGAATTCAGACCCATCATGCAACGGGAGAAAAAAAATGTTACACATGTTGATGTAATTCCACACCAACTAGGAGATACCGATCACGGCGCAAGTGTGGCCAAAACTCCTTTAAAAAAGAAGAAGAAATGGCGACATGGAGATCGAGCTGTATAGACGCCACATTCTTACTTCCTCGCTGGTCGCCCCGCTCTTGTACCCGATGGCTTCGCGCGATGCCGCGCGCACCTCGGCGGGCGGGACGCACAAGCACTGGCTCTGTGCCTTCCAGGCTGACGAATGGGCTCTTTCCTTCCCCCAGTCTACCCCTTCTCCACTGCCTTCACCACCACAGCCCGTGCCAGCGTACCTTCCTCCCGCTTTCCAGAGGTTCCGCCCCACTTGATAGCGACGCCGCTTCTTCCCGGCTCCAACATTCATCACAGCTTATTAACAGACTCTCTCTCTCTCTCTCTCCCTCTCCCTCTCTCGCCACACGCTCGCCCAGAAGAAGCATTTTAAACCGAAACCAAAATTCAGCTGGTGTTTTCTAGCTTGGCGTTGCGTCAGATCCAACCAAAAAATAAATAAAGAACTAAAACGGAAGGCCAAGCATTTATTTTTCCTTGAGTTCGAATAAGGTTTATCGATATGTTATTATATTTCTTTCTTTATTTTTTTCAATTATATCACCCAAAAAAAGATCAGGTAAAAATAAGCAGGACAGTTCATTCGGTTGCAATGTAAGCTTGAAACACATATACATCCGCTTCAATCTGTGATAGGTACTCATTTTTCTTATCGCACGGACCTCGGAAATTTCTCGCGGATTTTTTGAAGTCCCAAGGGAGATTGCAAATATTTATACCTTTACATTTCTTTGACGAATGGGTCATAATAATTTCGACACTGCCCTCTACTACTGCAGGCCATTCAGCTACCAAATATCAGTAGAGAGACCGAATCACACGGCCCTCTCAAAAGAAGGGGAGGTTCTTCAGTAAGAGACGTGTATGAGGGTAGAGTATACACGACTGTGAATTTTAGCCTGGCACCAAAGGAATTCGCGAAATTTCCAGATGTCTAGTTATAAAAAAGAGACGGTGCGTTAGCCCATTTGTAGCGGCATTGATGTTTAGCGAATGATTATGATGCAAGATGAGAGTTAAAACATCGCAGCACTATCTGTGTTTCGTGATTGGTCAAATTTATTTCAGGTACATGTATAGTTTCAGCACACCAATCAAAATAATTCAGTGCGGTAGCAAACGCTTCCTGAATGGCCCTGTCAAATAAGGCAAAGGATTCTCTTGCAGACGGCCGCCAATTACAAGGAAGAAACAACTGGCACAGGCACATACCTTACCGCAGTCTAATGGACGTACATCTTTTTTCGCGAAAAAAGCATGGCCCTTCCCTTTCATGTCCGACCCAGTACAGAGAATGGATAAGCCTTTGGCCTTAGTTCCAGCCTATGGGCAAGCCAAATTGGCTATTTAATATTTATAGCACTGTTGAGTATAGCATGGGATGGAACGAATCGTCCAAATAATATTGGCTCTAGTTATAAGTGTACATTTTAGTATAAAGCCAAAATTCTGCATCAGCAAATGGAAACACCGTAAAACCCATAATTAGCGATGATTATTTCTCGCAAATATGTTTAATTTCCACTGTACTTTAGTCTTCAGTCCTCTTGCAATAATCACCATGACTTAACATGACTTAGTTACTTTAGGCCGAAGCACAGAACGTTATGCATTGCAGCATGTGTTTTCCACATTGGCAGTACTGACTGCAAAACGAGATTCCTTGGCCGATCTGTACCAATAAAATATTAATGTTGAAAATGTGTACAAAGATTTTTAAAAGCTATCAAACACTCAAATGTTCCCGTAATAACTCATCAGTCATCACCTCTAACTGTAATTGATAACAGTTCCATAACATAACGTTTTTACCAACATCTTGAATTTTTTCTTGCTACGAACACATTTTATTCTTAGGGTAGGGATGCTACAAATATTTCCTTTAACTGCAACACTCGGAGTTTAAAATTGTGGCCAATTAACTTAAAGTATTATAAAAGATGTTCATTGTATAATTTTCAGACGAATCACAAATTTGATAACAGAGCCATTTCTTTGTTATTTACGATCATATCGAATTAATTTAAAGTTTATTCTAAGTATTTGAATAATATAAACAACATTTATAAAGTTTAGGAATGGCAAAAAATACAGAAAATTTTTGGTGTTACGATAGTCTTCAAGATATTGTAACTTATTTTCTCGCTCACGGTCGGAAGGAATATTTCTAACCGGTACTGATAGAGAGCAGATAATTAAGCTGATTCATTCTGCGACCGTCTGTGACAGAAGTCGTTGCCTTATTTGACCTAGGCACAACGATGCTACGGTGTTTTAACTTTCAGCAAGTCTCGAAGTCTTTTCGAGAAATATGCATGCCCCTACACATTGCTAAAGACCGGAAAAATTCGCGAATTCATTTCGCGATAGGCTACAATTCAAATCATTATACTATTAGGATGCTTTCACTACTGGCTCGCTATTTTTCTAAAAGGCTCTGGGCCAATGAGAAGACCTCAACCAAAGAAATATCCAATCCAAGAAAACTCAGTTGAGACGGCTCACAAGTCAGCAGCCAACGAACTAACGCTATCTGCCTGACCACACAGAGGACTGTGTAGTGTAACCTGGTCATTAAAACCGCGAATTTTTCCAGTCTCTACACATTGCACATTACACAGAACTGATTTTTTTTACAATGGTGTGGATTCTACCCTGGTGTCATTAAATTCATTGAATTTTGTAGGTCTCTGTTAATAATGAGGGCGATAAAACATGTATTTTTAAGTCCTCAAGCAAATATTTCAACAGTCTTTACCGGTAATGTATTTTTCGAGAAAATAGTTTGAGACCAGCTGTTTGTTATCGTTTGTGTTTCGTGATTGGTTGAGTTTCTTTCAGTTGCATGTGTATTGTCAGCATACGTTTCACAACCATTCAGTTGCGGAAGTTAACACGTACCGATTGGCCCAGCCAAATAATTCGACAGCTTATCTTGCAGACGGTCGCCAAATGCGAGGAAACAATCGTTAACACGGGCACATATTTCTTTGGCTCCTATTTATGGCACTTTAAGTCGGCTAGGATTATCGAGACTCTACTGCATTTTTGTTTTTCGAGGTTGTATCGCGTCGAAGTTGTGGATAGTACAAACTTTGCACTCTGAACTGCAACAGGTAACTCAACCCTGATGATGCCTATTACAATGCAGATAGAAACTTTGATAACATTCTACAACTTTGACGCGACACTACCTCGAAAGTCATGATATATAATTTACTTTTTTCCTACTTCTTATTGTCTACTTCAAAAACATGTTGGTTTTTTTTAATACGTATATAAGACAAGGTGCAACAGACGGGAGAATGTTTTGTGATTGCTCGAGGATGTTAATTACTAGAGGATGGCGAGTGAAGGACTTGGTTCCGACGCGAGACGATGGTATGTACATCGCCGAGGTAGGCTGCAGAGAGAGAGAGCGAGAGAGAGAGAGAGTGTGTGTGTGTGTGTGTGTTCGACGGCGCACAGAGTAGTGCCAGTGTGCGTGTGCGCATGTGTGTTTGTGTTCGTGTGTGCGCATGCGCGCGAGGGTCTCCAGTTACAGAATGATGGCAGCGCATTTACAGCCTGTCCGGAGCGGTTGATGGGCCTCGAGGCCGCTGCTGGAGAAGTGGATTGCTCGGCTGGAGGAGAGGGGGAGAGCTCCAATAGCCCCGACCCCCCCCCCCCCCCGCCCCCCCGCACCCCCCTTGCTTCGCTCGGACCTTGGAGCTAAATCAGGACGGGAAATTAGGCAGCAGCTTAAATACCTTTTGAGCTCACGCTACAACGCCTATGTCATTTTATGCTTTTTATTTTGTTTTGTTTTGATGTGTAGCATATTAGCTCTCGGTATATGGCATATGGTAGTAGTAATTTCGTGGATGGGACGGAAATGTGTAACCATGGTGCTGCAATATGTGGAGGATGGCGCGAACCGTAGTTCACAAATCACATGGTGTTACCTGTTTAATGAATTTTAACAAGATGGGCAGTTTATTTTTTCATAAATTCCCTGTCGAATATCAGGTCCAAAGCTGGGGTTAAGTATTTTTTAAAACTATTTTTCGCTTGCATTGGGGAGCCGTTTAATTACATAGTTTAACATTTCGCTCTGCAAATCGAATGATTCAATGGTAGGCAGCGAATTCTAGTGGCGGGTGCGAAACTACGTGCGATTCGCGTCTAAAAATGTAGTTGTAAACACATTTTGCGCTCGGCAAAATCACTCTCGGCATTATTTTAAAGAACACTGCGTTATATTTGAAGTTCGAGTTTTGTAATATAGGCTATGAGTATCTGAAACATTAGTACACATGAATTTGCTCGTTACCGTGGTCAGATGTTACACATCTCTGACTGACTGAACTGAAAGACTCTCTCGCATATTTTATCACCACAACGGGTGGTTGCAAGGGTAAAATCGTTGGCCTCGCCTTTGGTAGGAATCAGGTTTGAATCCCGGGTCCTCCAGCCTATTTTCCCGGAATCACCTTCAGATTCTCTGATGGAGCCTTGCAATAGGTCAGGGCTAAATATGACGAATTATCGCTTGAAGAACTCTGATCGACAATAACTGTCTAGCCATTCGTCGTGTGAATCCCTCGTGGACCAGTGGAAGATGGAGAGCCTCCATCGCAAATGGTGGACACGGAGTAGGGTCATATACTTTTCTTAAAAGGTTTCAAGACTAGCTGAAAGTTAGAACTCTGTAGCATTGTTTGGGTTTCGTGATAGGGAGAGTTTCTTTCAGGAACACAGATCACAGTAATTCAGTGCGGAAGGAAACACACCAGTAGTATATAAAAGGGGTTCCGGGCACTTGCGCTAGCGCGTGGAACCGTGAGCCGGTCCGCCATCTTGGATTCTGACGTCACGACGGAAATCTTGGATGACCTTGACTTTTGACCTTGACCTTTGACCTTCAAAATTTGCCTAAATTAATCCAAAAATCGCCCAAAATCGCCAACATTTTCATTTTTTGGATAAAAATACCGCCAAAAATTCTCGAAAAATGCCAGAATTCGAAAATTAGGATTTCGAAAAACCTCAAAGGTCATTTTGCCTTAGAAAGAACACAAATTACTAAAAACGGCTTAAGCATCCGTGTCTACAGCCTTCGATAAGCCATTTCTAGAAATTAGGACTCCGCGACCGCCATCGTGGATTATGACGTTACCGTTGCAATTTCCGTTACGGCCGCCATTTTTAAAATCCGTAATTATTATTTTAGACAATCAGGAAGAATTTTAAAATTAATAAAAAAATTAAATAATCGAATTTAATAACAATTTAATACAAAAACTATTTTTAAAAATTTTAATGTACACTTACGCCATGGAGCTTGGAGTCCTCAGTTCAACCCAGCAAGGTCAAAAATAAAAAAAATGACGTCAGGTCCTTCCTCCACGGAAGCCAACGGCAGACTGAACTCCCACCACTTATGCCAAGGTATATATATATTGAAAACTAGTATGACGTCATGTCCGCCATCTTGAAAATCAGGAATTATTATCCGATTTTAATTAAATGTTCCAAAATTTATAAAAAAATAATTAATTAAAATTTAATAATTTTTACTTAAAAACCACTATTGAATATATCGTTATGGTCGCCATCTAGGATTATATAAATGTTGCATGTTACGTTACGCCCGCCATCTTGGTTGAGTACGATGACATCGTTACACTTTTAGTTACAATCGCCATATTAGATTCTAGATCATTGCATGTTTCGTTACGGCCGCCATCTTGAAAATACGTAATTTTAATGCTAGAAATTCCGAAAAAAATTCCAAAAAAAAAATTTTTAAATTGCTTACTTAAAATGTTTACTTACGTGACCCCCGACATTTTTAAGGGCAGGGCAGACATACATTGTTACAGTCAAATGGGCGTTAGTATTTTTTCGTGGAAATTTACTGACCCTAAAAAGGATTATAGACCCATCGAATTCTTGTTATTAGTTTAAATCAGGCTATATTGAGAACATCTGAACGAACTGCTCTTAAAATTGATTCTCGGATTATTTAAACACGTCCAGGAAGAGTAGAAGTCAATACAGAAACTTAATAGAAAGAAACGATATTATCACTTGCAAAAGGTGGCACAAAACTTTCTCCCGTCTGTTGCACCTTGTCTTATATAATAACAAAAAAAAATTTTTGAAGTAGTCATTAAGAAGAAGGAAAAATGTAAAATATATATTATGACTTTCGTGGTAGTGTCGCGTCGAAGTTGTAGAATGTTACCAAAGTTTCGCTCTGCATTGCCCCAGGCATCATCAGGGTTGAGATACCTGTTGCAGTGCAGAGTGCAACGTTTGTACTTTCCACCACTTCGACGCGACACAACCTCGAAAAAACCAGCGCCTTGAGCTTTATTATGTAGACGTTTATGTATTCTAACTTTGTTATCGAAAATAAAGCTAATTTTACTGTTCTCTACACAGTTATTCATCCTTCGAGCTTAGAACAGATCTGTAGAGTCTAGCCTGTTGGTCAGATGTACCGTGAGGGATATTTAGGTGTATCATATGCGTTCAGCTGTAAATTAACCGCTATTATCATTATTAATACTATATTAGCACAAAAATATGCAATAAAGGAGTGTTTATTTTAGTGTCACCTTTTGTGGAACCGTGGGTCTAGTTACTCTCATATAAGACCGTTCAAACATGTTACTTTACGTAAAATGAAACTGAATTACTGGGTTATTGTCAGGTGTACAATTAAAATATTTGTTTTAAAAAATAGGCTACAAAATAATTTTTTTGACTGAATGCATAAATATTTTTTAAGTATCTCAAAATAGTTAGTATTATTCTATGTAATGTAAGATGTGCTATGTTTCTTGGTGAGCTAACGATTCAACTACATGACATTTGGAAGGTTGAAATATAATATAGAACAAAGTAAACAATTTTAAAAATGTTAAGAAAATCTTTTAAACCATGTCAAATTAATGTGAGAAAGAAATTCCATGGAACTTTAACGACTATATCCATAATCATTTGTCGGAATCAAATTTACACAAAAATATTGAAGCAACAAAAGAAATCAGATTTGTTATCGTATCAAAATATTTTGTAAGTAACCTATTTATTCTGCCTAGAACAGTGTGGTAGAAAAAAAGGGGGAAAATATTTCCCTCATAACTTTGTGATAGTGATCAGAAAAATGTGTTTCCAATTTTTAAAAAACTATCTAGACAAAAAAATTGCCGTTACCACAAACTATTTGGCAAGGTAACAATATAGCCTACTTAAAAATATGTATTTTGTAGTTATCACAAACCAGTTTTCTTTGGGTTTCATAATATAATTTGCAAGTTTAAATTAGTGGATCTAAAATGTTACTAGATATGTGGGGAGAACTGTGTTTGTAAGGGATAGCCCAATTAAGTTTTATTACAGTTTTATTACAATTTCATTAGTTATTAATATTTATTTTACTAATAAATAATTGTACTTAAAAGTATCCGATAACCTGTCACTGCCACTAAAAATGTTTATTCGCAAGTCACTCAATGTCTGTCAAGTTCCACAGATCGCACTCCTCACTGGAGCTAGGCTCAACAGTGGTTCACCCCTTACCTCGCGTCTGTCCACACACACATAGCCTCGTGCCACTCAGTCACCGCACTCTCTTGACACTCTAAAGGGGGTCTCTCACCCTCTTCGCCGATGTCGCACTTCGTTTCACTCGCGGAACTCTGCGAACTCTCGGATCTCGCTCAGAACTCCCACGGAGGCCGGCGTCGCTGCTTAAGTACCTGTAGCGCCCTTCTCGAACCGACGAGAGCGGCTGTGACGAGTTGCGTCATCCTGGGCTGACCCGATGCCCGAAACATCCAGAAAGACTGTATTTATTCGCGCCACTCTGCGCGGCGGCCTCTGCAAGCCTGGAATACCCAGGCTGCTAAAGGTGATAATAGCCCGTGGTGGGATGGTGCGCGGGGAGTGGAGGGGTATGGGTAGCGAGGACCCTTGTAATCTGGCCAGGCACGCGTGGCATGCCTTATGTCAGTGGACGGCACGTGACACGGCGCGTGACGCCAGGGGCCGTGCATAGCCGCCAGCCCTCCGACCTGACGCGTGTCGCGGTCCTGTCTGCGTTCATAACAATATGTTTCATTATTTCATGAGCGCCCTCTAATAAAACTTTGGCTTATCTAAACCCTTCATTAGCATTCCGTGGTGTATCTAACTTCAGTTATGAAAGTATCACGAGCGACAGTATACTGAATGCATTGAATACTATAAGTCCGTTGGCGTTAACATCTAACATGACAAGTTTCATGTTTGCCTCGCCGTTCGATTGCCCATGGAGTTTTTGAAATGCTTGAAACACTTTTCACTTCGCTTTGTTTTTTATTGTGCAATCACAGTACACCTTCAAGTCTACGACAAACCCGCGACGGAAAAACTGACTGAAGAGAATGGGGATTTCTCGCTGCGGCAGAAGCCAAAGAACATTTTACTGTCAGCGTCTTGAACGTATACGTAGAACTGGTGGTTTAATGACACGGTCTAGTGATGTTTGGCATGCGGGATTTTATTATTGTTGTTGACACGTATTGTCCTGTTCGTTTCTTTCGAAGCTGTTTGTCATTCATCTTTAAGAAATTTACATTTGCCGGTACAAAATATCTTCTAATTGCTATTTCTTTGATTAGTTGGGGGAAAGTCAAAAACACACAACCACCAGTTTCATTAGTTACACGTGCAAGCTATGTATGTGTTTTTTTTTTCTCTTTTCCACGCAAGATATAACTAGTCTTAATATTATTAACAGAAAAAAAAATTCTGTGTTTTTACAGAATACTCCTTTGGAAACCAGTTGCAAAAAAATAGTTTTTAGAACCAAAATAAAGATATTGTAACTTTGAACAACACATAGCAATGGTTATTTTTGCCTACTTATATAATATGTTTTTCTAAATAATATTGAGAATTTCTTACGAAAATTGGAGAATAATTTTATATCTTAATTGATGCTACATTCAAGCATTTTTTTAACCAAGGGAAATATAATACGATATTTCATAATTGGACTTTGGTTTGTTTTATTAAGCTTATTAATGTGCGCATTTAATACTATTTAGGGAACGATTTACAAAGAACTTCAGCTATTTGAGGTACTGGGACAACACAAAGCATAAATGCCCGGGTAAGAATCCGAACCCAGTGTTACTGGGAACACTATTTTGCAGTTATGCAATTGTTTTTTTCGTGTAAACGTACAAATTTACAAATATCTTTCATTTTACATGAAAATTTATGTTCTATTAATAAAACAAAACATTAACAGTGCAGTATTCATGTTATGAAGTTGCTGACTCGTGCTCGTCGGCCGATACCACGGTGGGAGGCTCTCCGTTCCTCGGACTGGGACGCACACTGCTGCGGGGCGAAGCAGACAGGTGCCAGGTGCAACGACCCCGAGTGCGTGCACAAGTTGCGAGGTCTTCGCCTTCGCGCTCGTCTTGGAGACGACAGCCGGCGAGGCCTGCCGGGAGGTACCTAGCCAGTTGTCGAACCCGGGGAGCAGACGTGCGCTTCGTCCTTCGACGTCGTTTCTCTGCTGCCGCGAGGTTCAGATAACAATAAGCAATAGTAAACACTGTCTATAAGCTACACTCGCACTTCAAAAGCATGACATATTAGTGAAATCGTTGTACTTTTTGAACAGTTCATTTTTTATATAAAACCATGAATGCCAAGTTGTGGATTATTTATCATCTTCACAAACATAGCGTTTCCATTAATAACATAATATATCTTTATTAAGCTATCTGTTGGGACATGTAATATTCGCGAAAAGATTTCCAGACCATCTGCGTGTTAAAAACTTTGTTGCAGTGTCTGTGTGTTTCGTGGTTGGCTGGGTTTTATATAATTTCATCATAAATAATTTATTTTTAATTTTAAAAAAATAAAGGCTCAGTTACAACTTCTATGGCATATACCAGTCTTAATAAGAATTTTAGACACTATATAGTATATATTTTTGACTTAATTTTATTTTATGATCTGCACCGAAGTTTGTAAATATACAGTATAAGTAGTGTTACGAACTAGGAAGCAGGGCAGCGACAGGTGCCAGACATCTGAGTGGGCTTCCAGCAGTAGTCTGGTCTGGGGGAAGGGGGAGGGGGTGTCACACTGTCACTGACATCACACGCGCATACCGTCGGTGATAATATGGGTAAATGTCAACAGTCGGCACACCAATCGTAGCCAACCAGTGCGGAAGAAAACGCTTCCTGAATGGCCAGGCCGAATAGAGGAATGGCTTCGTCTTGAAGACGGCCGCCAGTTACAAGAAAACAATCGCTAGCGCAGGCATACCTTTCAGTTATGCTGGCAAATTAGCCATAACATCTGTAACAACCCGATTGGATTAACACTTCATATTGTTCCTGACTGGCCCAGGGTTATTCGGGGCGTGTCGAAACAAATGTGGGCCAATCGTTTAAGTGAAGCATATGTACATGCGTTTCAAGTCTGTTCCACAGCTGAATGTATGAGAGAACCCCACTGAGTGCGGAGAGTGATCCACGACTCCCCTGATAAACACTCTAATCTTGATGTTATTTTATTTCTTCAGCACCAGGTAAGGAAGTGGTGAGAGTTTGTCATGGGTTGAAAGCAAAATGTTATGGTGATGCGCCGTAAGCAATGCTGTCTCAGCAAACACGGAGTATTTGACCTGAGATCACAGAACACGCAGAAAGCTAACGTGTTATTACCAACAGACAAGATTGTTATATGCTCACGATGCGTACACAATTTCGCCGAAAGAGACACAAAACAAATACAAAAAAAAGTTGCGCGTACTTATACAAGCATAGTCTGAATTCGACCGATAAACATCGGTTGTAGATTCATCAAGACAAAATAAGTTGAAAATATATTTACGACTTATGGTTTAAAATAGGCCGAATAAATTTTTTATTGTAAATAATATAGAAATTATTAACGGGAGAACGCTGAAATTTATTAAATTGATTTCTAAAACTACCGCGAATATGGTCGTTGAAGCAAAATTATTTCATTGAAATAATTGGGGGTAGTTGTTTATCTGAAACTCCAAATACGTATATGAGGCATGGTAATCACTTTAAACCATAAGTTGCATGTATTATTTCCACTTATTTTATCGGTTTAATATGTTATTTTAGACATACGTCACTGATGGGTACACTGTTTGTCATAAGAAACCTCTATAATGGATAAAAAATAATTATGAAAATTAATAAAAAAATATGTAAACGGAAAACAATTCAAATCAGCCCATGTCAAAAATTTAAAAACAGAAAATGATGTGGAAGGAATAAGTCAAAAAGTTACTACAGCAGAGATATACAACAAGACAGTAAATAAAGACAAGGAAACGACCTTGGTCAATAGAGTGACACACAAACAAACCCAATGATGATACTAAACAGATAATGTGGTTGACACAACGACAACACAGAGACGCACAGGAGAATGAAACCAAACATGTGTTATGGACACCACACGACGACCTTACAGACGAACACAGTATGTTTCTTAAGACAACAGTTGTGACGTTTCGAGAACTAAGATCTGTTCCCGTCCTCAGACACTGGACCTTATACCCCCTCTCCATGCGCGGCTAGTAACAGACGAGCAGTCCTCTGATTAGTAGTGCACTTGAGAGCCGATGTTATTGGCTGGTGTACGGTTACCATTTCTTTGGTGGTAACCTAGTTTGTCTGAATTAAAGGTATTCATATTTTCTTTATTTCAATACTATTTTGACATAACTTTTTTATTGCTGATATTAAATGCTGATTTATAATATTTCCTTTTTATCCTTCTTGTATGAGTGGAGGAGAATTGTCCCAGAGTATTTTATGACTATGGTCCCTGGCTTTTTCGTAAAGGTTTAGTTTTACCCTTCTTTATATTTGTTTGTGTTATTTATTGTGTGTTGAAAGCGCTCTGATAGTTTCTCCTATGTATGCACATCCAGCTTCACTGGGGGATCTAATAAACACAGTTGTGATATTGACACTTATCTGTGGTTGATTTTATGCTGGTGATCGTGCTTTTTACTGTAGAATTTGATTAGTAAACTGTTCTTAGTTCATATTTGTTGTTCAAAGCGTACAGAAAAGCGGCGCATATTCACGCCACTCCACGTGGCGGCCTCAGTAAGCCCGCGGAATTCCCAGGCCAATAGGGGCTAGATAACCGCTCCGTGAAAGGAGGGAATGGGGGAAGGGAGGTGGCGAGGTCAAACCGCGCTAATCACCGATGGTATGCGCGTGTGATGTCAGTGACAGTGCGAGACCCCCTCCCCCTTCCCCCAGACCAGACTACTGCTGGAAGCCCACTCAGATGTCTGGCACCTGTCGCTGCCCTGCTTCCTAGTTCGTATCACTACTTATACTGTATATTTACAAACTTCGGTGCAGATTCATAAAATAAAATTAAGTCAAAATATATACGATATAGTGTCTAAAATTCTTCTTAAGACTGGTATACGCATAGAAGTTGTAGCTGAGCCTTTATTTTTTTTTAAAATAATAAAGAAATTATTTATGATGAAATTACCAGTGTCTGTGTAACGTCTAATTGAAAGAAGTTCAACAAACACTAAATATTTTTTGCTGAAGTAAGACTATTTCATGGAAATAAATTAGGGTAAATTCCTTATTTCGCATAAGTTGTTGTGACTCGTGGGAAAACTGTTGTTTTTAAAGGAATGTTAATAATCTTCGCGTCAAAAGTAAAGAAAAAGGTCGCCCTGTTATACTACCCTATACACCAACATTTTCGTGAAAAACTAGTATAAAATTTCAAGCAAAATACTTCGATGCGTGGCAAATGCACAACCGCACACAATCAGTTTGAATCAGCTGCCTTAAATCGGGGGCACTGATTGTTAAGAGACGTACACGCAAAAATAAAAAGGTATTTCGAAGAAAACATTGAACTATTAATTAGATTAAAGCAACTGCAGGCGTAAATTAAAGCCCAGAAACGCGAATTCCTAAGAAACCATACATTTCATCAAACACTACAAGAGAAAAAAAAATGTGGTCGCGTCTTTATTTGTATTATTTATATAAAAAATAATTTGTTGGTTAAAGGATGCTGTTCACAAAATTTAGCACTGAAAATCTGAAGATTGTGTTTCAAATGTGGAAGTCGGGCATCAGGTTCATCAACTGCTCGTACTTACATTGACATAAACACAACTACTTAGTGCCCGTCAACACGTGTACGTGTTCCGACGGTAAATAGGACACTCTTGTTTCCAGCGAATGATCTTTTGGCATGGTGACTTCCAGAATTGGAATGCATTTGTCACACTGGCGTGCAATATCACGTTAACGACTTTGACACACTAAACCTCTGCTACCTGCTAATTTCTTGTAAGTTACGAAGATCGATTCTAGTCCTGAATGGGGGAATTTCTCTCGACGACATTAACCGTTTCCCCTTACTTGGGCAATGGTAATAATTTCATCACCGTGTGATGACGCAGAATTCCCAGCCTCGACGTCCTCGTAGACACCAGAAACTCTTGTCGACGACCGTCATTCCTTGTGGCATTCCACCTCGCTCTCTCCATTCCCCGGTACTGCCAGGTTCATCGACACAGAACCCGCGACGTTCTTTGTTGAGAACTGTATTTCTTACGATACACGGATTGGTTTTCGGATACGTGACACTCTTGCACGTCTCGTTTTCACGATGGCTACACATCTAGCCACGACCATCCAGTCTGCCCCCGGTCACTATCTACGTGCGTCCATGCCCGCAGCCTGACCAACCAGCACTCGCACTCTCGCTTCCGTCCGCCAACCCCCGGATAACCTACTGTTCACCCGAGCAGTTCCGAAGATTACCGAAGTAAAGGGTTAAGTTAGTGTAGGTTCGGACAGGCAAAAAAATAGCTTTTTTTCGGAAGGGTCTGTTAGGTTTAGTTATCGTAACTAAAATGAAAGTTTGGTAAGATTGGGTTAGCGTTATTTTAAACACTACATAACCGAAAAATATATAAATCCTTGTAATATGGTGGGTTTTTTTTTCACGAGGAACCGGCAAACTTCGGGGAACTTCGGAACTTTTTTGGTTTGGCTCTCATTCCTGTGAAGTGTAGATTTCTCCCAACAACCCTCAGCTACACGCTGACGTCACACGCCATAGAACTCGTGGTTAGAAGGGTCTAATCCTACACTTCCATTGAGTCTTCCTGAAATTGCCACTTTCACCAGAGCCCAGCCATTTTATTTGTTTACCTAATTTAAAACCTAACTAAATATTTAAAATATATTCATTCCAATATAAACTTAAAAAATTATATTCACTAGTACTCAATTCAATTGGCTGAATTTTTCATCTAGACGTAACTTCCAAGAACTAGAAGTTAACTTTTTAAAAAATTTTGTAGCGTATTAAATTTCAATTTTTTATTCAATCTGCAACAGTTTAACTTTACTCAATAACTCTCGTCAGTTCTCATAAACTCTAGTGTTACACTTCTGATGTCCCAACATTACCAGCGAAGGCAAACAACCTCGTCGCTCCCTGGTTGTAGTTCCATATAAAATAGATTCAACCCGAACTTCGCGAATCCATACAAACTAACACTCTAACACCTGAGAACGACGGTACTCTAAACAAATCCAAAAGCAGAGTTATTTAAGGGAGCATGGAATTGGGAAAGTTAATAAATGCTAAACTTAATACTTTAAAACTCCTAGCAGATTTATTAACACCATAGAATGTTTAACATGATTTATTTCGTGCACGGCTGTGATCCGTTCATCCCAACAATAATTATAAAAGTAATGAACAAAGACTTGAAAATATGTGAATATAAATATTAATATACGAATCCGTTCAAATACAAATTGATAAGAAATAAATAGCAGCCAACTTTACATTGAAATAATTTAATCCTTAAATTTGCGAGCAATGAAAATTAAAAAAAATATTAAATGGATTTACTGGAAGTGTTAAAATATTTAATAAAAGGTTCATGACTAAAGTTTCAATTCAGTTTATCCTCAAATAAACACCGTTAATTTACGTTAGGCCTCGGATGTTTCGCACTACGATGATAAGGATGTAAAAATTATTTAAGATTACTCTAACACTTGAATAGTTTCTATTGTATGGTAATCAAAGTACCTCTTGCAAAACGCACGTTAATTTCAGTGCTTACTAAATCAGGCACGAAATGTTTTTAAACGTGGTGTTTCACCACATACTTCGTAGTGCAAGTTCCATTAAACACCTATCTTGGCAGAGCCCCGCATTACCGTTACTCGCTGATTTCAAAATGCAAATGTAAACGCCTTCACTCGTGTAATAAAAATTAGTTATATTGCACTGCTGATTCTCCTCAAAATGTCGTGGACCAACACCAAGTCTACTAATGCTATCACCGTAAAAGTAGCACCTACTTTTCAGATGCACCGTGGACGATGCCATTCACATTGAAGCACAGAAAGGCTTTATACCTCTGATTTCATGCTGCCCAGCCACAGCTATATTTAAAATCGGGCAAACTAGCAATATAGTCCGCTCCTCAAAGTCGGCACACTCGCGTAGAAGGCCACAATCCTGTTTTCCACCTCGGCGGTTACCAACGAACTCTCTCGTCGGCGATTCAAAACACTACTCCCGCGCATGCGAGGTGGCGTAGCCCACGCTCGGAGGCCCGACAGTCTCTTGTTTATTGACGTCATCACGCCACAGCACAATCTGTCGCGCGACCTAGCAACCAAGTTCAAATTTACGCGCGCTTACAACGGCGCTCTGCAGTCTTTTACTTTTCAAAAATAAAACTAATCTTACTTTACTTCATGTAATCGTAAAATTAATATATAAAACTCAAAAGACCAAAATAAAATATAGAATAAATAGATGTCTTAGAATTAAGATAATACTTATTATTTACCTAAAGTTTGACATCTTAAAAAAAAGCTAAAATGGAATACTAAACCAACCAATGTAGAAATATTAGTAAGTCAAAATATTAATAACATATTTCTGTGGCGTGGCCACTGGCCACTTAAGCTCGCGCAGTTGGCAACACTGAATGTGTTAGCCTTTTGACGGGAAGCCTACGATTCACACATCCTTCTGGACATACCCGAATACTCACGTTGGCAAGACTTCTTTTCTTAAAATTAGCAAGAAGTAATTAAAAATACTTTAAAACACTGTGGATGGTTGGTTATATTAGGTAAGTATAGCTACATTAAAAAAACTGTAAAATCATTTTATGGTTGCTTAGCAAATAACTTTTTAATATGTAGCTATCCAGCGCTAGGAAACCGTTAACATGATTTCACAGTATTTTTAATGTAGCTATCCTAACCAAATCAACCATCCACAATGTTTTCAAGTATTTATAATATAGCTAACAATACCTAATTGACCATTAGTTTTCATGAGTTGCATATTTATTTACAATAAACAAAAAAAAACAAAAAAACCGAAGATGCACGATCGGGCGTTCGCCTCTCGTCTGTTGAAAGAAGGCTTGCCAACGTGAGTATTCGGGTATGTCCAGAAGGATGAGTGAATCGTAGGCTTCCCCCTTTTGACTGCGCCTTCTACCCCACACTTACAGCGTTTCTTGGGCGCTACTTTAAACACAAGCTTAACCTAATGGTTTGTAAATAGACTTGTGATGTGAGTTTAATAAAGGATACTTACTTTTCGATTATGTTCCCTTGTACTATAGACGCCAGTGAGGAAGTGTTTATTTCACACTTGTGAGCGTTTACGTTGTTACATAATTTACTAGGTCAAGTTGGGCTGAAAAATCATTTCGTTATTTGCAGTGTCCAAACGACAGTATACAGAGTTAGACACAAATCAGGTAGCTTGTTCGTTCAGCCACTGAAGAAAGCTGGCAGTTTGCTAATCGGACTAATGAATACGTAAATCTTCACTTAACTTTGGCATGATGCTAGTGTGGATTACGTACAACTACTATTTCCTACTGATATAAGCATTTAATATTTGCGTGTTTATTGATGAAACTTTCATTTCTGTATTTATTGACAAAAAGTGACTTAAAGACACTGAGCATGGACACACAGTGCCGCGACTCGTGGCGAGTAGACAAATTATTCACCTTTATTTTAACCTTTCACGAGATGTAAAACAAGATTACGTGAACGTATTTTTCTTTGAATGTCAAACTGAACATCAACAGTTTTTTGTACATGTGTTACGGTGTGTTTATAAACTTATAGATTGTTTATTTTGGCATGCGCCAAACAGAAATTTAGCATGAAATATTTTGTAAACACAAGCTTGATGTACGTAATACAGGTCAGCGCCGTAATTTTGCTGAGTTTCAACTACAGAACCTTTTCAAACCACGCCTCAGTTCGCTGCGCGTACCTGGTATTCGGACCACAAGGCGACGCCCGGCACGGCTACGACGACAGAACAATTGAAGCTCACTTTGCGGCACGGGTGGCTGATTAAGCAACAATTCTGAGCCCATGTCGCGGCAGGGGGTTTTTTCCTCGCCTGGATGGCGCGCCTTCTGTGTCTGGCCGCGTCACGCGTATCTCTTCATTAGTCGGGAGCGATGACGATGGGTGGGTGGAGGGGAAGGGGGGGTTATTTATCGCTGCCTCTGATTGCCGGCGATAATTGGCGCTGTGGCACTCCAGCTGCCTCCCCCGACGACGGACTAATTCTTCCGCGCGGCCCGTGGCGTTCAACGGCCATCGCCGGTTGTGTCGGCGCACCTGCCGCGCGCCTCCCTCCTCTGTCCACCCAGCAGGCCTCTGATGCCGCCTCTGAGTCCCCCTCCGCCGTCACAACTCGCCGGGACGGGTCCTCCAGCACAAAGAAGCCTAATGACGCGGCGGTCCCTTTGGCCTCCGTCGCCGGCCACTGACGAACTGACGGTAGCCTTTTATATTTCTGAAGCTGGGGACGCCACGCTCGGAAAGACACAAAAGAACAGTCCCCGTAAAAACTTTATAGCCTACGCCTACAAGATTGAGAACTGTCTCTCTTTAGTGAAAGACCTCACCTTACTAGAAGCATTATGATTTTTTTCCGCATTCGTTAGGTAGCCAAATAGATTTGAAGCAAATATGTGTCTTCTTTGGCCCTTTGGACGACCCTGAACAAGTAAAGATCTGTAGTGTGACTAAAATCATATTCAGTCCAGTTCAAAGACAGAATCATTTGACCGTGGCAGTGAACCGTCATTGGGCTGTAAAGTATTTAAAGGACTATGAAGTCTAGCCTGGTGTGAAATAAATACTAATATTCACGAGTATATAAGTATTCTAATTGAGAAATATCAAAATGAAAAACTTTAATAAATCAAAAATCCAAAATATTAAGTTACACAAAAATGTATTTCAAACTAACGTATTCGCGTAGAAAAGGAATTTAATTACGTCATGAGTAGAGACCTAAAAAATTCGCGGATTCATGTTGCGATAGGTTAGAATACAAATGTTTTGCCTTTTTGCTGCTTTAGTATTCAGGCCAAAGTATATCTGAATGATTATAGTTTAGTAAAAAACCTTCAACAAAAGAAGTAACGAATCACGAGCATCCCAGTTAACAGGTGTCACGAGTTAGTAGCCAATTAGCAGATGTAAATTGCTCAAGTTCATAGAGATTCATGGAGTCTATCTTACAAGTCATATACTTAAACAGAGAATTTTTCCAGTCTCTAGTCATCAGTATTTAACATTTTTTTTTAAATTTTGCTACACGAGAGAAGAGATTATTCCATCTATTAGCCAAGTCTGAAGCCAATAAATAACACATATTTTTACCACCCGCGCACTCTAATATAAACTGTTAAAACTATTGTACATCAGACATCAGTAGAGACCCGGAAATTTCGCGGATTCATTTAGTCGCAAGCTAGAATGCAAACCTCCACACTCTCGCACCGTGTTCATGATTGGCACGCAGTTGTTTGGACACGCCCGTCTACGACCGTGAGCCAACGATGTCCAGCTAGGAGAGAAGTAAGCGAATCAGGTAGTGCCAAATAACAAGGATAAAAATGTTCTCGCTAAGAAAACAACCAATGGGAAAGTAAACATGGGTCGAGCACACCTATAACTTAGAATTCTATCCTGAGGCCAGAGGAATCCGCGAAATTTCCGGGACTCTAGACATCAGTGATATTCGACTGTGAATAGGCAGTAACTGTTTCACTGACAGCTAGATCTGCAAATATCTATGGTTTTCTTCTCGAGTCAGGCTAGACTTTACTGTCCTATTGGAACTCGAGCTAATATATCCAACTGATAAACTACTGTCATGGTCATAGCCTTTATACACTGTTGCGAACGCAGACAGGACCACGACGCGCACCAGGTTTGGAGCGGGCTGGCGGGCCCGCACGGCCACTGACGTCAAGCGCCGTCCATTGACGTAAGGCATGCCACGCGTGCTTCGCAGGATTGCAAAGGTCCTCGCTACCCACCCCCCTCCGCTCCACTTGCCACGTCACGCCTCGGGCTATTGTTACCTGTAGCGGCCTGGGAATTCCGGGCTTACAGAGGCCGCGATGTGGAGTGTCGTTAATAAGCGTCGCTGTTCTGGATGTTTCGGGTGTCGGATCGGCGCGGGATGACGCGACACGTCACAGCCGCTCTCGTTCCTTCGAGAAGGACGCCGCGGGTATATAAGGAAGACGCCGACCTCCGCGAGTGTTCCGAGAGTTCGGAGAGTTCCGCGAGTGAAGGGAAGTGCAACATCGGCGAAGACCCCCTCGAGAGCGGCGCGACGAGGACCGACAGTACCGTGAGTGAGCGCGACTGAGTGGCGCGAGGTTGTGTGTGTGAGGACAGGCGCGAAGTAAGGGGCGAACCACTGTTGAGCCTAGCTCCAGTGAGTAGTGCGAACTGTGGAACTTGAGAGACATTTAGTGACTTGAAAACAAACATTTTTAAGTGCCTGTTTATTGTGTTCGGACATTTTTAAGTACAATAATTATTTATTAATGTAAATTTTAGTAATCAATAAAACTGTAACCAAACAAAATTGGGCTCTCCATTACGAGCCCAGTTATCCCACATTAGAAACCATAACAATATTTATTTTATCATGGCAAAGGCTCTATTTGGCACAATAATCTCGTTTCGTACTCAACTTAGCCAAGAAGGAAAACCACTGCAGCCAAGAACGTCCTTGATCTGCCATAACATAACTACGCCATGTAAAGAAATATTTTTAAAACCATAAAAATAAGAAGTTAAAGTGTATTACAGACTATCTTGACAATAATCATTTTCGTGGTAAATAATAATTAGAGACACGGAATTTCGCGAATTCGATTGGTGTCAAGCTGAATTTAAATGCCTTGTGTTTGATTTACCAACGTTAGTTTTTACATTGGCTGATTTCTAGGGGCAAGCATATTTCGCGAAAAGATTCCGAGATTAGCTGAAAGTAAAAAAAACTTTAGCGTCGTCTGTGTTTCGTGACTGGTTGAGTTTATTTCAGGTGCATTATTACTGTCAGTGCGGAAGCAAACGCATCCTGAATTTCCCGGTCAAATAAGGCAACAGCTTCTCTCACAGACATGTTTTCGAGGGCCCGAAGGCCAACGCACCCGCCTACCACCCCTCCCAAATGTGCGCCCTTTAAGGGTAGATTGGGAGTCTGCTTACTGATCTGAAGAATACAGAGCTCTTTTCCACTGAAACTTCCAGATCCAGGAAAACATGTCCCCTCCACCACTACATACATAGTGGCTTCTTAGGGACCTGTAGACCAAAATCCCCACATGGAGCTACATGCAGGTAAGGGTTTAAGACAGGTGCTTCCACAGTCCAGCGAGCCCCACAGTCGCCGGACATGCTTAGCAGACTGCTACCCATTAGTCATCCAGGTCTTCCCAGTACTACAGCCAACTTTAGGTATCATCGGCAGACTGTTCGCCGGTAGTTTTACCAGACCACCGCGCTTCAGAGTGCAGCCACGAGGTGTCCTCGTCGCCTCGGAAAACCCTCCGACCCGCCGTACCTCGGCCCGGCGGGTTTACAGCCGATTAAGGCCCGGATGCAACTGCACCCCTCTGGCGACGACCGCCATCAACCCCAGCTGGAAAATGGCAGTCACAGTGCACAGGCAGGAAGCACCTGGGGGTTACCTCAGTACATCCACCGACTACAAGGCTAAAGGGGATACCTCGCCGTGCAGTTTACAGCCCGTTTGTAGGCCCGGTCGCCCGACACCGCAACCACCATACCCAGTCGAACTCCATTTCCATGGGGCCTAATCCATTCACTATGGGGCCCTTTGGGACCGATGCACCGAGGCTTGGCCGGTTAACCCCCCGGAAAGGTTTCTATCGCATCTGCTGTTGCCCGCAGATTCAGCCCTTTCACCATTTCCGGTCTCATACATACTATGCGGCAGAGTTAGACCCGGCAGCGCCCTCTTCAGTAAAGAGGTGCTATGACCAGAGGTCGGGGTGAGCAGTCCCAACATAGCCACCACAACCTCAACAGCGGTGCCACGTGAAGGCAGAGGGTTGCCACTTGGTGTGGAGAGGCTATATAATCGCATCACACACCCTTTCCGCGGACTTGATGGTTCATGTCTCGGATACTAGAACCGGCAACAGTTCCGACACCTCAAACGACAATCACCCTCCAATCAGCCGTGGATACCTTAGAGCAGGCAGAGCCCGGGTACCCGCTCTCCAGCCCGCAGCCAGAAAGGCCAAGTCCACTCCCGCCTTCTCTCTCACAGACAGCAACCAATCACAAGAAAGAAACCGCTGGTGCGGGCGTACCTTGTTACAGTCTATTAGCGTTAGATATTTTCACTAAATTTGCCCGCCCCTACTTATTTCTCAACGCGAAACGTTTTTTGTTCTTGTATATCGGCTCTACCTGATTTTCTTACTCCCTCCTAGCCGAGCAGCGTTGGCTCACTATCGTGTAGGGGCGTGTCCAAATGACTACGGTCCAATCATGAGAACGGTGCACGAGTATGAAGAACGTATAGTTTTCTAGCTTGCGACCAAATTATTCTGCGAAATTTCCGTATCTCTATTTATCATTTCTAGGTTTGAGTCCATGGAGGGGGTGCATGATACAAGGGGTGATGTCACTCCAGTTAACAAGTAGTTAGGAGATTAAAACGTATCTCCGTTAAGACTGAAGTAACAAAATGTTACTCTTTCGAGGTAACTCGCTAGGAATAATCGATGAAAAGGTCATCAAGTAGTCAGTACTGTAAAACAAACACGATGACAACACATCTGCAAAAGAAGTCGGATTAAACTCCAGTAAAACCACAAACTTTTGCTACCCAGAGGGAAGGAGAGAATAATAATTCTCATTTTTAATTCAATTGTTAATGACACAGCCTGCACTAATGATATGACTGGCGTCTGTTTAAGAAAATCATTAAAAAAAGGTTTTAGAGAGTAAAAACGGCTAAATACGCTTGTTTCAGTCTATAATATTTAAATAGAAACTCCCGGTAGAGATTCTTGAAATTAATAAAGATACAGGCTTTCGCGGCCATTGTCTGAAGTTGCTTGGCTTCTGGGTTGTAACCGAGGTAACTCGGTTGATTTAATGCAGTTTCTTGTATATTTAGAGAACGTAACTCAGTAGGTAACTCTATCCTGATGATGGCGACTGCAACGTTGACCGAAACGTCGGTGATATATTCGCTTCGGACACGGCTACTACCCAGAAGCCAAGCAACTTCAATTATTGAATTCACTCAAGGGACTCCACCATATATGTAATGTTATGGTTACCCCCCAGATATCATAGTTGTATTATGCAGGACGAGGAGACTGCGCGCCAGTCCACAAGTCTTGAGCTTGAAGGAGATACCACGTTAGAAGCACCAACGAGCGTCCAACTAACACAGATACGTTCCCCATTAGGCAGACGTGGCTCAATCACTGAAGCAGCGAAAAGGCAAACGTATTTTGACTATAGCCGATCGCGAAATGAATCCGCAGATGTTCACGTCTCTGCTGATCGCACGCACACCAAAATACCACCTCCGTGTGTATCAGCGTCCCTGGTGACCCGGTGACAGGCCACAACGTGAGGTGGTCGGACTCACCCTGCGGCCCGCCTCGTTGTTGTGCAGGTTCATGAGGCTCCTGCCCTGCTCCCGTGATGCCTTGCGGTAGTTCCTCTCACGCTCCCGCACGTCTACGAAGCCCTGCGTGAACCTGCGAACACCAGTCCCCCACTGCCTTCAGGCCTCTTCCTCTGTCAGTCATACCCTGCAGACACCCTTTATTATACATATGTAGGGACCGCAAAAATTCGCGGATTCAATGACCTCTAGGATAGCCTCCATTACCCTTTACACTTCTCAAGTAAACACGCGTGTTCATTGGTTACTAAATTGTGAGTCGTCTCCACTGGGTAGCTTGTGATTCGACGCTTCTTTGGTCGATAGTCTCTCATTGGCCCAGAGAACTCCAGTTAAACCGCGAGCCAATAGCAGAACCAACAGAATTATACACATGTTTGAATTTCAGCCTATCACGAAATGAATCCGCAAATTTTTCCGGTCTCTATACATATGTATCGATACACACCCGGAACTTTTCACAAATTCTGTTAGTCACATGGGAGATTTCATAAACTGTATGTCCATAAAAGAATGTCCCAGGTATAAATTTTAATAGTATCAACTGTACGCGATGTAGAGTGTCAGTAACAGTAACTCAAGCAGTTTTAGGTAAGCTCATGCGTGAGTAATGGTTTGTTGTTTTCTCGCTTGCAGCGCCACCTACGCAAAATGGCGACTCCGGAGAGTCTTTTCCCCAATTAGTAGAGAGCGGACCTGTAAATTTTATTTGGCAACAGAATGGAGCCCCTCCACATTGGAATCTCTTCGTACTAAAATGGTTGAACGTCGAGATCCCTGGCCGTTCTACTGGTCGTAATGGTTGAGACGACAGAGCTATTTTTCGCTGGCCTCCACGTTCACCTGACATAACGCAATGCGATTTTTTATATTTGGGGCTTTATAAAAGATCGTGTCTACGTTCCGCCGTAAACTATTGATTTTTCTAGAGTTGAGACACAGAATTTAAGAAACTATTGATTCCATTAATCCGGATGTGTTAACCAAAGCGTGAGGTTGGGTTTTAGGTGCCGTATAGATAAAGGTGAACATATTGGACATACTAAGAAAAAACTAGGTTAGTTTACCTTCAATTTGATGTAAGATTTGTTGTAAATAGTCTAAATTAAACTGTTTTACTCTACCATTGAAACTGGGTTGTTCTTTTGTGGGCATCCTGTATTTGATGCATATATTTGAAGATTGTCAGAGACCGGAAAAATTCGCGGATTCATTTCATGATATGACAGAATTCAAATATTTATACTTCCAAGTTTCTGCTATTGGCAAATAAATTCCCGGGAACACTCTAGGCCAATAAGGAACCCCCAACCAAAGCACAATCGAACCACGGGCTAACAAGTTGAAACGTCTCCCCAATCGGCAGCCAATGAACAGGTGACTGTTGCCAGATTATACAGTGGACTATGGATTGTATCCTAGAGGTCAGTGAAAATGTGAATTTTTCAGGTCCCTATTGATTCATTCCGACACTCCCCTCTACGACTGCGGGCCAGTCAGCTACCAAATAGCAGTAGAGTGACCGAATCACATCGACCCACTCAAAAGAAGGGGAGGTTCTGCAGAAAGATATAAGCTAATAAGGAAGCGTGTTCTGGTAGCGTATACAGAGCACTGTTAATTTTAGCCTGAAACCAGAAATTTCTCCGAAATTTCCGCGTCTCTATGCATCGAACATGTATTTTAAATTCCCAAAATGTCTATGTTCAAATTTAAACTTTTAATTCCCTAAATTACCCTATAGCCACCTTCCCACCAAGCATATGCATTCACGGGCTTGTGTAAGGCCAAGAACTTGCATCAACATAATTCAAGCTACTAATCACTGGGGATAGGAAAAATTCGCAGGTAAGATTATCCCTAGGATAGTTTTACAGTCCTATACAGACTTGGTCAAATGTTCTCGTCTCATTGGCTGCTAACCTGTGATATGTCTCAAGTGGATAGCCTGTAGTTTGATTCTTCTTTGGCAGAGGTTCTCTCATTGAGGTATACATTTTCAGATAAATTGAACCAATAGGTGAACAGATGTAATTTAGTTATATTTAACAACTTTTGATTAATGGCTATTATCGCTGATGAAATTTTTTTATACCAACAGGGTATTCTAGTATACACTTTTGTCCATATGTAAAACCTTAAAATTGATACTCTGAACAATGAATTCAAAAGTCAATACCTTATATTTACATAATTTTGTAATGTAATTTGGTGATATATATTTAATTTGATTTTAAAGTCAAGGTAATTTGGTGACAAAACATAATTTAGAAATTTAATTCTCTAAAGTAGCCATGTCATAATTGTTTTACACATTATACATACAGTAGCACATAAACTTTCAAATAATGTAATCAGTTAAAAAATTAATATATAATTTTTAATCAATTACAGCACACTTATTAATTGACCTTTATAAAGCAGGCATGTACATACACAATCCAGGATTAAAATAATTAACATTCCTGATTTAAGACATAAATGATTAAAAGACATAGTTTTATAAATCAGGTAACCACGAAAAAAAACATACGTCATAATGATCGTCGTGATATCACAATGTTTATATAGAAAGCAATTGAAAATAATTTTTGTTTTTTCGCAGAATATTATTAGCCAATTCCAGAATTATCTGCTGGGCACAGTTGTCACGCATATAACTGGTTGTGTCATCAACAGAATTTGACACTTCTCGTGGTAGGGTACTAAACAAAAACAACAGTTAAGCCATTTAGCACCATTTCTTTGTTTGCAGTCGGAGGAATAACTTTTCTCACATAACCCAAACAAACAACCAATCACTTTCTGGCTGAATGTTCGTAAATTTATGCGTTGCTGAATTTAGTTTCATGTTTTTCTTACTGTTTGATTCCCAGCTTCATTTTTCTTGTTGAATCCACAGTCTTCATCTGGAGGTGTTAAATATTTAACTGAGGAATCCCTTTTCTCAGTTTTTCGGTTTTTCTGCTTATCCTTGTGATTAAATACAGGCTTTTTCAAAATGCCACTGACAGCTTCTTCAAGTGATGCCTGGCTCGCAGTAATTGAGAGAACCAGAACTTGCTCCCGTAAGCATCAGTTGCCTCAGAATGAGTAACTTCGCCATTTTGTGCACGTTCTGTGTCACTGGCTGTAGCGAGAGCTTCGTTTATTATGGCGTCAGTATTCAATGGCACAATTCCAGATTTTTTGAAAACTGCCGTCATGGATTTTATATGAGATGGCTTTACAGAAGCAGGGTTCATCATTCGATGAAACAAAGCACGATTTGGTTTTGTGTATGATTCCCTCATAACAAATTCGTCAACACTTTCAGCCCAAACTGCTTTAGGCGGTTTGTAAACTCTCACATATAGTGGCTGAAGGAGATGGCTGGTATGCGCTGGGAATGTAAACAATCAGATGTCATTTTGTTTGGCCAAGGATATTACTTCTGGAGAGATATGGGAGCCAGGAGAGTCCATAAGTAGTAACACTGGGCCTTGAGGTGGGATACAGTTGATAAAGTGCTTCATCAAATAATTAAATAGTTCTGAGGTAATCCAACTGTTAAGGTGGAATCACAATGCCCCGACGACCCCGACACGACAGTCCCGACACGACGAAAAATTTTCAACAGCCAATAAGAACCTGGTTCATCCCGACGAAACAGGTTCTTATTGGCTGTTGAAAGTTTTTCGTCGTGTCGGGACTGTCGTGTCGGGGTCGTCGGGGCATTGTGATTCCACCTTTAGGAGATAGCTGCACTATTGTTTTTTTTCAAGACATTTTCCCATCGAACACCCTTAAAAATAACCATGGGAGGAATCCAAGAATTATAAGCACATTCATTCACAAAACAGTGTGAGTTTCATCTTTGTCAGCAAATGTCCCGTTGTAAATGTAACTTTTTCCAACAGCAGTGACAATTTCTTTAGTTTTAAAACTATAGTTATCCCCGTTTCATCACAATTCCATATGCAATTTATGTTCTTAATTCCTAATTTCGTCAGCACCAAATGAAGCTTTCAGAAAAAAGCATCGATTATTTTACGGTTCCCATGGATACTCTGTATGCAGCTAAATTGTCAGGTACATGTAAAGTAAGTCCATATCTTGCTTTAAAGTTTACCCACCACCACAAACTTGCACTTTTTTTGTGGGTTGAAAAAATGTTCACGACCACAAACTTCTGCTATTCAGCAAGCAACATATCTTACTTGTTTCGCACTTAGCCTGAACCCTAATTCTTACATTTTTCAATGATGTAGTGATAAATTCTTTGCTCTTTTCGATGGGAAGCGCATGAGGTCTTCCCATTTTAGGCAAACTAACGACAAATTTTGGTTTGGGATTTTCTTTAAAAACCTTTTGAGCTTCTTAGATCAAGGAACTTTTTTTTCCGCTGCTTTGTAAATTGTACAATTGTTTTCAGTCACAAGAACAGCTGCTTCTATAAGGTCTGTGTGATTGTATGATCGATAACGTGAATTCCATTAATTAACAGACTTTTCCTTTGTTTTATGTTTAGTGTTCGCTAATTGGCCTAGTACTGCAGGTATTTTGGCTAAGTTAATTTGCTAATATAGGTTTTTTGGTGATAACAGGCAATTTGGTGATATAACTAATCGTGAAAAAACCTTCGCAATTAAAAAATTTAAGCAATTTTACACATGACCTTTAATAAAATACTTAGTTTTAGCCTGGCCTGCTTATGTAGCTACCTTTAAAACCCATTATTTTAGCATAGATATAAATTGGAGCTTCAAATGCTAAGAAAGCATTCTTTAAACTTAAGTTTTTGTGCAAATGTAAACTGCAATTATCAAAAGTTTTTGCACTGAAATATAAACTTCACATGTACCTAAACGTTTCCACGTATCTTCTTCGAAGAAAAAAAAAACATTAATTTCTGCTGAAAAAAAAACTAAACATAAAAATCACATTGCTTACGTGTCACAACCCAATATTTGTTCTGTACTAACACTTTTTTTCTTGTATCTTCGAAAGCGTTCAACAGAGCGCTCTCCCCGCAGTGACCTACGAAGCTTTTCCTTTACTGGTTTGTTTTTGAGCAGCAAAAGCAAAAATATCACCGAATTGCCTCTACCACCAATTTACCTCGGTTTACCTAGTAGAAGTAGCGCAAAGGTGTAATTATTTTAATGATAGCCTATTGTGAAATGAATCCACGATTTTTCCCGGTCTCTACTCAGCAAGCGTAGTATCCTTAAATTAAAAAAAAAGTTATGAGTGAGTCTTCAGTACTCGCCAGTGATGTGTTAACCTAACCACGGTAACGAACAAATTCATGTTCTCATGTTGTTCATGTTGCAAATAATCTTAAAATACGAAACTTGAACACGAAATTTAACGTAGAATTCTTTAAATTGCCAAGCGTGATAAATAAATTTATAAATAAATTATTCGCTATTTAAATACTAAAATTTGTGGATGCGAATCACACACATACTTTCTGCGCCCACCACTATAATTCGTTGCCTGAATCGTAAACGTTGCTTGCCACGATCAAACGATGATAGCAGAGCAACACGAGAAAACCAAATAATTTAATATAATAAAAACGGCTTCGATACAACCCCGGTTTTGGTCCTGATTTTCAGATTAATATTTTATTAAAATACTGCCCATCTTGTTAAAATTCACTAAAAATTTAATACTATGAATTTTTCGCATACGTTAGAATTTATACTTTTATGGCATTATTAAAATATAAACAGGAATCATTTTAATACACATAATATAATACTAAGTATGTGTTTGTATTTATTTTTCTTAAACGACTGAATCGACTGAAATCAGTCTGTAAATACCTCCTACAAACAAACTTTAACTTATTGGGCTGATCCATTATAATTACATAATATTATTAAAAGAGTAAAAAAAATGCCAGTGGCGTGATTTGAATCACGTCTCTTTCGGTTTACATGCACGCGCTCTACCAATGTGCTATTTGAGATTTTAGAAGGAGATTGTGTATTATAATCATTGTAATTCCAGTTTTCTTAGGTATTTTAAAAGTTGCGAATCCTTTTTTACTGTGACTATTTTAGTTTACCAAATATATTCCAGCGTAGTTTCACTGTCACAAAGTTTTATTTGGCTCAGCAATACGTTTTGTATGTCCCCTAATGTTTTACGAAAGTGACTACATACGAGTTTATGTTGCTATCATGTTGGGTCCACCATCTTTTTGACACATTTCCGTTTATAGACTTCCGTTCCATTTCCGCGAAATTATCTCCTGCGAAATGCCGTGCACCAAGGGCTGAGCACTTCGAGAACTTGTAAACCTGATTCTACTTAACTTCAGAACTGGAGTTTATCGGTGCCATTGCACCATGTGGTACTTGTTCGCGGGATCCGGGCTGTGATGCCCTAGTCTGTCTCTGGGGCCTCAGGGTCCAAGACGCTCCACCGAACTGCTTCGTGAAGCAGCCATTCTGAGCTCTACCTCCACAGTGGACCTGCGTGAAAGGAACCAGGGCTTGATGCCTCGTTAGCGTCGGGGCGGTTCCAGACGAGAAGTGGGAAAGAAAGAAATATTATTGAAAATAGTTCTGTAGTTGTTGTTGTTTTTGTTGTTATAGTGGGCACTGTAACATTTTTTTTACTGTAGATGGGACTGAAACATTACAGATTTTTGTAAATGGAAGGTAAATTTGTTCATTCACATGAAAACAACTGTATCACCGGATTCTTACACGGGCATTTCTGTTTGTTTTTTTTGTCCCAGTACCTCCAATGGTCAAAGTTCCCTGAATAGCTTTCCAGTATTAACTGTTCACATACTGAACACGGTGCGACAAAACGAAGTCATTTTTTTGAATATTCGATTATTATCTTTTACATTTTTTTAATTATGCTTGAATGAAACCTCAATTAAAATGTAAAATTATGCGCCAATTTTAGTAAAATATACTCAGTATTATCATGAAACACGTCTTTCATACATGCAAAATTAACCATACCCATGTTTTGTAGAAATTTACGATATATTTCTTGTAGTATTACAAACAATTTCTTGGCAACTTGTTACAAAGTAATCTTTTGTTTAAGTACAGAAAATTTAACAATAGATTCGGAGGGGTAGTATTGGAAATATAATGGCTTTCAATTTTCTCCCATCAAATATATTTGATCAGAAAATCTCAAATTATTTTTAAATCATGTTACACTATTAAAGATTATTATTGGTCTGGGTTATTTCAAACTTTTCCATTTTAATTTGATTTTGACATTAAATTATGCAACACACTGCTGGATGAAATTATTTAACTTGTAAATGTTATGTGCAGTTTTAATTTTTTTACAAGTATAAATTTAACTCAGAATAATTATCATTACATACAAAATTGTCTGTGTTTTTTTTTTAATTTTCACAGACAGAATTTCATTTTCACACATATTAGGTTTTTGCACACGACATTCATATTAACATTATTTTCTGTTATTTAACATTCATAGTCTCTTTAATCACCCACGTGTTATTCGTCATTTTAAAGAATCGTAAAACGAAACGGATGGGACGCTAGGCACGATTCTGATTGGACGAATGAATCCAATATCAAACATGTTTTAGAACCTATCCTATATTAAAGATATTTGATGAAAACTCAAGTCATCCAGCTTGTCAAACCAACATGGCGGTGCTGGTGACGTTTTCGGTGACGTAACAACCCTCCAACTCTATTTGACACTACGTATTGGAAGGTTTCGGAAGCGAAAATCTGACAAAGTGACAGGGCCTTTAACGTTATGATTAGAGACATGCAAAATTCGCGGATTAATTTCGCGATAGGCTAGCATTAAAACAACTATACCTTCGTACCGCTTCTGCGATTGGCCCACATTTTATCCGGGGAACTGTGAGCCAATGGGAAACACTAGACCGAGAAAGTGCCGAATTACGGACAGCCTAGTTGTGACGTCTCACGCGTCAGTAGCCAATGAACAGGTGTCATTTCCGCGAGTATTTAAAGGACTGTGGAGTCTATCCTAGAGGTCAATGAATCCACGAATTTTGCGGGTCTCTAGTTATGATCAACAAAAGTTTAATGGTATAAAAATACTGTTGAAAACAATATGCCGTTGTTCTCTTGCCATCTCTCGCTCTTTAGTTTCGGCGACAAGAATCGCAAGAGCGCGCTTTGGAAATTTGTATTTATTTATTTTTCCTTTTTGCGACGGAACCAACCTCCTCTGCTCGTGAGTCACGCTGAGGCCGAGCGTGACTGGTCACCGATCGTCGCCTGTCCAAAAAAAATTTTCGAGCCAGCTGTACCCCCTTTCCCCCTTCTCCCGTGTAACAGCATTAGACGCGACGATCGCATCAGCGGGGCCGCGGTGACGTCAGCGGTCCGGCCAGTTGCATCTTCCGGGATCGGAAGGAAGGGTTGGGGGAGAGGGGGTCGCGATTTGATCCGCGGGCCGTGACCAATCGTGGCCCGGGGTGGGAGCGGGAAAAATAGGAGGGGGAGGGGATTGGCGCGGGCGATAAAACACGCTTTAACGACGCGTCCGCTTCGTTTATGCGCTCGGTCCCGTCTTTCTTCGTCCTTCTCCTCCTCTTACAGTCAAACGCTCTTTCCCCCCCCCCTCCCCCCACACTGCCTTCGCCGAAGTTTCTCAGAGCTTTCCGCGTCCGATTTAAGCCCCGTCTTGTCTTCGGAACACGAGGTGTAGCCGTGCTCATTTCTTACGACTTTAGTCTGCACCGTGCAACTTGTCTAAAGATTTGACAGCTCTCATAAATAAGGACCGTATAAAAAATCGCTGATTTTTTCCCCCCGCAATATGATAAAAATTTTAATTTGTGTACCACTAAACTAATTCTATTGACACGCCGTTTATAGGGAGGGACCGGAAAAATTCTCGGATTCATTTCGTGATGTTCTAGAATTAAATTTATTATACCGTTATGCTGCTTCTGCTATTAGTTCACTGTCATTCTGTAGGAATAGAGACAAGCAACCAAACCAAATAAGTATCGAATCACAAATTATCCAGTTTAGACATCTCACAGGCCAGAAGCCAATGAAACAGGCGAATTTTGGCCAAGTATGCAAAGTATAGTTGAGTCTATTCGGGGGGGGGGGGGGGGGGTCATTGAACCAGCGAATTTTTTAGTCCCTATTTATAGTTAGGGACACGTAGTTTTCGCGAGAAAAAATATCTCAAAGCCCATTAGATTGAAATGAGGTATGCCCGCGCCAGCAGTTTCTGCCTTGTAATTGGCGGCCCTCAGCAAGAGAAGACATCGCCGTTCAGGACGCTTTTGCTCCCGCACTGAAACTCTTTGATTCGTATGGTGACAGTTGACACGTGTCTAAAAAAATTCAACCAATCACGAAATACAGTCGCTGTTATAAAGGTTTAAGAAAACGGTCTTGAAACTTTTTGCAAAAATATATCTCTTTATAGGAAATACTCTTGGCCAATGAAAAACCCTAAACCAAAGATTTGCCGAATCACAGGATAGTAAAATTGAGAAGTCTAACCAGTCGACAGACGATGATCAGGTAAAATTAGCACGAGAGTATACGCAGGACTGTGGAGTTTATCCTGGAGGTCATTGACCCCGCGAATCTTTCTAGTCTCTACCATTGGCCATTTCCCTAAATGTCATTTGTAAAGCAACGCATGTGGTTGTTAGTGTTCGTAAACAATCATAAAGTGGTGCTTTGTTAGTGACATTTTTTGAAATTGCTACCACTGGTACTATTTTTTGGAAAATGTAATATTTTAGACAAAATATGAGAGACCGGAAGAATTCGCGGATACATTTTGTGGTAGGCTAAAATTGAAACCATTTTACCTCTGTGGAGATATTGCTATTGGTTCACAGCTTGGAAAGAATCTAGGCCAATGAGAAACCATCAAACTAAGAAGCGTTAGATCACAGACTACCTAGTTAAAACGTCTTACAAATCAGCAGCCAATGAACACGTGACATTTTCCCAAGTGTGTATAGGATTGTGGAGTCTATCCTCAAGGTCACTGAAATAGCAAATTTTTCAAGTCTCTACATTTTACATGTCACTATATAAGTTTTGTGCTCTTAAAACCTTTCCTACTATTGTAGGCCCAGACATTTGACGATTAAATCTTGTACGCCTTTATTAAGAATTATTTTTTATAACTTTCCACGTTGATGTGTAGTTTCCTCCAGAAGTACCTATTGTTAAGAGCATGACTCAGAGTTTGCGCCATCTTCCGACACAATTACATATACAGCTGCGCATCGCATTCTTGCACGCCGTCATGAGCCAGCTCATCGCTGAGTGAGAGAAACATGAGCGCTTGGATCTAGGCTTCGCGCTACGTTGCTGTGAGACTTGCAGAATTCGCGTTAATATTCGGAGCGAGGCTATAATGCATATCATGGCGCACTCTTAACTCCGTTTTCATTTGGCCGTGAGTAGTTTTTTTGGTACACCCCTGAAATAACAAGGAACCGATAGCGACAATACAAAAATTCAAGCTATCCAGTTACCCGCCATACGGTTGAAAAGTAAAATGTGACGGCAGCCAACGGACGGCAGACAAAGACTTATTTGTGCACAGGTGTGTGAGTGAATGAGTCGACGCAGTGAGTGGCGACACAGCTCCGGCACTAGCCTGGACAGCTAGGAGAGGTTGGGTAGGCCTCTACCGGACCACGGGTTCCCTGGGTGACTTAGTGGTCCCAGTGTGGTGTGGGAGATAGGGGTAGCAGTGCTGATGTCTAAGGGCTAAGGAAACAGCCAACTGTCTGGTTAGCTGGGTGTGGTGGGAGGCCGATGTGGTGACCGAGCTGGGATGGGTATAATTAGCCTCTAGTCATACCCAACTCTCTAACGGCTTTCCCTATACGCGTATACGACGTGTTCCGTATCCACGCCTGTGGGTGCCCCGGGACGGGAAGGACTAACGCCTAAGACAGGCAGGTTACCAACAAATTGGTATATATGTATGTAGAGTACCAGGGAATATCACGAATTGCCGGTATCTCTTCATTGCGTTATAAAGGATACATCAGTGACTTCTGGACGAGTTTCTAAAGGTATGTAACGCAAGTTATCACGATTGAAACTTTTGATGGTGAGCAGAGGTGGTTACAAGGGTTGATAAAAATGGGGGTGCTATATCCCCCCCCCCCCTTTTTTTTCCCCAACTGAAGATATGAAAAAATATGCGTGAACTCGGTCCAAACGGTATGTTATTTTGTGTGATGCAATGATGTTGACGTAAGATCTTTGAATACCGAAAATTGTATTTTAAGTCTCAATGCAAATCCCCTTCCGAAACTATTTCCTGAATCCACGACTGGTGATGAGGTTACGCTCCAAACAAAACTAGGCTTGGAAGAAAAACACCCAGATTTGATTCCAGTTGATATCCTCACAATCTAGGAGCCTGTCCTGTCGGCTCCGTGGCTAGAGCTTCTGAATGGTACCAGGTTCGATTCCCGATCAGGTGGAAAAAGTCCTTCCTCGGGTGGTTCCTTCAGTTCCACGCCACGGAAGGCAATGGCGATCCAACGTAGCTTCATCTCACCCAGCCTGCTCTAGTCATACCGCTGTCATCTGACCGTAGCAATGTTTGAAGATCCTAAATCTGCCTACAGCACCGAAAAATTCATGTAAGTTTTCGATGGTGGTAGTTTTCCCTTCTGGTAGCTTGCCCTTAGTTGGATTCCCATACTGTTAGTATCCAATATTCTTAGTTTTACATGCTTTTAAGTTCCCCTGATGTTAGCCTTCTATGCTGGTAGTTTTCCGCGGCCCCTTCGCACGCGCGGATCGCACACAGAGGCAGTAAGAGCTGGTAGTCGGTGCTGCGAGCGGGCAGGGTCACGGGTTAGTGATGACTGCTCGATGAGTAATCTTGGCGGGGGTACTCCAAGAGAAGAATCTTCGAGGGGGGGTGGGGGAAGAGGAATGAGGGTGGGTTAGTAATGAGTGCCTTGGGCAGCGAGCACCTTCCCGCTGACCGCGGCCGCTATCAATCACACGGGGGAAGGGGTGGGGGGGAGGGTGCACCTGGACAAAGCCACTGGAGCGCTGAGGGAGGGGAGGAGCGCAGGTGGCGCTCGTTGAGCGATGCGCTCCGGTGTCGGGGTCGCGAACAATCTTCCCGTCCGGCGGCCTCCCCACACCCCGAGCCCCTCTACCCTCTCCCTTCATTCACGTCGCGCCCGAGCAGCCAGAGATTAGCCTCGTCCCTGCCCCAATCCATTACCGCGAGCCAGGGGGGACCCCCCGCGAGGCCGCCCGGATTAAAACAGCGCCTCCTCTTCCCGACCAGTCGGAGCCGCTAAGTGCGCAGGGGAGCGCCTTCTGCAATCTCGGGGAGTGCCCTTCCCTCTGTGCGGCGCCGGGCGTTAAGTAGTGCAGCTATTCCGGGCGACGCCTGGTCTTCCCCCGAGTGCGTGTTTTTGCTTTACCACGCGACCGGCCCGCAGCAGTTGCTCGCCACTTAATTACATCGTAAATACAGCCGATACAGACTGAGGCGCCCCTGCCTCAGCCTTCCCAGGCTTCGTAATGTGGGGTCCAAGGTTAACACCAATAGTAGCCTACATATTTATAGATGCTTGATTGCACTTGTATTTATTTCACCTCGAAACGAGTATAGATTTGGCCTCTAAACTTACTTTCATGTTCACACATAGCATTTTTTCGCATACGACATTCATATTAACATTATTTTCGCATACGACATTCATATTAACATTATTTTCGCATACGACATTCATATTAACATTATTTTTTGCCGAAATGAAATTCTACGTACGCTCCTGATTTTAAGAGCTTCTTCCGAAGTAAATTGTGTTTTTAGTTGTAGGTTACTTATTTTAAGAATAGCTGTAGGGCATCCTCCTAGTGAATAGAATACAATATAAATCTTTTTTTACTATTTATATGATTCAGATGATAGGAATACAAATAAATGATTGATCTGTAAACATCTTAGCTCTTGGTATACGACATTTTGCCAGTAGTAATTTCGTGAAAATGGAATGGAAGTCGATGAACGGCAATGTGTCACAAAGATGGCGGACCCATGTGTAGCAACATAAACCCGTATATAGCAGTTTTCGTAAACATTAGGGGACATGCCAAGCGTATTGGTGTGCCAAATAAAATTTTATGATAGTAAAAATACCATGAAATATATTCTGCAAACTTGAATGGTCACAGTAAAAAATAATTTCAAGTTTAAAACTATATAATAAAACGCATTACATTGTTGATAGTAAATACTCTCCTTTGTAAAGCCCAATCGTCTCTATCCCGCAGTGGTAGAACGCGCGCTTGTAATCCTCAAGGGACATAGTTCAAATCTCGCCAGTGGACAATTTTTTATACTTTTTAATAAAATTTTACTAAAATAATATTATATAATAATTTTTAATCAACCCAATAAGGTTAAGATTTGTTTGTAGAATGTATTTAAATACTGATTTCAGTCGTTCAAGCAAAAACAAATATACAAACATATACTTAGTGTTATAATATATGTTTCAAGTTAATATTTTAGTAGTGCCACAGAAATATAAACTCTAATGTGTGATGAAACGTTGTAGTATTAACTGTTTGCAGAATTTCAACAAGATGAGCAGTATTTTAATACAATACCTTGTCTAAGATCGGGTCCAATGCCGAGAATTAGTTTATTTTTTTTCAAGTCTTTTATCGGAGCCATGCTGGTATCTTTGCATGATGGTGGCAAGCAACGCAACGTTTACGATTCAGGCAGCTAGATCGAGCGGCGGGCGGAGAAATATTGTGTGATTCGTGTCTAGAAGTATGTATTTTAAAAGCGAATATTTTTGTTGATCATGCTCGGTATTATTTTGAAGAATTCTATTTTAAATGTTGTGTCTGAGTTTCGTATTATAGGTCATATTAGCAACATGAGAACCGAGGTTAGCATGTTCGCACATCTCTTGTCGAGTACTGAAATACTCCGTATTGCCCTGTAGTTGAGACATAGAGGACGGTGTGGCGACCGAGACATGGAGGACCTACTTGTATCCGTACTCGAGGTTGTCGCCGCAGCCGCCCCAGATCCAGTCGCGGTGCAGGTCGCGCGGCCGGCCCGTGCGCGAGCAGCCGCACGAGGACAGCTGGCCGTCGCGGCAGGCGCGCGAGATGGCCTGCACCACGCCCGCCGCGCCCACCGCGTGGGCGAAGGCCGCCTCCCGACTGGCTGCAAGCACCGCCAGCCGCCCAGCTACACTGCGCTGCACTTGCACGCACACACAGCTCAGCAACAACCACATTACAAACACGTGGCTTGGAAACTCACCACTTAGAAACACACCACTTAGAAACACACGACTTAGAAACACACGACTTAGAAACACACAACTTAGAAACACATAACTTAGAATTACACAACTAAGAAAACATTTAAATTAGAAACATGCGAAGAGAAACACTAACTAAAAACACGCTACTTAGAAAAACACAATTTTAAAACACGCGGCTTAGAAATACAAAACTTCGTAGAACGCAACTTTAAAAGGTAGACTACAACTTAGAAACATGTGCCTTATAAACACAAAATTTATAAAAATGCTGTTTAGAAATACAAAGCTTTGAATCACGAAACTTAAAAACGAAAAACTTAGAAACATGAAACTTAAAAATCCACAACTTAGAAACACGTAATTTATAATCACATTATTTATAAAAAAAATGAATTAGGAACAAATAACTTACAAACATACAATACATGATTATCTTAAGGTGTAATAGTTGTAAGTAGAAACCGGTAATTTTTTTGCACATTCATTTCGTGATGTGCCAAATTTAAAATAATTAAACCTTTGTAATGCTCTGATGTTGGTTCACTGTCAATCTGGAGCACTCTGGACAAAACCGAGACAGCCAAATAAGTATGTAATCGCAATTCACCTAGTTGGGACGCCTCACAAGTTAGCATACAATGAACAGACGACGTTTGCCCAAGTATGCAGCTGATTATGGAGTCTATCATGGAGGTCATTGGCCCCGCGAATTTTTCCCCATTCCCTAGTTATAAGTTGTGTGTTTCTAAGTTGTAATAGTTCTTAGTTATGATTTTCTTACTATCAATGTTTCTAATTTATGTTCGTTCTAACTTATGACTTTTCTAAGTCATGAAGATTTTGACTCTCGAGTATTCTAAGTTATGATTGTTCTATGATTTTACTTCCTAAGCTATATTTTTGATAACCTTTAAGGAGAAGGAACAGATAAAGTTAGAGCTGATGATCTATCGCGAAAATGTTTAGCGCCATTATAGTCTACTTTACACTGCATGGCAGTTGCTTTATTGTGAATCACTAGAGACACGAATATTTCGCTGATTCATTTGGTAGCAAGATATACTTTACACACACTAATTTTTTCTTCACACTGATGATTGTACTACATACAGTAGCTACTCTTGACACGCTTTTGAATTGACGACCCTGAGCCAGTTTGTACAAAGAAGTGTTTACCCATTCCCGGATGTGACCTTGTTTTCGACCAATGGTCATTAGAGATATCCTTGATTATCATAAGTAATTTGAGTCCATCCTGGAGTGAAAAAACCCGTGAGATAACTGTGCCTATTTTTTCAGAACTTTAACAATTTTGCTACCAAACAAAAAAATCACTATTCATTGCAACATTGCTGCATCTGGAGGAAAAAACAGTAATTTTTTGTTTCTGACTCTTTTTTCAGTACTTAAATTTTAAAACATCTAATATAGCTTCTTCGTTATGTTTTTCGTGAAGCTACGGGATTATATTTCGCAATTAATTATTATTTTTTATGGGATATTGTTAAAAGTATATAACATATAAACCTATATTAGTGCCATGGTTGGGACTTTTGGTATACAGGTTTCTGAAATGATATAGATACCTAATTGCCATATTATTTGTTTCCCCTACTTATACCACAGTTTGTTCGTACTAATTCTTTAAAAAATAAATCTATTACAAGACATAGAACCCACATTAAAATGCTGAATTATTACACACGATATAATATGATCGTTTACTTTATTTCTCTGACAGGCATAATTTAAGGGGCCCGCCTACGTGGGCACACATACGTCGTGCAGAGCTTCAGACGAAACCACGTGATTTTAAAACTTCTCGTGATTTCTAAGTGCTGTCTATTTACGAAGAGCATTTACGAGTATGCAGATTCTCAAAAGCACTCAGGGGAATTTCATTACACCTTTATCTTCATTCCTACGTCATATGATGCTATCATTACCACTCAAATCTCACAATTGCCCTATGCACGACAAGGAGACTGCACGCTAGTCCTCAGCCTTGCGCTTATAGGCAAGCGTCGTACTTATCATCCCGCCTCAATAACACGAATACACCCATGTATAGAGGGTACCTTAATGCCAATCACGGGCAAGTTTTTACAATGCAGAAAGAACATTAAGTGAATACATAAAACAGTAAGAGGTTCCATTAACTAAAGAATTTTGTTAAAGTTTTATTACCACTCTGAAGCTTTTCACAGGGCTTTTAGATGTGCATTTTGGTAGGCTACACCGTTAAAAAATTTCACCTTGAATTTACGAAGAACGCTGGTTACAAATAATCCAGAGATCTTCATAAATGCATCGTTATCTTCATAAATTTACGAGTACAAAGTCCAGTTACTTCAAAAATGAACCGACAATAATAATAATAATAATAATCTTTGTATACAAGAAAAAAAACATTAAAAAAACTGGTTAGGACTCATGCAAAAACACATTTATTTCTTTCACGTGTGCGTTTAGCCTATTTATATAAAAATAGTTCGGGAGTTAAAATACGGCATAGTTTCTACGAAGATACAGTTATTTGAAATTACTAAGTACTTATTGTTTATTTGAGGTTAATTCTTCGTTGAAAAGTCAGTTCGGCTCTACGACTTCAGGCCTGTCAAAAACCAAAAAATAGTAGAGAGGCCGAATCACATCGACCCACGCCAAAGAAGGGGATGTTTTATATGTGTACAGAGTATACATAGGACTGTGAATTACAGCCCAACGCCAAATGAATCCGCGAGGGTATCAAAATGATCAGCAACACTAGCAGTTCCTTTGGGGATGCAACCCGCCTGCACACTTGCACATCGGGTGGCCTACACACCTTTTAAAATGATGCAGCTACGGACTGACACTTTTCCACTTAATATTTCATTAATGACAGTAGCTTCTCTGGGCATGCTTTTCACGCCATATAAATTTTTGGGGCGTAGTTCTGACTCATCCTGCGTTATTCTGTTCCCCAGAGCCTCATCTTTAATCAATTTCGATTGTGTATCGCTTCCAGTGTCTCACCTGACGGAGGAGTTATATTATTCCAGACTCCAAAAACCTTGTAATGGCTTCTTTTGTTTTCTCTCTTTTTTATTCTCCTTACGTCTCCATTCTTTTGGTTTCATTCCGTTTATGTGCTGTCGTGCTTCGGCACTTTATATGTTGTTGTTTTAGTGTTTTGTGGTTTTAAAGTTCTTATTGCAGCTATTATTTTTGACATAGAGTGTTTGTGAATCCATTTATTTACCACTACGATACTATCTTAAGCATTTGTAACCATACAAAACATATTTTCAAATTACATATTCTCTCTAATTATTATTTTTTGAAGTTTAAGCTTTTTTTAAATTCTAGCAATACTATTTTTTTCTTCGCTAATTACTAGAAATTTCGTTTCTTCCCAGTTATTTGTTTTGTATCTCAGTTTTATTCATGCCTGATGGTTTAAATATTGATTTTTTCAAATTTTTATCAAACAATCCATTAATAAAATCTATTTTAAATCTTTAAATAGTATAAAACAAAGTCACTATCCGCGTCTGCATGTTTCTTCGCTTACTTATAAAGAAAACAAAGGAAATTATTGTGGTTTTGACCGTAATTTATAGAATTTATTCTGAAAGTTTTATGTGTTTTGATATTAAATTTAAATGTAGAAAAGGAATCTTAACGTTTTGAAATCAAGTAGTAAAAAGCCGCTTTCATTGCGCTTACACGGCTTACGGTGACATATATGACTGATCCATCAAATAAGGTACTACAGAATTGAATTTATTAAAAAGGCATAGATAAAAGTCTACAATAGCTATGTCAATCTTGGATGACTCACAGTTAACATTTTTATCTTTCAAAACTGGTTAAAAAAACAATGAGTTAGTTATATGCGAAGCTATTTTAACCGATTAAAAATGTTGGTTATCTTTGAAATTTAATTGAGATAAAAAGTGACCTTTCCATCATAAGCGAACCATCAAACCATGCTTTTTAGCGCGTTATCTTTAAATAGTACAAAACAAACTCATTGTCCTCGTAGATCGCATCCGTGGAAGCCGGATTGTATCCTTAGTTTAGTATTAATCTAAAACAACTATTGCAATAATAGTGAAGTTTGCATTTTCCAGTCCGGGTAAAAATTTAAATATTAAAAAAAATTCACTTAGAATTCTGTTCCTAAGACATTCTGTTCAATACTTACTTAGGACTAAGAAAGAAACATGTCGGGAGTAAGCGCGTGCTGTTCATAAGTCACTAGTTGTCTATAATTATAAATTAATACTAAGCCTTGAAGTTCTGCAAGTAAAAAATTAACGCTCTTAATGGTTTATTTAAAAAAAAAATATTCAGCCGCCATTTACAGTAAAGTTCGCCATTTTCAGCCAAGTGAACTACAATATTTCAATGGAATTTCATTGTAATTTACCGTAACGATTGTTCGGATCAACTTGTAGTCCATTAGCAACGACTCGGTACAAGCTTCAACCATTTCAATTTCGTTTGCCTGGCCGCATATGGCGGTACGCCTTTTTCTGACTGGCTGCTCTTAAGCCACCGTTTGTGAAGAAGCAACATCGCCAAAGCATGCGTAGATCCTGATGCAGTCTTCATATATTCTTATGCGTCAACAATAGCTACAGAGAGTAGAAAAAATTGCGGATGGAATTATTTTCAACTGATGCGCACAAAAAATTCAGCTTTGAACTCATTTTCCCGAGGATATATACTTTATTTCCTGGACTACAAAACACGCCAGACAGTTGGTGCTGACGGACCGTACTGATGTGTTACGCGGTAGTTGTAGAGAGAATTTCGAAGTTAGCGTGGGAGGAATCAGCCGAAAGGCAGCACACTGAATTTGACTGGATCCAAATGTGCGGAAACAAAGTGACTTATGATGTACAGTTGGGAAATAAACGTGCAACAATTATGTTGAATCTTATATTCAGAGTAGAAGCCCCTAGTAGTGTCCCTTTACTCTAGTTGGTTCAGCTCCGCTCCCAGCATTGGGCTTGTGGAGACGCCGTTAGCGTGTCGGCCCGTGAAGGCAGCTGTACGGGCGAGTGTGGCGTGTGTTGTACTGTCGCCTCGTCGGCCCGTGAAGGCAGCTGTACGGGCGAGTGTGGCGTGTGTTGTACTGTCGCCTCGTCGGCCCGTGAAGGCAGCTGTACGGGCGAGTGTGGCGTGTGTTGTACTGTCGCCTCGTCGGCCCGTGAAGGCAGCTGTACGGGCGAGTGTGGCGTGTGTTGTACTGTCGCCTCGTCGGCCCGTGAAGGCAGCTGTACGGGCGAGTGTGGCGTGTGTTGTACTGTCGCCTCGTCGGCCCGTGAAGGCTGCTGTACGGGCGAGTGTGGCGTGTGTTGTACTGTCGCCTCGTCGGCCCGTGAAGGCAGCTGTACGGGCGAGTGTGGCGTGTGTTGTACTGTCGCCTCGTCGGCCCGTGAAGGCAGCTGTACGGGCGAGTGTGGCGTGTGTTGTACTGTCGCCTCGTCGGCCCGTGAAGGCAGCTGTACGGGCGAGTGTGGCGTGTGTTGTACTGTCGCCTCGTCAGCCCGTGAAGGCAGCTGTACGGGCGAGTGTGGCGTGTGTTGTACTGTCGCCTCGTCAGCCCGTGAAGGCTGCTGTACGGGCGAGTGTGGCGTGTGTTGTACTGTCGCCTCGTCAGCCCGTGAAGGCAGCTGTACGGGCGAGTGTGGCGTGTGTTGTACTGTCGCCTCGTCAGCCCGTGAAGGCAGCTGTACGGGCGAGTGTGGCGTGTGTTGTACTGTCGCCTCGTCAGCCCGTGAAGGCAGCTGTACGGGCGAGTGTGGCGTGTGTTGTACTGTCGCCTCGTCAGCCCGTGAAGGCAGCTGTACGGGCGAGTGTGGCGTGTGTTGTACTGTCGCCTCGTCAGCCCGTGAAGGCAGCTGTACGGGCGAGTGTGGCGTGTGTTGTACTGTCGCCTCGTCAGCCCGTGAAGGCAGCTGTACGGGCGAGTGTGGCGTGTGTTGTACTGTCGCCTCGTCAGCCCGTGAAGGCAGCTGTACGGGCGAGTGTGGCGTGTGTTGTACTGTCGCCTCGTCAGCCCGTGAAGGCAGCTGTACGGACGAGTGTGGCGTGTGTTGTACTGTCGCCTCGTCAGCCCGTGAAGGCAGCTGTACGGGCGAGTGTGGCGTGTGTTGTACTGTCGCCTCGTCAGCCCGTGAAGGCAGCTGTACGGGCGAGTGTGGCGTGTGTTGTACTGTCGCCTCGTCAGCCCGTGAAGGCTGCTGTACGGGCGAGTGTGGCGTGTGTTGTACTGTCGCCTCGTCAGCCCGTGAAGGCAGCTGTACGGGCGAGTGTGGCGTGTGTTGTACTGTCGCCTCGTCAGCCCGTGAAGGCAGCTGTACGGGCGAGTGTGGCGTGTGTTGTACTGTCGCCTCGTCAGCCCGTGAAGGCAGCTGTACGGGCGAGTGTGGCGTGTGTTGTACTGTCGCCTCGTCAGCCCGTGAAGGCAGCTGTACGGGCGAGTGTGGCGTGTGTTGTACTGTCGCCTCGTCAGCCCGTGAAGAGCTGTACGGGCGAGTGTGGCGTGTCACGTCGTTCAGCTACAGCGTGGAGGAAAGGAATAGTAATGGCAGCAGGGTTGGTACTCAGCATATGAGCCTATCGGCTCGCTCTTTTGTGGGACTAGTTAATTATTTGTTATACAGTATATCACCAACGTGTACTACAATGATTTTTTTTGTAAAAGGGAACAGAAATATTCACATAAAATTAGAGATATTTGTACATTTGTTCATTTACATGTACATTTAGTGTTAAGAGTTCTACTGGTTTCGGCTTCACACCCTAGCATTTATGATTTGTTTTTTCCCATTACCTCCAACAGTAAAAGTTATTTGTAAACCATTCCTTGAATAGCTGTCCACTGTTAACTGCGCATATTAATATTAGGAAATTCTGTAGGTGGGTATCTCTATCCTCCCTCCCTGCCTTTGTACTGCCAGCGGTCGTCGTCTTCCCACTTACCCGTTGTAGGTGCGGATTGCAGGTGCCGTTCACCATTTTCTAAAGGAACGTTATTGATTAGGGTCCCACGATGACGAAACTTTACTCCGATAAAGAGAAATGCAGTCAAAAGAAATATGTATTATTTTATTAGAGCCACAATTACTTCAAGGATTCATTTCAAAAATCGGTAATTTTCATGAATATTTCTGTTCCATTTACGTAGGAGTGTGTTCCGTGGGCTGGATGAATGACTGCCCTGGAGAAGGGCGTGCTCCCCAGTAAGTTGGAACGCGACAGGCGAGATCCCGGTACAGCTGCGGACCACCCTCCTCTCGGCTGCCGGACCGGACAAATGACTGCCGCCTGCTACCCTCCGGACGCCGCCATACATCAGCCGGGAGGGGCGGTGTCGAAGACATGTCCCCCCCTTACCAACCCACCCCGCAACCCGCCCACAATCACCCACCCTGCGCGCCGACTCCACCCCCTACCACCTCCACCCCCCTCGCGGATCCATTATGAAGATGGGAACCTGAGGGACAAAAGCCTGGCTCCCCTCGGGAGCCGCGCTGCGCCCGTTCTTCACGCTTGTCCGCGCGTGTAATCGCCGCGCGAGGGGTGGGTGGTAGCGGCAGGGGGCGCAGAGGCCGCTGCAGGCTGGTCATTGTGGACCACTCGCGCCTGCATTCCTCCTCTACCCGGCGGCCGCGGCCTCGACACCTCTCCGGGCGTAATTGATACGTACAGCCGCGATCCTTTCACTTGCGCATCTGCTCAGGGGGCGCAAATCTGTGGGATTCGCAAGAGGGGCCCGCGGAAATTTCCAGCGGGGAGGGGAGGGGCCGAGACATATGCATGCGGGGTTAACCGACACGACTTCTTTGTTGCATACCGCACATATTTTGGCCTACATGCATGCAATAAGCAGAAATCTTTAAAATATACAGTAAGTTTTCAATGGGACATGGTTTTGACATCAAACACGTTTCACCGTCACGCTTTTGCAAGTGCAGGCAGGCCCCTTTGTCCCCCCTCCCTCCAGGATCGATGCCCATGCATCTGCTTTACGTTGATGACTGGACTTCAGTGCTACAGACACGCCCTTGACAACCCTGAGCCAGTTATAAACAAGGGGAATAATAGGCCGCCCAATCACGCGTAACCCGTCAAAGTATGTGGCTTTGTTATAGTGGGAAATCTGAAGAGGCTTAAGTTTACATAGGCAAGTTGAGTTTAGCCTGTAGTGAAACGAATAGGCCTACGAGAAATAAACGTGGCCAATACGTTTTCAGGAGGTTGCAAAACATTATCCAAAAGGAACACTTTCCTATACAGAAAAAAATATTTCTGTACTTAGAAAAAATATTCTTTTGGAAACCATTTACCAAGGAATAGTTTGTGATACTACCAGAAAGATGTTATATATTTATAGAAAAAATGGCTATGGTTATTTTTGCATATATGAAATATGTTTTTCGAGATAATACTGAGTATTTTTACGAAAATTAGCACATAATATTTATACTTCAATTGATGTTTCAGTCAAGCATATATATTTTTTTAAACAATGGAATATATAGTTGAATATTTAATAATTGGACTTTCTTTTATTTTATTATGTTCATTAATATAACCAATTAATACTGGAAATCTATAAAGGGAACGGTTTGAGCGGTTTACAAATAACTTTAACTATTGGAGGCACTGGGACAACACAAAGCATAATTGCCGAACCCAGAACAACTGCGAACACGATTTTGTAGTGATACAATTGTTTTCATGTAAATGTACAAATGTTCGCACCGCGGAAGGCAATATAAACAAAAGAGAGGAATCGAGCCCGGGACTTGCATCTCACCAATCACGCCCTCAGGACTACGCTAGCCTTCACCGTTCTGTGGGCAGTGCCGTCTGTTCATTGGCTGGCCTCAGAGAACTCACGTCAAGTCACGCCTGGTTCAAAGTGCTTCGGTGTATTTTGTGTAGCCGACCCGATAAGGCAGACGTAGACAAAACAGTTTTGAATACCGCAACTGCCAGGATTGTAAAAATATTAATTAAAGAGAATTAAATATGTAAATTTAATAACACCATAAAATATTGTTCCACAACAAAATATTTACTTGTGAGAGGATAAACGAAAAATATTTCAGTATCATTTACAAAAATTAAAGTACAATCTAGCAAAATATTTATTTCACGTGAGACTGTTACGACGGAAAAACGCCCTCCGACTGATTGCCCCGAGCAACAATCAGGCAGAACAGAAAATACAATACTATTATTGCTCGTTCAATTCCCGACTGTACATCATTAGTCACTTTGTTTCCGCACATTTGGATCCAGTCAAATTCAGCGTGCTGCCTTTCGGCTGATTCCTCCCACGCGAACTTCGACATGCTCGCTACAACACATCAGTACGGTCCGTCAGCACCAACTGTCTGGCGTGTTTTGTAGTCCAGGAAATAAAGTAGATATCCTCGGGAAAATGAATTCAAAGCTGAATTTTTTCACAGTGGTAGAGCAGACCATGCTCAGTAAAATATCAAATGTTTACCGCCGTAGTAATTGTGCGTATCTTCGAAAAATGCATTTAAGACCTAGATATAAGCTTCATTAAAATGCTTCCCTTCAAAGCATTCTATTCCGTAAACCTTTCTAAACCTACCAAAATAAGCTTGAAACCCTCATTTTCTCAGAAATGTTAAAATATTCTAATAATTTATATTAAAAATTAATAAACATAGATTTAAAAAAAATAATGTCTCAGTTACGGAACTACAATGTGGCCTAAAAACTCGACTCCTGCACTGACAAATAAATGAACAAAAAAAAGTTAATTGTTATTAATTATGCAAAAACTCTTATGCCGTAGCTGATTTGTTTTCAGATGGATGGAACATAATATATTAAATAAAATCTTTGCTACAACGAAGAAACGCATTCCAACTTATCATCCCGAGGAACAGCCATGCAGAACGGAAAATATGTTGTTCTTGTTGCTCGTTTGTTCCAAGTATATTATGAGTCACATTTTTCGATACACATTAAATATGGTTACTTTTGGCAAGCCTTCAGTCAAATTCAATATTGCTGCATTTGAGGAAATTTCTCCCACGTTAACTTTGAAATGCTCGCTCCACTACCAACTGTCTGGCATTTTTTAGTGGTCAGTCAAATATGGCCTCAGCACGCACGAAGTGTAGCCTAGTTTCAGGCGTTGTTATAACTGACCCTGAAACTTTCCTACGCATGGCTCTCGTAACTAATAAGCGGAGTGTCCTAGGAAGTTGAAAAAATGAGAAATATTTATGGTTACGTTATAAATATCAATTAAATGGTATCAAATATCCCTGACGTCAGATGACCAAAATGCTATGTGCAATAAGGTGTCATCATCTGTTATCTTTGTAAAGGTAAAGGGTTATAACTAACGTTCAATTAATAGAGTGGTGAACTCTGAAGAATTATAACACTATTCTCTTAAAAGCAGTTTAATTTAATATAGTATTAATTATTTTGCAGATATACAATTCAAAAATATGATTTTAAAAAGTCAGTATCAACCTTAGGAAACGAACTAGGCTGTTAGAGACTTGTATAAAACCCATCACAATTCAAACAATGGATTCGCCTCTTGAAATATTTCAAGTTCCCAAAAACAATACTTGAATGAGCAATATCAACCAAAAAACTATCTAAAATTTCGTATCGATGTCGTCGAACAAACGACGGCTGCTGGTCAAACAAGGGTTGGCAGTAAATGAACGCACTTTAAAACGTCTGGCCACGGTGGTTGATCACACAGATCAATCAACTCCCACCAAAATCCATCCGCGTTCGATGCTCGACTGACGTTAGGGAAGACTGTAAGTGCTTCTCAGGCCGAAGCCTATACGCCTTTTCATACAATTTTAGCTTTATTTATAGTCTCATTTCGTAAGGATAGCCAAATTGAAAGTTAAAAACATTAATAGTTGTCCTCGAATATGCATTTTCTGTGAGCATACGAGCATTGGAGTAGTCAGGATTTCCAAAATGATTTATAAGAACATATTTTGTATAGAAGACCTGTTTCCGGGGGATTGGGGGTATTGGAATACCTCCCCATATAAAGAAAAAATGATACTTTAAAACTCAATTTTAGGCTATCTGCTGACCTTTCAGTGCTTGTTCCAAACGTGAAATTGTTAGATAAGAATTTCTACTTATGAAAGGTAAATACTTCTCATAAATGTTTAGTGACTCGGCTTCTGTCTCGTTGTGAATTTTCAAAGGCCAAAAATTGAGCCACACTTGAGTCATTTTTAGCTGGTTAATGAGTTTCATTATTACAGAAATACAAATTTATCTCTATAGAGGGGCCTATGACACCACCTTGACCCTCCCAGACTACGTCTTTGTATACAAGTCACAGACGATAAAACAGGAACACGTGTAACACGCTATTTTTTTTTTTTAATATCTCGCCCATTATTGAACTGCACGAGCTTGCAGGTTGGTGGTTGAAGCCTAATCGACTGTGAGTGTAGGAAAGCGCACCTCCTCCCGACGGGAGCAGACTCCGTCGTCGTGGGAAGTGGGAGGGCGACTCCCCAGAGGTCGTAACTCACCACGCCCCGCGCCCTTGATGTTCGCCGCTCGTCGGGCGCAAGGAAAGAAAATGAGGGTGAGTGAGATTTTGTTGGCTGTGATGGGGGGGGGGGGGGGGGGGAAGGGAGTGAGACACCGGAACAGATCCGACACCGACTATTTATAACAGTCGCTCGCGAGGCGGTAGCGCAACTCTCTTCATCCCGTGGTCTCCCCAATCCCCTCCGAGCCGCGGTCTTCCCCGCTGTGAGGACTGCGTGACGCGGCGATCTGCGCTATAGTTGTATTCTTAATCTGTAAGTTTCAGGAGCTGACTGACAGCCGCGTGGGTGACGAAATTTCAGTCACCCATCGCCAAATTTCAGATGTGGGTACAAATCTAATGCGAACCTCGCGTCTAAAGAACTCAAACAACCTCATGATGGTAAAAAAAAAAAAGTTTCTGCCCAGCCCCGACTCTTCTTCTGGGCCATCCTCTTTTTTCCGGTGCTTATCCTGCCCGCTTAAAGCATGAACAAGCCAAGGTTCCCCCCATCCTTGTCAGTGTCTACTCGCCATTCGCGTCGCGCTGCCCTACGTCGAGGACGTCTTTTTCTCGGCCACTTGTGCAGCTCTGCGCGTCTCGCCGTGACGCGAACGGCTCTTCAGCCGCTGGTCTGAAGCATACTTACAAGCGTGGACCTAGACCCCGCAGCCCTTCCCCCCCCCCCCCCCCAAGGATTTCAAAGCCCTCTCATTGTGAAGTAAATCGTAACTGTGGAACAGGGATTATTATCGTAATATTGACAACGCCAATGGCGTTACTGCAACGAGCAAAACCCTTAGGTCACAAATTTCGCACCCTCCCCACCCCAACCTTTTCCAACCTAAGAATTCTTCAGGTTTGCGTTCTTGCTTGCAAGTTTAAAAGCTTTAATACATTTCGCATTTTAAACAATTTTATTTTTACATAAAAGCAGGTATCGTAATCTGCTTTTCTACATTCTTTCACCAATATTAAGGCACTTATTGTATCGTACAACCAGTTTTTGGATTCCATCTTCGTAGAAGTCTGTCGCTTTATTTAACAACCACTGCGGCAAAATATGTGTTCTCTTTCAAATTTTTCGTCAACTTTCTGCACCAAATCGACGGTAATGATAGAAGGTTGCCTACTTTGTTCCTCATCATGAGCCATCTTTAAAAGCTATATCCCATTTCCATTCCATTCCATCAGTCATAATTTTTTCTCCATACAGTTCACTGATCTGACGATAAATTTAAGCCGCTTTCATGCCTTTAGCACTAAAAATAAGATTACGAATCACAGCGCGTATTTCACAGTAGGGGGCATTCTCAGTCGGCGGAGGAATTTCAAATACTCGCAAACAAACATAAACACGGTCGAATGTTTCCATAATGGCGTCTGTGGCTTGCCAACAGCTGCAGATACACAGTCTGCATGCGTGGAATAATGACCGCAGCGCTGCAGCGGCCGAATTCTCAAACGGCACTTACTTTAAAAAAACACCTCTCGTAGCTAACGGACATTTATACATATGTAGAGGCCCGGCAATTTCGCCGTTTTTATCAAACTCCAAGTCAATTTTCACAACCCATGTGTGTTTGAACAGCTTCTGCAATCGGTAGAGGCGCATGGCAGTGAAGTAGACTTGAAACACATGTGCATTTGGTTCACTTATGATTTGACCACCGTTTTCTTTACACGCCCTCGACGATCATGGGAAAGTGATAAACAAAGAAGAAGGAAGTGATAGTCCAATCGTGTACAACCCAGTGCAAGACATCGGTATCGGTCAATAGGCACACCAAAGTGGCTTTATTATGAATAACACGGTTTAGTCTAGCTTGGTGAGAAAATGAACGGTGAAATGACTTTCAACCCAGTCACCATTTAAATAAACCGCCATAAATAAAACAGATAACTGAACAGATGACTAAAACTTCGTTAAATTCGCGGGTTTCCTTATCTCTAGACTCATAGTGCACGGAGAGAGGTTAGTCGTGAACAGTGTTGTTAAGTAACGAATTACAAGTAATCGGATTACTTGTAACGATTACTTTTCAAGTAATTTATACTTGTAACGAATTACATTTAAAAAATGTAATTCGTACTTGTAATCGGAATACATAACATTAAATGTAATCGATACATTAAGGTAATCGATACTTTATATTTACTTGCCGTTACTTTTATTCTCGGAAGTATAATGAATACAATTAAGAACAAGATCATACAATTTTTGTATTAGTAAAGTTTATAATTTTACGCTTGTAGTGCTACGATCGTATGCACAACATCTATGATCAAAAATGAAGATCCATAGTGACTTGCAGTGTCTCCAACATTACCCTATCCTAAAATCTGCATTTTTAAAATTTAACACATCGCTACCGTCAAGTGCTCCCGTTGAGCGTGTTTTTAGTGTTGGTAAAGATGTTTTTGCCATCAAGAGAGGGAATCTTTCTGATGAGAACTTTAAAATGCAATTGTTTTGTAAGGTCAATTTCAAAATTTAAAGAGTGTTACTTTTATTACAAGTAGCTACTTGTATGAAGTCTTTTGATGTTATTCAAGCAAATTTGTCCTCAAATATTATTCATTTAATTAAAGATAATAAATTTAATCATTACATGAAATCTTTTTTTTAAGAAAACATATATGTATGTATGTTTATTAACGTAACAAAGTGTAAAAAAATTGAATCGTAGGTTAGTTTTAAAATGGTAGCGGAAAGTAATTGTAATTGTAATTGTAATTTTACTGATTACTTCTATATAAAGTAATTTTTATTTGTGATTAGTTACATTATCACCACAGTAATTGTAATTGAACCCAATTACTTTTTCCGAGTACTTTTAACAACACTGGTCGTGAACTCTGTCTTTAACCTGCGACACTGATGAATTTTATCAACGCTTAATGACTACCAGCAAGAGCCCACTAATATCTTGTACGAACTGAACTTAACATGCTGTACTAGTTATTTTATTTTATTTTCTTCTTACGCGATTTTCACAAAGAAATGTTTAGAAAATAGGACATCAGAAGGTAAACTACACGCATCCCCCAGCTGTTGAAAGCACGGAAAACGAACCTATAGTCTGTCATCCAAAATACTTACCGGAACATATTAGGTATTTATTTTACAAACACGTACAATAAAAAATTTGTAAGCAATGCTTATACAGACAGATTCTTTAAAAAATTAGGTCTAGCTGCATGTTGCTACACACCCTTTCCGGTGTAGGCATAGAGATAAGACTACGATAGAGAGACACGGTAAATTCACGAATTCTTTTTAGTCACAGGAAGATTGCAAAAAAATTTTCCTTAGCATTTCTTTGATGATTTACTGCGGACCAGTCAACTACCAAATATCAGTAGAGTAAACAAAACACAACTACCGACTCGAAAGAAGGGGAGGGTCTATAGTAAGAAACTAGCCAGTAGGAAAGCATATGAGGCTGGAGTATACATATGCGCCTGTGTTTTTTTATCGGGGTGCTCTCGTTTCCTCCACCCATTCGTTCCGTCAAAGCTGCATTAGCACCTCATCATCTTTCAATGTCTTCAATGATCTTGATGTCAATATGTAAAGCTCAAACTTCATTAATTCATTTCTACATCGGGGTCACAGGTGAGAAAAACACCTTAGGATACACTTTAATTAAGAACACGTGTATTATATCTATTAATGAAATTATTTTCACTAAAACGTCAGCCAAAAAAATCTTTCGATTACCAACAAATAAGAAGAAATAACAGAAAATTAGTAGTTGATATTATTAAATTAGTTTCATGATATATGGAAATCACTAAGAATCGGTGGTTTAGAGTATAAAATTTACTTTACAATAAGTAGCAATCACTGAGAATTAGTGGCTATGGTTGTAAAATTCAATATATAAGACGTGTATATCAATGAGAATCAAAAGTTGGAGTTAGGAAATTCAACGCAAAATGAGCAGAAATCACTGATGTGATAAGTTTTAAACAACCAGTGGGTTATCACTAATTTCCGATGGAACAGTTTCTACAGGCGTGCAATCAGATCAACGTATCGGAATTACAGCAGCAGCATCCACAACGGCTCCCAGTACAAATCTGGAACCATTATTCCACCCGATATCGACACCCCCAGGTGACGGCTATTCTGAAAAAAAAAAAAATATATATATACTAACAGCCAATAAATTTTTTAATTAACAACCGAATTTAAAAGGGAGCCGCAAGACCGCGCTGCAGCCTGCGAGGGGAAATTTACGACCAATCGGTTCACCTTCCACGAAGTTGATAATTGCGGGGCGGCTTCTTGTTATGCTTCCCTCCTCGCAACTACGAAATAAATAAACAGTGTCGAATTTTTTTTTGGTACGCGCCAGGTTCGTCCTTAAAAGCGGGGAGGGGGGGGGCGGTGAAAGGGTCCGGGGAAGAAAATGTTTCCGACTCACGAAACCAGGCGCCCACGGCTCCGGTAATGAAAGAGGGAGCATAAATAATCCAGGGAGACCCGGCCTCCTCCTACTGGAGCGGGCCGGGCAAAGGGCACGTGACTTATTTTTAAATTTACAACTCGCTCTCGCGTCTACTCGGTATCTCGTCTTCCTCTGAAGTCGTCCCAGGCGCCCTCCCTCTACTTTACAGCGTCCTGTAACCCCAAAATCTATCCCAAGGCTCCTTTGTGTCGGAAGGATAAGGAAGATCACGCCTTAGCATCTACACAGATTTGTCAATTTTTCTAAACAGGGACATCACTACAGAAAGTCCATGATTAATCATTAAATAACAAAGTCATGTTAAATAAAACCGTAAGAACAATAATAAGTTACGTTGTATTGCAGACTACCGTGGCGCTAAACATTTCAGCGATGAATCATCACCTCTAATGGTCGTTTAACATTTTTTTTTTCTTGCCGTAGTTGAACTAACCGATGAGCACGCGTTTAATGCACTGATGAGATTCCATGGTTCGCTGAAAGAAGATAAGCCGTTATTTGGGACTTTGAAAATTTAGCGGGTTCAATGACCTCCATGATAGACTTCACGATCCTCTACATACTCGGGCAGGTCAGCTGTTCACTGGCTGCTGACTAGTGAGACGTCTCAACTATGTAACGTGCAATATATACTTATGGTATTGAGGGTATCTTACTGGTCCGAAGTCCTCCAGATAAACTATAAGTCACACTGTCAGAAATTACAGTACACCTATGGAATTTTCAACGAAGGATTTAACTCAAACAAACGAAGAGTTCTTTGTAATCTCAAATAACGGAATCTTCGAAGAAACTACTCCGTATTTAGACTTCCGAGTTGTATATTTTGTAATAATTAAAAGGTAAACACACACCTTGACAAAATAAACGTTCTATTACTGTACAAATAACCCGTTTTATATATGTATTGTCAATATACTAAGAATATTCTTTTGGATTCATATTCAAAGTAAGTGTCCGAAAATTTACGAAGATCCTTGGATAATTTGTAACCAGCGTTCTTCAGAAATTGAATGTGAAAATTTAAACAGTGCAGTAGCTGAAGCAGCATAAAGACATGGCTATCGTGAAGTTGCAGCTACTGGCGACCGTGAAGTGTAGGTCGGGTGGTCTCGCTGGGCTCACCTATCCTGAGGACGTGAGGGGAGGACACTCACCTATCCTGAGGACGTGGGGGGAGGACACTCACCTAGCCTGTGGACGTGAGGGGAGGACACTCACCTATCCTGAGGACGTGAGGGGAGGACACTCATCTAGCCTGTGGACGTGAGGGGAGGACACTCACCTAGCCTGTGGACGTGAGGGGAGGACACTCACCTATCCTGAGGACGTGAGGGGAGGACACTCACCTAGCCTGTGGACGTGAGGGGAGGACACTCACCTATCCTGAGGACGTAAGAGGAGGACACTCACCTATCCTGAGGACGTGAGGGGAGGACACTCACCTATCCTGAGGACGTGAGGGGAGGACACTCACCTAGCCTATGGACGAGAGGGGAGGACACTCACCTAGCCTGTGGACGTGAGGGGAGGACACTCACCTATCCTGAGGACGTGAGGGGAGGACACTCATCTAGCCTGTGGACGTGAGGGGAGGACACTCATCTAGCCTGTGGACGTGAGGGGAGGACACTCACCTATCCTGAGGACGTGAGGGGAGGACACTCACCTATCCTGAGGACGTGAGGGGAGGACACTCACCTAGCCTGTGGACGTGAGAGGAGGACACTCACCTATCCTGAGGACGTGAGGGGAGGACACTCATCTAGCCTGTGGACGTGAGGGGAGGACACTCACCTAGCCTGAGGACGTGAGGGGAGGACACTCACCTATCCTGAGGACGTGAGGGGAGGACACTCATTTAGCCTGTGGACGTGAGGGTAGGACACTCATCTAGCCTGTGGACGTGAGGGGAGGACACTCACCTATCCTGAGGACGTGAGGGGAGGACACTCACCTATCCTGAGGACGTGAGGGGAGGACACTCACCTATCCTGAGGACGTGAGGGGAGGACACTCACCTAGCCTGTGGACGTGAGGGGAGGACACTCACCTATCCTGTGGACGTGAGAGGAGGACACTCACCTATCCTGAGGACGTGAGGGGAGGACACTCACCTTGCCTGTGGACGTGAGGGGAGGACACTCACCTATCCTGAGGACGTGAGGGGAGGACACTCACCTAGCCTGTGGACGTGAGGGGAGGACACTCACCTAGCCTGTGGACGTGAGGGGAGGACACTCACCTATCCTGAGGACGTGAGGGGAGGACACTCACCTATCCTGAGGACGTGAGGGGAGGACACTCACCTAGCCTGTGGACGTGAGGGGAGGACACTCACCTATCCTGAGGACGTGAGGGGAGGACACTCACCTAGCCTGTGGACGTGAGGGGAGGACACTCATCTAGCCTGTGGACGTGAGGGGAGGACACTCACCTATCTTAGGACGTGAGGGGAGGACACTCACCTATCCTGAGGACGTGAGGGGAGGACACTCACCTAGCCTGTGGACGTGAGGGGAGGACACTCACCTATCCTGAGGACGTAAGGGGAGGACACTCACCTAGCCTGTGGACGTGAGGGGAGGACACTCATCTAGCCTTAGGACGTGAGGGGAGGACACTCACCTATCCTGAGGACGTGAGGGGAGGACACTCATCTAGCCTGTGGACGTGAGGGGAGGACACTCATCTAGCCTGTGGACGTGAGGGGAGGACACTCACCTATCCTGAGGACGTGAGGGGAGGACACTCACCTATCCTGAGGACGTGAGGGGAGGACACTCACCTAGCCTGTGGACGTGAGAGGAGGACACTCACCTATCCTGAGGACGTGAGAGGAGGACACTCACCTATCCTGAGGACGTGAGGGGAGGACACTCATCTAGCCTGTGGACGTGAGGGGAGGACACTCACCTATCCTGAGGACGTGAGGGGAGGACACTCACCTAGCCTGTGGACGTGAGGGGAGGACACTCACCTATCCTGAGGACGTGAGAGGAGGACACTCACCTATCCTGAGGACGTGAGGGGAGGACACTCACCTAGCCTGTGGACGTGAGTGGAGGACACTCACCTATCCTGAGGACGTGAGGGGAGGACACTCACCTAGCCTGTGGACTTGAGGGGAGGACACTCACCTATCCTGAGGACGTGAGGGGAGGACACTCACCTAGCCTGTGGACGTGAGGGGAGGACACTCACCTAGCCTGTGGACGTGAGTGGAGGACACTCACCTATCCTGAGGACGTGAGGGGAGGACACTCACCTAGCCTGTGGACTTGAGGGGAGGACACTCACCTATCCTGAGGACGTGAGGGGAGGACACTCACCTAGCCTGTGGACGTGAGGGGAGGACACTCACCTATCCTGAGGACGCCGCCGAACACGGACGCCTCCTGCACCGTGGAGCAGTTCCAGCGCGCGTGCCTGAACTGCCATTGGCACTCGGCGATGCCGGCGCGCGCACCCCTACCCACGCCCGGCATGTGGTCCTGGTAGAGCTGGCACAGCTTGGTCTGGCCCGGGGACAGGCCGGAGATCTGCGCGCACGACGGCCTCGTGCTCAGCAGGTACTGCGGCTGCGGCAGCCGCGCTGACGAGGACTTCGTCTCTCCGCCGGCGCCCGCCCCCGCGCCCATGTGCCTGCAACCACAGCGCGATCAACCATCATTCCAACAATTCATCTCACTACATCAACTGTTTGGAGTGTCCACTGGTCGATAAAGGCCACTGCCACATTATAAAAAAAAGTTTCGTTTACTTCTGTACGCGCATTTGAAGTTATACTTACTAGTTGTAATAAAAAACTAATTTTAATTTTGCATGCAAATATTTAATAATAATTAAATAATAAAAGGGCTTGGTGAAGTATAAATTCAATCAAATTTAAATAAATACTCTGTATTCACTTTTAATATAAACATGTGTATGAAATTAATTATTTAAAATATAAAAATTGAGTTTAATTTTGATTTATAATGTAAATCAATAAATATGTGAAAGGTTACTCTAAATGATTAATTTTAATTAGTTTTAAATAATAATAATGGAATGTTTTTTTTAATATTTATAATCCAAATAAATTATTGCTTACATACGGAAAAATAACGTCACTTATATAAATACACTGTTAAAAGTTTATAAACACAATTTATATCACTAATCTTAAAAAAAAATATTTTTAATAATGTGGACCAGTATTTTAAATCAATCACTTAAGTGTATGATTTAAAAACAAATAAATAATTTTTATTTGTATGTAACATTGTTTTCTCCCTTTTTTTATACTGTGAAAATTTCCTTGCGTGGTGCACGCGCATCGTAAAAATTCACTCTTATTATTTTTTCGCAACAAGCCTAAGGAAGTATAACTTCAAAAATTTCATTTTTAATTAACGAAGAACGCTGGTTACAAATTATCCAGAGATCTTAGTAAATTTACTGCTATCATCGTAAATTTAAAGACCCTGAGTTTAATTACTTGAAACATGAATCCAAAATGTTATCGTGGTGTATTTAGGAAACATAAAATCTGGTCAATTCTACAGCAAGAACACACGCATTTTGTCCATTTGTGTATTTAACTTCATTTAGAACGAAAAATACAACTAAGAAATCTAAATAAGGCTTAGTTTGTACGAATATTGAGCTATTATAAATTACGTAAATATATTCGTTTATTTGAGTTAAATTCTTCGTTGAAGACGCCTGAATTTACTGTAATTTCTTGCAGTGTACTGTCATGCAGTCACGTCTGTCTGAGCTGTCTGATTGTATTGGCCGACCATACTGTCTGACACGTTTTCTGTAGTAGAGTGTCGCATCCACTGTCTGGCGCATCTGGTTCATGTGGTAACACCCAGAGCGCAGCACGGTTGATTGTTTAAGATATTTATATTTTATACTAAATAAGAGTAAAAGAATTTAGGTAAGTATTTTTTTTTAAATTTATATACGTATTTAACGTAATTTGGGCAAAAATTGTTATTCCCATGGCTGTATACGTTTATGATTTATTTTTCGAGTACTTCGTTTTCCGTTTCAAAGGAACTACAGTAATCTGAAATCAAATGCAAACAAAAAGGTACCCACGACGAAATGATAAAAAACTTAAAAATGAAAATTTATTTGGAAATGGTTGTTTCTCCTCATTATGTTTCTCATAGGCGAATATTTTTCGTGACGTCGGATGCAGATGAGACTGTTTGACCTGTGTGACTTTGGAAGTTCAAGTTCGCCAGCTCTGGTCACACAGATCCGCTCCACGCGACTGTTCTATCAGCGGCTGACGTCATAGGTTTTGGGAACCAATCAATGGCCAAATCCGCATCTGCACCATCAACTCCGACAATTCAACAGACGTGACTGCGCGAATGTGGCAGGCCCTTCACAAGGTCACATCCTTTGGCGGGTTATACATGACGGAGTAACCACTTGGTCTGATTCTTAACTGGCTCAGGGTCTCCAATGGTGTGTAAAGAGCACTGTAGTCAAATCATAAAAGTGAAGCAGATGTGTGTATGCTTCTATTCTGCTTTGCTACCCAAATAATCCTGAAGTAATCGTGGCTGTAAGTAACGATCGATCGTTAGGGACAGTAAAATTTAATGACCCGTAGGATGGAAGCCACACTCATCTGCGTACTTGGGTAAATGTCACCAGTTCATTAGCTATTGTTTTGTAAGAGGTCTTATCTTTAATGCTTTTAATTAGTTTTTTTTTGACGTGACAACGTCTAATAAATCCATGAACGCCGGCTGCACGCACGAAAAAGTGTCCCGTTACGGTGTGTCCCAATACTCTCATTGTACGTTTGTGCCGCATCTATCTCTCTTCCACTCGATTGGAACAACCATCGATTTGACTTTTTCGAGGCACATTAAACTTGAAACACTCCCATTCGTTTCCTATTTTTCCTATCATCGTCCTATCCTTAACAGAATAACACAGATTGGAAGAAGTTAATTAGCAAACATGTATAAAAGTTATAGTTTAAATAATCTCTTCGTTAAAGTAATAAACATATTTGAATTAATGAGTGCAAATAAAAGTAAATTTATCAATTAAATTGCAGATTTCATTTCACTCCTTCTTTGTATCCATACAAAATAGTGATAATTCAATAAAAATGATTCAATTTTATTCATAAAAGTATGCAATCATTTCATCAATGTTTTGTTATGACGTCACGTTAAACTATTGTCCGTAAACCGACTTTACAGACAACCTATTTTTTTTAATGTGCTTCCTTTTTTTTTTGTTCATGGTTTCACATTGGCTAAAATATTACCGAACAGCAAAAAGCAGCACAAAGGTAACCTTTCTTGAAAACTGTTACCTATCTGTAAATGAATCAGCGAAATATTCGTTAAAGTTAGCATTCGAATATTAATGCCTTTGCTCTGCTTCCGCTATTGTTTTATAGTATATCTAGAGGACTCTTGACCAATAATAAACTCTCAACCGAGAAAGGAAGAATTGCTTGCATGCGTTTCACAGGATAATAGCCAATGACCAAGTGACATTTTCTCGAGTACGCAGAGGGCTGTAAATTATAGCCTCGAAGTAAATCAACTCGCGAAATTTTCCAGTTCCTGTCAATTGTTAGCAAAATTGTTAGAGATTGTGATTAATCGCCCTAAAATTTGACTGTCTGATAGGCTTCGAGACACTTCGTTCATATTTTAAACATTGATTATCGTATTCAAAGTTTAATAGAAATGCGCCATTGATAGACAACGGAAAAATTCGCGATTTCAATGATATATTCGACAGACTCCTTCATCCTCTATGCACGCGGGCCAAATACATCTTCTCATTGGTTACTAACTTGTGACATATGTTAACTGAGATACTCGTGACTCGATACTGCATTTGATGAAGATTTTTAATTGGCCCAGAGTCCTACAGATACACTGTGGCCCAATCACTAAAGCAGCAAAAAGTTAAACGTATTTGGATTCTAGCCTATCGCGATATAAATCCGCGAATTTTCCAGGTCACTAGCCATTGCTATTTACACTGTTACCACAGACACAAAAGTCAAGAATGGAAAAGGGAGATGAACACATAACAGAACATGCCAAAATCAGCCGATGTCAAATGTTAAATGCCTAGACAGCACAGCGATGCACAGACGAACCCAGCGATGAAACTGAACTAAGATTCTGGAAAACACAGCGACTTCAGCACAGACGAACACAGTAAGTTTTTCCATGACAAAACAGTTGCTATTTTTGAGAGATGGCATCTGCTCCCGTCATTAGGAACAAACAGACTGTTTTTTTTCTTATTCTCTCTGATCGACGAAAAAATCGCAAGCATAAACACAGCTGTTTTTCATGAAAACATAGCGTTTCAAGATATTTCTCAAAACACTGTAGTTTCTTCTTGTAGTTATAGATAGAGGTAGGCATTTTTCGGGAAAAACATCTGAACACTCGTTAGACTGCAGTTGTTTCCAGTTGTTTCTTCCTTATAATTGGCGGCCGTCAGCAAGAGAAGCCATAAAAGCTATTAAACCGAAACCACTCAGGGCATATTTGCTTCCACTTGGAATTATTGTAATTGGTGTTCTAGCAACCTCAACCAATCGCAAAACATAGATAATGCTACAGTGTTTTAACACAGAGTTGGTATGGGAATCTTTTCGCAAAATTTACATGTCTCTAGTTAAGGCGAATTATGGACGTTCAGTGGTACAGAAAGTTTATTCTCATTATTTCAGACCCACTGACTAGTCATGAATGAACGAGACCTGCAAAGTTCGTGTATTTTTCTAGTCACAAGGGCGATTGCAAATATTTACACATTTGCATTTCTTTGATGATAGACTAGTAGTATACAAATGAATGTCCGGGCACAGGCGCAGGCGCGAGGAGCGAGGAGACAGTCCGCCATTTTGGATTCTGACGTCACGGCGGCCATCTTGGATGACCTTTACCTTGACCTTTGACCTTCGCGGCCATCTTGGACCCGCCATCTTGGATCCGCCATCTTTAAATCGAGCGCCCCACTCACTCATGATGAAATTTTCTTCACGCCCGCCATATTGATTTTTTTCTGTTCCACTGGAGGCCGCCATCTTGGATACCATCGACATTGTTTCTGCTGTTTGTTCCTAGAGAGCGCCAGCATCGCTCTGTCTCATCACATAAGGTCGATGTTCCATTACCTACCTACCTACCTAATATTGCCCTTATCGACATCTTAAATTTAATTTTTTATGCAAAATACATTGGAAGCTCTGTGATTCGAACCATTGCAGCTCTGACCTCTAGGTTGAAAAACATACGCCTTTGACCGCACTGCCATCGAGACAAAAACCAGACTGAGAATTAAATAAGGTTTAAATAAAAATAACATGCATGTTTGGAATTGTAATTCGCCTGTTCGAGACAGAACCACCATCTTGTATTAAGACGTAACTGTTGCAATTATCGTTACGCCCCCCATCTTGAAAATCAGTAATTATTATCCTATTTTAATTTAAATATTCTAAAATTTATAAAAGTAATTAAAATTTAATAAAATTTAACTTAAAAACCACCGTTGCAAATTACGTTACGGTCGCCATCTTGGATTATATAAATTTTGCATGTTTCGTTATGCCCGACATCTAAGTTGAGTATGTTGTCATCGTTACACTTTTCGTTACGGCCGCCATATTGTATTCTAGATCGTTGCATGTTTCGTTACGGCCGCCATCTTGAAAATCCATAATTTTAATGCTAGAAATTCCGAAAAAATTCCAAAAAATATTTTAAAAATTGCCTACTTCAAATGTTTAGTTACTTAAACGATTTCGGTCCTTGATTAGATTCCCGGTGAGAGTTAACTAGTAATTGATTAATATATTTAAAAAAATTCTCAATAAAAAGTAATAAAACATCTTACGTCACACCCGACATTTTGAATTATGTCACCACTGTACCAATTATCGTTACGGATGCCATCTTGAACATCTTTATTTATCGATTTTAATGAAAAAAGTTCAAAATTCATCAAAAAATAACTTATTTATTTACTAATTGATTAGATCGATTCACTTCCTTGGTTCAAAAATTGTAATAGCAAAAAATATAAAAAAACGACAGATCCTTCTTGCCACCTGCAGACTGCAGACTGACCTCCCACCACCAATACGAGGGTATATATCGTGAGCTGGTATGGTATTATGTCCGCCATCTTGTCTTCGTCCGCTGGAGACCACCATCATGTTTTCGTATGGTAAAGTGCGCTGACGCCATGTTAGTGTAATTTTTTGTTCACCATACCTTTGACCTCGACTGTTGGCATTGAACTTTGACCTTGATCTTGAACTTACTATTACAAAAATTTTCTTTGGAAAGCACGTACCAAGAAATAGTTTGTAATACTACAAGAAATATATTTTAATTTTGTACATTACATGGCTATGATTATTTTTTCATATATGAAATACTTTTTTCGAGAGAGAAATGGCGCATGATTTTTTTATATTTAATTGATGTTTCATTCAAGCATATTTTTATAAAATGGAGAATATATTTGAATATTTAACTATTGGACTATATTTTGTTGTATTGTGCTTATTATGTGTTCAGTTAAGACTGTAAAGATATTAAGGGAATTTTTTAAATATAAAATTAACTATTGGTGGTACCGGGAGAACACAAAGCATAAATGCCGGACCCAGTATCACTGCGAATAATTAATTTTTAGTGATTCATTTGTGGTCATGTAAATGAACAATTTTACAAACATATGTAATTTACATGACTATTTCTGTTCAATTTCCAAACAAAAAATTACACCGCATGTCCTATCGAAAGTAACCAACTTGGGAAAACCGTGGTAAGCCGAACTTAGAATGACGGGACCGTGATTGGACGCCGTGTCCTCTGGCATGCTAGTCCCGCGGCAGTGTCCTGCCACCGGGCCGCCTCGCTCTAGAACAGATGATTGCAGTTAAAGGAAAAATTTCTCAGATTAAATGACCTCTACGATAGTCTGCACGATACACTGCACACTCGAGCAATTGTCGTCTGCTCATTGGGGGGCTGAACCTGCGTGACGTCTCGACTGAGGAAGCCTGTGATACGAAACTTCATTGATTGAGGGGTCACTCATTGTCCAAGAGTAACTCCAGATGAACTGCGAACCAGTGACAGAAGGGGCGCAAAGGTGTAATTATTTGAATTCTAGTCTATCGCAAAATTAATCTGCGAATTTTTCCGGTCTCTAGTCTTAGCGGGTACTCTTGGCCAATGGAAATAACCTGACAACTAAATAATAACCGAATCCCACACAGGCTACCAAGTTGAGAAGTCTCACTAGTCGGTGGCCAATGAACAGGCATTTTCTTGAGTATAAAAAGGACTGGGGAGTCTATCCTAGATATCATTGAAAACGCGAAATTTTAATGTCCGTAAACACGTCTGTACATCACAAAATGTACACTAGCTTACGTCATTGACGCTATCATCACGTTCGTGATTTCCCGCCGCGCGTTTTTTTTTTAAATACTTGAGACTAGCTTTCACCCGCGACTCCTTCTGAGTGGAATTCACTTTTTTGTAAGTAGTATGTAAATGTATGTCCGGCACCTGGGTTCTGAGTGTGGATCCAGAGACGACATCCACCATCTTGGATTTTTGACGCCACGGCGGGCATCTTTAATGACCTTGACTGTAAACATGAAATTCTTGAATTTTTGACCAAATATTTCAGAAAAATTATAAAAAATATAAAAAATTACTTAATAATGTAATTGGTTTGATTCTAGGTGAGAGTGAAAATGTAATATAATAATTAAAAAATTGAACACAATTTTAATTATAATTTAAATAAAATTTTAATAAAATATCTCGCTTACGTCACACCCGCCATCTTGGATTCTAGAAACGTTGCAGTTTTCGTTACGCCCACCATATTGAAAATCCATAAATATTATCCGATTTTAACAGAAAATTTTTTTAATTTATAAAAAATTAATTTAATAAATTGTAATAAAAAGAACTTCGGTCATAAATATATTTCGTGTTTTTGAGCATAAAATCAGGAAAAAAATTTTAATTCATAGTAAAATTGTCTAGGAAAGTTTTAATTAAAAACGCACTTACGTCATGGAATTCTCTATTCAAACTCAGTGAGGACAATCGTTTGAAAATGGCGATGGATCCTTCCTCCACTGAAGCCACCGGCAGACTCACCTCCCAACACTATACCAAGGCAGATATTACGTCAGTCGGAATGACGTCATTGTCATCTTGTTTTCGTCTGCTGCAGCCACCATATTGGATTCGACTTGTTTTTCGTCTGTTAGTTGGTGTTGCCGCCATATTAGTTTAACTTCTACCCGCTAGAGTGCAGGAATCATTTATTGCCAGGACGTCCGTTTTGGCCGCCGTAATTAAATTCTGTTAATTTTAAACTAAAAACTCCAGAAAATTTAAAAATAAATCGTTTAAAAATTACTTCTTAAAATAATGTTTAATTCAATCAATATTCGTCCTTGGTTCTATCCTTGCTTTATACAATAAAAAATCATGTATTTAAAATAAAAAAGACAGGTTCGAGAAATAAAACAACAAAATTACAAATAAAAATTTGAATACAGAAATTCTACAAATACAAAAAACAAGCAAATTACGGGTATTTCTCTTTTTCTATAGTCTTCTTAGAGTACGAAGCAAGTTTTTCACATACCTTGGAATGTAATTTCAGGGTTTCTCCACACGACAGTTGATTACCACATTAAGCCCATCGTAAAGAGTTCTCAATTTCATTGAAAGGACAGTGATATATTTCATGATGCCTCGCATGTACATGTGCGCAAATGTCTTGCCACAGTAGATGATGTTTGATCTCGTTGAATGCGCAACCAGTCCAGCAGCGTTCATGACGTGTCTTTTTAATCTTCCATGGCGTATAAACTTGGTAAAACACCTGTTGCACTGATACATTTATGCGTCCAGAGTTATTGTTACAATTGTGTAGGTTGTACAAAGTTAAGATATATGTCTTGTAGTATTATAAACTATTTCTTGGCAACTGGTTTCTAAAGGATTCTTTGGTTGAGTACAGAATATTTTCTTGTGTGGTCTTTGAAATGTCATTTAGTGAGTTTATCATTAAATATAGGTATATATAAAGGGTTCGTATGAATCAGGCTTGACTTGTTATTTTCCAAGTGACGTCGGGAAGTTCTCGTTGCCCGAAGATGCCGGGACCTGGGGATGATATAAACGCAGGGACCTCGCAGGAATGTCGCCCGGTACACTGAGCAGTCGTGGTGCTTGGGAAGGGCGTGAGGGGGGGAGGTGTGGTGGGGTTGAGTAGGAGAGGAAGGGGAGGGGGTAACCGGACACAGGTCCACGGCCCGCATGCTGGGCCCGGGCCTCGACGTGAGTCGCATTTGTAACACGTCGCCCCTTTTCCCCGGCGAGGCGCCATCGTCGACGGAGCGGATCCCCGTCTGCGCGGCCTCGCATACTTCTAGTCGAGTGCGCCAGCGGCGTTCATGTGCAACGTCACTACCTCGGCGAGTGTCGTCTATCGTCGTTCACTCGCTCAACTTTACTAGCACAAATCATCAACGCGTCAATGTCAAGTAGGTAGCAAAATAACTCAAACTTGATTCGCCGATGCGAATCGAGCTGTGGGTCATCAAAATCGTCGTGATCACACCGAGCGAGATTGTGCGCAGCGAGTGGATCCAGGAGCGAGTAGCTTTTGAACTCGCTCACAATAATCGACCGGTCTACAATGAAGCTGTTCAGGAACACGCCTCCAGCTGTGCACGTACACCGACCAACTCATAGAACCAAAAAGAACCATGCATTATCTCGAGCAGTTGGAATAGTGTCGAGTTTAAGAAATAGCAAAGCCCTTAAAATGTCGGAGTTTCAGTGGAGTAAAGAAACCGGGAAATTTCTCGAATTCCTTTGGCGTCGGGGTAAAATTCAAAACCCCTGTGTTTGCTCAACCAATGTATGCTTTTTCCATTTACTGATTTATTTGTGAGAACGTTTTTGATCTTGTTAAAAGGCATAGCCTGATTTCTCCTAGCTGAGGATCGTTGGCTCACGGTTGAAGGGTGCGTGTCCAAATAATTGGTCACGCCCCTCCACAACAATGAACCAACTATGCCTAGCTAGGGGAGGGAAGTAGGCGAATCAGGTAGTGCCGATTAACAATATCCAAAAGATTGTCGTTAAGAAATAAACTAATTTAAAGGAAAACATTGGTAGAGCAAACACAAGGCATGAATTTTAGCCTGAAACTTGAAACCAAAAGAAGTCGCAAAATTTCCGGATCTCTAATCGTCGGACTACACAGTTGTTTACATGTCCCTGATTGACACTGAACCAGTAATAAACATAGACGAAACTGAAAGTTATAACCCTTCAAAGAATAACATATTATGATCAAACAATTAGCATTTTATAAAGGCTCTATTATATGCAGGAAATTTAAGTCTTTTCTGGAGTGAAAGGAATATGCTAAATTACCGTGGGAACTTGTGATTCAGTATAGTTTATGATTGATGGTTTTATAATGGCTCGAAACAGTCATCCAGATTAACTGCAGGTCAATCACAAAAGTCAGTCAAAGGTACACATGTTTGAGTTTTATTCCATCTAGATAACAATTTTCGTAACTTTTACAAAAGATTCCTTTGTAAACCATTTGCCAAGAAATAATTTGAAATACTACAAGAAGGTTATTGTTACTTTGTGCAACACATAGCTTTGACAGCTATTTGACCGAGCCACTCAGGACGCGTTTGCTTCCGCACTGAATTAATGTGATTGGTGTTTTATGACTCGAAATGTACCTGAAAGAAACTCACCCATTCATGAAACGCAGACGATGCTACAGTGTTTTATATATCAGCTAGTCTCTGAATTTCGCGAAATATGTATGCCCCTAATTATGACCCAAGTCATAAAAGTCATACCTTGGGATTAAAAGAACACGTATAAAAACTTCCAACCGAATCATGCGCAACTGGAAAAAAACAGGTGAGCTGTGACAGCAGTCGATGACCACTAGACATTGTCTCGACTATGCGCACGTACGTGGAGTCTAACTTGACGTTAGATAAAACAATTAAAAATTTTGGTTGGTGTCTTGATAATTCACCGTTCCCTTTGTACCTGCAAGTTGTAACGGTCATGGGGCGGTCGTGTAATTCGATCCGCCAAGAGTCGTCTGTATCCTTCCTCAAACAGCCGCGCCTCTGGGCGGGAAGGGATACAGGTGAGGGAGCTGGCCGCCCTCCCTGATTGCGCCCGGAGGCGACAACACGGGGAGGAAGGGGGGGAGGACCTAATGAAGGATAATGAATAGGAGATGGCGGACCGTACGCGCGCACGGGGGTTCAGGCCGAGGTCGGGAACACGAGCTCCCTTCTCGGCGATAGGTACCGACTGGGGTCGGTCCGAAGAGACTGTGATTACCCGTAATGGCGGCACGCCTACTCCCCACCCCTCACCATTAAAATAATTTCCGCCCCGGGTAACTTGGAGTTCCGTACGGAGGAAAACTAGAGAGTATTGAAGGTATTCTTGCGACGAGAGGTCATGACGTAGAGACCGGAAAAATTCGCGGATGGACTTCACAATCCCCGATACATATGGGGCATGTTTTTTTCGCGAAAAGATTTCAAGACTAGTTTAAATTCAAAACACTGTAGTATTGTCTGTGTTTCGTGATTTGGTGTGTGTTTTTCAGGTAAGTATCGACTGTCAGTTCACCAATCACAGTAGTTCGGTACTGAAGCAGACGCGTCCTGAGTGGCTCGGTGAAATAAGTAAACGGCTTCTCTCTCAGACGGCCGCCAATTGCAAGGAAGAAACCACTGGTGCACGCATACCATCCTGCAGTCTAATAGGCGTTCAAAATTTTTCGCGAAAAATGCTTGCCCCTACCTATACATATACTTGGGGGCAAATTTCACCCGCTTATTGGCTACTGACTTGTGATAACCGTCTACTGGGATGCTTGCGATTCGATACTTCTTTGGCTGAAGGGTTTTCACTGGCTCAGAATCCTTCAGATAAACTGTCAGCCAAACACAGAAGCAATATAAAGTTGCATGTGTTTGGATTCTAGCATAACGCGAAATAAAGCCAAAAATCATTTTTCCTGTCTCTAGTGATTCACCGTCCTCTTCTCCTAATCAACCATTGAACACCCACTCCTGTGCGTTTCGCTCCCATGAGTCATCGTCTCGACTTACCCTACCGGCTATAAAGACGTTTCATTTCGAAAACTCAGAATTAGGGGCACGCATTTTTCACGAAAAAAAAAATCTGAACGTCCATTAGATTGCAACAAGGTATACCCTCACTAGCGGTCTGCGAGAGAAGTCGTTGTCCATTTGACCAAAACACTAAGGTCGCGTTTGCTTCCGCAATGGATTACTGTGGTTGTGTTGTAACACTAGACATGTGTCTGAGAGAAACACGCCCACTCACGAAACACGGATGATGCTACAGTGTTTGAACTTTCAGCTGTTCTCGGAATCTTTTCGCGAAATATGAATGCCCCTATTTAAATTACGAAACTGTCGAGAATGAACTGGTAGTCGATAGAGATGGACTGGAAAAATTAGCGCTTTCAATGACCTCTAGGATAGACTCCACAGTCCTGTGTGTACTCAGGCAAATGTCACCTGTTCCTTGGCCGCCGACTGGTGAGACGACTCAGCTTGGTAGTCTAGTAATTCTTCAGTTGAGGGTTTCTTATTTGCCAGTAGTGTTTCCTATTATAACCTCTCGTGAAACGAATCACGTGAAGTTTTCCGTTCCCTACCGATAGGTAGAGACCCGACAAATTCGCGGGTTCAATGACCTCCAGGATAGACTCCAATATAATCTACACACTCGGGATAATGCCAACTGTTCATTGGCTGCTGACTTGTGAGTCGTCTCGACTGGGTGGCCTGTGATTCGACACTTCTATGAGTGAGGGTCTCTAATTGGCCCTCAGTCCTCCAGATCAACAGTGAACCAATGACAGAAGTAGCACTAAGGTATAATTATTTGAATTTTAGCATAACACGAAATGAACCCGCGAATTTTATGGGTCTATACCGATAGGTAACGACACATTTCGTCGTAAAAATGAGTCCGGTGTTCCCGTTCCAGCAGACGGACACCAGCTTGTCCGGAGAGGAAGGCTGTCGGCGACTCCGCGCGCACGCCGCGTCCAAACACGCGTCTGTCGTGTGTCCGCGTCCACGCCAGAACAACGCGTCCGTTGTCTCCGGCGCGCTCTCTAGTGCTGTTCACTGCCACGTTGTAGCGTTCATCCCACCTTCTCCTTTCTTACTCATCCACCGGCCGGAGCGTATGCAGAACTTCATTTCGTTTGTGTGTGTGTGTGTGTGTGTGGAGGGGGAGGGGTTAAAGTCTTTCCTTTAGTCGGTGGGTATGATCACCCCCCTCCCCCTTCTTGAGTTCGCTACTGTCCACCGGACATCGACGGTAGGGCTCTATTAATGTGGCGGATCCAGAAGCTCGTAAAGGAAAAAAAAAGGGCACTTGTTCAGAAAGCAAATGTTATCATCAGGAAATTTTGCAAGTAAACGCAGGACGTCTGGAAGCTTGACAACCAACCTACAAAAAAACGGGCAAAGTGTTGACTTTTTTTTACCTATCAATAGTTATTCTTTATAAGATGGAGGTATTACAGCTGTTTCTGCATAAAATCTCAACCTGGAAAAGCATTTGTTGTTTCCTTGTTCTACAATAAATTCAACTTCACCAACTGCGCCTACTGTACCGCAAAAAAAAAAAAAAAAACGATTATCCCTGGTAGATTTTAGCCTTGAATTTTTTTTAAGTCATACAAGGTTATGACTCTACGTAACTCTTTCCCGAAATGAATCAGAACAAAACTTCCATGATTTGGAAAATTATATCAAAAGCTCGAGCTATGTTAGCCTAAAGGAAATCCGTGTAATATGTGCACACGTATATATTTAAAATAATTTATTGTAGGTGCATATATTTCTGCGCCATTAAAGATAAATTGAGGAAAATTGAAATACCTTGCAATTATCAGCTCATTGTGAATGGGAATCGATGAATTAAACGGTTCTGCCAAAGAATTGCACAAAAGTATAACATGCATGCGGCTGCAGTAATCAAATACAGCCGAATGCGACAAGTAAAAAACCACGTACAGTGCGCAAGTGTACGGCGTAGTGTACGGAAAGTAGACTGAATCATTTTTGATAATCTTTTAACGATTTGCTACACGCGTATGTTATGCTCAACTGCATATGAACAGTACGGTCTGATAATACATGACTAGGGGCATTGTATTTTTCATGAAACAATCTCCGCGCTCGTTAGACTGCAATAAAGTATGCTGCGCCAACAGTTTATTCGTTGTTAACGGTGGCCGTTTGTAAGAGAAGCCATTGTTGCCTTTTAGCCACGCCTAGAGACCTGGAAAAGTCGGAAATCGTGTTGTGACAGGCTAGATTTCAAAGCTTGTGTTTGCCGTATCAAGGTTTACTTTAACATTTATGATTTATTAGAGGGGAAAAAAAACTTTTTGTCTCACTCGGCAGTACCTGATTCGCTTACTTTCCATTCTAAGTTGCAACCAAACGAATCCTAGAAATTTAATTATCCCTAACCAGGCCAATCAGAAAGAGTTCGCTTAAGCACAAAATTGCTGCGATTCGTATGCCAACATTAGAAAATATTCCTGAGAGAAATTCCGCCATCATGCCACTCACAGTATGTTACAATGTTTTAACACACAAATAGTCAAGAAGTATTATTTTTTTGAAATAATAATTTCCACTATACATAACTGTATTAACCTATAAATTATGTATTATTTTATTCGTTATTTTTCTAATGTCTCCAAATACTGGGAATATGGCCCACATTAATATTATATATTTCGCTCCAAATAATGTAAGGAATAAGCCCCGTGAATCGTGACAACTCCTCCTTAATAACTCTATATACCTTTGCAAAGAGAAAACTTGAGCTGGTCTTGTTGTGACTGGTTCTAAGGACGTAACGGCGACTCTACTACAGGAGACAAGTGACAGCGCACTCGGCAGAGGAGAGACGACGGATCATGTTGCAACTTGTACTTCAAGATAGAGTCCTGCAAGCTAATAATAAAATCCACTAAGCTTTATAAAGTCTCTCTCTGGCAGGAAATCCCGCGAAGCCGACATTAACGCGCCATAAACCCGAGGGAAGTCTCTCACACGCTGCCAGGGCCCAAAGAGTGAGTCCTCACCAGTGGCTTCTTCGGGCACACGGAGATTTATGTCGCGTCCGTCCGTTCCTTTCCAGCTCGTGGCAGTTTTTTTTTTACTTCTCAATCAGTACAATCATCACTGCAGGGTCGTGTATCATTCGCGAAAAGCTTTCCAGACTATCTGCGTGCTAAAAACACTGTAGCATCGTCTGTGTTTCGTCATCGGTTGAGATTCTGTCAGTTGCACGCATCTACTGCCGGCAAGCGAATGAACAGGCGACGTTTGCCCAAGTATGCAGTCCGTTCTGGAGGTCACTGCATCCGAGAATATCTGTCCGGTCCCGAACAAACCGGTGCGGAAGCAAACATGTCCGGCCAAACAGGTGCAGTGGCTTGTCTTGCAGACGGGTCGCCAATCACAAGCAAGCAAATCCCTGGCGCGGGCATGCGTTTTCGCAGTCTGACGAGCAATGGGAATTATTATTCGCGAACAATGGAACTTCCCCACTGAGAGGACGGGAAGCGCATGCAGCCTCGCGCAGTCTTGGCGGCGTGGCGCTACGGAACGTCTGCCGGCGCTCTCCGTGGAGAATTGCGACGACTCGCTTCCTTTGTTCGCCGTCCGCGGGGTTTGATGAGGAGAGGGGAGAGGGGGTGGAGTCGGGCCCCCGCGGCGGTCCCCGATGACGCCTGTCGAGCCGTCATGCGCCCCGCGCGCGCGTGAAACACGCCAGGTGTTGTTCATAACGACGTCCGCCCGCCCGTTGTTCGCGCTCGACGGCCGCGAGTGACCGTGACCCACGCCGCGCCGCCACTTGACAGACAGCATCTGTCCATCTGCACGTTGCTGTCCGGATGCGAAACTTTGGTGAGTACCCAATCTAGGATTTCTTTATTATTATTATTATTATTATTCTGCACACCCGTGACTGTGTGCATGTTTTATACTCATTTATTATTTATTTTACGCATATCGTGACAGCTTTGTCCAACAAGTTAAGAATGAATACCTAAATGGCAAAGTAAATGCCTGTCCCATGAGTGATAACTGTTATTTATTTCTCCCTCCCCCTTAGTCTACTTAAGAAATATATAATGTATACACAAAGTTTTAAAAAATTGTGTAATGACGTGCTTTTCAAGGTATGAATGAGATAAAATATAACTGAAAGCTGAGTTCAACTGTCCCACACGTGACAGAGATGACAGACAGTACCTGTTCATCTACTCAGTGTTATACGGATGCGCAACTTTTATGAATACCTTATTTTAGATTTTTTTTATTCTTCTGTACATTTTTGACTGTTGATTATATGTATTATAGTTTTTTATTTTATTTTACGCATATCATGACAGCTTTGTCCAACAAGTTAAGAATGGACACCTGCATGGTAAAGTAAATGCCTGCCCCATGAGTGATAGCTGTTATTTATTTCTCCCTCCCCCTTAGTCTACTTAAGAAATCCATATTGTATGCACACAGTTCTAAAAAAATTGTGCTATGGCGTGCTTTGAAGGGATGAAAACAATTCTAAAAAAAATTTTTCTACTGGTATTAATTGAATGAGATAAAATATAATGGAAGTTGAGTTCAACTGTCCCACACGCGATGGAGGAAACACTCAAGACCTCTTCTTTCTGAATCTCACTGGAGGCGTGAAGTCGTAGACGTACCACATGATAAAACACCACACCGAAAGTAAAATAAAGGAAAACACCACATCTGCAGTCCTTAGCTAGATGGTGCATCTAGCGACAAACGTGGCTGGAGAAGAGCCTTCAGATGTTTTTGAACGTGATTTCTTATAAATTAATAATTTATACTTATTTATTTGTAATCCTTGTTAAATGGTTTTTAGGAACTTAAAGGAACATTTTTTTATATCAGTCCTAGCATGTACTGAAAGCTTTAAATCATGTGGTGTACGGTTTTTGGATTAACAGTTCGTATTTAACCTTCGTCTCAAAGCTTTTTTTTGTATATCATTCAGTAAATCAATAGAAATTAGGTTTTTCAAAAATCCTGAAAAACTCATGTTTCTATGGTTTTGGTAATACGTAATTTAAAATATTTGTTATGAGTTTTAAGATGAAGGATACATAACTGTATATATCACATGATTTCGTGCTTTCGGTGCCTCATGGTACTGACATAAAAAAATTGCCTTTAAGCTCGTAAGTAAAAATAACTTTTATAAATAATTAAATGTGGTTATATAATAAATGAATTTTCTTGAAACCACACGGGATAAAAAGAATTAATAGAAGCAAATTTGTTCAAGATTCTGGAATTTTCGGGAAATAAAATGGTAATTTTCCCTTAAAAACAATCATTTTTCCCTCGAATTAGGGAAATTTTTAGAAATTTTGAAAATTGTTGTCACCAAGATGGCCGCCGTGAAGTCAAGGCGGACGGCCATTGAACGGCTCCACGTTCCACGAACCAGAAACATGTGCCAGTACCATCATGTGTATACTACTAAAGTAATGTATTTACAATAATCAACAAAATATTATCTAATATTTTATAATCATCATGTATTGATGTTTCTAGTCTGTGAACGTGTGAATTGTGTTGGATAGTTAACTGACCGACTGCTATATCCTTGTACACGTGCGTCAATATTGTGTATGGTTGATTTCGCCAAAACGTATTGGCTTGTGACAAGCAATTTTTTTTAAATCAAACAACAAACAAAGACATAACAAATCAGGCAATACTTAAATAAAACCCAACATAAAAAATATTTTTATATTGTTTTAAATTTTTCATTATGAATTTTTTTCCCGCTCATATTTATAATCAATGAATGCTGTAAAACGCTTACTTGGACCAATTAACAGCAAATGTCAAAAACCATCTACCCTTAAAATTTATACTGTAAAAACTACTACGAATCAAAGGGATTTCTCTTGAACAATAGAAAACTTTTGTCCCGATTTTGTTCCTGAAATTTTAAGTTTTATGTGTAAATATAACATTCCAGACGACTGCAGAAAAAGTCCAAAATAGTTTGTTTTACACAAAGGGGGAAAAATATAATTTCAATAGGTACTAAACAATAAATTTTAAACTTTTATTTTCCAAATTATTAAGTCAAATTTGTTCTAAAATAATGAAACAGAAAAGGGGGAACAGATGTGTGCAGTATTAATCAATAAGTATAAACTTTTATTTTCAACCTAATTGAAAAGGTTTTTTTCGTTAAATAGCGAATTGCTTAAAAAATTAAAACAGAGAAAATAGCTGAATTATTGTAAAACGGTTTGACATTCAAAGGGACATACATATGCGTTTAACAAAGGAACTAGAGGAAACATTAATTTTTAAATTCCATTAAGCTATTTTGTTCCGAAAATGGGCACTTAATAAAAATATTACAGTTTTTCATAACTGTAGTAGTTTCAGCAGTTTCATATTTATAGTAGGTACATGCTGGAAAAGAGAAGCATAGCGTAACTACTGACGGTAGGAAACAAGTTTCATATGACAACTTATCAGAGGTCAATTAAGCTACGACAACCATGCAGTAATTGGATGGCATTAAGTATAGGTAGTTGATTTTGAACTGTCAAGGTCTAATTACGACGTAGCTCTTCACCTGTCACTGGAACGGCATCTTCAGAATGCTTCATTCATCTTACCTAACTATACACGTGAACTTTTTAAAGGGGAGAGATAGGTTTTGAAATCCTGGTCTCAAAAGTTGTTATACCATAAAGCGTTTTTATCATTTATTATTGAAAATTTTATCTTCGCTTCCGCATAGATCACACATCAAGAGATTTTCAAAAACCATAATGCAGTTTTTAATGACATTATAATTACAGTTGTAGTAATTTCTGATAATTAATTCAATACTTCCTAAACGCCAATGATTTCTCAGGAAATATAATTTGTAGCAACTTGAGGCAATCCATTAATTTATATACTTTACTTAAAAGAAGGTTGATTTTTAAAATTAAACGATATAAACTTTTTATTGCTCAAAAATTGTTCAAACAAATGGCGTCTTTCGATTCATATCACTCATTAATGCTGCCATTAAGTACCAACCTTGTAATATCGACTAGGCTCCTGTGACGTTCACATTATTATTTGGCTACAACCTATAATGCAACAGTTTCTACACTTAAATTACATTTGAACGACTGAAAAAATTCGCGGGTTCAATGACCTCCAGGATTAACTCCACGATCCTCTGCATACTTGGGCAAACGTCACCTGTTCGTTGGCTGCTGACTGGGTAGCTTGTGATTTGATTCTTCTTTTATTGCGGGTCTCTACTGTTAATATGTAGAACTCTGGGCCTATTAGGCCCAAGATACTACACATTAACAGTGAATCAAGAGCAGAAGCCTCATAAATGTATAATTATTTTTTAAGTTTAGCATATTACGAAATGAATCTGCGAATTTTTCCTGTCTCTCGACATTTGTCATTGGATTACGAGTTATTGGACTCGCCTTGGAGGACTAGCAGCTAATGTCAAACACCAAAAAAATAATCGACCAAATCACGTATGACCTGGAGGAAAGGTGACATGTGAGGGCAGTCAATGAACACATTATATCGCACACGCATGTGAATTCTAACCTGGCACCAGAAAAAAACGAGAATTTAGCAGGTGTTCTAAGTATATGTTTATTGCCAATTTATACTGCAATATTCTTATTACCTTTTATGGTTGGAAGAAATAGTTGTTTAAAGTAGGAAGTTATTTTAGGATGAATCACGGCTGTTATGTTTTGAAAAATGTTTCTCCTCACTGGCCGAATTAAATTCGAAACGAGAATCTTTTGTGTACTATCAGAGCCAATCACAAAATTAATTTATTACACACATGGAATAATTGTTGTGAACCCTATTAAACTGTCAAATTTTATCTCTATTAGTGAATATTTGTTTTCGTTCACATTTGAATATCCATGTAAACTTGTAAATAAAGTTGTAAATTTGAATGTATTTACGTGAAAACGACTGTATCACTACAAAATAGTGTTCGCCGTAATACTGGGTTCAGATTCTTACCTGGCCATTTATGTTTTATTTTGTCCCAGTGCCTCCAATAGTTAAAGTTATTTGTAAAACGTTCTCTGAATAGCTTTCACTGCGAGTCAGTGAACGCAATTCAGACACCCCATTGGGAGCAGCGTCTATAAATGGCGGTACTATTATGAGAATAATTCAATAAAACTCTCAATCATGCACTTAATTTCAGACCTGCTCTCACACCATAGGGGTGTTCTGAAAACGAAACCTTTAAAATGTATGAACTAAAGTTGACGACATGGCAAATTTTAAAAGCAGTGTAAACGTTGTTGCGTGCATGCTTATCCAACATTCCTACATAAAACGTAAAAGACAAACAAGTAATAATCTAATACAAATTTGAATGCAATATTTCAGCTAGGTAAATATAAAAATACAATTACGTAATTAAAATGGAATAAAGTTTTATAACCCTATCTTTCTGTTTCTTCGCAAGCTCCAGTTCATTTGACGCGTATGTGGTCAAAGTTCATTTAAGCTTTCCAGAAAATTACATTGCTCAAACACGATATCACTATCACGTATTAAAATTAAAAACTCTCTTTGATGCAGTACTTGCAGAACTTCCCAGACTACAAACGAGGATCTTTACAAAAGTCACCATAATTTTAAAGTAGCTATCAGTAACTGTTTAAATAGTAAATTAGCGATTGTTTCATACTGCAGCATCCAACTATAATTTCCACGTAGACATAGGGGAAAGTAAATCTTCTGCAGGGGCCAGATTTTAAGGGCCGACGACACTTACTTGCAAAGTCCGTTGACAGCGTAAGGCGCCCAATGTCGCGTTGTGTTCGCACTCTGGCCAAACTCCGTGCGCGCCAGGCAGCACACCAGTGCTGCCAATATGTGCTAAACGCACCACACGCGGAAATCGCCGACGTCTTCGTGAATGCGCAGGCGTGTTGAAAACTGTACTCGTCCCGCACATATTCGTAACCGTCGCGTCGCCGCGAGACGCCCTTTCCACGCGGACCCGCACGTCTCTGTCCGAAGCGCGACCCCCACTCCTCACCAGCTGACCGTTTCTGATCCCCTCCCCCTTCAACTAACTTCGGTACGTAGTTAAAAAGTCTTTTATGCACACACGAAAATTACGTAACAATTTATACAGCCGTAAATTTAACAATATTCCCTATTTATAATTATATAAAATTATATAAAAATAAATTTTCATAATAAAGTATGTTCACAAACTTTACAACCTCGTTTCCGTAGCCAACTTAACACCTTATTGCACTCATGGCTTACCAAACAGCTTAAAACTAAAATACTTTAAAATATAAACCAGTCTTAAAAAAATTGGTTGTCTGTAAAGTCGGTTTACGGACGATAGTTTAACGTGACGTCATAACAAAACATTGATGAAATGATTGCATACTTTTATGTATAAAATTGAATCATTTTTATTGAATTATCACTATTTTGTATGGATACAAAGAAGGAGTGAAATGAAATCTACAATTTAATTGATAAATTTACTTTTATTTGCACTCATTAAAACAAATATGTTTATTACTTTAACAAAGAGATTATTTTAACTATAACTTTTATACATGTTTGCTAATTAACTTCTTCCAATCTGTGTTATTCTGTTAAGGATAGGACGATGATAGGAAATGTAGGAAACGAATGGGAGTGTTTCAAGTTTATTGTGCCTCGAAAAAGTCAAATCTATGGTTGTTCCAATCGAGTGGAAGAGAGATAGATGCGGCGCAAGCATACAATGAGCGTAACGGGACACAGCGTAACGGGACAATGTGCGTAACGGGACACTTTTTCGTGCGTGCAGCCGGCGTTCATCGATTTATTAGGCGCTGTCACGTCAAAATTATCAATTAAAGCTTGCCAACAGAGTAAAACTAAAATTACTAAACATTTGTTCATTAAAGTCTGTAAATTATTCAAGTCCGGCGCGCGAGAGGTCGAACAGCGAGAAGAGAGGTGGAGCCGAGGTGGCGAGGCTGCAAAACACTTATCATCGCGGGGGCACATGTTGAGGCGAGGCAGGTAGCCATAGTCCTCCTTCCCCATCCGGGTTGATAGTTGCACTCCGCGTGGCGTCCGACACATGATTTATGCGCTGGTCTTTACGAGCTGAGAACGGCAAACATTAATTAATGAAGTAATGGAGTTGCGTGTCTGTTGATGGAGTGATGGCGCCCGCCGCTCGAAGAGGTCTCGAAGGAAGACGACTTCATCCCAGTTCGGGACAGCAGCCGTTAAAAAGTTTCCCGTGCCACTGTTTTAGTGCTGGATTCCTCAACCAATAAGCGATTCCAAAAAAAAAGAGGGTGGGAGAGAATTATTGCTTCCATCTCATCTCAAGGATAGAAAGGAAATGAACTTGTTCCAGATATACTTTTTTACGTGGCGTTATTTTAACCCAGGAAATAAAGCGTTTTTGAAATGAAGTAATAAATAATAGGCCTATTAATAAAAATGTGATCCTTTTAAAAAAATTCACAGTATGACTTTTTAAAATATATAGCCTAACTCTTGGTACGGACTTCAATATACTTATTACATTTTAAGGCTAAACGTAGCAAAAATATTTACTTAACATTTAAGCTGTTATAGTTATTTAATACTTGTTTTATGGTTTCCGTTGGTAATAAATAACTGATGATTCAATTCTGGCAAAATCCAACATAATATAATCCCTTTCGACTCGGCCTACGTGTACAAATACAGCCTATTACGAAGTACATTTTTCCAGTTGAAAATTTTAGGAACTTCTGAACATTCTATTAAATTCTCAAACATTCTTAAACCTTTATGTACAAAGCACCATATAATACTAAAGGACTGACAGAACATTTCCGCATATTCCATTCAGCCATAATATTTCGACTGTTTTCTAGGCACTGTAACCCAGTGTTTTCGTATAATTTATAGAACATAGCTATGAGCTTGACATTGATTTTGTGCAAGTAGTTTTGTATTCTGTTGCAGGTGAAACCTACTTTAAAATAAAATACTTATTTACTCCTATAGGTAAAGCATTAAAAAACTTATTATCCCTTTGCGTTAAAAACAATATTCAAAAATAAAAAAAAAATAATAGTTATATTCAGAAGATTTACAACTCCTATGAAAGGGCTCAATATGATGATGACCAAGGGCGTAACTAAGTCAAAAAGGAAGGGAGTGGAGCATTGTTTGATACTCAACCTCTATCATGAAGAAGGAGGTGTCATACAATAACAAAACAATAATAAAAGCAAGATCATTCATTAAAGCACTATTTTTACCAGTATTTCTTCTAAGCTAACTTTACACTTACTTTACTATTAACCAAAAAGGTCATTTCTTAGAGTTTACAATCGATAGCAACCAGGGTATCAACCAAATATATATGCCTTAAATTAAATCTTAAATAAGATTGGGTACCACTCAAAAATCTCGACTTCAAAAAAATGTATCAATCCTGAAGCTGAAATGCACCTTAATGCCCACTGCTGAATGCACTTTAATACATGTTTTATAACATGAAGTAGCTTGGCTTCTGGATTGTAGTCGCGTCCTTGGCGAATAATTCACCGAAGTTTCGGTCGACATTGCAGTCGCCATCATCAGGGAGCAGTAGGTAACTGCTCCGTGATGTCGACCGAAACGTCGGTGAATTATTCGCCAAGGACGCAGCTACAACCCAGTAGCCAAACTATTTTAGACAATGGCCGTGAAAGCCTGCGAACATTATTTTATTACATGAGCCAAGTCACTTCTTTCATTCCCTAAATTACTTTAAAAGTCTTAATTTAGAAAGGTACGTCTAGTCCCAATATCTACCAAGGTTTGCATAGTTTTGCTGTACATATTTATACCAACAAAAAAATTATTCGCGTCCCTCATTGCCGCTGAACTGTGTTTATTCCCAACCCGAAGTTTCTTTTGCTGGATTCTAAATCGGTATTTCATACTAGCATTTCCTTTCTTATTGCAGAACGCACCAATTAAAACACGTTTTTCCTTTCATTTCACAAGCAATTTTCACGTGCCCCACATACCCACACCGATAGCAAGGTTTATTTCCAATGGCGTGGCGACACTCATTGGTGTTGCCTCTACTCGCACTCCCGCTGCCTAACAGGGGCGAGTGGGCGGAGCTATGAGGGACACTAACGGGTCCAGTGCAACGCAGGTGTAGCGTTGTGCAGCGCCACGAACGACCGACACCTCCGAGGGATCGATTGCCGCCCGAGTTGCCATCGACCAGTGATACAACTGTACTTGTAAACTGTTACTTCGTGTAATCAACGAGTGTTAGGATTGTCATTGTCACATTTTTTATGTATTAAAATACAAACACTTATTGTATTAGCACGATCACACCCAAAACATGGCTCTACATGCCCCTTTGTGCCGGCTCTGAGTGGCGCGATGTGACTCGTAGTTGTGCCAGTTGGATTTCCTGTATCACCGGTGCTAGTCCCCAGACGTGTCCCAAGATTGTTGTGTCAACAAAGAAAAGTTGTTAGATCTATATTCACGGAAATATTTTGTGTTGGCCGAAAAACATATTTTTTTACGAGAAAACGTCTGTTCGCTAGTAACAGTTATAATCGGTCGGTCTTTTTTGTGTGAAAAAATACCGTCAGATTTTAATCACTAATAACTGCGAGACTAGTAATGAGTCAACCATGGTTGAGTCCACAATAGGATAAATCATGTCTTTTGTCGCGCAGTATTTGGTTTGACTGTGACGTCATCGTACATATGTAGGCGCCTGCGCGTGATTGTTACGAAAGAGCTTTGTGTAAAGTTACAAATTGGTGTAGTGTGGAAACGCGTTTAGCGAGGACCTTTATTCGGGTATTATTGTGAATAGCTATTTGAACACTACTAGGACCCACAATGAGACAATACAAATATTTGTCGAAATACAAGTGAAAATCGATATTATATTCACAATTACAAAGTAATTACAGATTTCATCTCACATGGCTCGTAAATATGCTCGGAATAATAGAAAACGAAAGACAGAGGTAGGCTCGCGTCGAAAGCCATCTAAAAAATGAAAGCTAAAAAATCCAGTGCCGAGCGAATGCGAGAGCTACGGCAGCGTCGAAAATGAAATGGAAAATCTGCTCAAAGCAATTACGTATCTGGCCCATCCGGCATATAGCGGTCAGCGACAGTCCAAACGTCTACAGAGCATGTGCAGACGTCGTTGAAAGGAAGTGCAGAAAACAGTGATAATACAGAGATCGATGGCAACCTGACAGCGCCAGACGAGTATGTATCGAAACCACCAAATATCGTCTTGTTGTCAACCGGGTAGCATTGTATTAAAGAGATTGATAATTAAATTGTATATTAATACGAAACACTTATAATTTCATCCCGAAGTTTTCACAAAAAATCTACGGCGCGTACCCGAACTGCGCCTTTATTATTTTGTTTGTATAAAAATATGATCCAGTAATATTTTATTTTTCCCATAGTGACCAATGACCGTCAAAACCCACTAACATTATTCTTTGAATCTCCCGGTCTTTGATTTTTTCACAGGGAAAAACATGCAATATTTCTATAGAATACAAGTATTATAAATGTTGTGCTATTTTCTAACATTCCTATAGTCACGGTTTATTTAACGTCGTGACGAAACTATCTATGTACACAGTAAAATATTAACAGCCAGGAAACTATTCACAAAGTGTTGTTTCTCACATGGCACTCAAGAGCATTATAATATGTGGAATTCAGCCTCAAGTCCCATATATATATATATATATATATATATATATATATATATATGTGTGTGTGTGTGTGTGTGTGTGTGTGTGTGTGTGTGTAATATCAGGATTGCAAAAAACAACTTGGACCCAAATATCTACATTATGCAAGGCAAAGTTAATTAGTTGGGGATAGCGTATTACATTACGTGTAGGTATTATTGAATTTAAATTACGTTAACCATCATCTATTCTCCTGACTATTCCATGATTTTTCCAAAATTGGTAATTCAAACAATATTTTAGAAAATCTTGTAACGTCTGAAACTGAACCATTTAGTGATATATCAAGTGTAAATCAATAGGTCTTGAGGTATTATGATATAAGTTTATTTTTGTTTATTATTCAATATTTTGTTTTTCAAGTATCTGATATTCCCTGACTATTCCAGGTCTTCCCTGTTCTCGTTGAGTTTGGACACCCTGGTTCCTGTGCACAAGCGAGCGACGAGAAGCGAGGCAAGGGCCCCGAGGCTAGGGGAACTGGACTAAACCGCCTTTATAATCCACGGGAGGAATACAAGAAGACAAGACACTCGGGACGCAAAAAGTTAAATAACAAAGTTTTCAAATACCTTTTTTTAAAAAAAGTGAACTAAGCATCACCAAATGTTCTACTTCTTGCTTTTCGGTTTGCGTTTCCGCCGTCTATATTTGAAGTGAAGTGTTTCGAATACCTTTTTTAAGATGCCGACGTCGTGTTTATACAATACTTTGGTTTTCTTTTTACCACACGCATCACGATTTCACTTGCTATAAACTATCTCACAGTGAAAGCAAATGATCGTTTAAATATTAATTTACTAGAGAGTTCGCACGTTTGCTTGGAAAACATAAATAATGAAACGAAGCTTGACGAAGAAAATTTTTTTTAGATAGTTTTACAGTTTATAGTTTATTTATACTGCCGTAGTTTTTCTTCCGGTTTATGCGTTTGCGTCCTTGCGCTCTTGCGTTTCTTCCTGAGTTTTTAAATCCAGCCTTATGCTGGAACCACAATAACGCGTAGATATTTTTTTTCTAACCAAACACGTTCGACACATCAAGTAACGTCAGAGCAACATAAATGACGGACACGACGTAGTTCCCGATTAGGAGCATGTTCTATTTCCATCGCGTCGCAGGCGCGATGTTGCTCTAGAGGGCGCAAGAACTTTGTTTTCTAAAGATGCTTATGTATTCTAGTGGTGGATTACTAATGCAAATATTATTCGTGTATAGTCAAGGTTTCGTTTACTAAATGAATTTGTGCAAGCTATGAAATATGCTAATGCACATTTTTAACTGAATATTTAATTTGTATTTTTATTCAATTTGTAATTTGTAATTTTTTACATGAAATTTTACTTAATTCTATTTATCTAAGTACATTTGGGTACAAATTAATTTATTTCTATTGTTTCGAGTGATTTTGTTTGATGTATTAGGTTTCCAACACATTTATGTATAATTGGGTTTTATTTCGCTTCCATTGGAATCTTTTAATATTATTTCGGTTATTTCACATTTATTTGTTGAAGTAGATAACATTTCCACCCATTTCAGTCCTTTCCTTTGATTTATTTCTTTACAATTCATGTATTTTAATCATTGGAATTCGTTTCTATTAAAGTATGAAATATGCTAATGCACATTTTTTTCTGAATATTTAATTTATACTAAACATGTTTCTCTTGAACATTTCTAATTAATAAAAAAATGGGTGAATGGCCGCTACGCGCTTTATAAACTAATATGTGGAACACGCGTAATCATACGTTGAATACAGACCTTGATATTCCATTGTCTATCCATGTCTTAATTGAAATCTAAGAATGAATAAATGGGTTTTTTATAACTAAAATATGATACGAAACACTATTGTAAATGTCTATATACAAATTGTCACAATTCTAATGCTAAAACCGGATCCAACCTCAAAGTTGAGAGTTGAGATTTAGGTGAAAGTATAAAAAATTCGGCAAAAGTATGGAAAAAGTAAACGAAATCATGCGCTGCCGGGTGCCACTTGTAACCGGCAGTACAAAATTTTCAATTGGAACCTTTTTTTTAAACTTGTTTCATCGAGCAATATCCGTTACGTACGTCACACGCGTTACTCACGTTAACTCCGTTAACTGCTCATTTCCGTTACCCTGTGATTCTAATATCAGTCTAGCGACAGTGAAAAAAGATTCACTTCAAAAACCTTGAGGCCGATTGGAGACAAGTCCAATCGACTACAACTTACATAGACAAAGACAAGGGGGGGGGGGGTGTTTACATTAAAACCCAACGACAGTGGGAAGCTGGTGCAAAGCAAAGATATAAAATACCAAAAATATAAATTTATTCATGCCAGTTATATAAGTTATAACAGTTAATAAAGGTTACAGTTTGTAAAACAGCTTATGATTCTCATTGGGGCAAATTTGGCTGCGCTCCCGCGGGACGCGAAATACATACAATCATTCACACAAATAAAACAAAGTAAGCAAGAGTAAAGCGGACATGGTGGCAAAGCGCTGTAAAGAAGCAGAACAAAGTAATATATGGGCCACAACTGCTTCAACCTGCAAGCATTGATGGCTGTCGTATGTTGGGTACGTACGTAATGGCGAGAAGACTGTTTCATGTTTGCCTGGCGCGCGAGGTTGTCGCGTCGCGCCTGACTCAGCGGCGCACGGAGCACCCCGAGGCAACCGGCAGGGGCCGCGCGCGCTCGGCTGGAAGAGCAACAACCCTTCCCTGCCCGCCGTGTTTACAAGGGTGGCCGCGCGCTGGGGGTGAGTCAGTGGCCACCTCGGGGCGGGCTGATTCACCCCTCGCAGCCTCCGGAACCACCAGCCGGCCCGACGCCGACGCACGGTACAGCTTCTCCAAGAGCCACCACCCACCGGCGAGGAACTACTGCCAAAAAAATAAATTGTGGAATTTCACCGGAACAAAACCCGTCAAAGCTACCCGCACGCTGATTCCAGATGCAGCAGTTTTAACACACAAAAAAATCGATCGAATTCGCATGGCATAATACAAGAGTACTTTTCCATGGGGAAATACGCAGAAGTAGACTTTAGTTTACCTGTTTCAGACGTACAGCCGAATACCTAAAACATCTGCTGTGTGACGATGCGAACGTCATCGTGTTGTTTCGCATGGACGAACTTAATTTACGTCACTCTTTGTGACGATCACGTAAACAGTGACATGAAGTTTCAAGAATTCAAACACATTTGCTAGAAACAAACGAGTATGGATTCCTAGTTATAGTCAAGGACTGGCCTCTACATAAAGGCAGGTACATACATACAAGGTTTCGATCATTTTATCGTCGAATATGAGTTATAGCATTTCGAAATTCGGTCGCAGCAGCCATGCTACTGAACTGCATACTGTTCTCAAGGTCCACGACACCGATATCTAGAAATATATTTCTTTATTTGACCACTAAATATAAAGTACGAAAAACGAATTACTAGAGTACCTGGTTGCCATCGAACGGCGCGTGGCTGTATGGAATTCCCAAATTCGCGACATGATCGAAGTATCGAATGCAGAAAGACGTGAAGATTTGAGGGCTTTTCAAAGTAGTCTGAATACATCACTAACTCACTTGGCAACAAAAACCGATCTTGCTAAACACAGCAAGAATGTGATTGATCCGTGCATGGAAAAAGTTGCTGCAGATGAAAAAGTATAAAATAAATTATTAATTCAGCAAATTTTTAGCCAGTCCAATGTCGGTCTTGGCCAGTGATCTTCATAGCGCTATACAGTCTGTTCATACATAATATCTACTCGATAGAAGAGCCAGACTTTAACGTGATGTGTAAAATGAAGACATATTTTTTAAAACAATCTCTAGTCGTCTTGAACTTAAAAATAAGGAAAAACCGCCCATCACGGCGAAGACAGAAGTTGATGACGAGATGCCACTGCAAAGAAGAGGAAATATGAACCAACTCCAGTGTTACGTGCGTACTAGGTGTGAGCCGAGTATTGCCGCCTGGTGGCAGGTAACCCGCCAGTTTTTTCCGCCTGAACAAGAAAAAAAGAGAACAAAAAGTTCATGTGTTTGTTTTATAAATTACCATCTTAGTAATAACTTGGCTATTTTAAGCATTAATAACTGGATTAATTATTTTCAATACTTTGCTTTCATGTTTCAAGAATATTACGTTTTTTAGCTTTTTTGTTTCGTAATAATTTAAAGTAAAGCGATTACGATACATTTTGTGTCATCAATGTTGCTACGTCATTGTCATAGAAAACATGAAAACAAAGAAAAACAAAATAAATAAAACTACTGCAGAAACAGTTCCTAAAACAGAATTTTTCCCCCTATTAATCTTCAGTTTGATAAGTTTGACTTATCAACGCTTTAAGCAATGTTAAAATAAAATCGGGTCACTAATATTTTCCACTATTTCATACTTACTACAGTTAAATGACATCGCTAACCTTTTCTTCGCTTCATACCACCAACTGATACACACGTAGGATATAACGCAGCATCGGTCCGAAAATACCCCAACCAAAATGTGTGCTCGTATTCAAACTTTACGTCAGATTCACCGTCACGTCATCAAAAGTTGGTGCGTAAGAGAAGAGAAAAATTGTGTTCGTGCTCAAATAGATACTTTCTGCGGAGCGTAGATATGAAGAATTTCATCTTGCGGAAAGGGAGGGGGAGGTAGAACATATTTGCCTGCTGTTGACTTTCAATTCCTTTCCTTTTGTTGCTGGGAATGATAGATTTTGATAGATTTTTTTTTATGAATTCTGGGGAACTCGGGAAGGTATATATTCGCCGAACCACCTACCCTTTCCGTGGTACGCGCCTGGTAATAACCATAGGGTGGCTGTGTCTGTCGGGTCCGCACAAGCATGGGGTTAGGAATTTACCCGAGACGGCATGCTGTGAAGTACCTCACCATTGCCATGTTTTCAAAGCCCGAAACATTGCGTAAATGGTGCTTGACCACGATAAATGTTGGTTAATAAGTATGAATTAAATTTTTTTTATTAAACATAGTCACTTTCATAAAATGCAGTCATTTGAAACTGATTCCACAGTGCAAACACTACATTTTAGCCAATGTTTTCGGCGTCTAACCAACATAGGAGTTGATAAAAAAAAATAGCGCATGTAACTCAGTTCATGTGATAGAAGTGAAGTGGAACTTCTTTGACAGTTGAAACGTCGAATCGTAAATATATCGTAAATGGTCAATTTTCTAAATAAACATGAACTAACCAAATTATTACTCACTTCAAAATATCTTCTCAGGATACCAATAATTATTTATCAATCAATAATTATTAATTAACAAATAACATTACTCACTGTTGAAAAAATCACACCATAAAATGTTATATTAAGATTTTCAGGATCCCAAATGTAGCATGAAAACAAATATAACTACAATTTATACATTTTTAAAACCGTAAATCAACTTCGATAATTTTTTTCTCAACCACATTGATAATAATAATTAGTATTACTCATCCAAACCATTTATACAATGTAATAACAATATTACACAACGCAGTTTTTTGGCTTTAATTTCTTTTTCCATTATTCAAGAAACCTAACTTTTTTTAGTTACAAGAAATTTGATTAAAAACTGAAAGAAAGAAATAAACATGAATTAACGAAATTACTACTCACTTCAAAATAGTAGCTCAGGATAACAATAATTATTCATAAAACATTATTGATTAATTAACAATAAATAATACTCACTGTTAAAATAAACCATGAAAATCTGTTTAGTAAATATCAAAGCTAGGATTAATTATAATAAATAAGTTTTTTAATTTAATGTTTTATCATGTATAGTTTAGATGTGATCGAGCATTCTAATAGACTGATTTTGTAGATCTGCAAATATCACCTTATCATTGAGTTATAGTGCAACAGATTCTGCCAATAGACTAGATACATATAAATACTGCAATGCATTCATAGGCAGGTTCTGCCGTTGCATGAATGAACAATGATTAACATGTCTGCCACTCCGCGATGCGATAACATAACGGCACGGACCTACCTAACAGTAATTATTTACATTATAAACATATTTTCACAAAGTGAAAATAAAAACAATTAATATTCTAAACACGTGATTTGTTTGAACTTTTTTTTAACTAGCATATTCTTAGTTGGACTTAACAAATTACATGCTCGTGGGCTTATAATTTTAATACGGTGTGTGGTTTAGTTAATCAGATAATAATTATTGACAAATAATTACCCTGTCAAACTAAAGCGTGAAAAGCATTATACGAGCAAAAAATATTTAGTTACACAGCTAAATCAATACTCATATAACGCTCTTTAACAATACTGATTTACACAAGTAATTAAAATAATTCGCTCTTGATATGGCCCGTGGCACGGTGCCCAACAATAAGCTCAAAACATGCTGTGTTTCCCTTTTGTCCAAATACTCCCTTACTATATGCCAGCGAGTCGGAGTGGCGCCAGGCGCAGGCGGGTCCCTACTGACACGCCTATCCCTGCAGCATGGCAGGGTTCAACCTGAGCCAACACGTGGAACCCGCTCAAGGCATCGCGGCCCGACAAGTTTTCTGCACCGTCCGCAACATATTCTCCGTCCGTTTCGCGCCAGAACAGTAAGTTTCACTTCAAAAATCCAAATGCTTCACCCAATCGGGCAGACGTGACCATCCCTGCACCCGAGACCGCATGTCTTCCGAGCGGGTAGTACCTACAGATGCCTCGCCGGCTCCTGTCAACCTCGGCTCGGCTCGGCGCTCACAAAGGACCCTCGATGAGAGGGCATCGGGAGTGTTTGACCCAGGTATACAAGGACCCCGTACCAATCCCCCCCACCCCCACCCCTCCCTTTCTCAAGCTCCTTGGCGGGCGGGAGGCAGGGAGGGAATAAAAGTGGTATTCTTCCTGATAAGCAGGCAATTAAATAATCAGGACGGGAACCCGCCCCGAAGACGAGCCGGGCCCATTTACCGGATCGTAAATCGGAGAGGGAGTTCGGGTGGGTATTACCCCTTCCCTCATCCCCCTTCCCCCCACCAGCCCAAGGGATTAATTTCCACCCCGAGCGCTTGGACTCGACTCGGAGATGCCGAATGCCGCAGCCACGCCCGACACACCGCCCAAAGACGTCTCTGTAGCTTCGGGTTCGTTTGCCCCCGGTTGTTGTGCCACGAAGTAAACCATTTATTTAGTTTTTTTACTTGCTCGAGAAACAGCCTGATGAATTATAAATTCAGCTATTGACTTGGTACGTGACAATTTGATAATTGGTACGTTATCAAACGAAAATAATATCCATAAATACATCAAAAAATTTATACATAGTAACACAATTACGTTTTTAAAAAAGTTATAAAAAACAATAAGAGTACAAAACTCTTATATTGCTTAAACTGGTTTTGCATTAGAAAGGACCTCAACCCTCAACCCTAACCCCCCCCCCCTCCCCTCAAATTCCCAACCACTTCCCGAAAACGAGACAAAAAATATATTCGTTTAGCTCCCGCGGTAAGTCATTTCATTTGTGTGTTTTTTTTTGTTTTGCTATGCGACATTGCTTATTACACTGTATGTACTAAAAAACCTCAAAAACTCATAAAATAAGCAAAAATCAGCCGATTTCAAGGAATTAAAAACATAGACAGCACATAAAATCCCTTGGAAGAAATTGGTTAAAAAATTATTACAGCACAGACGAACACAGTGGGCCAACAACTACGAGACAGTAACAACCAAAACCGTAAGAGAAGGGCGAAACTCAAATATCTAGACTTGAACATGCTTAGGACCACAGTCAAAATAATTTGGGACAATGCTAGAAAAAATAAAGGAAAATAATACAATCAACCTTTACTGACCGCAAAAAGCATATTGTGAGTCAACAATTTATTTAATTTAAAAAATTATGCATAACTTTAATTAAAACTGAAACTAAGTTATCACTAAAAACAACAGCAAACCAATCATGTTCGCAAGACACCAACCAATAACATAAGCTCTCAGGTGCACGGCCAATGAGAGGAATTCTCGTGTCATTAGCCGCCCAGGAGCAGGGTTCGAAGTTGTGTTGTCCAAGGTCATTAGTTGTATTTCTTTACTGTATTTCCTGCAACTGTCTCGTCGTTGTTATCGCACTGTGTCCGTCTGTGCTGCAATGTTGTTTTGACTATATCCTACCACGGAATTCACTGTGCTATGTTTTTAATATTTTGACGTCGGCTGATGTGTGTTTGCACTATCATCTTTTTTTGTTCGTTATTGAAGTTTATTATGGCATAGGGCGTAACCAGCAAGTTGAAGGAAACTGCGAAAGACCGAGATGACCACCGGCCACGTGGTCAGCCTGATTCGTTCCGTGGAGTCGTTCGTGAAATGAATCATGAAGTCGGGAGTCAGAGTTATCGGTAATCGCCGTGTGAGCGTGCCTACACACAAGGATCAACTTGATAAAAATAAATATGGAGGGTCCACATGAATTCCTGTCACTTTCAATGTTCGGCCTGGAACTTATTGTTTTTTTAAATGCTAAATTCAGCGGAAATTTCAGCCTCTTAAATTGTAATGCATTTTATTGGGAATCATTGATATGTGATGAATCAACTCGTTCTTTACTTCAGCTGCTCCGGTAATAATAGTGGCATTTATAACGTTTCTCTCCAGTTCTGTGATGCGCAGCCTTGTACCGTTGCACAATCTCGGTGCGCCAACAAAACCGGAACGATAACCTTCAGCTACAGTTTGTAGGAAGGCACGGCTGTTAGTTCTAAGGAGTTCAAGGATTCCACGGGGTAAGCAGTATTGTCGTCTTTGGTCATCATCATGTCGTTCGATATGTATATATCTTCGATTCGCCGACTACCGCATGTAAAATCTGTTTTGATAATTTTATTTACGGACACGCCAAACTATAGCGTATTTTAAATTCAAGGCAACGCCATCTATTGACAAAGTTCTAAACTAAACTGTTATTATAGCTAGCGCCGTTAGTTCGCTAGCAGACGCGAGCTTCACGAAGCGGACGGGTCTCGTCAAGGAGAAGGATAGAAATTTGCCAGACCTTACTATATGACTGTGTAGCGGAAGTATAGAAATGACGCACACTCATTGTTTGTGTATCTATGATTTATATATTATTATTTTATAACCTAAAAATTAATTTACCTCTTTTTCAGTCCCTTAGAGATAGATTTTTATAATTATATGTAGCCTTTGTGTTAATCCAAAATATGAGCTAGCTGTGTGCCAGTTTTCGTCCAAATCCATTCAGCGGTTCGGGCGTGGTTAAGTAACAAAGATTCAAACATCCAAACATTCAAACTTTCACATTTATAATATAAGTAGTATTTATAAATCGTAAACAAGTTGGCAAGTTTATTTTAGGACGTAATAAAACATTTCACTGCGTAGATCACTCGATACTTTTGGATAAACATTTAACCATAAATAATTAGGCATAACGAATAATAGATTTATGTCATGCTTGAAAATGGCCAACATTGTAAGTTAAAAAATATTCAACTTTAGGACTGACAAAAAAATTATCTAAAAAGGCATTATGCACTAATAGCCATTATTTTTAAGTAGTTCATTTTTTATCTACCACTGGTCTTTCTTATAAAACTATAAATCCCAATGAATGCCATGATAATCTATTGAATACCGAGGCACAGTAGGAGAAAAGCCCAAAAACCTGGCCAAAACCCCAAAAAATAAATTTTCGAAATAGGGTCAGTTGAGTAGTCATTCAGGTAGAGGACTAGTAACTGTATTCTATTGTGGAAGGGGAAGCCCTTTAAGTGTATACCTGCGCCGCAGCGTCAGTTGGCAGCTAGTGTTCGTGAAGAGTGTACGTGTCACGCGCTGAACAGACGAAAATAACGCTGACTTCAAAAACCCATAACTTTAAAGTGACGGGTTTAATTTCAATTCTGCAACATGGATATGACTTCTGGAGGTATGTAGAACATGTTTTTACATCGGTTGAATCTAAAGTTTATGTATAAATGATTGAAATGTAGTATAGCCTTCGGCATAAATAAAATTGAATAATTTTGAAAACTTATATTTTCAACGGTCCGAAAAGTTATATATTTTGTCACATTTTGCAAAGCTCCTAGTCTCGGCCTTTAGTTTAATGTATAAGCTTTCGAAATTTACAAGAGTTACCTGCGGAAAACGTGCGTCTTGTCCGTTATGATTTTTTTCGCATCGTGCGGTAGCCGAGCGTGCACGCGGCACTATTGAGCAGCCTCTGCGCCTCTACCTGAGAATGGGTGAAGTAGCATCATAACGGACAAGACGGCTGTTATACGCTTGAAATAAATTATTTTAATATATATGTATGTGTGTATATATATATATATAAATTTTCTGTGATTTAATTGTGATATATACGTATGCATATATATATATATACATATTAAAATCAACCACATAAAAATGTCTTAAATATGAATGAAATGTTATAACATTCAAATAAAATATTTGAATATACATATATTATATAGTAAGCAAAGCTTTCTTTTAACCAAATCCATGTCAATATTTTCTGTCTAATTTTTTTAAAATTATTTCAATTATTGCGGTTATTTATTTGGTAAAATAATGTACATTGTTCAAGTTTTTGTATTAATTGAAAATGTTATATTTTCCTTTAACACCAATTTTCTACAATTTTATGTCTTTATTACAGTATCCGGTTACAAAGAATTGGTGCTGACAAGGAAAGAAGTATTTCTGATAATCAGCGAGCATTTATCCGATAAATTCGCTTCCTTGATCGAATTTATGGTAGAAAAAATTTCCAAGGACACCGGACGTACAGTTGTAGTGCCTGAGGACTCGAAACAGACAATCCTGTGTATTTTTCAAGAATAACGGTGAATGGCTTAGCAAGCAGGTATGTTTTGCCGCACCTACAGACACTGTAGTAACAAGCCCGGGTAATACGGGCGGCCGCCCGTCCCTTGAGTTTACAATGTCCAGTGAAAGATCTAAACGAAGGAAGACCCAAGATATTCGTACATCGTTCAACTCGGTCGAGTTAGCATACGCTACTCAGATGAGCCTTCGCTCTTCAGGACAATCCGACGCCGCAAAAGTTATTAAGGACGTAACAATGACGAGTCCTTTAAGAGCTTCCAAGTATCGTAAAGCTTACTCAGCAACGGATGAAATTACTTTATCCGAAGAGGCTGCACTTTCCGCTATGATTGAATATAAATTCTCCAAGAGTACTTACCAGGGAATGAGAAGATTAGGGAAGGAAAATAACTGTAAGCTATATCCGTCTTACGAAAAAGTGATGAAAGCAAAAAAGCGTTGTTATCCACCACGTGATGCAATCAGGATTACAGAGAGTAGTGCAGAAGTCCAACTACAGGCACTATTAGATCATACAGTTGAACGTATTTTACTCGTCCAAAATGTACTCATTCAAAGATTGACTTCAGATAATGTTCGTAAAATGGACTTGATTTGCAAGTGGGGTTGCGATGGAAGTTCTGGGCAAAGTGAATATAAGCAGACGTTCAGTGATGACAGCAAATCTGATGCGCATGTATTCTTTACTTCAGTCGTGCCATTACAACTCGTGTGTTATGATCAACAATCGAAGGAAGAAATAGTTGTTTGGAAGAACCCCAGACCCTCGTCTCCACGATTTTGTAGACCGCTTAGACTACTGTTTCTACGCGAAGACACAGAGTCAACACTTAATGAAGTCCAAATTGTTGAAGAACAAATACAGTCACTTCGTCCATTCGAAAGTGTAATAGATGGAAAAGAAATCTCCGTAATGTACAAGTTGTTGTTCACCATGATAGATGGTAAAGTTTGCAACGCTGTATCATTGACGAAATCTGCTCAACGGTGCTATTTGTGTGGAGCAACCAGCAAAGATTTTAATGCCATCGACACTGTATTGCAAAGGGAAATCAATGAAACAAATTTGAAGTTCGGATTGTCGACGCTGCACGCGTGGATACGGTGCTTCGAGTATTGCTTACACGTGTCTTACAAACTCGGCATTAAAAAATGGCAAGCTCGAAGTGCCGAAGAAAATAAAATTACCCTGGAACGCAAGAGGGCCATTCAAGAAGGATTCAAGAAGCAATTGGGTCTAAATATCGATCGCCCAAAGCCTGGATACGGCAGCAGCAATGATGGCAACACAGCTCGGCGATTCTTTGAAAATGCGACGGTTTCCGCTGCGATAACGGGGGTCAACGAAGAGGTTATTAAACGCTTGTACGTAATCCTACAAGTTATATCGTGTGGCCACGAGATAAACTGTGAAAGATTTGAACAGTATGCTATTGAAACGGCAAGAAAGACCGTTGCATTATACCCTTGGTACTCCATGCCTACTTCGGTGCACAAACTATTAATTCATGGTCCAGTGATAATAACTCATGCTCTATTACCAATCGGCCAATTATCCGAAGATGCTCAGGAAGCTCGAAACAAAGACATCAAACGATATCGAGAAGATTTTGCGCGAAAATGTTCCAGGGTTAAAACTATGGAAGATGTTTTTCATAGGCTCTTAGTTACTTCTGATCCGTACATTTCAAGTGTCAGAAGACTACCACAGAAGAAGCTGAAGAGTTTGTCGCCGGAAGCTGTAGCGATGTTGATCGCTCCTAAAGTGACTGCTGCAGCAGACGCATTTTGCGCAGAGATTGAAGCCGTGCCGGGAGTTGTAATAGATACAAACTCGGATAATGATTCTGACTCCGACTCCGACTCCGATTACGATTTTGATTAAGAATAAAATTTTCTATTTTTGAAACGTTCCGTATGTATTTTGGAAATAAAAATAATAATTGCGTAGAATACACTGTTCACGTTTATTTTATTATGATGATTTTTGTCAATATATTAATTTATCTATTTAGCAGGATACTCGGCCATTTTGTTTATAACAATTTGCTGTAAGCTCTTTGTTGCAAGTTATAAACAATAGATATCGGATTGGTAATCAGCGACCTTGAAAACCCGTATATACCAATTTTTGTCAACATCTGGTAACTTTTTAACGTTCATGTCGGCCATATTGGATCGGCCATTTTTTTTACGATAATTTGGCTTGCGGATTCGTAATCAGCGACCTTGAAAATCCGTAAATACCAATTTTTGTCGACATCTGGCAACTTTTTAACATTCATGTCAGCCATATTGGATCGGCCATTTTGTTTACGATAATTTGGCTTTCAGATTCGTAATCAGCGACCTTGAAAACCCCTGTAAGCCAATTTTCATTCCCGTCAAAGGTCATTTGAGGTTTTGGCCAGGTTTTTGGGCTTTTCTCCTACTGTGCGAGGGCGTGTAGTAAAGTTTGTTTCACATGTGCGCTGTTCCTCGGTGCTACAGGACAAATGTGATTCAGTGAAGGGGTTTTTTTTTTTTTTTACGTGAGGGAGACGAGAGTGCAAACATGGAGTTAGGAATTGTCAGGATACGTCATTCTGTGAAGTAGTTGAAGTCACTTTTTAACCTCACCATTGCCATACAGTTCTGGCAAAAACATTGCTGAAATAGTGTTTGATAAAGTCTGATGATGATTTGAAATTATGAATTATAATCCCCAACGTTAAAAAGTCATTTCATAAAATAAAAAGTCATTTAAAACTGTTTCTATAGTGCGAACACTGGACTTCGGCCAATTTTTTGGGCGTATAACCAACATTTCACGACAATTATCTGGAAAAACAAACGGCCTTACGCACTTACCATGCAATCATGGAAACGTGGCCACCCCCTGAGTGCAAGTATGTGAGTTTTTGAAAGTGTGGTGGGGGGGGGGGGGGGAAGGAATGTCTTATCTGCGGCCCAGGGGTTTTATGACATTAAAAACATTTTCTCGGAAACATTTAGTTTTTATCGTTTTTCATTCCCGTTTCACAGATGCAATAGCCTCTACAAAGAGACGCGTTTTAATTCCTCAGTTTGGTCTTTAAGTCGTCTGTCGGAACTAACGTGTGAGGGAGATTCCCGGACCGCCGGCCGGGTCTTCATTAAATTTACACACGGACGAAGCAAAACATCGTGTTCTGCCGGCTATTTCATTCTACTATGGCGACATAGTCCAAGGATTCTCTAGCGGGGTAGTTTTTAATTGGGCTTGTTTGCTCCTCTCATAAAATCATAAATTTCCATGATTCGAGGAGAGACCGTATCTTACAAGCTTCCAGTAAGTTTCTTCATCCATGAAGAAGTAACTGTACCTGTATATTCGGCACACTTGCAGTCCAACAACTGGCGACAGTTTCCCCCGCGAAGTCTTTCTACGCGTGTACTCTCAACCAGGACGCAAGGCGGACTGGCGATCGGGAACTGAGAGTCGGGACTGTAGGTGTGTGCGGAGAAGCCAGGACAGGCGAAACTGCCTCAGCTTGTCAGTCCAATCTCAAGGAAAAACTGTTCGTGTATGGTGCGCCTAACGCTCGTTCTACAATGGCACGTAAACGAAGACTGATCTACCCGGAACATTTCACTATCGCATCTGCTGCTTCCGCAAAGCAAGGGAACTTAACAAATGGCAACCAACGAGATTGCATTTCAATTTTGAAAAATATTTATTATTTTTTAAAAAAAATATATCATGCTTCGAAATGGGTACACGTCGTTTGTCCTAAAATCGTTTGTCCTAAAGCGTTTATCCTAATTTCGTTTGTCCTAAAAATTAGGACAAACGACTTTAGGACAAACGACGTTAGGACAAACGACTTTAGGACAAACGACTTTAGGACAAACGAATTTTAGGACAAACGACGGAACAGCTTCAAAATATTTTTACTCTGAGTTTTAGGACAAACGACTTTAGGACAAACGACATTAGGACAAACGACTTTAGGACAAACAACTTTAGGATAAACGACTTTTAGGACAAACGACGGTTCCAGTATCGATAAATCCTTACTCTGAGTTTTAGGACAAACGACTTTAGGACAAACGACATTAGGACAAACGACTTTAGGACAAACGACATTAGGATAAACGACTTTAGGACAAACGACATTAGGACAAACGACTTTAGGACAAACGACATTAGGACAAACGACTTTAGGACAAACGACTTTAGGACAAACGACTTTTAGGACAAATGATTTTAGGACAAACGACATTATGAAAAACCAAGTTAGGACAAATGACTTTAGGACAAAAAACTTTGAGTCGAACTATTTTATTTAAAAACCACAGAGCATGTGAGAACTTACAGTAAAAGAAAAAGTTTGAAAAAATAATGTTATATACTGGGGAAATACATTACATTCTATGTAAAAAAAATTCAGCGTTTACGATCGTTACAATTTTTAGACATCTAAGAATAAACGACTACGGTTGCGACCTTAATCTGTTTTTTTTTTTTTGCCATCTTGGATCCGCCATATTTAAATAGAACGCCCCACTCATGATGAAATTTTCGTCATGACCGCCATATTGAATTTTTCTGTTCCACTGGAGGCCGCCATCTTGGATGCCGTCGACTTTGTTTCTGTTTTTTGTTCCTAGATAGCGCCAGCAACGCTCTTGATTTTTTTTTTGTTCTTCTGGAGGCCGCCATCTTGGATACCGTTGACTTTGTTTCTGCTGTTTGTTCCTAGAGAGCGCCAGCCTAGCTCTTTATTTTATTTATTTTTATTCTTCTGGAGGTCACCATCTTGGATACCAAGGACTTTGTTTCTGCTGTTTGTTCATAGAGAGCGCCAGCGTCGCTCTAATTCATCACATAAGGTCGATGTTCCATTACCTACCATAGCTATTATGGTCCTTATCGACATATTAAATTTAAATTTTTTAACAAAACACATTGGAAGTGCTGTGATTCGAACCATTGCAGCTCTGATCTCTAGATTGGAAAACTTACGCCTTTAACTGCACGGCCATCGAGACATTTACCAAACTGGGAATAAAATAAGGTATATATAAAAATAACATGCATATTCGGACTTGTAATTATTTTGATTTGAAGTAATAAAAGCACCACCTGTTCGAGACAGAACCACCATCATGTATTAAGACGTAACTGTAACAATTATCGTTACGGTCACAATCTTGAATATGCGTAATTGTTTTGTTAGAAAAAAAAGCAGAAAAAATTTAAAAATCATTAAAAAATTAATTAATCAAATGAAATAATAAAAATCTTAAAAAACACAGTTGCACTTTTCGTTACGGTCGCCATCTTGAAAATACATAATTTTAATGCTAGAGATTCGAAAAAAAATTACTTATTAGAATACTGATTAATTAGTTCGATTCCTGTCCTTGGTTCGAAACTATTAGAGCAAAAATTAAAAAAACAGATCCTTCCTCCACAGAAACCACCTACAGATTGATCTCCGCCACCAATAGCAAGGTATATATATATATATATATATATATATATATATATCGTCAGCTAGTATGACGACATGTCCGCCATCTTGTCTTCATCCGCTGGAGAAAACCATCTTGTTTTCGTCTGCTAGAGTGTGCTGATACCATGTTAGTATAATATTATGTTCACCACAACTTTGTCCTCAACTGTTGGCATTGAACATTGACCTTGACCTTGAAATTTGATTTTGACCTTGAAATTTGACCTTGAACCTTGAAATTTGATTTTACCTTAACGACCATCATGGATCCGCCATTTTGCGTTTAGTACATGCTACCAGGAGCTACCACCTGCTAGAGGTCATTGCCACCATCTTGTTTTCGTCTGCTGGAGGACACCATCTTGTGCGTGTACTCGTCTTATAGAGTACATTACCATCATACTTGTCTAAGTTTTACCTGCTAGAGTGCAGTAATCATTTATTATTACTGAAGTGCCTGCCATCTAAAATTTGGGCGCCATCTTAGAATAGTGTAAATATTTAGCTAGAAATTCTGGATTAAATTTCAAAATTCAACAAAAAATTCACTCATTAAAGTAATGATTGATTATATCAATTCCTGTTCTTGGTTCGATCCTTGGATGATGCAAAAAAATAATTTTATGGAAAAAATAATTAATATAATAAATTATTATCAAAGTCATAAAAGAGACTTAAAATTATATATTACCATCATCCTTTAAACCATTACGACCGCCATTTTAGATATTTGTATTTATTGACTTATTAGTTCGAGAAAAATTCCAAAATTCACCGAAAAAATCACACATTATTTTACATATTGAATCGAAACTTTCTTTGATCTATGAACGAAGCTGAAAATAAATTTAATTTAAATACCATAAAATTGTCAGGTTCGAGAAATAAAACACCGCAAGTTCTTTTACAAACATAGTATTTATTACATAATTTTTATCCTACTAAAGGATCACTTGCGAAAGCCAGCAATCTTATAAACATTTAGCCCTGCATAGACGTGAAAAGACTAATTCTTAGCTCCAACAGCTCCAACTCCTCCAAATGCTCTAACAGCTGCAACTGCTCCAACAGCTACAAATGCTCCAAATGCTCCAACAGCTCCAAATGTTACAAAGGCTCCAAATGCACCAAATGCTCCAAATGCTCCAACAGCTCAAAATGCTCCAACAGCTCAAAATGCTCCATATGCTCCAAATGCTCCAACAGATCCAAATGCTCCAACAGCTTCATCATCTCCAAATGCTCCAAAGGCTCCAAATGCTCCAACAGCTCCAAATGCTTCAAATGCTCCAACAGCTCCAATTACACCAACAGCTCCAAATGCTCCAAATGCTCCAACTGATTTCAATTACTTTTTTTTTTATCGAACTTGACATGATTACATGCATGACTTTATTAGTATACATTTCGGATGTCAGTGGTGACTTTTTTACACTTTTTAGTTATAAATTTATTTAGAAATGAGCTTTCGAGAAATGATAAAGTACATTTTTAAAAATACTTAATTTTTCTTCATGTTTATACACATGCAATTAATGGAAACCATTATTTTATGTAGCTAGCTTCCCTCAGTTCTTTAAGTATGAAGGATATTTCTTTGATGCTCGAATAGTTTCCGGCACAAAGCGAACCATGTAGAAGTCTTAGCCTGTCAACCAATATGTTAGGATCTTCCCATGAGTTATAATCAATCTCTCTGCTACGTTCATCTTCCGTGTATGTTTATAATAAAAATGATTATCCCTGGTGTCTTCTGTTTCAACACCAACCACAAAGTCACATTCGTCATCGACAAGTGATTATCACAAGCTTGATTAGGATAATTTATTTTGTGCCGGAAATTAGGCATTTAGTCACTTTTTTTTATTTTTCTATAATTTTAATTTTTTTTGGAAATCTAATTTTTTTAATTTATCTGGTTGTTAAGGGGGTGATTTACTCTTTGTTAGGCCGCTGTACGCCACGTGTTTAAACTTTGTGCCAGTGGACCGAAGACCCTTTTCCCAGGGGGCCTATCTGATATTTTGCTGTCAAATGTGGACGTGGGCAGCCCAGTTGAAATTTCTCTCGCCTGCAGTCACGTCCCGAGTTTGTAATTTTATTTATCTTCATGACCAAAATTGCATAGATTGGCTTCTGGGCTGCAAGCTGCTTCTTCTTAGAGGCCTACTGAGAATAGCAAGTCTCGTCACGAATGGGTCTCCAGTGGACCTGTGTTCCCACCTTAGTGGCTATTTCTGTCCCCCCTTCCTCTCACTCCACCTCACATTTGTTCTGAGAAATCAAGTCGGGAGCAGTGACCTGACGTGAACTTAGCCAAGACGATGGGCTAATTCAAGGTCTTTCTCCCTGGTCTTACAGAGACGTCCACGACATCTAGCGGCAGAAAAAGTAACCGCGGGCCTGGTCGCCAGCATGTAGAGCACACCCTCGTGACACCTGGTGGCAAGTAAACTCACCGCCTCAATTAGTTCCCCTTTACGCCGCTAGAAAGCAGCGCCGCGGCGCCATAAGGCACAATGTTTCTTCTCGCGGCCTGTAGAAGTCGATTGTTTGTTGCCTTCTGTACTTGCCGGTAGAGAGTGCACATGTCTGTGTTCTTGTCACGACCGCCTCGGACTCCTTCGCATGTTTTCGGCCATGAGCCGAACCTTCCCCCTCTTTTATCCTAGGGCCGACCGACCACCCGATTTAATTAGTAGCTATGACCTTCATCGCCAGGACTCAGTACTCTGACCTCGGCTGCCGACCACATCTTCTCAGTGTCCTCTGCGCTAAGAGGCTTTTCTCATGAACGGCGATTTTCGGTTGCATAAAAGATGTAGTCAGTTGCTTAAGGGATGTGATCCCATTTGTACAGTAGCCAGGCAGATGTAGTTTTTAGAAAAAGTCATGTGTATATAAATTTTTATTTTTTTTATTCTTTAAAAATTTGTTTTCCTAACGCGCATCTGCGCTTTCTCGGTGCGCGTCATCCTGATGTCGGCGCGAGACACCTCGGAGGCCCTGTTTCCACACCCTGTTTGGTGAGAAATCCGTTATTTCCCCCTCCCCATATTCCCGTTTGTTGGCCTTTCGCGCCGACTGTGTATGACTGTCTGGAAGCAGGTCTAATTCGCTTTAAATTTGATTTGTGTTTCAGACAGGGTCCAAGTTTATGGGGAGAGAAATTGCTCCCCTCATGATCTTCGGGAACTCCAGCTGATTTCCCCCTTTAGAAGAGTTTTTCTCTCGGTCCGACGTCATCCTGGGAAGATCCGGGTGATATGAGCTATATATATTTTCCGCTTGCATGGAAGGAACTAAATTCATTAAAAAGATACCAGCGAGCAGTGCTTTAAGAACGTAATCCTCAAGAACATGTAAAATCAAGGAAACTAATATATATGTAATCGTTGGGAGAATCAAATTATGGTGCTATACTTGAAATTTTGTTAATGTAATAATTTGTTTGTTAAGGTGTAATATGTATTGTTTTAAATAATGTAGGGGCTCCCCCTTAACTTTGTTCATTACTAAGATCTTTATTATCATGTCGACATAATGCTAAAACAAAACCTCTTAATGATAAACCAGGAAAACCTATAGACCAAATTATTTATATAGTGTATTTATTTATCATATACCTTCTTCTACATAACGATCCACGAACTCCCAAGTTACTAGAGTGCAACGAGTGTAAATTTTGTCGTGTTCACCGCCTCGTGTCCCCTCTGGTAATTAACTTTAATTTACTTAATATTTTTCCCAGCAGTTTCCAATGTGTTTTTAAATAATTTAAAATAATATATTTTTTGGGCATGAGGGGCGTTACAATTTTATTACGTCATTTCCATCGTTTTGATCTCAAGCCACCATCACTGTCTTCGCTCTTGACCGCTTTAGGTGCTTCAGCACAGTACTCAATTATGTCAGCATCACAAGCTTGATCAGGAAATTAATTTTATTACGTCGTTTCCATCGTTTTGGTCTCAAGCCACCATCACAGTCTTCGCTCTTGCATGATTTAGGTGCTTCAGCACAGTACTCATTCATGTCAGCATCACAAGCTTGATCAGGATAATTTATTTTATTACGACGTTTCCATCGTTTTTGTCTCAGGCCACCATCACAGTCTTCGATCTTGACCGCTTTAGGTGCTTCAGCACAGTACTCAATCATGTCAGCCTTAGATTTGTCAGCACAGTCATCGATCATGCCAGCCTCAGATATGTCACCACAATCTTCAATAATGTCAGCTTCAAAAGTTTCATCACAGTCTTCGGTCTTGTCAGCTTCAGGTGATTCTCCATCTTTCACATTTTCATGGAGATGACTAAATATTGATGTAAATATATTTTCATTTCTAATGAGGTTTCTACTTTCTTCGTTTTTTGTTTTTTTTTTTAAATTATTGTCTTGATATATATCAGTATTTTTAGCATTAGCTTTTTTACATTTTTCATAATCATTATTGTCGTCTAATATTCTGCCTTCGTTCCTCTTCCACGATGTTGGAGCACAGTCTTCGTTATCTTTATTCATCTTAGTTGTACAGTTCTTGCAATGTCTATCCAATTAATATCTTCAACCAAAGGATTTATGACACTGACTGCAATTATATGGTTTTTGACAAGGACCCAAATTAAACTCCTTCTCTCATGTCGTTTAGCATTCTTTCTCAAGGTAAACATCTTGCTGCAGTATCTACAGTGATGTCGTTTTGATACAGCTACAGGCAACGAATCAGGGTACATGTTAGATTCTGCGACTAATGGCAGATGCAAACTAAGAGTTTTAAATTAAAACCATTACTTAAATAGAATTTTTTAAATATTTCGTCAGCGAGAGTTAAATTATCTCATGCAAAAGTACTGGTTGTAAGTAGTTATGCTTTTCAACAACAGATGATGCCACGTGTTGCTGCAGGTAAATAATATTTATTTCTTTTATGCGGGATGCGGATGTTCACTAACGATCGCAAAAGAAGGATGGCTTTGATAGACTCCAAGGAGAAGGAAGTTTGTTCATTCAGTTAGTGTTTCTCAGATTTCTTAGGGAATATTATTATTTGACTGAATAATGATTTTTTTTAAATTCCACCTGATAAAAATATTGCAAGTGGTGATTTAGTAGCAGAAATTCACTAATTAAATTTAACCTTGAATATAATGACATGTCTCATTAAGAGTAAAACTCCTTCATGGAGAGATCGGTTTCTCATAAATAACCAGAATCCCTTTGAGAAACCACATGAATGATCGCAAGCACACGGAAAAAACCATCACAATATTGACAAGAATAATTAGGAGCACACGGAGAACACCATCAAAATATTGACAACGATAATCGGGAGCACACAGAGAAAACCATCACACATTTTCTTTCATAAATTACAAAAAATATATATAAAAATTAAACAAAAATTACAAAACATACAAAAACTGATTCTGGCTTGGACTAGAACTCTATCTTTGCTCAATAATGAGAATTTTATAAGCTAGCAGAATCAGTTTTTTATATTTTGTAATTTTTGTTTAATTTTTTTTTGTAATTTATCAAAAAAAATGTGTGGTGGTTTTCTCCGTGTGCTCCCGATTATCCATGTCAATATTATGATGGTTATCTCCATGTGCTACTAATTATACTTGTCAATATTTTGATGGGTTTTTTCCGTGTGCTTGCGATCATTCCTATGGTTTCTCCAAGTGCTTCTGGTTATTTCTGAGAAACCGATCTCTCCATGAAGGAGTTTTACTTTTAATGAGACATGTCATTATATTCAAGGTTAAATTTAATTAGTGAATTTCTGCTACTAAATCACCACTTGCAATATTTTTAACAGGTGGAATTTTAAAAAAATTCATTATTCAGTCAAATAATAATATGCCCTGAGAAATCTGAGAAACACTAACTGGATGAACAAACTTCCTTCTCCTTGGAGTCTAGCAAAGCCATCCTTCTTTTGCGATCGTTAGTGAACATCCGCATCCCGCATAAAAGAAATAAATATTATTTACCTGCAGCAACACGTGGCATCATCTGTTGTTGAAAAGCATAACTACTTACAACCAGTACTTTTGCATGAGATAATTTAACTCTCGCTGACGAAATATTTAAAAAATTCTATTTCAGTAATGGTTTCAATTTAAAACTCTTAGTTTGCATCTGCCATTAGTCGCAGAATCTAACATGTACCCTGATTCGTTGCCTGTAGCTGTATCAAAACGACATCACTGTAGATGCTGCAGCAAGATGTTTAACTTGAGAAAAAATGCTAAACGACATGAGAGAAGGAGTTTAATTTGGGTCCTTGTCAAAAACCATATAATTGCAGTCAGTGCCATAAATCCTTTGGTTGAAGATATTACTTGGATAGACATTGCAAGAACTGTACAACTAAGATGAATAAAGATAACGAAGACTGTGCTCCAACATCGTGGAAGAGGAACGAAGGCAGAATATTAGACGACAATAATGATTATGAAGAATGTAAAAAAGCTAATGCTAAAAATACTGATATATATCAAGACAATAATTTCAAAAAAAAACAAACGAAGAAAGTAGAAACCTCATTAGAAATTAAAATATATTTACATCAATATCTAGTCATCTCCATGAAAATGTGAAAGATGGAGAACCACCTGAAGCTGACAAGACCGATGACTGTATGAAACATCTGAAGCTGACATTATTGAAGATTTTGGTGACACATCTGAGGCTGACATGATCGATGACTGTGCTGACAAATCTAAGGCTGACATGAATGAGTACTGTGCTGAAGCACCTAAATCATGCAAGAGCGAAGACTGTGATGGTGGCTTGAGACCAAAACGATGGAAACGACGTAATAAAATTAATTTCCTGATCAAGCTTGTGATGCTGATATAATTGAGTACTGTGCTGAAGCACCTAAAGCGGTCAAGAGCAAAGAAAGTGATGGTGGCTTGAGATCAAAACGATGGAAATGACGTAATAAAATTGTAACACCCCTCGTGCCCAAAAAATATATTATTTTAAATTAATTAAAAACACCTTGGAAACTGCTGGGCAAAATATTAAGAAAATTAAAGTTAATTACCAGAGGGGACACGAGGCGGTGAACACGACAAAATTTACACTCGTTGCACTCTAGTAACTTGGGAGTTCGTGGATCGTTATGTAGAAGAAGGTATATGATAAATAAATGCACTATATAAATAATTTGGTCTATAGGTTTTCCTGGTTTATCATTAAGAGGTTTTGTTTTAGCATTATTTCGACATGATAGTAAAGATCTTAGTAATGAACAAAGTTAAGGGGGAGCCCCTACATTATTTAAAACAATACATATTACACCTTAACAAACAAATTATTACATTAACAAAATTTCAAGTATAGCACCATAATTTGATTCTCCCAACGATTACATATATATTAGTTTCCTTGATTTTACATGTTCTTGAGGATTACGTTCTTAAAGCACTGCTCGCTGGTATCTTTTTAATGAATTTAGTTCCTTCCATGCAAGCGGAAAATATATATAGCTCATATCACCCGGGTCTTCCCAGGATGACGTCGCTCCGAGAGGAAAACTCTTCTAAAGGGGGAAATCAGCCGGAGGTCCCGAAGGTCATGTGGGGAGCAATTTCTCTCCCCATAAACTTGGACCCTGTCTGAAACACAAGTCAAATTTAAAACGAATTAGACCTGCTTCCAGACAGTCAAACACATTCGGCGCGAAAGGCCAACAATGGGAATATGGGGAGGAGGAAAAAACGGATTACTCACCAAACAGGGTGTGGAAACAGGGCCTCCGAGGTGTCTCGCGCCGACATCAGGATGACGCGCACCGAGAAATCGCGGATGCGCGTTAGGAAAACAAATTTTTAAAGAATAAAAAAAATAAAAATTTTAACTACACATGACTTTTTCTAAAAACTATATCTGCCTGGCTACTGTACAAATGGGATCACTTCCCTTAAGCAACTGACTACATCTTTTATGCAACCGAAAGTCGCCATTCCCGCGAAAAGCCTCTTAGCGCAGAGGATGCTGAGAATACATGGTCAGCAGCCGACGTCAGAGTACTGAGTCCTGGCGATGACGGTCAAAGCTACTAATTAAATCGGGTGGTCGGCCCTAGGAAAAAAGTAGGGGAAGGGTGGACTCATGGCCGCAAACATGCGAAGGAGTCCGAGGCAGTCGTGACAAGAACACAGACATGTGCACTCTCTACTGGCAAGTACAGAAGGCAACAAACAATCGACTTCTACTGGCCGCGAGAAGAAACATAGTGCCTTATGGCACTGCGGTGCTGCTTTCTAGCGGTGTAAAGGGGAACTAATTGAGGCGGTGTGCTGACTTGCCACCAGGTGTCAAGAGGGTGTGCTATACACGCTGGCGACCAGGCCCGCGGTTACTTTTTCTGCCGCTAGATGTCGTGGACGTCTCTGTAAGACCAGGGAGAAAGTCCTTGAATTAGCCCATCGTCTTGACTAAGTTCACGTCAGGTCACTGCTCCCGACTTGATTTCTCAGAACAAATGTGAGGTGGAGTGAGAGGAAGGGGGGACAGAAATAGCCACTAAGGTGGGAACACAGGTCCACTGGAGACTCATTCGTGACGAGACTTGCTATTCTCAGAAGGCCTCTAAGAAGTAGCAGCTTGCAGCCCAGAAGCCAATCTATGCCATTTTTGTCATGAAGAGAAATAAAATTACAAACTCGGGACGTGACTGCAGGCGAGAGAAATTTCAACTGGGCTGCCCACATCCACATTTGACAGCAAAATATCAGATAGGCCCCCTGGGAAAGGGGTCTTCGGTCCACTGGCACAAAGTTTAAACACGTGGCGTACACCGGCCTAACAAAGAGTAAGTCACCCCCTTAAGGCGATTGGTGCATGGAAAATATTACGAAAAAACTAATTTAACTGTACATATTTATTTTTGATGCTTCTTTTTAAGACATAATATACCTAGGATATTTTTAATAAACTTTTTTTTACTGAGTTATGTCATTTTAAATGCATTTATTTTTATTCCAAGCCAGAATTATTTAGAAAACACATAATTATGTTAAACTTAATTATAGTTCAAGAAACGAGTGTACGAATAGGTTTCTGCACATATAAAAGTAAGAAGAAAAAATTTTCATCGTCAAAATTACAGTTTAATATTGACAATTTCCATTGATCACTGCTGGACTACTTCAGGAGCGAATTAAAGAATAAATTTAAATGAAAATGAAAACATTATTGGCAGAACACTATTGAGTTATGTATATATTTTCATATCATTTTGTTTTTGATACGATCCAACTCAAAACATGCCCTCTGGAGTGACAGTTCTAGTGCTGCGTGTAAAACTCTCGCCGCCGGGAAGAATGTCCCCGCGACGTGGCGCTGAGGGCGGCGCTTGTCGCAACCAGGTAGTCCGGCGGGCCGCAGCCTGCGGAGGGGAGGGGTAAGAATGGGGTGTAGAGGGATGACGAGAGAGGAGACGGAAGTAACGAAGGGTCTGTCAAGGTCGCGCTCATGGAGCTAATATACAGTAATACATCTGGAGAGGACAAGGGAAGACCAGCAGAGGATGCGAGGTGAAGCCGGGTATCGGCTGGAAGAAAATGAAAAAGAGCCAAACTCGCCTCGCGCGGCCGAAGAATCCTCCAAACTAAACTCGCAACAGCTCCGAAATTATCAAAACAATCAAACTGAAAATTTTACTGGAGTATCTATAAACATTTTCTCCCACATCGCTTTAATATTTTTTTCGAAACATGAATGCTTTCATTTTTAAAAATTAAATACTTATTTACTGCCAAAAATTTTTGTGATTACGCAGAGTAAATTACAACATCGAGGAAAATTTTTTGTTTGCAATTGTAAGTGGGGGACACTAGCGTATGAAATAAGGAAGAAGCCTCAAATTTTATTTATATACCCCTTTTGACGCATTCAACCCCATACTTTTATTTTTACAGAGAGTTGAAGTGGGAATAATGTTTCAGTGGGTAACACTACCGACATATGTCTTCGGAACGCACTTCTTTTTGTTATTATACATCTCAAAATTTATAATTTCATACACAATGTTTATAAAAACGAATTCTTACTTACCTCATTTAATCTATTACAAACCTCTTGTAATATACGTGTATTAGTAGAAGAACCAACGTAACATGCAAACCTTAGGTAAACACTGGTAGAGAATTGTTTGGAATAACTGTAATGCTATGCATATACTGACAATGTAAGAAACTTCCAATTTTATTAATTGTTTGCATAAGAATTAATATTTTTAAAAAAATCATAGAATAGGCCTTTATAGACTGAAAACCTTTCACGTAGTTTCAAGTCGCGTACATAAAAGTTTTTTAATATATATAATTACCAAATATTGTTGAATATATTTAAAATTTTTATACATGTTACAACACACATATAATAACAAACCTATATAGTGTATAAAAAGACAAACGCCAAATTTTAGCATTTTGTATTTCTTTTCTCTGTGTGAATAAAATAACAGTTCTTAACGTAGTTGCTAATACTGTACTATATTTCTAAAAAAAAATTACGAAAACCCCTGACATCGTCACCATAAAAATGATAAATTTGCAAAATAATTAAGGCACATCTTTTAATGCTACGAAGCACACTCTTAAGAGAAATGTTTTAAACTTATGTTGGGATGTAACTAATATCTTAAAAGCATTCTGAAACCGTTACTTTGAGGGAAACCTTAATATACCGAACACCATACCATCCTTTAATCGAGTACGATTTTCGCTTCTTAAGACCCATTTGTCTTCAAAATGCACTGTACTGTGTAAGTAATAAATCAGTCTTAAAATCAGTTAATTATTTTATCTTCCTATTTCGTATTCTAATTGAGATAAATATCAGATAAGCATGTGTTACTTGTATCACGACATCAGTAATTAATATTTCATTTTATTTTTTTGTTAACTAATGTGCATAGGGCAGTGCACTAGACATCACTACCTGTGTGTAGTGTTGCGTTACACTTTTTAACGCATTAGAGTTTACATAAAATGATAAATTCAAATTTTCGTTTAAAAGTATAAATATCAGAGATAAATTTAATTAATGTCCAGTATAACTCAGTCAGTAAAACATTCGGAAATATGTATAGGACCTGTTAACCTAAATATTTGTTAACAGTTAAACTGAACTAAGATGTGTTAGAGTGGTTTTTTTCTCTGTCCGTATATTAGAGGTATGGAACATCAATAAATATAGTTTAAATAACTAAAGAAACATGCTTTTAAAGATTATCAAACTAAAAAGTTAAAAATAATTTTAAAATTTAATTTATGACAATAGTACATAAGCAATACTAGTATAAATGAGAAAAAAAGCTTGAGGCGCTTTGTGCCATATTTTTTGTATATTAAGCGCCCCATGCTTTATTCTCATTTATAATAGTATTGCTTATATACTATTGTCATAAATTAAATTTTAAAATTATTTTTAACTTTTTAGTTTGATAATCTTTAAAAGCATGTTTCTTTAGTTTTTTTAACTATTTTTATTTTTAACTTTTTAGTTTGATATTCTTTAAAAGCATGGTTTTTTTTAGTTTTTTAAACTATATTTATGTATAATTATCATAGTGAAATGAGTTACCGACACTACCTATTACCATCTGAGATAACTATTTGGAGTTGCAACGTCACAAAGAAATGGTAAAGTCTCTCCGAATCATTTACAGTTAGATGCATGGGCGCAAATCTGTAGGATTTCCAGGGGGGGCCCGTGAATTCTGTGGTTTAAGAATTTTGCGCTAGAGGTCAACCGAAACAAGTCTTCTCTGGATGATAAGCTCGTATGTTATACACTTTATTTTTACGTAAGTGATATTAACAATAAAGCAGAGCAAAATGTTTTACTAATTATTAATTCATGACTATAAGCAGTGATCTCTCAAACATGTTTGAATAATTTGTTAACCTAAGTACATAAAATATCCATGAAAAAAAAAAATAATAATAATAATATACGTGAATATAATGCAAATATATAACACCCCACCGATACATTACCATTTTCCAAAAGTGTTTATTCTAATTTCAATTTAAAAATAAATGATTAAATTAAAATAAAACAAATATTTAAGGGGGGCTCCCATACAACAAACGTGAAAACAGAAAAAAAATTCACAAATGATGTATTTCTTTTGCCGCTATAACAAGAAATACTAAAACAGAATAAAATAAATATTTAAGTGGGGCTCCCATACAACAGACATGATTTTTTTTTGCCGTTTTTATAGATAATGGTACGGAACCCTTCGTGCGCGAGTTAGACTCGCACTTTGTCGGGTTTTTTTATGCCACATCACATAATTACTGCGATTCAAATGCTGTTCGTGAAATTCTTTGTTCACAGTTTTTGATGCGCCCTAAAAACCCAAATCGCCAAAGCTAATAAACGGATCAACATCAAATGAACGATCGAATCATATTAAAACCCTTAAAGAATATTTTATTTTGTAAAGGTATCAACCAGGTAAAAAAGAAAAAAAAACTTAATGATACAAATGAAAAATCTCGGAGATAGAACTATGAAATTTATCCTTCAGCTAATTAAACTACATACATTTCTCGGCTTATATTTAGTATAATCAGTGTTTTGGAAGTGAATTATTTATTTAAAATATGCCGCTTGATTAGTTATTAAAGAGACGCGTTTGCTTCCTTATTAACTTAAATACGGATGTGTAACGTTTAAATACTTCTTTCTCACTCTTACTTCTGTTTACTCGTGCAGTGTTGCAGTTATCAAATAACAAATGTTATAAAGTGATTATCGGCCATGAATTGCGAAAATTATCGATTGATAATAAAAGGGGAGTGATTTTAAATTCCATATTGACGAGGAAAAAAATTATTCCCTGTATATTCACATGTAACGTACAGAGCAGCTAGCCTTACAGAATGAAGATGAGCTAAAAAATTCCAGAAAATGGTATATAAGTTTCAGTTCGTAAATAAACTAAATTCTGCTATAATTACTGTTAAAGTATTAAGTTGTTTATTTACTGGAAAAAATATTACATAATCACTTAAATAAAATATATTACCTAAATAATAGTCACTACTTATAAAACAATCAAGCTTACCAGGTGAGATTCTGTTTTCCGTGTCTTCCGCGTCACTAACTTATCCATGTTTATGTTTGCCAAGAAAGCAGAAGACTGGCGCACACGAGTGCAAAACCACTTTAAAAACAGACTACCTGAAACCTGTAATACTGTCGATTCAGAGCACAAGGTAGTGTGGGTAACAATGGGGAGGAAATGCTAACGGAACCTTACCCTAGCTTCGTCCTTTGGAATGAACGGTTTCTAGGAATTAAGGGTTTCAAAGTTCTCACTGGAAAACTCCATACCATGGCTTTCGCAGAAGGGGTAAGGGAAAATAACTACGGAACTCGAAGGTATGAATGTAAAGCATGTCAAAGTGTCTGTCGTCGTTGTAAATAATAATCTGATATATATGTTGTGTACACCATTACCTTTAAAATCACGAAGTGGGCCCCCCCAAGGGGGGGCCCATTAATTCCAGGGGGGGCCCGGGCCCCCCTGGCCCCCCCGGGATCTACGCCCATGGTTAGATGTATGGATATAATCTTAGAATTTACCAGAATAAAAAACATTTTTTTTCCGGCGTGGCCGGGAGTAGAACCCACGATCGCTGAATCCGAAAGCTGACGTCTCAGAAGTTTTTTTTTAGGTTTTTAATAGGTTTTTATTTTTCGTAATTGTCACAATACATGGTTTGCAGGGTTATTTAGACATACCAGCAGTTTCCTGCTCTTTTGCCAAATTTTTACATATTAACACTTCAGTTTTTACATGGCACAGAATATATACATATCATAAAAGGAAACTTTAAAAAACCTTTTGTCTTTGCCTTTGGAGCCATTGGGCTCAATGTCTTCACATCACTGGGAAATGCACACATTATTACATTTAGTATTATTTAAAAAGAATTAAAAATGAATAAATACAGATAAGTGTTACAAGAAAACTGAATATTATTGGTTTAAAAACTAAGCTATCAAACAAACAAACAAACAATGTGCTATGGTTGGCGTCCGTTAATGGCTACACCGGTATGGCACTGTGGTTGGCGTCCATACTATACACATATATACATGATATACACTGCACTTTCACTTTGGATGGTGTCCCATTGGAGATCTTGGGGCCGCCCAGTCAGGGTGGCCTGCCGGGGTGGTAATCTGTAATGAGTTTGTGTGGATAGGGTCTGGTGATGTCGTGTTTGCCAATGTTCTGTATCAGTGTAGACGGGTGTTGTGCAGCTTTGTGGAAGAATTTGTCTGTGTATCGTGTGACTAGAGATCTTGGTGATTGTGTGTTTGCAAGGTCATGTAGCTGTATGTTGGTTACGTGTCTGTATTTCCCGAGTGTGGCTCTGAGTAGTTTATTGAAACATGTATTTAGTTGGTGGAAACGGATGTCGGGTACATGGGCAAATATTACTGATAAATACAATAAGATAGGTACTATGTACGCCTTGAAGAGGCGTACACGGTCCTGGTCTGGGAGGGGGCTTTAGGGGCGGAGTATGGGGGAGAGCGAGTTGAATACGCGATAGGCCCGGGCAGTGGCCGACGAGAAGTGCTGTGAGAAGCGCAGTGTGCGATCCAGTGTCACACCGAGGTATTTCACTGAATCGCTCCAGTTGATCACTGCGCCTCCCACGAACAGTGCTGGTGGCTGACGGGGGCGGCGTCTGGTGAAAAGAATTGCTTCTGTCTTGGCGGGGTTGGGAAGGATTCCCCAGGACATGAAGTAGGTATTGACAGAGACAGTGCTTATCAGAATGAAATTACAGAACTACTTTTGTGCAAGGAAATGTATTTTACAAATACATTTCAAGAGAAATCACCTTTAAATGAAATAGATCTTGCTGACATGGAAGAAATAGACTTAAGGTGGGTTTACGATTGAAAATTAAGAATTAAGACTTAAGACTTAGTCCTGTACTTACCATATGACTCTATGTAAACTAGTGGAATGGTTTATGATTGTCGTGTGTGAATTTTGACGGGTCGTGTGCGAACAATATGATGACTTAAGACTTAACAGAAATGGTTATATTTTATATTTTTCGTTAAGACTTAAGGGAAGCGACCAATCACAACAAACCGGAACCTTTCAACCGGAAGTTTATGTCTTATTATTGGACTGAGCGAGGCAGTATTTTGGGTTAGAATTCGTATGTAATTTGTAATCATCATCCATTTCGAAAAATAGATATCCCATTTGTCAATAACCTATTTCATACCTGCTTCTCCGTTTCGAACAATGGCCGACCATGTGTTTTGTTCTGTGATTGGTTAGAATTAACGACTTCTATGGCAATCATAAACTGTAAAATGTAGTTTTGACTTAATCGTGTGCTCGATGTTAAGTTATAATTCTTAAGGAAATCAATCGTAAACCCAGCTTTAGATTTAGAGGCCAGGCCCCTTTCAAGTGACGAAATTTCTCTTGAAGGGCTGAAATATGTTTCTGGCTATATAGCTCACCGTTTCAGAAATAAATATCCTGACCTTGGCACTACGGATTTCAATTCGGAGGACGATAGCTGGATACATGTATAATCAAAGGGTAACTTAAAATGTCCCACTAATGAATTTTTTGAATTAATAAAGATCGCTGAAATGTGTTTTGATAATATTCATGGCAACAATTTGTGCAAAAAAGAGCGGATTTTTGAATCACTGACTAAAATTATTTGCGGAACTACTGAAAATAAATATCCAGAAGAAGTTTTGTCAGGACAAGAACGTATATGCGTATCAAGTATTTGAACATGAAATATTTTAACGAACAAGACCAAAAACGCAAAGAAAGAAATAAGATGAGGAAAACTACCCTCTAAGATTTTTCAGTGTGATAGTGTCCACTTTCCTTCACCATAATATGTATGTTCATAATTTATTTACGATGTTTTTTAATTACTATATTTAAGAAAAGCATTTATTGTGAATATCGCAGCAACTATGTAGGGCTTAAGGTATTTATTGTATTCCAAATATTGAATATGTCATTTTTATTGCCTTTATTAAAAATAATATATATATTAACAATGTAACAAAATTGCGATATTTTTGTATTGCTATTGCAATTTCGTTTCTTGTAAACATTATTGTAGACTTTTTCATATTGAAATTAAATTTGCTATAGGGTTGTTTGTATTTTAATTTTACAGTTATAAGATTTTTTATATGTTGTTTACTGTTTACAAACATTTGAAAAATATTTCCTTAACCATATTTCCATTTCCATGGCAATAGTCTTGTTAGCTTTTCGGGTAACTCTTCTACATGGATGATAAGATGGTGCGACATCTAAAACATATCACACCACCTTTACATAACTATAAAACTAAGAGGTGTTTTCTTTACATAATATTAAAGCACAATGTTTCCTTGTGGCGTAGGTGATTTAGAATTTCCATTTATCTAGAAAAATGGGCTTTCAGAATGTTTTTTAACACACAGTGTTTGGGAAGGTTTTTGAAGAAAAAAATTGACTACGCGTTTTATTTTTTTGCAGCTGAATTCGGGCACTTGCATGAAATATAATTAATCCGTAGGAAGCCCAATGGTTTAAAGTATTGATGTTGAAGATTTGAAAAGATTTATTGAAATAGTGTGAGAGAATGAGCGAGATGAGTGAGAAGAGTGCGGGAGTAGCCACATGACGTCTGCGCAGTTGCGGACAAAAGATAATCCATTCCGCCTCCCCATGGCGAAGGATGAGTGAAAGAGAAACCTGATAAACCTTCCCCTCCTCCGGGCACAATAGAACCTTATCGGCTGTGTGTTAGAGGGAGAGCGAGATACAACCTTCGAGGTTTTGTTAGTTCCCGCTAGATGGCAGGCCGCAGAGCGACCACCAGCGACACCCTTCCCGTATGAAGGCCATCTCGCCACTGACGAGCTGGAACTAAGCTCCTGACCTCCCTACATAGTAACGGTCACCCACATAGGCATCTAGACTCTTTAGTGGTCATATGATAAAAAATTCATTGTTTTCGGGCCTGTGACCGTTTTTTTACCGTGCACCAATCGCCTTAACAACCAGATAAATTAAAAAATAAGATTTCCAAAAAAAAATTAAAATTATAGAAAAATAAAAAAAAGGTGACATAATGCCTAATTTCCGGCACAAAATAAATTATCCTAATCAAGCTTGTGATAATCACTGGTCGATGACGAAAGTGACCTTGTCGTTGGTGTTGAACCAGAAGACACCAGGGATAATCATTTTTATTATAAACATACACGGAAGATGAACGTAGCAGAGAGATTGATTATACCTCATGGGAAGATCCTAACATATTGGTTGACAGGCTAAGACTTCTACATGGTTCGCTTTGTGCAGGAAACTATTCGAGCATCAAAGAAATATCCTTCATACTTAAAGAACTGAGGGAAGCTGGCTACATAAAATAATGGTTTCCATTAATTGCATGTGTACTTAAAGAAAAATTAAGATTTTTTAAAAATGTACTTTATCATTTCTCGAAAGCTCATATCTAAATAAATTTATAACTAAAAGGTGTAAAAAAGTCACCACTGACATCCAAAATGTATATTGATAAAGTCATGCATGTATTCATGTCATGTTCGATAAAAAAAAGTAATTGAAATTAGTTGGAGCATTTGGAGCTGTTGGAGCAGTTGGAGCATTTGTAGCATTTGGAGCATTTGGAGAATTTGGAGCATTTGGAGCTGTTGGAGCATTTGGAGCATTTGGAGCATTTGGAGCTGTTGGAGCATTTGGAGCATTTGGTGCATTTGGAGCCTTTGTAGCATTTTGAGCTGTTGGAGCATATGGAGCATTTGGATCCTCTGGAGCTGTTGGAGCTGTTAGAGCATTTGGAGCAGTTGGAGCTGTTGGAGCTAAGAATTAGTCGTTTCACGTCTATGCAGGGCTAAATGTTTATAAGATTGCTGGCTTTCGCAAGTGATCCTTTAGTAGGATAGAAATAATGTAATAAATATTATGTTTGTAAAAGTACTTGCGGTGTTTTATTTCTCGAAGCTGACATTTTTCTGGTATTTAAATTAAATTTTATTTTCAGCTTCGTTCATAGATCGAAGAAAGTTTCGATTCAATGTGTAAAATAATGTGTGATTTTTTCGGTGAATTTTGAAATTTTTCCCGAACTAATAAGTCAATAAATACAAATATCTAAAATAGCGGTCGTAATGGTTTAAAGGATGATGGTAATAGATGATTTTAAGTCTCTTTTAGGACTTTGATAATAATTTATTATAATAATTATTTTTTCCATAAAATTATTTTTTTGCATCATCCAAGGATCGAACCAAGAACAGGAATTGATATAATCAATCATTTCTTTAATGAGTGAATTTTTTGATGAATTTTGTAATTTTATCCAGAATTTCTAGCTAAATAATTACACGATTCCAAGATGGCGCCCAAATTTCAAGATGGCAGGCACTTCAGTAATAATAAATGATTACTGCACTCTAGCGGGTAAAACTTAGACAAGAATGATGGTAATGTACTCTATAAGACGAGTACACGCACAAGAAGGTGTCCTCCAGCAGACGAAAACAAGATGGTGGCAATGACCTCTAGCAGGTGGTAGCTCCTGGTAGCATGTACTGAACGAGAAATGGAGGATCCATGATGGTCGTCAAGGTAAAATCATATTTCAAGGTCAAAGTAAAATTTCACTGTTTTTTTTTGCTCTAATAGTTTCGAAGCAAGGACAGGAATCGAACTAATTAATCAGTATTATAATAAGTAATTTTTTTTCGAATCTCTAGTATTAAAATTATGTATTTTCAAGATAGCGACCGTAACGAAAAGTGCAACGGTGTTTTTTAAGATTTTTATTATTTCATTTGATTGATTAATTTTTTAATGATTTTTAAATTTTTTCCCGATTTTTAACAAAACAATTACGGATATTTAAGATTGTGACCGTAACGATAATTGTTACAGTTACGTCTTAATACATGATGGTGGTTCTGTCTCGAACAGGTGGTGCTATTATTACTTCAAATCAAAAAAAATTACAAGTCCGAATATGCATGTTATTTTTATATATACCTTATTTTATTCTCAGTTTGGTAAATGTCTCGATGGCCGTGCGGTTAAAGGAGTATGTTTTCCAATCTAGAGATCAGAGCTGCGATGGTTCGAATCACAGCGCTTTCAATGTATTTTGTTAAAAAATTTAAATTTAATATGTCGATAAGGACCATAATAGCTATGGTAGGTAATTGAACATCGACCTTATGTGATGAATCAGAGCGACGCTGGCGCTCTCTATGAACAAAAAGCAGAAACAAAGTCCTTGGTATCCAAGATGGTGACCTCCAGAAGAACAAAAATAAATAAAATAAAGAGCTAGGCTGGCGCTCTCTAGGAACAAACAGCAGAAACAAAGTCAACGGTATCCAAGATGGCGGCCTCCAGAAGAACAAAAAAAAATCAAGAGCGTTGCTGGCGCTATCTAGGAACAAAAAACAGAAACAAAGTCGACGGCATCCAAGATGGCGGCCTCCAGTGGAACAGAAAAATTCAATATGGCAGTCATGACGAAAATTTCATCATGAGTGGGGCGTTCTATTTAAATATGGCGGATCCAAGATGGCAAAAAAAAAAAAAAAAAAAAAAAACCAGATTAAGGTCGAAACCGTAGTCGTTTATTCCTAGATGTCTAAAAATTGTAACGATCGTAAACGCTTAATTTTGTTTTACATACCTACAATGTAAAGTATTTCCCCAGTATATAACATTATTTTTTCAAACGTTTTCTTTTACTGTAAGTTCTCACATGCTCTGTGGTTTTTAAATAAAATAGTTTGATTTAAAGTTTTTTGTCCTAAAGTCATTTGTCCTAACTAAGTTTTTCATAATGTCGTTTTTCCTAAAATCATTTGTCCTAAAATTCGTTTGTCCTAAAGTCGTTTGTCCTAAAGTCGTTTGTCCTAATGGCGTTTGTCCTAAAGTCGTTTGTCCTAATGTCGTTTGTCCTAAAGTCGTTTATCCTAATGTCGTTTGTCCTAAAGTCGTTTGTCCTAATGTCGTTTGTCCTAAAGTCGTTTGTCCTAAAACTCAGAGTAAGGATTTATCGATACTGGAACCGTCGTTTGTCCTAAAAGTCGTTTGTCCTAAAGTCGTTTGTCCTAAAGTCGTTTGTCCTAATGTCGTTTGTCCTAAAGTCGTTTGTCCTAAAACTCAGAGTAAAAGTATTTTGAAGCTGTTCCGTCGTTTGTCCTAAAATTCGACCATAGCACGGGCAGAATTTACATGAATAATAAAATAAAAGATAAAGTAATAATAGAATAGTGTATATTCTTGTACGTGGTAAATTTTTTACGTATTTATATCATCTAAAAAAAAGTTTGGCTACCACGACAGCCAAGTACCTACTCGGCTTCTATTGGTCCCACGTAAACGGAAGAGCTCAGCATTGCCGAGCTGATCCGTGCGGGACAATCTCCGTCAGCGTGCTGTTGAGGAAACTCTTTTCCGTGAGATCCGTCTCCGTGTCCGTGATCCGTGTCCGTGTCCGTGTCCGTGTCGTCTCCCCACGCGCTGCGCCGCGCCGCCGCCGGCAGTACCGGGAACATCTCGGTTTATTTTCCCTCTCGCGACGGCAGGAGGTCTCCGGGCGGTTCTCGGTTCTCCTCGCACCGAGTCGCTGCAGCCCCCTACCCCAATAGTGTTGCCAGGCCTTCTCAATTGTTTGAATTTCGTACACTTGTAGATGGGTTTATCCGAATTTCCCGAACAATTTGAACTTGCTGTTAACTAAAGAATACTGACACAGCATGAACTTTCTAAATATTACATTTAAATACTTTTTTATGAGCCTACAATTTTCCTATTTTAGCTAATTGAAAAAATTTTAATGTTACGGAAATTATTAGTCATTGGAAACATATGCCATGTTGTTTTATATAGTGTAATTGACATTAACAGTAAAAAAAATATGCAAGATTAGCTTTTTATTGTGAGTACCAGAATTTTTTGAAAAATACCATAATTTTCGGTGCCTGGTACCAGGATTTCACAATATCCATCTGGCAACACTGGCACCGACTCTATCGTCGCGACCACGAACCAGAGCAGCACAGTTCTGTGACCTCTCCCGTCGAAGAGCCCTGGGCCCTGTTCTCCTCCTGCCACGTGTTTACGGAACGAGCCTGGGTTAACGTGCCAGTGTTGTTCGTTTAAGGCGCTGCTTCACCGGCATGTCTCGTGTTTTTGTTTCATGCTATAATTGGCTGTTTAATCTTCTTGCTGCTGCAATTAATTAAGGGATTTTACCTGTTTATCCCTGTAGCATTCGTGCTTTCGTTGTTGGGTCACGAATTTTCTCACTTAACCAAGCGTTATTTTAGAACTGAAAAATTATGAACAAATTTTTAGTCAGCAAATAATATTTATTAAATTTATGTTGAGATGGTTTGAAACTAAACAAAAATGCAAGAACGCTATAGTGGTAATTTTACAAGAAAACTTTAATAATTAAAGTGACAACATGTTATGTAAGACCAAGCACATTAAGGAAATATCGAAGCCCTAATGGTGGTTCCAATCCTGGATTTTATATTTGAAAGTGAAGATGGCCAAAGCGGGTGTTTTGAGAATAATTTTTTAGGTAAACTCCTCGTATAGATTCTTGAAAGCACTATATATTTTTTTCCACGCCGTGATAAGACACACGTTAAAGTCTCACTATTGCCCAATGCACGACGTAAAGACTGCGCGCTAGTTAAGAGCCTTGTAATTAAGGGCGACACCGAAATACAAGCACCAGCTAGCCTCACTAACACAAACACGCCTTCTGTTAGGCGGGCCGCCGTGTATAGGTGCTGCAGGTTTTCAAGGTAGTCGTTCTTAGCATTTCCCGAACCGGGGGCGCGGTAAAGTACCATACTGGAAAACTACCATTATGATACTTTTCCAATTGTAAATTTGCTTTATGTTTGTAGCTACAGTAAGTCACCATCAGAAGTGCTATCTGTAGTATTTTAAGTTAACCTAGGAAACTGCTGGGGTTGACAGCGCTACCTATCGACGTATTCTAAATAATTACTTCTCTGAGAGAGAAGCCATTTTTTTTCATTCCATACAGTATATACAAAGTAATTGTAGAATTCCCGTATGGTAGTTTCTAGTATAGTACTTTTCCCCTATTTAAAGAAAGCCGGGTAGAAAAGTGCCATTATGGTAGTTTCCAGTATGGTACTTTTCCACCGCCCCCAGAGCCCAGGTGAACTCCATGGAGGTTCACTCGCAGCAGGGCGCACCGCGAACAGTTCTGCCATAATGGCGTCGACGGACGACCTGGTCCGTATGCCTTGCCGAGCATCGAAATGCAAGCCTCCGAACAGTATCAGGGAACGGAATGCCGCCATTTACCTATTTCAATCGACGCAAATAATTTTAGTTACGAATGCATTCAAAATATAGGAAGTTTGAGAAATATTATTTATCTCAGTGTGGTAGCACTCAGGGCTCAAACCTACGCCATGTTTGTAACGGGGCGTACGCCCGTTACGTCTCCTGCCCAGTCGCCAAGCGAGTTGCCTCACTCTAAAGGCTGGTTTACTCTAGCCCAGTAATTAAGTCGAGTGGCGAGGGGACGTGAAGACCTCAAGCAGGCGAGTGAGGGTTCACACAGGACAAGAAGCGAGTTTACTAGATTTTCAATGTCGAGCTGTAAATATTTAATCCACTAAAGAAGGAGTCTTCCAATACGTCATCTTTCAAACTTTTCTAGTAGAGGACGAGGGGCGAATGAGTTAGTTGGGAGGGGGGTGAGAAGCAACTCGACCGGTGGTAATTCAATTCACTGGATCGAGATCACTCGCTAGTTCCATAAATCACTCGTCGAAACCGTTAAAATCACTTACGGTCAGTTTAACGTATTACTAACCGCTTGAATAGATTATTGGCCCAGTGTAAACCAGCCGTGAGTCGCTGAGAGTGCCGCGGGAGCAAGTATGACGCGGGCTGCCTGTTACTCGGTACATCAGCAGTCACATAACGAGCTGCATCGACGTGAGACGGCCGAAGACCAGCCCAACGCCGCAGAGAAGGGCGTCGGGGCGCTGGTGGTTACTCGTCGGGCGAGTGGGGAGCCCGTCAACGAGTACCAAGCGCAGTCGACGCCGGTGCTGCCACCAGCGTCACAGCTCGAGCACGGGTTCTGAGTCCAACTTCCGCGACCAGTGGCTCGCTGGACGAGTGACCGCCTGCGAAGCGAGTGCTGGGCATCGCCGACACGACAACCCGGTGGAACAGACTTCGAGCCAAGCAGTCACGAAAGGCTACTCGCTGTGCGAGTATTTGTGACTTCCAGACCAGAGTGCCGGGAGGACTACCCGGGCGATTGGAGCGGCCGGCGAGGTTGCTGGTTGGGATCCAGTCCTATCTGCCATCCACTCGTGGGGCGAGTGGCGTCCAAAGAGAGCAGTCCACTGGAGGGGTAATCGACGAGTCATGCCAGGGCTCGCCACGAACCACCGCTCTCTGGGCTCCAGTCTGCAGAGGTGGACGACGGCGGACGAGTCAGCTAGGAGCGGTGACTGTTCCTTCGTGCTCCGACAACGGACTCGCTTGGATGCACGAGTACTTGCCCTGAAATCTGCCGCATTTTACCGGCGGTGAGTGGTGAGTCCGTATATTAATCTGGATTCACAAATTAATGTTTACGTCCATCTGAGGCCAAGTTGTATCGTGTCTACAATCATTGCTAATTTAACGTAACAGTCGTCGTGGAACGTTGAATGCTGGAAGATAAACAATATTTAGTTTTCAAATAATATTGAGAAACTTTATAAATAAAGTTTGTTTGCGAAGCGGCTTAGTAACGCGTAAACCTTCCATTTGATGCAAATAAATTTCATTTGCATAGCCTTGCATAGGGATGCAAAAGTGACCCAAGTATCATTACAGAAAAACGTGGAAAGGTGTTTATCATAATAAACGGAAGGTAACTTTGTTCACAGGCATCCATGTCAATTGAAACCTCGCGCTTCAGAATCTACCCCAGATAGTTGTTTTCTTTTTCTTAATGAGTCAACGCTGTTTTCACTTTTAAGTTTTAAAAAAATATATGAATATAACCTTTAGTGCTTCTGCTAACCGACTGGCCGTATCGTCTTAACCCTATGATAGTAAATCTCAGAAACATGTTTCTTTTTTCTAAGAATCTTATGATAATTTAACTAGTAGAAAACGCGGTGCAAATCAAATGTCACTGCCTGCCCTCACCATAGGGTCGCACGCCCTGCCGACTCGACACACTCTCCGGCCTCCAACATGAGACGTGAGTGTTTGTTGAACTGTATTGTAAGACGACTTTTCGGAACATAGGAGTACGAATATAATATTGGTGGACTGTGTAGTGTCTTATTTAAATAAATATTATGTTTTAAAAATTTAGCATTTAAAATAAATAAGGTATTTTTTATTTGTTTAGCTTTTTGTCATTGTTTTGTTTTTTATGTGATTTTTTTTTCTTTTTAGTTATATGGAAAACGTACATAGTTCAAATACCGCACGTAGCATCAAGAGACATGTAGTAGTCACGTACGTGCTTGCTTTTGTGAGAGTTAAATTTCCTTGAAGACTTGGTGTGATTGGGTAAATGATGTAAAAATATAAACTAATGACTTGTTCAGATGCAGCAAGACGCTGGCGATAATGCTATATCATAACTTGATATTATAAAGATATAAAAATGAGTGAGTGCAACTAAAAACATTATGGGATTAGTACAGTACGGGTAAATTCAAACAGGATCAGACGTTCAATGGACTATCGAATGCTCTGCTCAAGCTTTAGTAAAAGCGAAGATCACTTTTAGAATTAGCAGGGTTAAAAACATTACACTTAGTGCACAGTTGGTTAAAAAGTCATCTACAGAAAAATCCCATTTTGGTGGTGTGCGGAAAATGATGGTGGTTAGAGTCAACTATAAAGTACATTTTAAACAAGGCATGCTGATTTAATTTTCTGCCAAACTGATGGTTTTAGTACTTATATAATTAGCAAGTAGAAGATAAAGGAGTCACAAATACCACGGACAATGTGGCATGCTGCCGGAATCTAAAAAAAAAAATGTTAGCTAGTGTTCTAGTACTTGCCAGAGATGTTTAACACTTAATCTCGGTCACGAGAAAATTCACGTGTTCTCATGTCGCAAATACATTTATAATACGAAACTTGGACACGAAATTTAACGCAGACCGTAAATACGCACAATATTTTTTCAGCTACATTTATTCACGCGAATCACACGTAGTTTCCGCACCCGCCGCTAGAATTCACTGCCGGAGCAGCTACGTCTACTATTGAATCATTCGATTTGCAGACATAAATGTTAAGAAAGAGCTCCGATAAAACGCGAAAAAGACTGGGGGGAAAATATTAAACCCCAGCTTTGGACTTGATTTTTGACAAGGAATTTTATTAAAATACTGCCATATTGTTCAAAATCATTAAACAGTTAATATTATAACATTTTCCTTTGGCATTGTGAACTTTGTTTCGCTCCATCCGCCACAGATGGCAGCACCGCGGTTCCATATTTACATCCCAATCGCGACATCACTCCTACCAAATGCCGAGAGCTAAGATGTTACCTACACATCAGAATAAAGACGTGCACTCACCGAGCACATCGCAGTGACTTGCAGTTCCGCGGCGCTGATCTGGATCGCGCGCTCTTGCGTCACAGTCCGGTGCGTTGCATCTCTGGGTCACAGTCCGTGCACCTCCTGATTTCCTTTATTTATTTTTCTGTTGTGGCAGTAAATGGTAGGTTAGTTTAGGTGTGTTACATAAATAAAATTCTCGCAAAAATTCGTTATTTTATTTCAGGAGGATAGACTTTCGCGTGTCTAGATGATTTAAATAAAACTTAACGTAAAGTTTGGTTATGTTCCTCGTTAATTTTTTTTTAATATAACCTCCACAAATACGAGTGTAAGTAAATAAGTATAAGAAATTCGTCTGGTAGCTCTTTTGTGCTGCTCACTGTAAATTGAATGTATTTTATACTGATGCAAGAAATATCGCGTGAGTTCGTTTCAGTCATTACAAGAGTGAACTAAATAAAAAAGAGAACTTATTTTTCGTGTTAAATTACTTTGCCTTCATAAACATGAATTTTTATGGCATAGTTACAATGTAATATTATTACTCTATTATGTATTTATAACATATTGTATCATAACTTGTTGGTTCCATAAAAGTTTTTCATTAACTTTTAAAAATATTGGTTGTCTCATCAGAAGTAAATATTAACATAAAATTATTTTTTTTTAATACAAGTAAATGAATTTTAGTTGCTTTCGTCATCTTGCATAAAACCGACACACAAATTGTCGGGAACAAAAAAATCGTAATGATTATTGTAATATCAAGCGTTTCATACACTGTGAGCCGTTAAGTACTATTCTTGAATTCAAGGTAAATGCTTAATACATATGTCGTGAGAGTAAGTTAATTTAATTTAAAAATATGTTAATTTGTCTGGGGCTATGGGATTTATGTTTTACAAGAATTAGTTGGTACATTGCATTTTTTTTATTAATTTTTAGTTATTTCGTTTCAAAAGTATCCCCAAGCTTAACTGCCTTTCCAGTCTTGTTGAAATTAAAACTTTCTTTTTCTTTTTTTGCTCATTCGAGATTGATATTAGGAAACAAAGTCTTATCCAGTTCAAAACGGAAGGGGGATCATATTTGGGATTCTACCTCTTTCATGGGGAAGGATAGTCTGTGGTGTCTTACGACAATAAACACTAACAAAAAGAAAATTATTTATAAAAAAAATATTAAACAATAGTTTGTGAGGATTGGTTAAAACATTTCTTAATACAGCCCTTCGGAAGGGGGTGGGCAGCTAGCTGTCCCCTTAGACCCTCCCCCTTTGAATAAGCCCTTGTGAAGGAATATTTCGAAATAGGGACTATGGAAGTAAAGTTCTATGCAGTTTCCCAGTCGCTTGAAAGGGTTAGTCGGAAACAGCACAGCAACTTGTAAACTGCCGGTCGCATATTTCCCACGCCTGAGAGAGACGGCAGCATGTCACGACGTGCGGAATAGCTGGCAGGTCGGCTGGCCGCTACAGTCGAGGCAGGAATTCCAGCCGTCCAGTGAGGTTGTGAGGGGCGGCGATCCAGCAGAGCGATAACACGCACTTGACAACTGAAAAGGTTCGTGCTACCACGCAGGGTGAAAACATTAGCTTCATAGCCAGAACGTGGAGTGTAGAGAAAATTCAGTGCTGTTCTGTTGTTCAGTTTTTTTTTAAATTGGAAATTTATTAATTGAGAATGTGGTTTTTCTAAAAGCAGCAGGGGCATTAGAAATAATATTTCACGTTTATAAACAACAAGTTCATCGTAATTTAATGTTGATGCTTTCTTCGTCTCCATGGCAACGATTTTTGAATTGTTGTGTATTTAAATCTTTATCTGACTACAAAAAGACTTTCCACGATGTGTTTAGCCCAAACAAGGCCGGGTACAACAGCTAGTTTATTTAAAAACGCTATAGATGCTCAGTGAAAAAGACGTTTAAAATTTCTCCCAGATGATAGATGCCTGTTACAGGTTGTTTTTTTTTTTTTGCAGACAATTTCAAGATGTTAACTTAATGATGGTCTCGTGTAAAGCGCCTCTCGTGATTTAATTCATCGGGATATTTTCTCAGTGGTCCTCCGGACAGATAATAAAATCTCGTAAATCTCTACCAAGGTTACAGTATTTTATTAATGGCTTCTGTTTTGTCAAAAGTCAAGGGAGTTACAAATGCGAAAAATAATTTGCAAATTTTGCGGATAGTGGAAACCGAAACTAGGCTGAAAGAGCAATCAAAGTCCTCGTGAGAAAGATCACAACTACGTACAACTCCTGCTGTTCGCTCGCTAACGACTTGAGTGTTCGTTATACAAGAGAAGTTGTGGGTAAGTTTTATAAAAATTTTAATAGAAGGATTGTTTCCTTTGAATAGACTGTGAGACACAATGAAAAAAATTTTTTTTTAATTCGAAAAGTAGTGCAATATTCATTAACATCAAATGTTTCTATTTTAGCTGATCACTGTGATAAATTCCCGTTACTATGTATTGTTTAAGTTTAACAATATTAATTAATCTTAACTGTACACCACAATTTATAGAAAACTTCGATTTGTTCTGATGGTTACGCATTAACTGTAATCCACCAAACAAAAATATTTCTATACAAATGTTTAATACTTACTTTGTCCCAAAAATTCAATACCTTTTGGCAGAAACATAGAGCTACGAGCTAAATGGTTGTTTGCATTTTTAACCTGCTTTGTACTTACGAAATATTATAAGACGAATTGTTATGTTTGTTTTCATGTTTATTTGTCAAATTCCAATTTATTAACACTTTAGTTACCGGTGATGAACTCTTTAGTATTACTGAGGTAGCGGAAGTCCCAAAAAAATGTTTCAATTATGACTTTGGCAACTACTCGTAGTTAAGCCAAAAAAAAGTAACGACTTTTGTTTATAAGTCCTGAATACTGCTTCACTTAAAAATAGTATACACGAAATTTTGTGGTTTATATAAATATTAAATATTGATCTAAACGTTGAAAATCGCCCTTTTCTACTGGCAGCCCGAGATTAGTAGAAAACATTTGATAACGTCACTGTTAAATCGGCGATCTCTGCTGTGAAACTCTCGACAGTAGTGTCGGCAGTATGAATAATGGTGTTTACTCTAGATATTGAACCGACCTTGTCTACATAGTTGGGAAAAACTGACACTGTTATAAAACAACCAATATTTTAATCTAATATAGTTTTTTACGCAACCACCGAATATCAACTTGGAGGGCAATTAATATGTCATATATTTTTCGTATAAAAATACTTTGAACGTTAACGTCGCCTCTTAATGACACCATTTTATGCCATCGTCTGCTACTGCTGAGTCTGTATTACCACCTGCACTGGAATAACTTCTTCAGCTCAAAGTACAGCCTCCAATCCAGTAGACAAAGCATCGTTTATCAGCTTCCGATCAGAGGCCTCGTCGATGATTTTACCATCACCTCGATCGATAAATTGGAAACAATGTTGCTGTTTACGAATAGAAAGGGTGTTTCCATTACCGGTGTAGCTTCAACCAAAGGCTCCTTTATTTCAAGACTGAGTCCAATGAGAAATTAGCCACGTCAGAATTCTTTCCACGCTAACACAACCAATTTTATCGAACAAGGAAATACTTTTCAGTAGTCAATTATGTTTGTGTTTAAAAAAAAATCTCATTCTAATTTCTAACAGAAGAAAAATTTATGTACTTTTAACAAAGATTCCTTTAGAAATCAGTTGCCAAGAAATAGTTTGTAATACTACAAGAAAGATATTGTAACTTTGTACAACACAAGGGTATGATTATTTTTGCATATATAATATTTTTCGTGATAATACTGGGTACTTCTTACGAAAATTGGCGAATAATTTTATATTATTACGATTTACCGGGTTCGTAAAGGATAGCCCAATATAATATTTTATTATACTACACAGTTTTATTGATGGCACTACTTAGGTTATGTCACTTACAATTAATCTTCTAAAATGGCAAATAATCAATTGCACTTTAAAAAATGTTGCTTCCCCAGTCACTCAGTTTCCACACACCACACACCTCACTAGGCCGCGCATCTGGCGCAACTCTCGCCGCAGCACCCCTCGTGGACCTCCGTCGCGGGTCTCCAACGCCGCACTCCGCCGCCGCCGTCGCAGCTCCCTTCGCCGAGATCCCACTCGACGCCTCGCTCGGAACTACGCCGCGCCCGCGACTCTATCGCCCGGAAAATCCCCCGCGGGAAAACTCCCGACTCCACTGAACTGACTCACTCACTGCCCTGGAACCTTCGTCCAAGGACTTCGCCACTCTGCCGCACCCTCGGCACTATCGCCCCGGAAAATCCGCCGCGGGAGAACTCCCGCCTGAACTCTTACTGATTCTGAGGCCGGCGTCCTCGTCTTATATATCAGCCCAGGCGCTTTCTAGAAATCACGAGCGCGGCTGGGGCCAGTCGCGTCATTACGCGCCGACCCGACGTCAGAAATCTCTCGAAACACGTGTCGGCGGCTCGCGTAACTCCGCAGCTGTCAGGTTTCGGATGTCAAACTAACAGCGCCGCGCGGTGAGCTGACGGCTGGAGGGAGGGGAAGCGGCGACCCAGGTGGGCGCGGAACGTCTCATGTTGCGCAGCCGCATGATGTCAGCCAGCTGTGCACCTGCACGTGTCGCGGCCTTGCTCACGTTCGTAACAAAATTTAATTGATGTTTCATTCAAAAAAATTTTTAACCACAGAAAAAATTATTAAATATTCTATAAATAGACTTTATTTGGTTTGATTATGGTTATTAATGTGCGCAGTTAATACTGTACAGCTATTCAGGGAATTTCACGAGTAACTTCAACTACTGGTGGTACTGTGGTACAACTCAAAGCCACAAATCCTTACCCAGTGTTTTGTAGAGATACAGTTTTTTTTTAATATACATGAACACATTTACGAATATCTGTAACATGTAGGTGGATGTTTCTGTTCTCTTTACAACCAAAAATAAAAAAAACGTTGACGGTGTACAGATAACACCAGTGCGCTCGGCGCGCGCGACCGGAACAGCGCAGTCGTGTTCGACCTCGTCCGCCCCGTGACCCCAGGATGCGGGGGGGGGGGGGGGGGGTACGTGCAGTCTCCCGCGCTCCGAGATGGACCTGCAGATACACCAACCTGCGGCCCGCGGGCAGAGCGACGCTCTGGATTATTAATCACGACCATTGTGCGCGGCTCTGGTGCTGGTCTCTCCCCATCGCCGTCGGCAACTCGCGGCCGGCTGCGACGGGCCAAGGTAACGAACCGCGACGCTGTCGCCGCGGACGTCAACTATTTGTCCTCGGCTCGGGATTGTCGTCTCGTTGACAGTCGGGTCACTGGAGGCTTAGCCCGCGGAGGATTGCCATGTCGATTTTTCATATCAAAATATTGCTTTTTTTTGTATCTATATTTTTAATATCGATATTTTGTCCCGATAACATGGAATTTTATTAATATATCAATTTTTTCCATAATTCGGAAAAAAAAATATAATCCTACATCGATTCTACGCCCTTACAGTAAATAAATCCATAATAGGCAACTAGAATTATATTCACCCTCAGTCTCAAGGGCATATAAAAAAATTATAAGTTTTCACTAGTCGAGAGGTTCATACAAGCAAAAGTATTCTTTTCTCAGCATGTTTTGTGACTTATTTTTCGCTCTACATCTTCAGGAGTCTGTGAAAACTAACAAATAAAACTTTAGCGAAAAAGAAACCATCGAAACATATAGAGAAGAGAATACTGAATAACAGTTACAAATTGAAAAAAATAACTTTCAGTTAAATTGACTTATGTTAGTTAAAACCAAAATTGTTTTAAGTAATTTTATTGTGAAAGCTAAGATACATAAAGAACTAAATATGACATACCTAAATATTATAATTTAATCTTAAGTAAAACCATTGTAAAATATCCATTAAATCAGTAATTTGCTAAATCTAAAATATTCATATTCTAAGCCTGAATGTAATTGGCATCGATATTATTCAAGCTAATCTTAAGACTGATATATCGATAAGCAGGAAAATTTCTCGTCAGTAAACTCAGGACAGTACGAGCCAAAAGGACGTGCGAAAACAATCGGCCGCCTGTAGTATCAACCATCACAACATTTTTCCTGAGGGTTGATTACGAACACGCAGTTTGCCATTCAGGATACGGTAAACAACGAAGTTCGTGGAGATTACCGCAGGAACAAGTTACGTGTGCACGAACACGACATGTTTCGTTAAACTCCGTTTGTTGATGACGTCGTGACGGTAGTCCCGAAACCTCTGATTATCAATACACATTTCGGACGGTATTTATCGCACCGGTGTTACGATTCATACCATGTTGGTGGTGTAAAATATTAAATAAATAAAAATTTTGCTATGTAAATTAACTATAATAAGTATGAAATAATGTAAAGTTTTACAAGCACGACTTTTTAAAAACAAAGTTGAGTGTGTAAAGGAGTCAAATCTATAGTAACTGAAGTTTAACGTAAATAATATTTTAGTTTAGTAACTGTTACTATAGTAGGTTGTTTATCTCTTTTTTATTAAGTTTTTAAATATCATACGCCCAAGATCATTTATGATTTCCGTCTACCTGACACTTAATTTCACTAAAAACTGTCTGAAATGCAGTGAAGATATTTTTTTTTTTTTCAATTCCTTACTCTGTTAAGGGGGGATGTGAGAGTATCTACGATCATGCACTATTACAACAACGTTGATCCGTACCATCACACGCTACCGTTTCTAACAACTTAGTTGTCGACGATACGCATACCCTAGAAAACAAAACCAAAAAAGATTTAAAAACCTCAATGTCTGTGTCGGACGTGCTCTGTTACCAAATAGCTTCACCCGTGTTGGAATCGCACTTCCTTTCAAGTTTACTCTTACGGTAACTAAATTCATTAACTAAACAGATTGTTTAGTTTGTTTTTTGGTAAATCAATTTTTATTTTCAGCAAAAATTTTTTCACTCAATTGCAAATACATGGTTTTATGTCAATCTGAATAAGTTCCTATCGTCGTAAGCCAAGATCGGTAGGCCTATACGATAATGTATTTGTTGAAACTGCCTTACAAAAAAGTCTAATTTAATAATTTTTAATTGAGTTCATCTGAACAAAATATAAAATGACAATATTTAACGAGTTTTTTTTAAGTATTAAATGTTTTAAACTTCATCACGTTCACTGCAAATTTATCTATCTACTGTTATTTATTAAGCAGAGCTTAAAAAAAAATCATATTCATAGCAGGCCATGCATATGACAGTGTGAAATCGGTTTATAATTTAATTTTGTATATTTTAATTTAGCCAATGAAATTTAACGATGAATCTCTGATCTAATATATTTAATTATGATTCTAATGCGACAGCTGACGTTACTGGCCAAGCTATCGAGTGACTGGGAATATGATCGTATACAAGGCATCGTTTTACATAAATAAGTTAAATATAGTTAGCAAATATTTAAACGTGGTTATATTATATAAGAAATTACAAATAAATATAAATTCGCTTTTGCTAATCGATATTAACTGTAGAAGAAAGAAAAATTATTTATGTGACGTGATGATTGTTTTTTGAGGTTTTGTGTTCCAGGCGAAGACGTCCCCAAGTATTCCCGAGACGTACCATATGGATTTAGAGCCACCAGTCTCAAAACACGGTTTTTTTTAGCTTCATAAAGAGGTGGCCCTAATACAAAAAATATATATATTAAATGAAACCTGGCCACACAAACCTACGATTAATATCTTTAAAAATTTCACAGATAATTTTTAGTTTTGTCTTAGAATAGGCTATCTATAAACAGAATTTGTTTTGATGTCAAAAAACTCATCTTAATCAGAAATACTCTACTTTACTCCTTAAAACCTTTTTGCGCCTACATAATACGGTCTTGACGTAAATTTCAGCTGTGTCAATCGCTATTGTGAAACTAAAATTCAAGCCATAATTTTTTTTAAAAACTTTATTTGCAGACCTGCTTTTTTGAGGAAATTATGTCGAGATGTAAAAGACTACACAGAAAAAGCATCTGGCTGGAAGCTGACAGGTGGACGGACTGGAGTTTAGAATTAGTCATTTCGACCCATTACAGAAGTAGATGTATAATAGACTGCTTAATGTAGAATGCTTACATGTAGTTGATTAGACTTTATGTAATAAATTATGTTTGTAAGATAATTATTTTTTTTTCTTGTAATCTCATGTAAAATTGGACCTACACATTTAATTTTACAGGCCGAAAAGTATTAAGTATTTTATTCGTGTACCAGTTATAAAACCGAAAATGTAAATCGATCAAGTTAGCCAATATATTAATACAGAGTTTTTAATGTTTTTGGAAAAAATATCCGAATTTTTTTGTATGATAATTACAAAATTTCAAGATGACGTCTTGGGTGGCCGATAATATAGTGGACGCTACGATAGTTGAGTGTCTATTGATTGACACTCAACAGTGTGCTCTAACGAGTAAAAAATATACCAAGATGATGAGTTTACACTTTAGCAGATGTAAATGAGATGACGCCGGGGTCAAGCTCATCCAAGAATGATGCCGTGACATTCCGTTGGTTGAGAGTAACATATGCCTTGGTATTATTCAGTCTGTTTAGTGTAATTGTTTGTAGAATGTTACTGATTATTTTCACAATTATTTTCTCCGAGGATCGTACTGAAGCCTCCAAATTTCAGTTTTAATTAAGTATTTTAATATATTTTTTCTCTATTTTATAATTCTAATAAAAATTTTGTAAAATTTCTCTTAGGAGGATCCAACCGAGAACTCCGTACTTGAGTAAGAATGTCTTATTAAATTATTTAATGATTTTACAAAAATATTTTGTTGAGCTTTTAAGTAAAAAAAAATTATTCGTGGTGTTGTATTACACACTAGGTATTATATTTTAATCTTGATGAGGGTTAAAGGTCCCAATATTAGCTTGGCATTTTTATTATTTATTTTTAAGGTGTCTTAAGCCACTTTTAGGACTTTACAAGCCACCGGCATATTGATGGATTAAAACACGAAATTTTACCTCAAAACGGCCACTTGTTTCTCTTAAAAGCGAAATTTTTTGTAATTTTGAGGATTTTTGTATCCTTTTAAAGAAATTTTGAGGAATCGTTCCCTAAAAATCGTAAATGGTGGCCGGTCATTCACCTGCACCACGCACCTGATCCTTAATCCTGTCCCCGTATTCACAATTTCCTGCTACTAACAATTAAATTTATATGACATTTATGCCGAGTAGGATAAATTGAGGTATATAATTTACTGACTATTTATTTTTATAAATGTTTGTTTACGCAGTTCAATGGACCATTTTTAAAATCATATATGTTTCGTTCATTTGATACGTACGTAAAGATTGTTAGAAAATTACACTTAACTTAAATAAGTATTTCTTTTGAAATAGATTTTTTTTAATGACGTTTTGTTTTCCTGACCATGCTATCAGTTACAAAAGGTTCAGAAAAAAAAATCTCATTTACAGCGGACCGGATAGGGTGAGGAGTAGGGTGGTGAAGATGTCAGCCTTCAGCAAGGTTCAGTAATTCTTGAACACAGATGGGTTATTGGCACTGTTTAGAGCCCGTTTTAATTATAGGACGTCCTGGATAGAACAGCACGACTCGGAACCATAAGTATATAGTGCGGACCATAAGTATATAGTGCGGACCATAAGTATATAGTGCGGACCATAAGTATATAGTGCGGACCATAAGTATATAGTGCGGACCATAAGTATATAGTGCGGACCATAAGTATATAGTGCGGACCATAAGTATATAGTGCGGACCATAAGTATATAGTGCGGACCATAAGTATATAGTGCGGACCATAAGTATATAGTGCGGACCATAAGTATATAGTGCGGACCATAAGTATATAGTGCGGACCATAAGTATATAGTGCGGACCATAAGTATATAGTGCGGACCATAAGTATATAGTGCGGACCATAAGTATATAGTGCGGACCATAAGTATATAGTGCGGACCATAAGTATATAGTGCGGACCATAAGTATATAGTGCGGACCATAAGTATATAGTGCGGACCATAAGTATATAGTGCGGACCATAAGTATATAGTGCGGACCATAAGTATATAGTGCGGACCATAAGTATATAGTGCGGACCATAAGTATATAGTGCGGACCATAAGTATATAGTGCGGACCATAAGTATATAGTGCGGACCATAAGTATATAGTGCGGACCATAAGTATATAGTGCGGACCATAAGTATATAGTGCGGACCATAAGTATATAGTGCGGACCAAAAGTCTCGAGAGTCGTCAGTAGGAGTAGCGTGATGGGAGAGTTGGAAAGGACGGGGGAGAAGGGAAAGCCAGTACTTATAACTAAGGCTTGGCCCAGAAGGTTAAAAAATATCCTCAGGCGTGGCACATTTCTCGGAGTGCGACACCCGTTCAAAAGGACCCCGCCTACCTGGACACACGTGCAGTGTGCAGAAATTCAGATGAAACCACGCAACTTAATAACTGCTCAAGATATTCGAGTGGTGTCAGTTTACTAAAAGCATTTATTGATGCGCGGATGGCTGATGAGTAGTTCTGTTTCCGTATACCGTTTTAAAAATGTATTTTTAAAACAGTCAATATTGTTATAAACGCGTGTTTTCAGAATACATTTTAGGCATGAAACATACGCTACACATTTTTAGAAAGAACTCAACGGACGTGTATTTACAGCTTTATATTCATTTCTCCGCCGTCTAATGTTATGGTTATCTACTACTTGAATCTCACAGTTGTCATGTGCACGATTAAATACTGTGAGCCAGTTCAGAGCCTTGCGCTTAGAGACGACACAACATTAGAAGCACCAGCGAGTGTCGCACTTATCATCCAGCCTCGCTAACACAGATACGTCCCTGACTAAACGGGGGCCTCGACGATCGATACGTGTATACATCACCAGCGTATATTTACGATAATTAGTGTTTTTAGAAGAGTTGACTTGTAACCGGGCTGTGTCGGTGCCGCCTCCACCTTTTGCTTGGCTTTGCCTGTCCGTTCCGAGCAACGCGTTCCCATCGAATACGGAGTCCAGCAGGCTGATACGAGCACTCGCGGAGACCTGCGACATTCTCCACTGACAACACGTACCGCATTCCGTGATTACGAACCAACACGCGGTGTGTGTTTCGTTATGGTCCGCGAGATTTGTGAGCCACGGTCTGAATCAGCGACGTCAAAGGGCCAACAAGCACTGAATAATTAACGTGTGCGTTAAATAAACTGGTTTTTTTAGTGAATATATGAAAAAATATATATTTATTGATAAATTAAATATACTTTTTCTAGATATTATATTTATTTCAAGTATTTATAACTATCGGTGATGTGTTTGATGATTATTTAATTTAAAGATGGAATAAAATAAATTTGTGTCGTCAATGTTTCAATAACTGAGCATTTCCATAGAAAACATAAAACAATAGATAAAAATACTATCGTAAAAGTTCCTAACCTCAACTTACTTTTACGTTAAACCTCATTGTAAATAAGTTTGGCTCTTTAACAGTCCCAGTTATGAAAAAAAAAATTCGTGTCGCTCAAATTTCACATAATTTAATACTTATTATAGTTAAATTACATCGCTAACCACTTATTCGTTTCACACCACAAATTGACACACAAGTTCATAACGTAGAACTGGAGCGATAAATACCGGCCTAAATGTGTGATCATACTCAAAGATTGCGGTATAAAGCATTGCGGTATAAAGCGTACTGCCCGAACGTCATCAGTAGTCGGAGTTATAACAAATATTGTTGTGTTCGTGATCACGCGGCTTTTTTCCTGCAGAAATCTCCACGGCCTTCGATGTTTACCGTGTCTTGTATCGCAAATGTGTGTTCATAATCGCGCGCAAGTAGTTCGACCCGCGCTGTATACGTAACTTTGCCTTCTCTATGCGTGCATTGTGTGCGAGGTCTGCAGGACACCCTCGGCTACCTAGGGCTTTTTTTTTTACCAAAGCCCCGCAGGCAGGGATGGGCGAAGCGTCGACAGCAGACCGGCCTTTTGTGTGAGGAGAGAGGGGGTCTCCCTCCCCCCTGGTAGCGCCAGCTCTACGCCCGCGGGGCGCAAACTCATCAATTAGCCCGGCAGACTCACCCCCTTTGCTCGTCTAGATAATAACCCGCTCGGCTGTAGCACGGCTGTCCTCCCACTGACTCCCCTTCCCTCCGCCCGTCAAACACTCGAACACAAGGTACCTCCCCGCTGCCCGCACCGAACACTGCCCTCCTAGTCCAGCACACCAGTAGCCCCGCCGTAGTACGGTACACTCTGGGACGCTCGGGCCGATCTTGCGACCCAACTAATTTATCTAGATTCTTTACAATCACACCCGTCTTTAAGTTCGAAGCATAAGAAAACAATTGTGTGCGGCTACGTCGGGAGACAAGGCCGTTGGTTTAGCGGGAAACGTCTGTGCCAGCGAGTCGCTCTTGGTGTAATCTTCACTCGACATGTCCACTGGTGCAGCACAACAGCGGTGGAGGCGCTCGCAGAGTCGGCATGGTTCACTGAGCGAGCCGTGACAGCTTCGCGCCGCTCCAGAGACACTGGCCTTCCTTAGCCGCCTCTTCCCAACCATAGGCGTGGTTTATATTTCCGGCTGGCTCTTGCAGGGCTGTATTTGTATACTTTTCATAGGCTTACTTCACATTTTTGCTTTTAAATGTTGTCCAAAATACACTATATTTGGCTTAAATAGAGCGATCTAAATTAACTCCATACACAAGCAATGAGTCACCGCGCTATCACGTCTGAATCGTGAGCCGCACTGAGTAGAAAGGAGCGAGAGCGCCTGTTTTGATCAATCAGCGCGGTTCCCCTTATCCGCCAACCCGCCAGCCAGCGACGTAAATACCAATTATAAATAATGTATTTTAATTTATTTCATTTCATGTTTAATGTGCTATCGCAAATACAAATACAGTTAATATCTGAAAGTTATAATAAAACGTCTCAAACTTTTTATATCCACGAAGTGGCATTCTTATGGCAATACCCCACTCACTTTTTTTTTTTTTTCAAAAAAAATTTTTACTCCATTTTGCACTTAATATTCAAAGACAGTTCAATTTGTTTTTTTGTAAAAATGTTTGGTTTTGATTTTTTTGTGCTACTTTAATGTTTGTAGGTTTTTTAATTTAAGTATCTGCTATTAGATATCAGATAAAACCATTCTTTGATAACGATGTTTCAATACGTCAGAAAGGAGTTAAAATAAATTTTAAGGGGGCTATTATTGTTATTTTTTAAATTCTAACTTCCCGTTCAACTGTGAGGTATTCCGCACCACTGAAACCTTTGTTCAGCCGCCTTCCCCGCAATTCGAAGCTTGCTCCGCCGCTGAGGCAGAAGGGAACCGCAGGAAAAGAATGCGAGTGTCACGAGATGCTGGAGAGTTGAATGCAAGGGAGGCGAGTATCTCGCTTGACTGCGGGGAGTTCATTGTCACGGGCCTCGGAGATAATGACACTAATAATTACTCGTTTCTTTCCAGGAACTCTCTGCGGGCCAACCAAAAAAGAATTGTTGGTGATGGATAAATGACTCCCAATTAACTACGTAATGCGCAATAGGGGTAAAAAAAAAAAAAAGAACAACCGACTTCAAGAACATGGTGCGGCGGAAGTTTGGAACGCATTCGTGTAATTACAAGATGTTGACGCATAAAGAGAATGGAATAAATACTTTCACATTCATGTTCAATCTGCAGGCTGACAATTATCTTCACTGGAAAGCCATTTTGAAAATGTATTTAAACAAACATTTCTTAAACAATGTCTCATTGGTCAAACCCTTAAAATACTTATTTTTAATTCACTTCAAATTCTGTCGTTATCTCTCTTCGTCGCATTGGGATATTCTAGGAACGTGCTGTTGAAAAAAATTTAGTTTTCAGGTTCAAGTGTAACTTATCATGAATCCGAACTTGATCAACGTGGTGAAAGATAGGTACAATATTAAAACTTTTAAAAATTCATTTTTAAAAAAGCAAAGCCTACAAACTCCTAAAATGGCCTTAAAATTTATGTTTAACTTAACAGAAAGTAACTTTAAAAAAATTTCAGAATGGTGGTTTTAGGTATTTGACTTAATGCTTACTTATTACATTTACTTTAGTATTGACAAGAAAATGTTTAATTATTGCAAGAAAGTATAATATAAGACGTGTTTTTTTTTCGTACCAAACCAAATGGTAAAATTATTTTAATAAAACGTACTGTGCTCAATTTTCATCATGCAGCCTATGCATGTGGTTGGTAGATTTAAGAGACGAAATTTTTACCTGCTACAAGATTCAAACAGACCTCTTTTTTTTCAATATTTAGAAAACACCTTCAAAACTATCTATACCCTGCATTATTGAATATCGAATATTTCACAGGAAAAAATAATTAATTCAGAAAATCACTACCAACTTCAGGCGTTACATTAAATTATAAGATACGCCATGACAGTGTCAAATTTTTAGTAATAAAATATAGAAAATAAAAGCAATTTAAAAACTTATGAATTCCAGATGGCGTCTATTATTTTCGCTCTCTCCTCCTCAAATGATGTTCATGAAAAGATGCCACAAAGACTGCTTGAATAGTTTATAACTGACACAATTCCGTCTGAAACCCCGATCGCTCTTAAAGACGAAGATATCGATGAGACGTTAAGGCCTAATTCAACCATTTGGTTTTAATCTCTGCGCTATGTTTGGCAGCCAATTAGGTAGCCCTTTTAAGAGTGTTGTATTGTCCTGTTTTGAATGAAAAAAAAAGAAACACTGTGGTCTTCATACAATCGCTTGAATACTATTGTAGATAACTGCAACGATATTTTTTCGAACGGTGATATGTGTGTGTACGTGTATATGAACGACGAAAACTCTCAACTTTGCGCATTACTTCCAGTTAACTAGGAAATAAGCATTTGAAAATAAAACCATAGCAGGTTAGGCCATCGTTTTATAACCAAACCATGTAAACAAATGGGTATGGACACAGTAACGAGTTTCATTCGGTTTGCAGAAAGCTACTGATAGGATTCGCTTGTGACTCCACGCGGAAAAAGGCGTTATTTTGTACGTTTCGGGCTACAATAGTTTACCTTGAACTCTGCAAAACACTTTCAAGAGGGCGGATGACTACATGGTCTACTTTCACACTTGCACTATGTGCAACTTTGCCTCTGTAGCTGACGAGCGAAAGAATTTCGTTCTAGTGCAATAACTTTAGACATCATTTTGTGACGACGTGGTTTAAAGGGATAATGTATATCATAAGGTCGGGTACACACTGCATAATGCACGACACGACACGACGCGATATTTTGTCTGACAGCAGTTGACTTCCCTGTATTTATATAAAAGCATTGCATACAGAATTATAACGCGGCACGACGCCACAAAACTGTCGCGATCGGACACGAGGCGACAACATCGAATGGCTGCTTCCAACGTCGTCGCGAGCAGACTGTCTGATGGCTGCAGTGTTCTACGCATGCGCGAGTATAACATTTGTCAACAAAGGCATGCCGTAGTGTGTTTATATCTCTGACTTTGTTATTTGAGTAAATATTCACTTGTAAAGTATTTTTAATTGATTTTTCTTATAATAGACCTGGATACAGATTGATTGGTATGTTCTTTTTAGTACAGGAAAAACCTATGTTATATTGCCCATCTTTGAAGGAGTTTGTCAATTTGATTTTAAGAATCTGTGGGAAATTAATAACGTAATGAAAATGCGATATTAAGCTGTCGTGAGACATCGTGTGGCGTCGCAACGTGTCGCATCGCCTTTTGTCTGATACAATGTGCGCCCAACATAACAGAGTAAGGACCTGCCAAATTCGAGTTATTATTTGGCGATTGTCTCTAATGCAACTGCTCCTAAACTTGAGTGACCCTCGTCTTTTTATCCCGGGTTATTCGACACGCCCTGGAAGACTAGAAGACAATGAAGAGCACCTATAAAAAAACACCCGATCGAATCACGCGTGACTCGGAAAGAAGGCGAGATATGACAGCGGCCAATGAAAACAAGACATCGACTTGATCATGCACACGTCCGATGAGTTTAACCTGGCTTCATAAAATAACGTGAATTTTTCAGGGTTCTACATCAGAGTAAAGAAGTAAGTATTATGTCAGCTTCATGTTTCATAGTTAATGCTTTGTTTCTCCACAAACTACGCCTAAAAACACCTTTGGAAATACAATTTTTGGACATTGATTTTCTAGCTTAAACTACAAATTTGAGTAAAATAAACGTAGATACAACCTTAGACGCATGAAATTTTTCCTGATTAAAAAGTTATTTTTTATCTCAGTTAACTCTGTTTAAGTTGCGGAAATTAGAAATGCCTAAAGGGAATACAATGTTTGGCCTCCCAGAACTAATGAAGGCACTGGCTCATGCACCATATTGGTTTATTGAATTTCTGAGACGTTATTTTTAATACAGTTATTACGGATGCTCCATCATATGGACTAAGCATAGCATATTATTGTTATGTTGCAAATGCTATCGCCATATCTATGAGACACGCTAAATGCTATTTACAAAAGTCGAGCAAGTATTCATAATAAACCCTTCATGTTTGACTAGTTTCGTAATGGTAACATTTTAATAGGTGGTTTATTAATAAATCTTATATAACTTAAATAGTTTTATTTAAAAAATTTATATATGATCACAAAAATCTAAAATCAGCAACGAAAACTATTGGGTAGATGGCCGAGCCTTAAGTTTTCAATCGCCATGATGGATTTGTAGGTTTAACGCAATTGCAGACTTTCATGGAGATATATTTCATAAATGTGATTACAGAAGCAGTTCGGCGTGTTCCACCCAACTGTGGAACGCCAGAAAATAAACATTTAGTAAGTGACCACGATTTAATTAAGAATATTAGCCCGACACTATATTTTTTTAACAGCGAAAGAAAAGTAACGTAATTTTGATGACAAAATATTACTGCAGAAAATAAAATGCAAATCCTGTAGAGTGAAACTACCGAGAAAAAGTGTCATAGATGAAGAATAATAGCGTGAAAATCAACTGCGGCCTCCTAGCACCTTAGAGAAGTGCTGAGTTTACTGCCAAATAAAATTCTCGAAATCACAAAAAAACAAATGGTTTAGCAAGTTTACATTTTTTCATGTAACTTTCAAAAACAATTACAATTTTTTGTAATTTTACGCAAATCTTTCTAGATAACCTAATTATGTTGCAGGTTTCGACAAAAAAACACGAAAGTATACATAAAATTAAATTTTTTAACACGATAAATCACGTATTTGTTTATGTATGCAAAATTACACATACCACAAGAGTTAAATAAATAAATACATATTTTTCAATAATTGTACTGTTAAAATTATTTACGTATAACGTTGGTTACAAATTATCCAGAAATCTTCGTAAATTAAGGGACAATGAGTTTACTTACTTTGACCATTAATATAAAATAATATTCTTGGTATATTAACAAAACATTCAAGAACTGCTTATGTTTACAAAAAATAGTGCGTGGAGTTCCTCCGTGTGGAAGAAGTGAAACTTTGTAATGTGGAAATGAAAATAGGAAGGGGTAGAAATTGATTTTTAGTGAAATCATATTGTTTCTTTAAGACAAAATTTAATAACATTAGCATTGTAAATGTTGTATTTTCGACGATTTTAACGAAGATAGAAAATGGAGATCGATTGGATGATGTCAAACTTGCACTAGAAATATTGAAAAAATATAACTGGCCTGTAAAAGGTATACTACGCGCATGCGTTTGAGTGCCACGCATTCACTTTCGCTCTGTCTCTTTCTATTCCCCCTCCCCAGGAGCGTTGAACGTTTAACGTAACAGTGCTTTCATACCCCCTCCATGGTAGCGTTAAACCTTTAACGGAACCTGGTTGGCAGTCGCATTAGAAGTTTCACTTCAAAAAAGAACACTCTTCTTTCATACACGTGTGCGATTACCTTTGTTAAGGACGAAACATACAAAGTGGAAATAGAAATAAGGCGTAGTATCTCGATGAAAAGTCCGTAAATTTACTGTAATTTCTAACAGTGTAGTTATTAGCACGCTTGCCAGTTGTGTGGTCATCCTACGTCCGCTCGCGACGTCAGCTTTTTTTAATAAACATAGCGGCCCCTTCGACTGGTTACTGGCCTGCCACAAGGCGGTTTATTGCTTCACCCATTAATGCCCTGGGTTGACCTAATTTGTGCACTGAAACATTTAATAAGTATTTAGCTACGATAAAAAAAAATTAGTAAACAAAATAAAAACACACGATTTTTTTTACATGTGTGGCACACTATCGCTACTAATACACTGACATATGGGTCCACAGTTTTGTAGCCGTAGGCAGCACCAATTCTCACACAGAAGAAATTGATTGCAGGTGTTTTAACAGCTCACCTTGCTTCGCCCAAAAAAACACATACTGCCTTCACTGAGATTTCACAGTGTTGGCAGCCCTGTGCGGAACTCCTGCCCGGACTGGCTGCGCTGCCCTGCCCCGCGGCCAACCGGCAGGCGATATTAATGGACGCTTAAAACTGGCCGGCAGAGCTTGCTCGCCGATACTTGCGGAGAGAGGAAGGGGGGGTGTTGAAGGGGTATCACGTTCTTCCGTGCCGACAGACCAACCTGTCAGCCGCGAGCTCGCAAACCAACCAATGCATCGTTCTGCAAGAAATAAAAAGCAAAAACAAATCAAGTATTATCGTTGTTACTCGGAGGATTCAAGGTACCTACGCAGGTCCCACAAAAAAGGTTATGTTCATCAGTAAATTTTGGTTATTTACTTCAGGTAGAAATTACCTTATAACTTTAATAACTAAGTAAATAATTAATCATTCCTAATTTGAATCAATATGATCTCAACTTAGAGCTCTAGAAAATCTCAACTCAGTAGAAATTATATATTTATTTAAGGTTTTTGAAATAATATATTTTGAATACATGTTTGTAAACTTGTACTAACCTGTATTCAGTAAGAATATTGTGTTTTTAATCGTGATTAGTAAAGAAAGTTACCTAAACGAAAAGCAGTTCAGAGGAAAATTTCGTATCGCCTTTAATTTGTTTTTCGTGAAATTTGCCAACAAGGTGACAGAAGACATTAAATAGGAGATACAGAATCTATTTGATACAGCAGTAATATCTTCATAACGCGCAGGCAAAAAGGGAATATGCCACACGCTCGTACGGGAGGAAGAGGCCGTGATTGTATTTATTTTGTGAATGAAAACTAGTTTAAAATAATCTGAAGTTAATTTATATATATATTTTTTTTTTTTAGGTGTCACAGAATAGAGATGTCACAGGTGTTACAATTGAAGCCAAAGGTAGCCAAATGTAGCCAAATGTAGCAGAGGAAGCCATATGCATCCAGTTGGAGCCAAATACAGTAGGAGTAGTTGGAGCCAAATGCAGTTGTATCAATTTGAGCATTTGGAGCAATTGAAGCCGTTGGAGCCAAATGCAGTAGGAGCAATTTGAGCAGTTGGAGCAAATGGAGCAGTTGGAGCCAAATGCAGTAGGAGCAATTAGAGCTGTTGGAGCCAAATGCAGTTGGATAAATTGGAGCATTTGGAGCAATTATAGCAGTTTGAGTCAAATGCAGCCAAATGCAGATGGAGCAAATACTTTTTTTAAAAAAAAAGTAATCATGGTGTTACTTGGTTAACAGGTATACTAATACATAATTGCTGTTAAAATAAATCGTTTTAGCTGTAACCAGTTTATCGTAATTTCGAGGTTAATATATAGGCGTCGTTTAGGTCAAGTTAATACGCTTCACTTGGGTCAAGTTGATACGGAGTATTAACTAACCCATAAGAGTTGTGAATTAATTAAATTTTTTTCAGAAATGCCGAGGAACTACAAGAAAAAACTATCAGTGGAGAAACACCCATTGAAATGTTCAAAATAGTTTATGCCGAAATTGAAAATGGCAGAAATTATCTTACGGCAGCTGCAAACACGTTCTCTATACATAAAATTACTTCTGAGGTATAAAAATGAAATTTAAAAAATCACAAAAACAAGTGAGAATGTTTATGTTAAAACGGGGTATTCTAAAATCGGCAGAATTTAAATGATGATATCAGATAGAACTTAATAAATACATTCTAATGCACTCAAAAAGATATTGCGGATTGAATCACAGAATATAAGAGAAATTGCTTGTTGAGTTGTCGCTAGCGAGTCATACTAACGTGCTTGTTTCTTAGTACGTTATCACTCAGTACATTCCAATCTTTCTTCACAAAAGCCAGAAGTGACTAGTCTCGGCCAGCCACCAGTTTTAACAGGCACAATGTTTTTTTTTCTGAAAATATGAAAACTGTTTAAATTTTTTTTTTTTTTTTCAAATTAAAGATGTGTGGAATATGGCTTAGCGTGTAGTGAAAACTGCTCAACCGACTCGGTAAAAATTTAATGTCGCTTATAAGGAGATAGCCAAGACGGAAAAACTACTTTAGCTACACTGTTAGAAATTACAGAAAATTTACGGGATTTCCAACGAAGAAACTACCTTAAATAAAAATATCTTCGTAATTTCAAATAACTGTATCTTAGTGAAAACTACGCTGTAGTCTGACTTTGTAGTTCCGAGCTTCGATGTAAGCAGGAAAAACAGGCTAGTGCGAGGAAGAATGGAGTTCTTGCTGTTGACTTAACAAGTTTTCGAATGTTTTTGTGATTATACTAAGATTACTCTCACGGATTCATGTTATATTCAAGTGCAATCAGTACCCGTAAAATTACGAAGTTAACAGTACATTTATAAGAAGGTGAACAATTTTAACAGTGTGGGCGATTAAAACTAATACAATTGCACCAGTATTAAGTGTGAGATTGGAAACTCAATTCCACCACTTTGAATTTTTCCTAGGGTGTCCTATTAGAGTCTTTTTTTTTAAGAATGGACCACCAGTTATATTGGAACGGCACGCTTCTCTGGTTGGATGACTGGGAGGTCGTTTCCGATGTTTATGAAGCACTTTCATGGCCATGTAGAGTCACCGCTGAAACAACCCTAACTCATCTTGCTTGTTAACCACGACTCATAATTGTCAAATCAAGTCTTAAATTTCTGCCAGAACAACCGGGTGTGTCTAAGATAGGTGGATCAATCTATTAAAGAAGAAAAAGCAAAAATTAGATTATTCAAATCAAACAGTTGTAAAAATTAATATTGCCATTAACAAACTCAGCAAGCAAGGCAAAGGAGAAAAAGTGTAAAGATTGAAATCTAAAAAGAAACATAAGGAAACTGTATCGGCTTCTGACGAAGATAAATATTCGTTTTGTATATGTTTAAAAACTTAAACTGTCTAAAAACTTTATCTTTTTTATATACATTATCCAAACCTAACCAAGTGTATATCGTTTAGAAGATAGCTCTACTTACACTTGTATTAACATGCAATCATATTTGAACATGAGTCCAAAAGAATATTTTGGTGTATTGACAAAACATTACAAAAACTGGTTGAGTATACAGTAAAACAATCTTCTTTTGTCCAAGTGTGTATTTACCTTTGTTTATAACGAAACATACAACTCGGAAGTCGAAATAGGGCGTAGTTTCTACGAAGATTCAGTTATTTGAAATTACGAAGAATATTAGTTAAATTCTTAGTTGAAAAGTCTGTAAATTTACTGTAATTTCTAACAGTGTAGTTGAAAAAAACAGTCAACCACGAAACACAGACAATGCTAAAAAGATTTAACAAACAGCTGGTCTGGCAATCTTTTTTTCCGCGAGAAGTACCTACATGGCCCCAACAGTTAATTCCATCATGGCCGGTGTTACATGAATATTAAATACAGCTAGAGAAAACTAGTAATATATATATATTTTTAATAGTTCCACGCCTGTAACGGAATGAAAAATAGATTCCTCCGAGAGGTATGTAAAGAGGAAACTGTGTGGACGAGGACCTAGGACTCGTGTCTGGCCAGTTTATAACTTCCTCGGTTTTCATTAGGATGAACTCGATGAGCAGACGCCAAGGGGCACCGGAAAAAAAAAAAAGAAAACAGGGGAAAAAACAGTGCTCATTAGTTGAAGAGGGAAGGGGGTCAAAACCATCAAAATGTTTCACTGTCTCGCCCTGCTTTTTTGGAGGACGAACAGGGGGGGGGGGGTGAGGGGGTAGAGTCACTTCCGCGGACGAGCCGTCGTCTGCCCGCGGAACAAAGGCCCGGGCGAGAGAAGCTCCAAAGATAACGGCGGTGCCTGCCCGTGAGCTGGTTTTGCTAATTGGGTAGCGTCGGCGACCTCCGTCGTAAATAATACGTCCTCTCCTCGGCGGTCAGCCCCGGCGAGGCCTCGCGCTACACCTCTCTCCCAATACAAGGCTGGCCACAAGGAACCTTCTCCAGGGAACCAGCACGTGAAACAAACCTTTGACAAACTCGTACAGAGACGAATTTTGGCACGGACACGCAGTTAAACACCCTTAACAACAGACCCTTTTTTATTTTGCGTTAACACGTCTAGACTCTCGATGCTTGCTTCTTCCAAACGCAATTACAACCGTAAAGACTATCAGCATTTTTCACGAAAAAAAAAATCTCAACGCTCACTAAGACTGCAATGAAGTATGCTCGCACTAGCGGTTTCTCCCTTGAGATTGGCGGCCGTCTGCAAGAGAAGCCATTGCTAGAGACCCGTGAATTTCCCGGATTCAATGACCTCCAGGATAGACTCCAATATCCTCTACACACTCGGGTAAATGCCAACTGTTCATTGGCTGTTGACTTGTGAGTCGTCTCGACTGGGTGGCCTGTGATTCGACATTTCTATGAGTGAGGGTCTCTAATTGGCCCTCAGTCCTCCAGATTAACAGAGAACCAATGACAGAAGCAGCACTAAGGTATAATTATTTGAATTTTAGCATAACACGAAATGAATCCGCGAAATTCACGGGTCTCTAGTCATTGCTTGATTGACTGGGTCATTCGGGACGCGTTTGCTTCCGCACAGAGTGTGTGCCGACATTACACTTGTACGAGAAAAAGAAACTCGACCAATCACGGAACACAGACGATCCCAGAGTGTTATTTACACACTACTAGTCTCGAAATATATATTTTTTTTTTGCGAAAAGTACACGCCCTTAACTATAGAGCATCCCACTCTCATATTGCAGTGTGGAAGTATTTGGACGCTTTCTCTCTCTTTCTAACAAGCTCTGACGGCTTTTAGCGCTGTCCTTGTTTCTTTGTGCGCTGTTGCCATACATCATGCTAATTTTAAATTGTATTTTTTTTTTCAAAGCATTTTTTTTTGCATATTGTATAGCATCAAGATACTCATCAGGCGATACCTATATATTGTAACGAACGTGAGCAAGGCCACGTCACGCGCAGGTGCAGAGCTAGCTGGGCTGCATCACATGCCGCCGTAACATGAGATGTGCAGTGCGCACCTGGGTCGCCGCTTTATCTCCCTCCAGCCCTCCGCTCCCCCCGCGCGTCACTGTTAGTTTGACATCCAAAACCTGCCAGCTGCGGAGTTACGCGAGCCGCCGACACGTGTTTCCAGAGATTTCTGCCGTCGGGTCGGCGCGGAATGACGCGACTGGCCCCAGCCGCGCTCGTGAGTTCCAGAAATGGTGGCTGATATATAAAAAGAGGACGTCGGCCTCAGCAGGAGAGTTCAGAGAGAGAGAGAGAGAGAGAGTTCAGGCGGGAGCCTTCCCGTGGCGGAGCTTCCGGGGCGATAGTGCCGCGGGTGCGGCAGAGTGACGAAGTCCTTGGACGAAGGTTCCAGGGAAGTGAGTAAATGAGTTCAGTGGAGTCGGGAGTTTTCCCGCGGCGGAGTTTCCGGGCGATAGAGCGGCGACGTCCCTGGAGGAAGGTTCCAGGGCGAAGAGTTCAGTTCCGGGGTATAGTGTCGCGGGCGCGACGGAGTTCCAAGCGAAGTTCCGAGCAAGAAGACGAGTGGGTCCTCGGCGAAGGCAAGTGCGTCGGCGGCGGCGGAGTGCGGCGACGGAGTCCTGCGGCTGAGATCCACGAGGGGCGCTGCAGCGAGAGTTGCGCCAGAGGTGCGGCCCAGCGAGGTGTGTGGATTGTAAGAAACGAGTGACTGGTGAAGCAACATTTTTAAGTGCAATTGATTATTTTCCATTTTATAAGATTAATTGTAAGTGACATAAGTAGTGGCCATCAATAAAACTGTGTAGTGTGTAGTAAAATCTATTAATTGGGCTATCCTTTACGAACCCGTGGTAAATCGCAACAATATTTTGCATACTTAATGGCATTTTAATGGGCAGAAAAATTAAAACATTTAACTTCCTCATTATAAACTTTTTTTAAGTATTCCAAAATGTATTACATAAAAAAATTAACCTACAAGTGTATTTTAATAAGACTTTTTGTTAATAAACTCATGTTATAGGACGCCACCGAATAAAAGTATGTTATATATTTATATATAGGTATATCCTAAAATCAATTTATCATAAAGTGACTCATCAAAACGTTGATCAACAGCCAATTATTGGTTAGTCAGATGGGGGTCAAAGCATGAAGGATGTTCACCATGAATGGAATTTGTTTTTAGAAGCAACATCATCTCAATTGCTCCTACAATTTTTGTGTCCATAGCTGTGAAGAGTTGTCTTATCTGCGCAAGAGCGCGCTGTAATATAGCCTGTAATAGAACCTGTAGGTTATTTTTTTTATTTGATACATTTTGGAATACTTCAAAGCCGTTTCCAGCGAGGAAGTTAAATATTTTAATTTCTCGTCTCATTAAGAATACGAAATATATCACCTGATGCGTATCTTGATGCTACACAATATGCAAAAATGATTTGTCCAAAAAATATAAAAAATAAAATTCGTATGATATACGGCAACAGTGCACAATGAAACAATGACAGCGCTGACAGCCTTCAGCGTGTGTTAGAAAGAGAGATAAAGCTCCCATTTACTTCCACGCTGCAATCTAAGAGTGGGATGCTTTAAAGACTGTCTCCATCTCCATCCAAAATATTATAGAAATTTTGTTCTACAAACGGGTCAGCAATCCTATCCCCGCTTTTTCATGATTTCTTTTTTTGAAAATCACTCTACTCTCTATGTGCCAGGACCCAATCGCTGTTCTGTTTCTTTGCGTGTACGGCGTCCCTATGAACTCGCTGACGACGAGATAAGAATAGGAAAGGTCGCATCGTGCACGAATGACGATCATGTAAAACAATAATAGAATTTGAACGACTTGACAAAATTCGATGGGCTTTGTTTTGTCGGCTGGATATTTTCGTGAAGAAGACCTGAATGTGCATAAATAGTCAATACCGTGTATATTAAAATTAGTTTTTCATAACAAAATTGGCTGTAAAGTTATTAAAATCTCATAAGAAAAACCTCTATAATAACCATATATTATAAATTAAATACATTTCAATTTTAAGTTAATTTAACTTTTTAAAAAATTATATTATGTAATTGTTCAAGAAAATCATTGTGTGGAAGCCAAGGGGCACCGAGAAAAAAAACCCGATATAGAATAGGGTTCATTAGTTGAAGGGGGAAGGGGGTCACAGCCATCAAAATGTATCAAGTATGTTCTGTCTAGCTTGAGAAATGCAGAAATTAAACCTATAGTGAATTACCACGAAGTAATTAGGAGCAGGTAAAACTTATAGTTTTGAATATTTGCCTAACTTTTTACAGATAACAGTTTTTTAAGCGACATATATCTGGTGCCAACTTCTCTTAAAGTGAACAAAATGGAACAACCGAAGAAATTGTCCTACAAAAAAAAATAAACATTTGCATGAAAATCCAATAACATAGCTTGGTGGCTGAAGCCGAGTATCAAACCCAACTGTGTGAAACCATTTCATCGAGATGAAAACTGGACGTTGGAAAGTTAATTCCGAAAACCAGTTTACTTTAATTTTATTATTTCTTAGATTGCTTTCGGTGAAGCATCTCTTCGTCAACGATGCCTGAGAAACTTATGATTCACTGTTACGTATTCAGACAACAGAATAATCGGCTCGCATGTTTTTTTTTTTCTTTTTGTGAAAGTTAAATGGAGGTTAGGTTAAGTACGTTACATAAAAAAAAATATCAGCAAAATTGCATTTATTTTTTGTTAGGAGAATAGTTTATCGTTTTTAAAATAAATATTGGTTAGGTTATGTTAGCAACATTTTTAAATAATATAAAATCTTTAAAATTAATCAGTCAAAAAATATTGTTTTTATTTATTTTTATTTTGACCACTTAGTTGCACGAACGAGCGGCCAGCTTCAGATACGTTCGAAACTGTTAGCACGTCTGACCTCTATTAAAAAAAATTGCAAATATAATAGGTAGTACGGACTCCGAGGTGGCCTTTGCCTTTGAATATATATACTGTATAGAAGTCGCGAGTGGATAGGATTTACTCTACGTTTTTCAGAAGCTTATGATGAGCAGCTTGGGAACTTCACCGCTGCAGTGCGCTGCCGTAACGCCCTGTATCGTCTTAGTTGTTATTTACACGTTAGAGCGCAGCGCTGTCGCCCGCTGTCATTCCCCGCTCCCCTCATCCATCATTCACTGCAGCTCAACGTCGTTCAACGGGAGGGGGAAGGGGTGTTTGAAGAGTTCGAGACTTGTCCGCTAGGGACCACCACAAGTCGATGCCCTAGAGATGGTGGCGATTGCGGCGGTGAATTAACCAACTACCTCAAAACCGTATTAGAAATTTTAACCTGTGCTGGCGACTTCTATACAGTATATATATTCAAAGCCTTTGCTGGTATGGAAGGCAAATTTTTCAACACATCGATATATCGGCCATTTGATACATCGCTTGACTTATATCGATACCGAATGAATATTGGCCTGAAAATAACAATATTTTCGATATATCGATCTAGTATAATATACCTTATACATGTTTTACGTATTACTCAATTATTATTCAAGTACATGCTCTATTGAGATATTGATATATCTACGCTAATATAAAGGACTTACCTAATACAAGTATAACTCTTTCTAGCAAAAGTGAATTCAACTATTTTTTTATATTTTTTGTTATACAATAATACTGTCTATATACGTTTCGATAGTTTTTCAACATTTTTTTTAATTTTAAATAATTTAGTTGTTTGTTATTTTAATAGACTTCTGATAATGTTAAGCGAAAAAGAGGCCAACAAAAAATGTATTAAAGATAATATTTATTTACAGATAATTAAAAAATATATATATTTAAAAAATACTATTGTATACAAATTCGATATAACAAAGCAAAATATTGATATCACAAAACTAACTGCAAAAAAATTTCGATACCCAATCATCGATACTTTGAACCTGAAATTTCGATGTTATCGATATATCGTTGCCATCCCTATTTGCAAGGCGTACTGCATAGTGTAATTTATACTAATCAGTGTCTAGCTTATACGTTTTTTTTTTTCATTTCTTCGTTAGTTTTTAGGTGCTGCTGGAAACCGGGTGACTATGAGTGTAGCCACACGCCACCAGGGGCGCTTGTGTCCCTGGTTACAAAAGCCAGATGTGAATTAAAATATGAAAGCGGACCTCGCGTACAAGACCCCAACCCCCGCACGGCCGAATCTTTCCCGCCCCGTTCAACACTTCGTCCAGACCATCCTCTGTCCCCTGTATTCTCCTGCGCTTAATTCATGCCCAATGTACCCCGCTTGTCTGAGCCCAGGGCTTTCCCCGTGTCTATGCAGGATTTACCTGGGCCCAAACTGAGCGTAGTTTTAATTTACATCGCGGCTTCAAATCGCTGTCATGGCTGGCCAATACCCCGCAAAAACCACACGATGCATGCGACCCTCTCCCTGAATGGCTGATCCTAGCATGACTAGGCGTATAGGCTTCGGCCTGAGACGCACCTAGGTCCCTCCCTAACCCGGACCCCTCCTACATTAGTTCTAGTTAGGTTGGGGAAAAAGATCGAGACCGCACACAGCGGCAGTCCTATGGGAGGGGCGATTAAAGCAATCACTTCCCCCCCTCCCCAATATCCATATATCTAAAACAAAACAAAAACCATATTGATAACGAAGAAAATCATCTACTCCAGGTAGACATGACATTTTATATCGTTTAATTTTTTACGTGACAACGTCTAATAAATCGATGAACGCCGGCTGCACGCACGAAAAAGTGTCCCGTTGCGCACATTGTTACGTTACGCTGTGTCCCGTTACGCTCATTGTTCCGTTACGCTGTGTTCCGTTACGCTGTCGGCGTGTGTAGTAATAATAGGTTATGTTACAATTGACTAAAAAATTATGGTGATTCATATAATTGATGATAGATATTTGATTACAGTTTATTTATATGAAAACTTGTTCATAATTATATTTAAACTTTCAAGCTAAACGGCAGTTTTTAAAATTAATTACAAGTCATCTTCACGTGAACTGTTTCGTCGACTGTTTATAAAGTGAAGTGAAAAGTTAATGTGGTTTTCATTGCTTATTACAACAAAAATTTCGGCAATAAAGGTTAATTATTCTTGCATTTTAAAAATCTGATTACTAGTATAATTTCAAGTATTTATTCTTTTATTATGAAAATAAAAATGATTCAATTTTATTCATAAAAGTATACAATCATTTCATCAATGTTTTGTGATGACGTCACGTTAAACTATCGTCCGTAAACCGACTTTACAGACAACCAATTTTTTTTGTATACATAAATATAGGAGAAATTTTATTTAACTTGTGTTTACATGACGTCGGAAATGCGTTAGCACGGACTTCTAGGGAACTTTCAGTTTTATGAATGTTCGGGTGGTACTACGCACCGGCCCGCAGGACTCGGGGCTGCGCGCGCCGCGGACCGCGAGAGGCCACGTGTGCCCGGCGGTGGCGCGCCGGGTGGCGGCGGTTGGAACCGCGGCCGCGACCCCAGTTCAATCGGCTTGTTTACCGCCGGGCCGCCCCGCGTCAGCGCCGACCCGTTAAGGCTCGGTCGCACACGCCATTTTCATCTTAGCTTCTTCAGTGTCATTTAAGGGCAATTTCTGGAATTCTAGTGCGATACCTCACTTGCATTTGTGGTTCTCTCTCACTAACATTTGCAACGGATAATCACTACGTGTGTTATACTGTGTGTAAAAAAGGGTCGCGCAAGTGATAATTATTACGAACACTTAAGTGAATGCATGTTGCAAAACATTAGTGATAAAACATACGCCCAGGAAGGGATCGTGTTAAAATTTCAGTTTTATGCCTTAAATACCAGTGATAACGAGCAAATGAAAACAAAAATCAAAAAAGCATGTGATACCGAGACTTTGAAAGACAAGTTAAGGGCGCACGTCCTGTTTTGTGTCATTATTTTATATAGTATGTTTATAAAATAATGTCCCAGTTATAAATTTTAATAGTATCAACTCAAAGAGATGTAGTGTGTTACTTCAAGGTCACAATTAAAGAGTAACTTAAGGAATTTTTTATAAGCGCATGCGCGAGTAATGCTTTGTTGGTTTCTCGCTTGCAGTGCCACCTACGCAAAATGGCAACTCCGGAGGGTAATTTCCCCAATTAGTAGAGGGAGGACCTGGAAACTTATTTGGCAACGGAATGGAGCCCCTCCCCATTGGAATCTCTTTGTATGAGAGGGGTTAATCGTCCATGTCCCTTACCGTTCACTTGGTCGTAATGTAAAGACGACAAGGCTCTTTTTCGCTGGCCTCCACGTTCACCTGACAAAGTAATGCGATTTTTTTCCTTTGCGGATTTATAAAATATCGTGTCTACGTTCCGCCGCTAACTAATGATTTGCCAGAGTTGAGACACAGAACTGAAGAGGCTTTTGCTTCCATTACTACAGACGTTTTAACCAAAGTTTGGGAAGAATCTGACTTTAGGTTGGATTTGTACCGTACAACTAAAAGTGCACATAATGAACATTTGCAATAAAAACTAGGTTAGTTTACCTTCAATATGATGCATGATGTGGTAAATATTATTAATTTAACCATATACCTACCACTATATAATATACCATTGAAACTGGGGCATTATTTTACGGACATCTTAAATTTACGCTATACACTGTTCAATTTCGTATCTCGGTCCATTCATCTTGACTTCTGTTTACCTGTGGTTTTCTGAGATCATTCCAAGCTAACACTTTCCATAGGCAGCGGCCGACTGCTTCCCCAATTACCCTAACTTGGGTGGTGCTGGTGCGTCTGTAATGACTTCTTAGTCGACAAGAAGTTAACACAAAATAACAGAAAATGTGAGTACTCGAGAGTGATGTGTAACATGTAACCTCGGTAGCAAGCCAATTCAGGTGTTCTCATGTTGCGAATACACTTAGAATTCGAAACCCGGATACGAAATTTAACATAGAATTGTTTAAAATAATGCCGATCGTCGTCATAAATACACGCAAATTGTGTTTTCACATACACTTCTAGACGCGAATCACACTTGGTTTATTCGCTGCCGGATAAGCTACGTAGACTATTGAATAATTTGTTTAGCAAAACGAAATTTTAAACTATATAATGCAACGGCTCCCATAAACGAGCAAAGACTTTTAACAAGATGGGCAGTGTTTTAGTAGTCTGCCCATCTTGTTAAAAGTCACAAAACAGATAAGATACTAATAAAAGGTTTTCCTCTGTCTTAGTGGAGTTCGGAACGCGCCATCCGCCACAGATGGCAGCATCGTGGTCGTTACACATTTACGTTCCTTGACTTCCGTTGCATTCACGATATTACTCCCACCAAATGCCGTAGGCCGTGAGCTAAGATGTTAGACTTCGATGAAATATAGAAATATAAGCGCGCTAGGACTTGCCATGACGAAAATTCCTAGAAGAACTAGTCTGTGCTAATAACTCCTCACTGCGGCCTGACGCCGATTATCTCGAAGAATCTCTGGGTCGGTATAGTCTGTGTCGAGTAACTTGTCTCAAAGTTGTCAGCCACAAAAGTGGTAACAACGGTCTAAGTAGCCTTCTGCCAATTTTTTTTTTCTGTCAACATTGTTTGTGAACAACATCATGAGTTTGTCAGTGTCCGTAAAACAACATCATGTGACGCTTTTGAGAGTGTCAGTTGTCAAATTCGTACCACAAGTACCATTTTGAGGAATTGTTTAATTCTATATAAGTTATGACACAGACTATATGATTACCTCGTAGGAACGACACCAAAACGATTATATCCAGTTCATGAGCAGCACAATTTAATTCCGAACATAAAATAAAAAAATACTAAGTTAAGCACGAGAAAGAAAAAGGAGAAAAAAATAACAGATGATTACGAGAATCAAAAGGAAATTCTCATCAAATGAAGATTAACGTCTCAACTGCCAACAGAAGAGCATGTAAGCTGAACAGATGACTTTTTTTTCGTCTCAGAGCTCCCAAGGTGAATGTTCTCCGGAATGCTAGGGTCGTCGGAATTCAGAGCGCGGCTCGCAGACAGTTGATGGAAAGATTGCGTCCGAAGAATAATTTGCGGCCCCGACACTGTACGACTTGTTCGCCGGTAGAATTGCCAAGGAAAATGCGCCGCAGGTGGAGGGCGGAGTCGTCACATCGTTGAGGCTATAATATCTCAGGTCCTACCGCGGTTCACGAGTCCGTGACAGTGCATCAAGTGCTTGGTTATCTCGTGACCAGTTAAATCAAAATATGTATTGCGACCAATTACAATTCTACCTTTAATAAAAGGCGAGTTATTTCATTACAACAGTTCTATTGCCGTCCCCTGTCACGTACACCCAGTGTCATATTTAAAAACGAATTAGGTTTTTTACAATTTCATATATTTTTGTAAACATATTTTTTATATACTATGAATACGGCTGAGGAGATCAAGCCACTGTTATTTTTTTTTGTAAAGGAAACAGAAATATTCATTTTAAATTACAGATATTATTGTACATGTGTACATTTATATGGAAACAACTGTATCACATTGAAATAATGTTCGCAGACAGTACCTCCAATAGTTAAAGTTGTATCTAAACCGTTTTCTGAATATCTTTCCAGTATTAACTGGACACTTCAATAAACAATATAAAACAAAATAAAGTTAAATTATTAAAAATATTTTATTATCTTTTCTATGGATAAAAAATTATGCTCTAATGAAACATCTGAAATAATACTCTGTATTTTCTCGAAAATCGTATTTCATATATGCAAAAATAACCATAACCATGTGCTGTACGAAGTTACAATTTATTTCTTGTAGTATTACAAAGAATTTTTGGCAACTGGTTTCCAAATGAATCTTTTGTAAAAATAGAGAGAATTTTTTTTTCTGTGTGAAGCAATTCATACGTGACCAGACCCTTCATTCTTACACCCAGTCCGTAGAATTACGCCCCGCGACCAAGATGACGAAAAAATAATGATTGTATTATTAAATGTGATCCTTACTAACATCATCTATGAAACAGACGACCGGCGAGTTTTGTTTTGCCAAGACAGGAATAAAAATGTCTAGAGTGAAACAAAACAAAAACTGTCACGGTCAATATTAAATGGACGGGTGCATGATAAAAGTTTCAGTTTCTGGCCTGTCTCAAGAGATATTTACAGTCCATTACTTAGCCCATTGTTTAAAATGTTAATAACGAACCGTGCGTTCTTTGAGCTGGTGTGGTGGTGGATTTTGCATCAGTTATGAATTATTTATTCATCAAACACCGCAATCAGACCAGATGCAGGCCGATTAAGGACTAATCCTACATGGACTAAGAGTGTCCATAGCTTCAGATAAAGATAAAAACATGCGATTTGAAAACTTAAGAGGCCACTCCAGTGTTTCAGGGGCACTACGCAACCCGCGTTAACCTCATAAGATTCAATGCTATTTTCATTTTTCTTATAACTAATTAACTAATATAGATTTCGAAATGATGCTTGCTTGATATGTAAGACAACGATGCTCTTATCAAAGCCCCTTTCTTCAAAAACGTGCATAAATTATGGTTTTATACTAATTTTTACTAATATGCATAAGTGTATTGTCTAGGTTTGAACCATAATTTATGCACATTTTTGAAGAAAGGGGCTTTGATAAGAGCTGCGTTGTATTACATATCAAGCAAGCATCATTTCGAAATCTATATTAGTTAATTAGTTATAAGAAAAATGAAAAAAGCATTGAATCTTATGAGGTTAACGCGGGTTGCGTAGTGCCCCTGAAACACTGGAGTGGCCTCTTAACGAAATAATTTAAAAATGATTTCGTTTATAAACAGTAAAAAAATGGCTACAATAAGTGTTTTAAAAATATTTTTTAGTCATGAAACACCTACTACAGCTTCTTGAAAGCACCCAAGACACTTGCAGTACACCTTTATCTTGATTTCTTAGCTATATTACGTAATGCTCGCCACTCAACTCTCTGAGTTACCCAACGCACAACGAGAAGAGTGAGCGCCAGTCCACTGCCTAGCGCTTAGAGGCGATACCGCGCTAGAAGCTCCAGCGAGCGTCGCACTCATCATCCCGCCTCACTAACACCAACACGCCCCTGACAGGCGGACCCCTTAAGGGCACCAACTCCATCAAGAGTCCCGGCAGGCGGTCCTCGCGTGCTGAGGCGCCCAGGCAGCTACAACACGTGAGATTACGCACTGTTCTGTGGCTGTTACGTAATGAATACTTAGGTGCGGTGAATCGTCGCAGGAAAATCTGAAGTTTTGTTAGGCTTCAATACGCTTCTTTAATGTCTGCAAAATGTGTTATTTACCTTACTGGCTCAATCTGGTAAAAAAAAAGTTTGCATGACTTTTGAATTATTCAATGAAACTTTATTGCGTTACGGAAGTCCATCATTAGTCTGATAACAGCTAGGTAGGTCATTGAAAAAAAAAATTATTTTCCTTCCAAACAAAATATTACGAAGACTTTACATTTATTATTTTGACCCAGAACATTTTCCTGATAAACCATCATATTCATGAATACTTTATGATTCGCTCGTCGTCGGAATGTTTCGATGAGCCTGGTAACAGCGAAATCATTTTTAGATGACTCAAAAGTTTAAATTAATGAAAACGCGTATTATTTATAGTTTTTCTATCAATTGATATATAAAGGCCTGTTTTAAAATTATAATCTCTTGAAAATGTTTTAATATCTTAATTATTGTGCGTGTTTTTTTAATGTAGCAGTCTTCTGTATATGTATTAATCTTTACTTAATCGTTAAAAAAGGAGAAATTATATTTTAAAACTGTACATTATATAGATATCGTTAAAGGACGGTAAAAAACACCAAAAGATGACATTAGATTACTGTCAGTCCGAATTCCAATTAATCGTGTCACACAATTATATGAGTCTGTAATTGCTTTAGTGCCCTTTAGGGGGTTCCACACTATCGTTGGTCCAATGAAAATGTCATACAAATCCTCAATTATTCTATCTCCAAATAATTACTAGAATTTGGCAGGTCCTTATCTATAATTACTGTTAGTTGGACATACTTTTAAAAAAGCCGTTTCGACGTAACAAGCCTCCTAAATTTTATCTTATAGTGGTAGAAATATTAATGATTGTAGACTAAAACTTTGTTTCCATTTGATTGCAGAAATCAATATTTCGTCAGGAGCCTTTAAACAAAAATGTTTATTTAAGCCAACACTATATATTTATTTTACAACTGCAGAAACCTTTTGTAAGGTCTGTGTGGACAAAATACTTTATCCTAACTGAAAAACATTTCTTTCCAGTGCAGGCAAAAGGAAGGGTGGTTAGGGTAGGATGTTATATAAGGCGTTTGGTAGATGCATACACTCTGAATATGCATGTGTGAAGAGAATAATTTAAATGATAGTAACTGAAATTTCTGCTAACAAGTTGTTGTTGACTGGTAAGTTGGTGATTTGTCTATGAATTTGTGTTTGAAATTATGGAACTCACTGAAAGATTATAGATAAATCAGTGAAAATTGCTGATTAATCTGGGTTTTACGCTCAATGAAATAACCTGTAAAAATCCACATATTTTAGTTTAACAGATTTTTTATCAAATTTCAACTATCCCGAACGCACAGAGCGTACATTTGAAGGAAGTTCTAAATAGTACACATATATGGAAAGTGCATCTCTGTTCTCACGATAAGTGGCCTCTTCAAATTTTCATTAGGTGCGCCAAACGTTTAGTTGCATCGATCGCTTTACGTCATGGGAAATTCCCAGAAAACAGATTTAAAATTAATAACTTTATCTAGTTTTCCTTTACCGACGTTCATCAGTATACACTGGTGTAAATACTGCGTGGTATTCACCAAACGTTTGAACGATTCCTATTGCTATTAAAAACGGAAATTGAACTGTAACCGTTTATCTAAGACTGCGAAAAGTAGATGGTGAAGTTTTTGAACAGTAAAATACAGTCGCTTCTTTTAACCTTTATACAGATAAAATAAAACATTACGGAAGACGTGTGCCAAGAGAGTTATGAGTGCATTTGTATCCCTTCTGAATCATTAAATCAAAAATAAACACGCACGTGGTAATTTACGGCCATATCTTCATCGAAAAGAGAGACGGTTGAGTTGTTTCAACTAACATTCAGATTAAACATCGGGATACCGTCATCTGTTACCTAAACGAGGGCAGGTGCTAACGTTCTAAGCCAGGTGCTGGCATTCGCTCGTAAGAAACATAAACTATGTACTTACAGCACTAAATGCCGACTTGTTCAGGATCAGGCAGTAGTTAAGCCCAACTGTCATTAACTTCAGTGGAACGCCTCCTCAACCAGCTGAGAAGCGTACGTTTCCCAAGGTCAAACTGACTAAGATATTAAAATCCGTCATGGATTTCCTCCCATGAGTTTAATCACATAAATAGCTCCAATCAATTTGAAATTTACCATATAAGCTTTAATGATAAATTCGCATTAAATATAGGCCTACCTGGGACGCGACAAGAATAAAAAAAATTCTAAACGAAGTAATTTTAAGTGTCTGTGTGTGTGAAAAAGTAACGCTAAAGTTAATTTGCGTATAATAACTAACCTGTGGGATGATTAATACCAAACCTGAAAAAATAAGCAACAACATTCCACAAGGCTCGTTTTTGGACCTCTAATATTTCGTATTTACATTAAACGATTTGCCAACCAGTTGAAAACCCTGTTATCACCACTCCCATCCTATTTGCAGATTATACCGTTATCTCATATCTAAAATGTGAGCAGAGGATCTCAATTAGCTAGCCAACACTAGGTATGTAGAGAGTTAAATTCAGATTTGCAGCGAACAAATCATATGCTAAACTTGAAAAAAAGCATTTCATCTAAAATAAATTTAGAGCTGAATATCATCAATAAGGATTATGGTACAAAATATGGCACTGGCACTACATTTCTTGAGCTCTGAGTAAATTATCACATAAAGTGTAAAAATCGTGTTAACTAAATTTTATAGAAACTAAGTTCCGCTTTCTTTGCCTTGCGTAATATAGCATCAAAATTAAGTAAATAAACAATTGTGCATACATATTTCCAGTCCAAGAATTATTTACGGCTTGAGGTTTTAGGAAAATTTAAGATATAGTTTTAAAAAAATATACGTATGAAAAACATTTTTAGAATACTAGGCCTGAACCCCTCCGAACATTGTGAACTTATTTTTTAAAAGCTCTAAAAATCTTACCTTAAGCATGTTTACACATCTACTCGTTACATGTTTTAACTAAAAAAATATTCAATAAAAATGTATATTTTTTATAAACACAATATAATAAATATGCACGTTGTAAACATAACGTTGCAACAAAAATGACCTTTTTACACAAAAAAAAGAAGCTATATAACATGCTGTGTCGAAATTTATGACAATTATGCTTTTTAAAAACGCTATTAAATATATTTTTTTGATAAGCTATTTTAAGAAAAATTGAAACACTTCTTAATTAGCCATTCTTTATGTTTCGTCAATAAATATTTGTGTTATTGTTAATAATAAATACATCTAATTATTGTTTGCTGAAAATTTATTTCTTGCTGCTGACCAGCTATACTCGCTACAGATCCAGAGGTAGTTTCAGATAATAGAAATAAGAAGAAATAATTCTTTTAAGCATATTTAATTTCTTGTAATAGTATTAGTTTTTGTATAACATGACATGTCCAATCTTTGTGAAAAACTGTACACACAAAGGTGTAAGGAAATGGATGCAATAGACTTAACTAAAGAGCATTTTTACAGTCTTATTAGCTATGAAGATATTAGAAACACCTCGGCCAAAGAAGTCGAACGACTTAACAACCAATGAACATCTGGTATTTTAGATAGTGCTGTGTAGTCTACCCTAGAGGTAGAGACCTGAAAAATTCGTGTATTCCTTTCGCGATAGGCTAGAATCCAAATACGTTTGCTTTTCTGCTGTTTCGGTGATTGGGCCACAGTTTATCTGAAGGACTCTGGGCCAATAAAAAAACTTCAAAAAAAGAAGTATCGAATCACGAGCATTCCAGTTAACAACTGTCACGAGTTAGTAGCCAGTAAGCAGTTGTAATTTTTCCGCGTGCATAGAGGGTCATGGAGTCTATGCTATAGGTCATATAGGTCATTGAACTCGCGAATATTTTACAGCCTCTACCTAGAGGTCACTGAAACCGCAGAGTTTTTCAATCCCTACAAATCTATATTTCTTTCCAACCAAAAGCGTAAGAAGCAGTTGTACACTACCATAGCGCAAAACATAGCCGTGATAAACCATTGATTCTGGACGTAACTAGCTGTACCAGAGGAGACAGGCAAACTGACACACTGTAAAATAATTTTGTAATGTATCGAAACTTAACTTATAGGCTACTGAACGTTTTTAACCATTCCAATGGCTCAATATAGCCTATTAACCCATAACTCACGGTTTTTGTTTTTATAGAAATAAGGTGATTGGTTACCAATTATTCCGGTATTCTCGTACATTCTTTAATATCTTCATAGAATTCAAACTTTAGCTACCTACAGAAGAATACATAACAAGTTTATTTATTTCCTGGTTTAAACGACAGACGGAGGCTGGAATACAGCGTTGTTTCTAAGAAGATCCAGATGCAATCCTTGGTTTATTTGAAGTGCGTTCTTTTTTTTATGTGAGCGAATCTTTTAGTACTCGTCGGTGATGTGAAACATGTAACCTGGGTAACAAGCAAATTCATGTGTTCTCATGTTGCAAATAAACTTATAATACGAAAATCGGAAACGAAATTCAATGAAGAATTCTTTAAAATAATGCCGAGCGTGAAAAATATATGGATAAAATTTTAGGGCAAATCTGTTCATTTATTTTTCCCGTTTTAAAAACTAACTACAATTCTGTTTAACAAGATGGTATTATTGATATCTTAGTGCTAGCCGAACAACAGGAGTACAGAAATGTACATGTTAATGCCTCAAAGCTGAATCTGTGACTTTTCTCCCTGGACTGGAATTATCGCCTGCGTTTTTGAAGTTATGCTTCTTTAGGCGCACTGAGAGTGAAATTTTAGTATGCACCAGAAATGCAATGAAATAAGCGCGCATTACACTACGGATATTCAACCGATTGAAATTTAAATGCGAATGTGTGTAGAAACAGCTATAGCCACAAGTCGAAGTCGCCAAGATAGTTTGACCCAAGTGTGGCAACATGAACCCTAAAATATTTAACTTTCGCGAATTCGGGGATTATACTAAGCGTACTGGAGTGCCAAAGTAAACTTTATGGATAGTGAGACAGTCCTGGAAAAAAATTTTGTAAACTTGAATAATCATAACAGATTATGACCGCAATTTTAAAAATACCTATAATTTATTAGCCTGAAAAATTGTGTTGGAACAAACATGGAGTCACAGATATTTAATATTTTGTTGGTTCCCTAAAGCATTATTAACGTGGCGTTATCATTTGAGTATTTCTGAAACTAAAAGTTGCCGTCCAATAGACATTAAATTAAAACAAAATTAAATTTATCACATTTTAAAATACACATTATAAGACACATTATGTATGTATATTTATTTTTCTTGAAACGACACAAAATCAGTTCGTAAATACTTCCTACAAACAAACCTTTAACTTATTGAGCTTATTCAAGATTTAAGATTTAACAGGAAAAATCTCATCACTAAATTCTTTTATGAAACAAGGCATCGAATACATGTAGGCTTACAATTCTTATGCTTTTACAGTATGACGAACACTCAGCTATCTCCTCATTTCAATGTTAACAAAGAATCATTAAATTTGTAATTCGTATTTTAAGATGTCATTTCTTTTTATTATTATAAATTATAACATAAAGTTAATTGGGAACACCAATACACATAGTGCATCCCCCGATGTTCGCGAAAGTCAATGTGTGTACCGCCATCTTTTCAAGATTTCTGAGAATTCCACCGATGGCAGCACCGTTCTTATGGACACATTTTCGTTCCAATCGACTTCCGTTTGCATTCGCGATGTTACTGCTACCAGATGCCGTACAGTATACCCAGAGCTAAGATGTTAACACATCAAAGAAGTCCGTGGCTTTGCTGTAACTTCTGACAGCGTAGGAACTTCGATAAAATCAATCTAGGTTAATAACTTCCGTTAGGGCCTACGTGTACAAAGAGAGTTAGTTGCCTGCTTTTTTTTTGACAGTGTGCGCACGTGACTTGAGCGGCGACTCGATGCAGGTCGAAACTACTGTTGTTAGAGACGTCAGGGTGCAGACCGGTTCCGCCGCAACTCACCCAGCCCTTCCCCTGGACCCCGGCGGTAATCTTTTCATCTCCCCCGCGGCCGGCGCAGCCCACATCCGCTGTGATGCTCTCTGCCTGCAGGCTCGCCACTCCGTGCTGACAACACCCCACGCATCTTCCACGGTTACAGCCAACTGGGCGAATCGCGTCCACGAAGACAGTTTCCCCACTCGTTCCTCATCTGCACTGCAATTATTATTATTATTATTATTATTTTGTAAATGGAACTAATTGTTAGGGGCAGGCGTTTTTTCGCGAAAAGATCTGAACGCTTAATATACTGCGACAAGGTATACCCGAACCTGTGGTTCCTTCCTTGTGATTGGCGGCCGTCTGCGAGAGAAGTCGTTGCCTTGTTTGACCGAGCCGCTCGGGACGCGTTTGCTTCCGCACTGAATCACTGTGATTGGTGTTGTTACAATCGATATGTAGCTGCCTGGGAGAAACTCACCCAATCACGAAACACAGGCGATGCTACAGTGTTTTCACTTGCAGCTAGTCTCGAAATCTTTTCGCGAAATCTGCATGCCCCTACTAATTGTTCATGTAAAATTACAGGTATTTGTAAACGTATACATTTACTGGAAACAACTGTATCACTACGAAATTTACGTTTGGAATTTATGCTTTGTGTTGTCCCAGTACCTTCAATGGTTAATTTGTTAATCGTTCCCATGAATAGCTTTTCAGTATTAACTGAGCACATTAATGAATACATATAAAAAAAACTAATAAAATCATATTATATTATATTATATTTTCCATAGTTTGAAAAATATATATATGCGTAAAGGAAACATCGATTAAAATATAAAATTATCGTAAGATATAATTACTGTAATATCGAAAATAAGGTTAGTTCATATTGTCGCGGGTTGAAATTTTGCAGGGTTGTTGAAATCAAATTTAGGGACTTTACTGACGGGACTCTGGGCTGGCTGCTCTGTTCACTCGTCAGCGCGAGTGGCGTGACCATGTAATTGGGGCACGGGGCCGGCGCGGCGCGCTGCGGGCTTGCAGAATTTTGTTTGTTTGTTTGGCCGCGCGCTGGCGCAGCCACGGGCCGCAGTTACTGGGGCGCGCTGTCGTAACAAGCCGCGCGGTGTGGCCTGCACATTGGGGTAGAGGGGGGGTAGTCTTCCCAGATGTTCTAGTTAGTTGTTTAGTAAATTTGACTTGAATAACGAGCTTTTGTTATGCTAGGCGCGGCAGGGCGCGCGAATTTAAGCGCAAGTGATTGGTGACTCGGGGCTCACTCAGGCGGAGGCTATGCGTCTCACCTGTGGTCACGAGTTGTTAGTTCGTTCGTGATGTAGGAATTCAAGCTTTCGGGCGGAAGCTATGGCCGACGCCAGAGGCCACGAGTCGTTTAATTTAAGTTAGGTCATAATGTAGTCATCTTCAAGCTTTCGGGCGGAGGCAATGGTCGACGCCAGAGGCCACGAGTCGTTTAATTTAAGTTAGGTCATAATGTAGTCGTCAAGCTTTCGGGCGGAGGCTATGGCCCTCGTCAGGGGTCACGCGTCATAGTTTTTAAAATGTAATGTTCGTTCGGGATTTCAAGGGCAGGAGAGGCCCCTACGTTATTTTTTTAAAGTAATCGATCAAGAAAGGCTTTTCGGAAAATGTGAGTATGGACTTATCTTTGTTTTAATTTTAAGTATTAATTATGATTTGAGGTATTCGGAAGGACTAGGGAAGTGTTTAGTGAAGTTCTCTCATTCTCTCTCTTGTAAGGTCGTTCAATCGTTAAGGAAGTAAAGAGATTATTGTTTTAAATTGTAATCCCGCTATTTAAATGTTCTTTAAAATGATGTTGAGTATTTGACTTTAAGAATAAAATAATTTTAATTAAGTATTATGTTATTTTGCAAAATCTCCCTAGTTCAGCTCTCACCAGACATCCTGTACGGGATGACGAACCTATGATCCTAGGTACAGTAAAGTATTTTATGAAGTTAAGACTAGTTGATGCCAAGCGAGTTGTTTCTATGTAAAGAGCTACGATTCTCGCCCCCCCCCCCTCTGAAGGTGGATCGTGACAGAAATGGCGGTGGCACCGGCTAGGTGCACGTGACAGAAATGGTGGAGGCGCCGGGTAGGTTCTATTTCTGGAGAGAGAGAGAGGTAGATTTTTATGTTTATTATTAAGTTAGTTTCAGCTTCTGATAGCAGGTTATTAAGAGTTTACTTGAGGAGAGGATTACGGAATTTAATCTAAGTGGAGGAAGTCTTTGAGATTTTTTTTTGACGTAACAGATGTTTATTTGAGTATACTTGTAAGGATAAAGTTTATAGTGATAAGTTGTTTTAAGTCGTTGAGTTTATCGGGGATTTTTACGTGAGGAGAATACGTTATAATTTAAATGCTTATTAGAGATAATGCAAGTGGTTTAGTTTTATTAAAGTTAATTTAAGATTGTAGGTTAAGAGAATTATAATTTAAAATAAAAATTTTTGTCGTAAATAGGAATTATTTTCAAGAGAAGTTTGTTTTGTTTTCGTGCGCGTAGGAGACGAGACGTACGAATTAAATCAGTCGAGGGAAGGATAAACGTTAGAAAGGAATTAAAGAGAAAACGAGAGTTTATGTAAAAGAGAGTTATAGAATTTATAGTGATGTTTTGTTTTAATTAGAAAAATGTTGAGAGTTGTTTCAGAACGACACGTCAGTGGACGTGGCAGAGTGAACACGTGACGGGGAGGTGCTGAGACCTAGCGGAGAACGGAGGAACCGCAAGCGAGGGTTGGCGCACCTGATGGAATTCGGTGACGTCACGGGCTCATACAGAGACGTGGACGGCCGTGACCTTGTTTTGATCAGCTGTACGGTAACTTAGCGATAAGAAAATAGACTATTGGTTAAATAAATTTAAATTTAAGTGTGTTTTAGGAGAAGAGGAACTTTCAGTATGTAAGTAATTTAATTTAAGAAGTGTATGATGTATAGGCTAGAAGTGTTTCGTTGTAAGTTGTTTATGTTTTTGTTAGTTAAATTCTACCTCGGTTTTAAAAATATTTTTTTGGGATTTGTAAACATTATTAAGGAGGTACACTATAAAATCGATAAGCATTGAGAAAACTGGGAAGGCTAGATTTTGTGTGTAGAGGGAATTTACTCCAAAAGAACAGAGAGACAAAATTAATGTTTTCATTAGGGCGAGGGACCCTAAGGTGAGGCGTTGTGTCCCTGGGAAGAAAGGGAATTGTAGCGCAGACCATAGGAGATGGGCTGACTACGGAATTAAGGGTCAGGAGAATCCTGAGAGTTGTGAGTAGTTTGGGGCAGGAGTTCCCCATGGTAGTACCGAAGTGGCTATCCTGTATGGGATAGGGTACCATTTCAATGAAGTTTGTTGGTGGGGTTAGAGCCCCCTGTGTAGTGGGCCTATAGCAGATAGGCACTACAGTGAAATTTTTGGTTATTTTGTGAGGTAAATTCCATGGAGGTTAAGTAAGATTGGATTCAGTTAGGAAGGAGGGAAATGAGAAACATTGCTGTAGAGAGTTAGTGTACTTTCCTAATGTGAAATTGAATTTTACTAAATTAATTTAGGAGAAAGTTTTGTTCGGTAAATAAATAATAATGGAAGATAGCTAGATAATTAATTAATTTTTTTGAGTAAGGTGTTTTAAGTAATGAAATAAAATAATGTGAAGAAGTTTGAATAATTGGGGAGGAATTTCTTTAAGAGTTTAGATAATTGTTTTTGAATTTATTGAGATATTCAGCCAGTGGAGTTTGAGTATGAGAGATACAGTGAGATTTCAAGGAAATTGGTTGTTTATTAATTAGGACGAATGAGATTTTATGATTTAGAGTCAGTAAGCATAGTTAAATTTACGACATAATATTTGTTGACAGTTTACAGTTATTAAGGAGAAAACAGAGTAATCTATTTATTTTTATTTTAAGGGTTTGAAGATAAGATTATGAATTTTTTTTTTTGAAAGTTTCTTGGGCATGTTTGAATAATTTTTATTTGGATTTTAAGAAATTACAGAGAAAATTTAATTGATTTACATTAGTTTGGAAGTATGGAGGTTTAGTGTTCGATTAGCCCTAACTTGATGGTCGGATCCCAAAAGAATGCCGTAAAACCGATAGCCAATTGAGAGGAATGCGGTAGGCGCTTGTGTAGAGAGGGGTTGTGGGAAAACTCCTTGGGACTGATGGCAGATCAGGGGCCCAAAATAGTGTGTGATGCTGTAAAACCAGTGCAGGGAAAGCCTGGTATGCTTAAATTTTTGGGCACAGGTTATGTAAACCTGGGGTTCCATGGGATTTAGTCATGTTAGCTGCTGTGAGACATTAAGATTTCCAGGCTCCATAGTAAATTCAATGTAAATTTTTGTTTTCTTAAAATAATAAATTTGTTTTTAATTTTTTTTGAGATATTTGATTTGTAACAGTGAATACAGACCCCGAGGAATAAGAGTTGTCATGCTGTGAGAGGAGAAGGTGGTAGGCCTAAAAGGGTACAGGCACCACAGAGGTTATTTGTATTGCATAATTTAAATATAAGGAAACTTGAGAATTTGAAATTTTGTTGTTGGTTTGTACACCCATAAGAAGAGTATAGGCAGAATTTTTATTGTTATGAGATGTCTAATTTAATTGAAAAGAAGAAAGTTTAAAGATGCAAGGTAACATTATTATTGTAATAATTGAAAGAGATTAAGAGGTAGAGAGAAATAGGCAGTTTTTGTTTGTAAGTACTAAAGTTTACATATAGAAATTTAGTAACTAAGAATGAATAATAAGTTAAGTCTAGTGTAAAAGTTTTTTTTAAGTTTGTTAAGTTAAGAGTCACAAGTAAATTTTTTTTTAGAGAGAATGTCTTTGATAGGAAGTATTAGAAACTTATGGGAATTTTAGGGTAACATAAATAATGTAGGTAATGAATAATAAATAGATGGTAGGTCTTAAGTTAGGATTAACATTTGAAGCAGAATTTAATTAAGAAGAAGGAAAATAAATAGGCCTAATGAAAAGAACAAAAAAGGATTTTATGGTAAAGCATTTTTTTTAAGTAATAAACAATGAATAATAATGTTGTTTCAGGGTAATGTGTACTAATAATACAATTTTTTTTTTAGGACCAAAGAACAGGAATTATGTAATTTAAATTAACATGTATTTTTGAAACTGTTACAGATTCCTTAAGATGAGCTGAGCAGCAGTCCAGTTTACAAGATGACAAGAGTTCGAGAGACAAGATACAAGATCACTGAAACAAGAGCCAAGACTGAAGATTCAAGAGAAGAGAAAGCTGGCAGCCATGGACTTACAAGTGGAGATTAATAAGGTCATGTAAAGTTTTATTTTTTTTTATGGAAGACAGTAACTGGAGTTTTTTTTTGTTATAAACATTATTTACAGAACTTTTTAGGTTATAGTAATGTAATGGAACTAGTGAGTTGTGGTAGCTGTCAAAAAGAACTAATACCTTAAGTTTAATTTTTAAAGTTAATTTTCTTAATTTACAGAGGGATTAGTAGTTTTTTTTTTTTTAAACCTTATTTAGGTTGGAATTTAAATACAATAGCTTATTATAAATGTGTACGAACAGTTCAAGTTCACAGTACTGATAGGTAGGTCAGATGATCTTATTGATTTTGATGATTTGTTGTTTTGAGTTGATTTTTAGGTGTTGTGAATTAGACAATGAAATAGTTTTGAAAACTTAAATTATTTCAAGCTAAGAAATAGTAAAGTTAATTGTAACTCAAAGGACACCAGAATTTAATTTTTTTTTGAATTAGTAATGTTTGAAAATTTTATACTTTACAAGAAAGGTTATAAACAAACAGATCGGATGGAACAAGGATGCAGTAAATCACAATTTCATTTAGAATTATTGATTAGCTTTTGAGGTTATGAAGTAAAAGTAATTATAGTTTAAAAGTTTGAAAAAAAAAAATGTTTTTTTTTTTATTTGTTTGAAATAGAAAGTTTAAAAGTTAATTAGTCATGATCTAGGTGGGTGATGGGGTGGGAATTGGCCACTCTTTTTCCCTATAACCTCCCTAACATGGCCTTCTATTACATCTAACAGAAAAAAAAAAAGAAGAAAAAGAAGACTTATTATTAGTTAGAATGTTTTTTTATGAAGATACCTGATGAACTTTTACTGTTTGGAAGAATAGAAGCAAGGTTAGTCAGATATTTTTACTCAGAAGAAGAAGAAGATAAAGCAGTTTTATGACTCGACAAGCCAGAGATTGGTGTTTCCCCTCTGCGCTTCTATTGACTACGTTGTTTACTCTCATGGGATAGCTGGTTCGGCACCATGGAGAGAGATTGGTGGGCATTGTGGTTGCCCCCAGAAGAAAAGAAGAGTAGAAGAGGTTATGGGTGGGTCATGTGAACTGACCTTCAACCCAGTTACTTCGTGGGGACTATTTGCTGTATAGAGAAGATCAAGACACAAGAGTTAGGGAAAATCATTGGAGGTCATGTTTCCCTTCCTTAAGTTTTTCCTATCAAATTATTTGCCTGATTAGATTATGCTAAGGGTGGGATACTTTATGTTAGCAGTTGAATTAATTAATTTTATTTTTTTGTGTGTTTGCATCCTTGCCCATCGATTGCAGTTTAGTAGTTAGTTTTGTATTTGTCAGGCGTGATGGTAATGCCTGTTGATGATGTTTCAGAATTGTAATCTGTTCGTGATGAGGATGGCACAACTCCGAAGCAGATGTGGGGAGAAGTTGTGAGCTGCCCTGGAAGCCAGTCCAGTAGCTGTTGGAGTTGAGTGGTGTTTACTGATGGCCAGCCCAGGGAGCTACTCTTCTCGACAACACTGACTTCGAGGAGTTGCACCAACCTTCACGAGATAAGAGTTTAATTAATTGAAACACTGTAAGGACACTTAATTTTTTTTGAAGAACGAAAGAAGTATGGTAATAAACGGAAACCGAAAAAAAAAAAATAATAATAATAATTATCAAGAATTTGCACATTGTTTAACGAATACTGAGAAACTAAGAACAGTAATTTAATTTGTAAAGAGAGCTTCACTAACAGAACAATTTTTTTAGAATTGAGAACTCGAGCCTCTGAAGGTTCCTGTGAGAACAAACCAGATAAAAGTTTTACATTTAATTTTATGAATACTTGTTGTTTTAAAATAAATCTTATGCAGAATCTAGATGTATGTTCAGACAGCAAGGAACTAAGAAAATTATTATTTTTGTGAAATGAGGAATTTATAGTTATGGTTTAATGGAAAAAGACAATTTGTAATTTTGAGGTAGCTCGATGGGGCTCGAGCTCTGTGAGGGGAGGGTTATGTCGCGGGTTGAAATTTTGCAGGGTTGTTGAAATCAAATTTAGGGACTTTACTGACGGGACTCTGGGCTGGCTGCTCTGTTCACTCGTCAGCGCGAGTGGCGTGACCATGTAATTGGGGCACGGGGCCGGCGCGGCGCGCTGCGGGCTTGCAGAATTTTGTTTGTTTGTTTGGCCGCGCGCTGGCGCAGCCACGGGCCGCAGTTACTGGGGCGCGCTGTCGTAACAAGCCGCGCGGTGTGGCCTGCACATTGGGGTAGAGGGGGGGTAGTCTTCCCAGATGTTCTAGTTAGTTGTTTAGTAAATTTGACTTGAATAACGAGCTTTTGTTATGCTAGGCGCGGCAGGGCGCGCGAATTTAAGCGCAAGTGATTGGTGACTCGGGGCTCACTCAGGCGGAGGCTATGCGTCTCACCTGTGGTCACGAGTTGTTAGTTCGTTCGTGATGTAGGAATTCAAGCTTTCGGGCGGAAGCTATGGCCGACGCCAGAGGCCACGAGTCGTTTAATTTAAGTTAGGTCATAATGTAGTCATCTTCAAGCTTTCGGGCGGAGGCAATGGTCGACGCCAGAGGCCACGAGTCGTTTAATTTAAGTTAGGTCATAATGTAGTCGTCAAGCTTTCGGGCGGAGGCTATGGCCCTCGTCAGGGGTCACGCGTCATAGTTTTTAAAATGTAATGTTCGTTCGGGATTTCAAGGGCAGGAGAGGCCCCTACGTTATTTTTTTAAAGTAATCGATCAAGAAAGGCTTTTCGGAAAATGTGAGTATGGACTTATCTTTGTTTTAATTTTAAGTATTAATTATGATTTGAGGTATTCGGAAGGACTAGGGAAGTGTTTAGTGAAGTTCTCTCATTCTCTCTCTTGTAAGGTCGTTCAATCGTTAAGGAAGTAAAGAGATTATTGTTTTAAATTGTAATCCCGCTATTTAAATGTTCTTTAAAATGATGTTGAGTATTTGACTTTAAGAATAAAATAATTTTAATTAAGTATTATGTTATTTTGCAAAATCTCCCTAGTTCAGCTCTCACCAGACATCCTGTACGGGATGACGAACCTATGATCCTAGGTACAGTAAAGTATTTTATGAAGTTAAGACTAGTTGATGCCAAGCGAGTTGTTTCTATGTAAAGAGCTACGATTCTCGCCCCCCCCCCTCTGAAGGTGGATCGTGACAGAAATGGCGGTGGCACCGGCTAGGTGCACGTGACAATATATGCAAAAATAATCATAGCCATTTGTTGTACAAAATCACTATATCGTAGTTATTACGTACTCTTTCTTGGCAACTGGTTTTCTAAGCAATCTTTTAGTGAAAGTACAGAAATTATTATGTTTCTGTGTGACAAGCCTTACATTGCGCGAAGTGACTTCGTGTGCGTGACTGAGCGGTGTGACGTAGAATGGGGCACACGCTGACGGCACTTCCCGCGTCCTCGCAGCAGCATCGTCGCAGCTGCTGGAGAAGGGACCTCTCATTCCAGGTGAAGTTCGGGCAGGGACAAAGTTTCTGAATGCACGGAACACAGAGCCGACTTAAATTCATCGTCTGCTGTGCCATGAGTGAGCAGTTGGTACGTCGCTACACCGAGAAAAAAAAATTCTTTGCTTTTATAAAAGATTCCTTTGGGAAACCAGTTTGCCAGAAAATTGTTTGTAATACTAAGAGACAGATATTTTAATTTTATACAATACATTCTGCGGTTGTTTTGTATTTGTGAAATACCTTTTTCGAGATAATAATGTGTCTTTCTTGCGAATATTGGTGCATTATTTTATTATTAATTGATGTTTCATTTAAGCATAAATTTTTAACCATTGTAAAGGTAAGCGAAAATTAAATAATTTGACTTTGTTTTATCATGCTTATCCATCTGCGGAGTTAATACTGTAAAGCTACGCAGGGAATGGTTCACAAATACCTTTAACTATTGGAGGTACTGGGACAACACAAAGCATAGATGTCCGGGTAAGAATCCGAACCCAGTATTACTGCGAACACGACTTTTCAATTATACAGTTTGTTTTCATGTAAATGTACATATATACAGATTGTTATAATATTACAGGAATATTTCTGTCCTATTTACAAAAAAAAAAGGATTGTCTGTAAAGTCGGTTTTTGGACGATAAAATCACGTGATAACGTCATAAGAAAACATTGGTGAAAAATTGCATACTTTTTAATTTTCAAATATTATTTACAGTTTTTGCAAATTTTATTTAAATAATTTGTTTAAATACAATCACGAACAATTAATTAAAAAGCCCGCCTTAACCTTTTTGATATTATAGAAGATTTTCTCGCACGGTGGTTGGCCGGTTCTTGCACGCCCAGCTCAGGCGGAACGTGACAATTTTTCGTGCGTGCAGCCGGCGTTCACCAATTTATAAGACGTTATCACGTCAAAAAATACGGAGTAGCGCAGACAGTTTCCAGCAGGTCGACAGAGTGTGCAAGATGCGAAGCGCTGTTGGTGGGGGGGAGGCCCCTTCAATCATGACAGATGAACTCGTGAAGCTTGAATGGGAACGCGTCCGTTCAGCGATAGTGTTTTGAAGATGTCAGAGACCGACATGGTTGCTGCTCGTTGGTTCGAATCCCGGGCGGCAGACCTTTACGACACAGATATTCAAAGGTTGGTCCCGCGGTATGACAAAATGTCTCAGTTCCGGTGGCGAATGTGTTGAAATATAGCTGAGCATTTTCTGTCTCTGAAGCGATAAATAATTCCATTAAATTGTGTTTTGTTTTTCTGTAAACGGCCCCAGGGAAACTTCTTTATGTACGAGCTTCGTATCTTCGATACAAACTTCACCGATTTACTATTTCCGAACTGCGTGATTCGTTATAAAAGGAAGGATAGACATGCACATGTAGGAAAAAATAATTTGTTAGAACAAGTTTTTTTTTATGTGTAAACATTTTAGCTCTTGGTTTACAGCATTTTGTAAGAATAATTTCGTAAAAATGGAACGGAAGTTGATAAAATGAAATGTTTCACAAATATGGTGAACTTGTAGCCTATATAGTCACTTTCGTAAACATTAGGGGACCTGCCAAACGTATCTGTGTGCCAAATGAAACTTTCTGATAGTAGACCTGCCCTGAAATATATTTGGTGATCTAAAATAGACATAGTAAAAAGTAATCACAAGTTTTAAGATACCTAAGACAAATTGCATTACAATGACAATAATACATATTCTCCATATAGCCTACTTTCTGAGCAGGCTTTTAAGCACAGAGGTAAACCGCGTGCTTGTTAATATCAAGGGTAGTGGTTTAAACCTCAACGATTTTTTTACTTTTTAATAACATTATAACATAATAATATTGTATAATAATATTGTTGAATCGGGTCAGTGAGGATAAGGTATGTTTGTAGAAAGTATTTGCAAACTGATTTCATTCGTTTGAGCAAAAACAAATACACTATAATATATTTAGTCTTACAATATGTTTTTAAATGTTTCAGTTTAATATTTTAGTAATGCCATACAAGAACAACTTCTAACGTGTGTGGAAACATTATACTTAGTATTAACTGTTTAGTTCATTTTAACAATACGGGCAGTACTTTAATAATATTCCTTTTCGAAAATTAGGTTGAAACCAGGGTTTTATCGGAGCAGTTCCTAATAGATAAAATTTCCGGTTGTTTCGTGCTGCTAATTGATAAGTATTTTCGTTTTATGGTGGTAAGCAACGTTTACGATCCAGGTAGCGAATTCTAGCGGCAGGCACAGAAAGTATATGTGTGATTCGCATCCAGAAATTTTGGTAATTGGAAAGCGACTATTTTATTCATCAGTTTATTTATCGATCTAGGCATTATTTTAAAGAATTCTACATTGAATTTATTGTCCAAGTTTCGTATAATAAGTAGAGACCCGGAAAATTCGCGGGTTCAATGACATCCAGGATAGACTCCAATATCCTCTACACACTCGGGCAAATGCCAACTGTTCATTGGCTGCTGACTTGTGAGTCGTCTCGACTGGGTGGCCTGTGATTCGACACTTCTATGAGTGAGGGTATCTAATTGGCCCTCAGTCCTACAGATTAACAGTGAACCAATGACAGAAGCAGCACTAAGGTATAATTATTTGAATGTTAGGATAACACGAAATGAACCCGCGAATTTTCCGGGTCTCTAATAATAAGTTTATTTGCAACATGAGCAACACAAGAACACATGAGTTTGCTCTTTAGCGAGGTTAGATATTTACACATCACTGGCGAGTACTGACAGACTCTTTCAAATTTTTTTCAAAATATATTTTTAATCAATCTCAATATAACAAATATAAATAAAAATCAAAAAATTCGGGTAAAGTCTAACCTCAAATTGGGCTGTTGGAAAAAACAAAACAGTTCCCATTAATTTCGTTGGATGTGTCAAGAAATCAATTTTTCAAATACAAAAAAAAATAGACAGGTTTATCTGTTTTTGATTTCAAACTGGTAGTAAAATACGTAAGTACGCAGGTAGATGAGAAGGAACGGTTTCCCGTCGTGTGGTCATGCTCGGACGATAAGGGCGACTGGGCCTTCGGACTGAAATGGCGTTTTAATCACTTGGCTACGTGAGCCGACGCTTCCGATTTGGTATCGAACCCCCGGAAACTCAACACGCGAGGCGGACGCGCCAGCAATCACGGACTCTGCCGACGGCTTTTTTACTGGCTACAGGCGACTTGCCACTCTCCTAGCATGATTAGGCGAATAGGCTTTGGCCTGAGACGCACTTACAGTCTTCCCTTACTCAGACCCCTCCCAATAATTCACTTAGTTTTTGTTAGGTTCGGAAAAAAATTAAAATGGCACAGACTTAAACAAGAAAAAACAACTTTACCGTGGAGAACAACTAAGATACATTATCAAAGGCTAGTTCATGGCTCATATGTGTAAGGTTTGCCAGGGCGTAAGTCTGCGGCAAAGGTTTTCGCTCAAGAGGGTAACCGAAACAAGAAATCGAGGCCCATCTCAATAGGCGGTCTAAGCTTATACGTATGCAATAAACGGAAAACTTTATAATGTTAAAAACTTAGTTTTGGCATTATTATTATTACGTCTAGCTTCCCCGTTTCACAGTTTCGATCGCCCCACAATGAGGGGTTTTTAAATTCCCGGGGGGGGGGGGGCCTTGCCCCACCCCTTTAGCTCGAGATCTACGCCCATGACTTGGGACTGAAAAAAATATCCGGTTCATTGACCTCCAGGATAGACTGCACTATCCTCTGCATTCTTGGGCAACCGTCGCCTGTGCATTGAATACTGACTTGTGAAGCGTCTCAACAGTGTAACTTGTGATTCCAAACTTATTTGGCCGAGGGTCTCTAATTGGCTGAGAGTACTTCAAATTAACAGTGAACCTATAACAGAAGTAGCACAAAGGTATAGATTTAAATTTCGCCATATCACGAAATGAATCCACGGATTTTTTCCGGTCTCTACCAATGGGCCAGTGTGTTTGACTCCAGAGTCCCGCTCATTAATGGAAATAAAGTAGGTATATAGTTCATAAAATGCCGCTTGTGCTAGGCACAATATCCGTATTTCACTTACAAAACACATGATTTTCAAGACCGGTGGTTAGAAGACGCAATATTCACGTTATTTTCTGGCACCAGGCACTTGCAGATAAAACAAGTCGGTTTATTTCATTCATTCGTTCATTGGCTCCAGTCACAGATTACCTTATATTTGATTACCTCGTGTCCGGATTGCATATTATGGAAGTCTATGTGAATTTTTAAATATTTTTTAAGATTTATTTTTCCACAAGGACGTGGGATACGTTTCATTGATACAAATAAAATGTATATCAAACTAATCTGTATAGCCTACGTTCTTTCAATTAGTCTTGCGACAGTGATGATTGATTTAAAACTTTTTTTTACGTAAGGTATTGCGTACACTGTAAAAAATGTACTTTTACAAGGAAATTCCTTAGAAACTCAGTTGCCAACGATATCACTTGTAAAACTACAAGGCAGAGCTATGTACCATTTGTAATTTTACAATGTTCTGCTTTGCAGTTTTACAAGTGACATCATTAGAAAATGAATTTCCAAGGATTTTCTAATAAAAGTGCAATTTTTTACAATGAATTTCGTAAAGAAAACCTCAAGAACGGACAAAATAAAATGAATACATAAACACACAGAAAACAAGCCAACATCAACCGATTAAAAAACTCTCTGTGCTGTTTATGCATTTAACTTGGTTTATGCCAAAAAAGGCTCAATCATAACTATCTGCACTCTAGCCTGTTTACAAATATTAACGCGAGTTTCACAGGTTCCTATCGATAGCTCGATTATTGAATTCTTCTGTATTAACGATGATACAATCACACAATAAGTATAGCCGCACATATTATTGATGGGCATCATGGTGGTGGTAAAGTTACTATATAAATGATCCATCAGAAGGGGCAGGTATTTTATCGCGAAACAAATCTAAACACCTGTTAGACTTGAACAATGTATGATGCCCACCAAGTGGTTTCTACCTTGTAATTGTCGGCCGCATGTAAGAGAAGCAATTGCATTATTTGTCCTGGCCATTCAGGATTCGTTTGCTTCCGCGATGAATTATTGTGATTGATGTGCTGACAGTAAACATACTTGAAAGAACTCGACCAATCACGAAACACAGACGATGCTACAATGTTTGTAACCCCTGGATAGTCTCGAAATCTTTTCTCGAAAAATGCATGTCCTTGTCCTCCGTTGTCAGCTGGCAAGCTGTTGCAAACTGTAATTGAATTCGCCCGGTTGAGTCATTAGCCACTGGAACAAGTTTCTGCACTCGACTGTACGCCTCGCGTGAAATGCAGCCTCGCCGCTTACCCGTGATTGTTTCCCATAATCTAAGTACAGCCACGATGATTTCGTGGAGACATTCCGCAGCAAAGTAGACTTGAAGCATGTATGCAGCTGCTTCAGTTTATTCATTTAAATATTGGACACCGGAAAAATTTGCGGATTCATTTCACAATATGCTCGAAATCAAATAATTTTCACCTTCGCGCTACTTTTGATGTTGGCTCACAGTTTACCTAAAGAACTCTGGGCCAATGGGAGACCCCGGCAAAATAATTATTGAATCGCAGGCTTCCCAGCTTAGACAACTCGCAATTTAGCAGCCAATGAGCGGACAGCATTTGGCTGAGTGTGCAGAGAACTGTGGAGACTATCCTAGAGGTTAGTGAACTTTTTCCGAACCCTATTAATAGGGGCATGAAGATTTCGCGAAAATATCTGAACACTTATTAGACTGCAACAAGGTATACCCGCAAATATGGTTTCTTCCTTGTGATTGGCGGCCGTCTGTGAGAGAAGTCGTTGCCTTATTTGACCGAGCCACTCAGGACGCGTTTACTTCCGCACTGAATCACTGAGATTGGTGTTTTCACAATATATTTGTACCTGGAAGAAACTCACCCAATCACGAAACACAGACGATGCTACAGTGTTTTGACTTTCATCTAGTCCCGAAATCTTTTCGCGAAATCAGCATGCCCCTGCCTATTAAGTATTATTTTGACACGATCCTGAGAAAGAAGTAAACAAGGAAAAGAAGTGTCGACCTAAACACTTCCAAGTATGGATATCTGTAGAGATATGAAAAGTACGTTTGATTTCCCGGTGCCAAGCCAAACGTTGCTAAATTTTGCTGCCAAGTTTTACCTTCCGCCTGAAGTGCACTTGATTGGTTCATAAGAATGTCCACCGTTTTGTTACAGGTTTCGTGTTCTCAAGAGCGTGTCAAATTAGACACCATCGAAAGAGAATTCCATTTACTTTATTGTTAAACATATCGCTTCCCTGCTGTGTTCCAATGTCCGAAAAAAAATATTTTTAATAGCTAGGGACTGTAATTAATTCGCGGGTTCAATGACTTCCAGGCTAGACGCCGCGATCCTCTGCATTCTTGGGTAAACGTCACCTGTTCATTGGCAGCTGACTTATGAAGTGTCTCAATTGGGTAATGTGTGATTTGTAGAGACCTTTAAAATTCGCGGATTCATTTCGCGATAGGATAGAGTACAAATACTTTTGACATTATTTTGCTTCAGTGATTGAGCCACAGTTTATCTGAAGGACTCTGGGCCAATGAAAAATCTTTAACAGAAGAATTAGCGAATCACGATCATTCCAGTCAACAGGTGTTACGAGTCGGTAACCAATCAGCAGATGTAATTTGCACGAGTTCATAGAGGATCATGGAGTCTCTCCTTTAGGGATTTGAAATCACGAATTTTACAGGTCTCTAGTGATTTGATACGACTTTTATTGAGAATGTCTAATTGTTGAAGAGTTACTCCATATTAACAGTGAAACAATAACAGAAGCCTCACAACAGTAATTAAATAATTTTAGTGTATCACGAAATGAATCCGAGATATTTTTCCGGTCTCTAATAAGAAAGCCGAACTTTACATGCTATATTAATTCTAGCCTGTATCCATGCTAAAAATAGTTAATTTTGACGAATAGAATCTAACGACACACACCTAAACAAACCCAACCAGCCTAATCATGCGCGACCCAGCGAGAAGATGAGATATGACAGCAGCCGATAAACACATGACATCGACTTGAATGTGCACACGTTTGTGAAGTCTAACCTAGCACCATAAAATAAAACAAGTTTCGCAGGTCTCTAGGTATCGGTTAGTCGAATAGTTGAGTCTATCCTGGAGGGAAAAATATCAGTGAATTTACCGAGTTATTAGCCGACTATGTGGCGGTAGCTATTCCCAGGTGAGATAGTACAGTAACGACAAAGCCCGGTGCGTCTTGCAACAGTCCACCGCCACCAAGCTCCCCTGACGAATGTGCCCAGGGTTTTCCCTGTGTCTAAGAAGGTTTTACTTGGCCCCGCCTTAACTAATTATAGTCTAGAGTTAAGATAGGAGACTTCATCATGTCTAGAGACCCGGAAAATTCGCGGGTTCAATGACATCCAGGATAGACTCCAATATCCTCTACACACTCGGGCAAATGCCAACTGTTCATTGGCTGCTGACTTGTGAGTCGTCTCGACTGGGTGGCCTGTGATTCGACACTTCTATGAGTGAGGGTATCTAATTGGCCCTCAGTCCTACAGATTAACAGTGAACCAATGACAGAAGCAGCACTAAGGTATAATTATTTGAATGTTAGCATAACACGAAATGAACCCGCGAATTTTCCGGGTCTCTAATCATGTCATCAATCGCTGCCATGGCCGACCAATCCCAAAACCAGCGTACTATAAAGTATAAATGCAACCCTTCCAGCTTGGTTGGAACCCCGCAAAATAAGGCGTATAGCGTAGAGACCCGGAAAATTCGCGGGTTCTTTTCGTGTTATGCTAAAATTCAAATAATTATACCTTAGCGCTTCTTCTGTCATTGGTTCACTGTTAATCTGGAGGACTGAGGGCCAATTAGAGACCCTCACTCATAGAAGTGTCGAATCACAGGCCACCCAGTCGAGACGACTCACAAGTCAGCAGCCAATGAATAGAGACCTGCAAAATTCGCGGATTCATTGACCTCTAGGATAGACTCAACAGTCCCTTAAATACTCGCGGAAAAGACACCTGTTCATTGGCTACTGACGCGTGAGACGTCTCAAATAGGCTGTCCGTAATTCGGCACTTTCTTGGTTTAGTGTTTCCCATTGGCTCACAGTTCCCCGGATAAAATGTGGGCCAATCGCAGAAGCGGTACGAAGGTATAGTTGTTTTGATGCTAGCCTATCGCGAAATGAATCCGCGAATTTTGCATGTCTCTACCAATGAACAGTTGGCATTTGCCCGAGTGTGTAGAGGATATTGGAGTCTATCCTGAAGGTCATTGAACCCGCGAATTTTCCGGGGTCTCTGCGTATATGTAGAGACGAAACAATCTGTTCACTTACTAGATTGTAATGTGGTATTTCTGCGTCAGTAATTTCTGCTTTGTGATTGGCACCCGTTTCCAACAGAAGCCACTTCCTTATTTGGCCACGCCATTTAGAACACAGAATAGCTATTATTCTGTTATTCTTCTGCTTAGAGTAGACACGTATCTCAAAGAAACTCAACCAATCACGAGACACAGTCGATGATACAGTGTTTTAATACACAGCTTGTCTCACAGTTTTTCGTGGAAAAATCACTGGTTTATGTTTAGTCTTCAGCCTGAGAAGCACTTAGAGCCTTCCCTAAGGCTCGATATACAATGACTCGGGAACGGAAACGGATCACGTAAACGGAGACTGATCACCCGGAACATTTCACTATCACGTCTGCTGCTTCAGCAATGCACGGAAACGTATTTACAAAGAAATTAAATACCTATTAAATTAAAAATATATTTATTACGCTTCGATATCATAACACGGACAGAATTTACATTTATAATAAAAAATAAACGACAAAGTAACACTAGACAACTGGATATTTTTGTGGTTGAAATAATTTTTAACGAATTTAGAACATAAACAAACATGGCTACCACCGCAGCCACGTACTCGGCTTCTATTGAGCGCAAGGAATAACGTAACCAGAAGAGCTCAGCATTGCCGAGCTAATCCGTACGGGTACGTCTCCGTCTGCGTGCTACTGTAGAAACTCTGTTCCGCGAGATCCATTTCCCTTTCCGTGTCATTGTACAATGGGCTTATCCCAAATACAATAAGTAGAGACCGGAAAAATTCGCGGGTTCAATGACCTCCAGGATGGACTCCAATGTCCTCCACACACTCGGGCAAATGCCAACTGTTCATTGGCTGCTGACTTGTGAGTCTTCTCGACTGGGTGGCCTGTGATTCGACACTTCTATGAGTGAGGGTCTCTAATTGGCCATCAGTCCTCCAGATTAACAGTGGACCAATGGCAGAAGCAGCACTAAGGTATAATAATTTGAATTTTAGCATAACACGAAATGAACCCGCGAATTTTTCAGGTCTCTAACAATAAGTTAGGTTGGGGACATGTATGAATCGCCTGCAGGGGTACTCACAGCCACGAGGTGTGCGCCGCGCGGTGCCGCTGGCCCGCCGACGCCGCCAGCCCCAGCGCCGCCAGCAGCAGCGCAGCGACGGCGGCGCGGGCGTCCATGTGTCTCGCCGTCCGGCCGCCGGCTCGCTGCAAGCACAGGGAACAAGCACACGCGCGCGCGGGTCAGCGTCTCCGGGGCGTCATGGAGGAGGAGGGGGAACCACCGGCGCGCGCCGCCGCTCCAGCACGACTGGCGAGCCGGCCGCCTCCGGGTACTTCCTCCCCCCCACTCCCCTCCACTCTCCCCACCCCCACCACCTCCCTCCTCCCCGCCATTGGTCGGCGCAGCATCCCTGGTGCGCGCGCCTCTCCCCTCCTGACAGGGTGGCGTCGCCCGCGACGTCGCCGAACTGACCACGCCCACCTGCCCGTCGAGACGCAGTCCTAGAACCATAGACTAATGATGGGCTACACCGACTGCACAAGCTGCGCAGTAAAAAAAAATAATAAGTATAATTTTTTTTTTTGCTGCCCCAAAACTGAAACGCCTGGTTTTTCGTCGATATAAAACTGGAAACAGCGTTGTGACTCGGTGGAAGCGTTAATTTTTTTTTTTAATATTGCAGCAAATCAAAATAGAAGCTAGTCGAAGGACCATCAAAATATGTCAAACTATCCGCACCAACGTAGGTTATGTGAGTTGGTTGAACTGGCCAGATTAGGTGCGAAGGCTTCTGGCGTTGAATCTATGAGTGTATATGTATGTGGCTTATTTATTTTTATTTGTCTATACGTATAACTATTCTGTTTGTGAATTTTAATGCAGTAAATGTTTGATATTTCGCGACTGCTGCAATAAAAACCGCGTGTCCGTTGGAGTAGGTACCGTTTGTAAACACACTTCGCAACATTAAAACTTTCATCACCTGGTTTCGACTGTTGCATTGGCAAATCTTAAGCCATTTGATGGCACCACGAGCAGAAGACAAGAGTACGGTGACGCCATCAATTAGTCTACGGTTCATAGTCGTAACTTTTGATGTAACGCCCCTTAAGAGTAGGACTGGTCACAACCTCATTATGGATGAATTTTCTAGTGTTTAACGTCTTGACTCAGTCAAGGTGGATGAGAGGTGGAACAGCTGGTTCACAGCAACATCCGCCACGTTTCCTTCTTACGGATATTCGGGGTTTGAACCCAACCGAGAATACTGACTCGACTCGATTGCCGTGGCCCGATTTCCGGTCGGAAAACCTGAGCAATGACGTGTTTTTACGTCATCTCTGTTGCCGAATCAATTCCCCCAAATTACCGGTCCCGTGTGATTTACTAGGGACTTATATTCCAGCAATAAAGTTTACAAATCACTGGAACTTCCTGTAACTCATAAGGTTGGAAGAAATATTGAAGGGTCGTCCAAATGTACATAAAACACTAACATTACTTAGTTCACAAATATGTTTATGTAAGATATCAGGATGGCATTTTAAGAGACTATTTAAGCCGTTGTTTTCAATTAGAACATATTTTAGGAAGGGATGCTAGATAGCCAACAAGAAAAGGTAAATTCAACTGTAATTAAAATGTTAATATTTTGGTAATATTCAATCATTTTTATGGGTTTTAGCATTGTCAACAAAAATGTCTGGGGCAAGATGATCTGGTTTTGGTGCACATATCACCCGTGCATTAGATTACTGATCCCATTCGGTATAGAGATTTTCCTCTCCATTTCATCCACGAGTGTTGGGGCCATGGAGACGCTAGAATAAGTACTGGTGAGGTTTTTTGTGGGTTGCATGGGGATATCGTCTTGGAAGAAAAAACGTAACCTCAAGATAATTGTCATCATAGAGGAATGAGGAAGCAAATACTACGAACACATTATCTCCAGTTACTCGCTCCTGTTACAAAATGTATACAAGTGTTGCCTCTAGCAGTTTTATTTAAAATTTTAATTAATATGAAATGAGATCATTATACTTGTAGGAACCAAATTCCTGAACCGTCAATTTATATTGACAGCAATTATGTGGTTTTTTCGGCACCACACAGCTAATAAAATAGTATTCCTGGTATCGAAGTTCTGCTACTTTGCAAACCTATTAAAGAAGTTTTCTTCTTTATTTTCTCCACTCTTTTTTCGCCATGTTTTCCCCCAAAGATTAACACAGCCATTTTCTGGATGATATCATTAAGACTAATGCTGTTGGAAAAATTTATTCTCGAGTACACGATTTTGATCGAGGTGAGTAGGGATGTACTTGAAAGATTTAATTCGATGAACACGAAGTTTTTGAAATAATAGTTCACACCTTTATGTACTTACACTTTTTACATAATATCTGTTTAATAAATATAAATTTTTACAGAACCATTTATTATTGCTTTCCCTTGATGAAAAATATACCTTAAATAAGTTTTTTTGGACAATAAAAACCCTTTATTGATCTATTTAACAAATTTGGGTTGCTTTTTTTCTTTTATTTGACTTAAAATTCTTTAAAATCATTTCTAAAAATTAATTGAACCTTTTTGGGGTATCTACGATTGATGCGGAAACAATTCAGTTAAAATTAGAACACGACAATTTTGAATGAATTAGGACCATTCAATGCCTTAAATGACTACGCCCGCGGTGATCACATTTCAGTGACGACAATTATAATCCAAGTTATTGAATTTAATTAAATTTTTATATGACTTTAAACAGGATTTGTCATGTGAAAGACCAAGTGCATGGACACGATTAATTCGCGGATTCATTGGGTAGAAAAGTAAACTTGAATTACTTACAAATCTGGTTCACGTTGATAGTTGGACTGCAGGGTTCTTAAAACTTCTTTGGCGACTCTGAGCCAGTTATAAACATGGAGTAGAAGTGGTTACCCAGTTAAGTTCAACCCATCCAAAGTATGTTACCTTTGTTATCGAACAATGACCACTCTAACAAAAGGGCTGGATTATGTATAGTTAGGAGCAGGCATTTTTCGCGAAAAGATCTGAACGCCTATTAGACTGCAACAAGGTATACCCGCATTTGTGGTTTCTTCCTTGTGATTGGCAGTCGTCTGCGAGAGAAGTCGTTGCCTTTTGACTGAGCCATTCAGGAGGCGTTTGCTTCCGCACTGAATTACTGTGATTGGTGTTGTAACAATCTATATGTATCTGAGAGAAACACACCGAATCACGAAACACAGACGATGCTACAGTGTTTTAACTTTCAGCTAGTCTCGGAATATTTTCGCGAAATTTGCATGCCCCTATGTATAGTTACGGGCAGGAATTTTTGCAAAAAAAATTTGAACGCCTATTAGACTACAACAAGGTATGACCACACCAGAGGTTTCTTCCTCGTAATTGGCGGCCGTCAGCGAAAGAAGCCGTTGTCTTATTTAACCAGGCCATGCATGTCGCGTTTTTACTTCCACACTGCATTACTGTGTGCTGAAAATAGATATTTGCCTGAGAAAAAATTCACCCAATCACGAATCACAGACTATGCTACAGAGTTTTAACTTTCAGCTGGTCTCGGAATCATTTTCGAGAAATATGCAAGCCTATATGTGTAGTCGAATCGAGTTTAGCCTGGAACGAAATTAATCCCTGAAATAATCACAGCGCTCTCTCTCTCTCTCTCTCTCTCGCTCTTTCTCTCTCTCTTTCTCTCTCTCTATATATCCATCCATAAGCATTCGTTTTTAGTTGCAACCAGATTGGGTACTAATACAGAACGGTGCTAGCACATCAGTACACGTGAATCGTTAATGGGTGGATGTGTGCTTGGGGCTAACAAGCTGCATTTTGGAATTTGTTTCCTCCCATTGGCTTTTCTTCTCCACTCCAGCAAATGTAATACACAATTTTCCCTGTCGCGCGTGAACGAACACCCGGTAACGAGGATTGCCCGCCTCGCTCCCCCCACCCCTGACACCCAGCCCTGGGGGGTGGAGGGGTGATGAATGTCTCGCGAGGCGAGGGGCAGTTTACTCATAAGCCCCGCCGACACCTGCAACGAGGCTCTCAGGAATATTTATTTTCAGACGAATCATTAACGTTGAACCTTCTCATTGGTTAGTCAAGTGGGAATTGTGTTTTTTTTTCTCGCCGGACTCAGCCAGTAAAGAAAAATTATTCCAAACATGTATACTCCTAGACAGAAAAAAAAAATGGGTGCGTGTACTTATGTATGCGTGTTATATGTTATACTTACTTGGCGTATTACAAATTTTGCATGAAAATAAATAATATAAATAAAATAATAAAAAGTCTGGAGTGATATAAATACGGTTGGTAAAGTATTAATTCAATCATATTAAAACATTTAAATAATCTGTATTCAATATTAATAAAAACACTTGTTTAAAAATAATTATTTATTTTAGTAAAATGATCTAAATAATTTTCAGTTAATAATTAAAATCAATAAATATGCTAAATGTTTATTATAATTAAATGATTTTAATTATTTATTCAATAGTTATGTCATAATTTATCATTTATAATGTAAATAATTTATACATATGAGAATATAAACTCATATAAATACACTTGAAAAAGTTTAATAACACAATTTGTATCACTAATATTCACAATAAATAAATGTTTTTTAATGATATGAACCAGTATTCAATATCAATGACTAAGGTATCAGATTTAAAAGCATGTGTATAATTTTTGATTTGTACGTGCCTTTTATTTCTGTTAAAATTTTGTACATGGTGCGCGCGCATCGTAAAAATTCACTCTCATCTTCAAAAATAAATAAGGTTTATTTGATTCAGATCAATATTTGTACAATATGGCTCATATCTGGGTTACACATGTAATAGTTTCTGCATACAGACACGTGACCCTTACGTTCTTTAAATGGTTCATGCAATGGGGAATTTTCTATTAATAATAATAATAATGATAAGAATAAGTTTAACCCCCGAAGGATGTGACCTTGCTATTAAACAATGAGAATACTAAAAAAAATTATTATTATATAAATTACGTTAAGCAGTGATGAACTTGTAGACTTTTGCGGCACGTCGAGGTGTGACTCATCAGAGCGTAAACAAAAAGTACAACGCGTAAAGGAAAAGGCGTAAAGGCGTAAGGGTAAAGGCCGGTGGGAGAGAGGGGGGGAGGAGGCAAATTAAGTAGAGAGTCAGACAAATGTAAGAAACTTTGCAGGTTTCTTATCGCCATGTTTGTTGTATTTGTGAACTTTCATTGTGTACCTACTTTGTTTGGTCTCAGTTTGGTCTCATCGTTCAACCGAATGATTTTTAGCATTTTATTTTGTCTTTCCAGTGGATTATTCAGGTATGAAATTTCACTTATAACGAGCAAACCGAAAAAAAAAAAATTATTTGTCTCACAACATATATTTGTTTCAAATAATATTATTTAAAAATTGTTCAATACATAAGTTTGACAATTAGACAATTAACTATAATACAGCATTCTTTGAGGTTTTTAGAATTTGTAGTTAAATATATAAACCGTCTGATTATGTACCAAATCAGACTTCAGCCATTATATTGTGTGTTTCAGTAGCGTTATGTGTTTTTTTTTAAATAAAAATAATCAAAAGTTATGTTAAGTTTGCCATGAGTCAACCTCGGCTGTCTGACTTAGTCATCTTGTAAGTTGAAAACGAAGTAGTGAAAGGAATTAATGTTAATATTTCCCAAATCGCAGAGAACCAATTTAGGTGGGAAAAAAGTATTAATTTGCTAAAGATTTTAAGAAAATAAATGAGAAAATAACACTTGATACCATAATGTCATATTTTGAATTTTTTTAATAACTTCATTTCTGGTGGTGGAAGAAAGGAGCGTGACGATAAAAAAATGTCCCGTAACGGGTAGTACCTGACCGTGTTATGCCACTTCACGACATATTTTTGAGTGGCAAAACTGTCGCACGAAAATAGTAATATATATTCCATACGTTCTGTATAATGAGCTGCCAGGGATACATGTATAACGTTTAAATAGCGTACAAGCTAGGATAGGTAAATTTTTTACAGATCTTTAAAATTCTTTTTAGGTTTGAAAGCAAAGATATTTGCTACCTCATAATATGGTTTTAGATATTTGTTAATATTATCTCGCTATATAAAATTCTTAAATTTTTTGAAAATTATATTGACAGCTTTGAAAATTAACTAATTTTTGACTTGGCAACGTCTAATAAATCGATTAACGCCGGCTGCACGCACGAAAAAGTGTCCCGTTACGCACATTGTTCCGTTACGCTGTGTCCCGTTACGCTCATTGTACGCTTGCGCCGCATCTATTTCTCTTCCACTCGACTGTTTATAAAGTGAAGTGAAAAGTTAATGTGGTTTTCATTGCTTATTACAACAACAATTTCGGCAATAAAGGTTAATTATTATTGCATTTTAAAAATCTGATTACTAGTATAATTTCAAGTACCTATTTATTCTGTTATTATTAAAATAAAAATGATTCAACTTTATTCATAAAATTATGCAATCATTTCATCAATGTTTTGTTATGACGTTGTCACGTTAAACTATCGTCCGTAAACTGACTTTACAGACAACAATTTTTTTATAAAGTATTTTGAAATGTCTACAATTTTTTTAATATTCTTTTCGGAGTGTAAAACAGTAAAACAAGCCGAAGTAAACGTTACTGTAGAGATACTTAAAGGTGGGGTCACTTCGTCACCTGACGCATCAGATTCAGCTGTGACTCAGCGTTCAAATGGCCGCGTGCAGAGCTCCAGACTATACAGAGTGGCACGAACTGAAGAATGTATATAAAAATGTACATGTACGCAGACCTACACAAGCGCGCCTATTAACGACGGTTCTCTCTCCGCACCTCATTTCCCGCGCGTATAAACCAGCGAACAAAAAACGTCCGCGCCATTCTTCGACGCAGGCACAAAAGCGCTTTCTCGTTCGCGCGACACACAAAAAGAGGGCGGGTGTATCCTTTCAGGCATTGTGCGGTGCCCCTGCGGGGTAGGCCGCAGGGTTGGCACGGAACCCAGGCGGGTTGCCGCTACGCCAGGGGCTCAATTGAACTCTCAGTCGCCTAGTCAGGCGTGTGTCTGTGTTAGTGAGGCGGGATGACCCTCGCTGGTGCTTCTGGTGCTGTGAACTGGCGCAATGTCTTCTCGTCGTGCATAGGATAACTATTAAATTTGAGCTTTAACCATAACACAAGTGTTTTAAGAATTTGTGCCGGGTGGTTCATGCCTACAAATGATTCTGATGGGTAAAAAAACGCGATTTAGCAGTTTTCAGTCTCCTACAGATACAGTTTTAAAACGAAATACGGGAACAGAACAACTCATCCACCGTCAACGTATTCTTAAATGCACTTCGTAAACAGACAACACTCGGATATCTTGAACATTTTTCAAATGGCATGTTTTCTTAGGAAGCTCTTGCATACGATGTGTGCCCGGGTAGGCGGGGCCCTTGAAACGCTAGTTTTACTCTCTCTCTCTCTCTCTCTCTCTCTCTCTCTCTCTCTCTCTCTCTATCCATCTCCGTCGATGCAACCGGGCCGGTAAGTGGGAGCGGTCTGGGAGCACTTGAAAAACTGAGCATCGTAAAACCTCACGAGCGACTCGCTTGTTTTACATGCTTCACACCGGCAGTGTAATGAACGGAATGCCAACCTGGCGGCCGGAATGAGTTCGGCGCGTACTTCTGCAGTCAACCAGCCCCAGGTGCGCAGCTGACGTCGCGGCGCGGTTGTTTTACCTTTTTTTTGTTTTAGTTCCGCACCTGGCCGCAGCGCGGCGCGCCGACTCAGCTGCGCGGCTGCTCTTCCACCTGCGGGTTGTAGTCAATTGTTTCATGCGTAAACAACTTAGCTCCAGGTGCACAGCATTTGGCAGGAGTAATTCAGTGAATGCAATGGAAGTCTATCGGAACTGAAATGTGTTCCTAAACACGGCGCAGCCATCTGTGGAAGTCTCAGAAGTATCGAAAAGACTGTGGACCCGTGTGATTCATCCGTTTGTATTAAATTTCGCAAACAGCGGGGATGTATTAAGCGTATCGGTGTGCCAAACTAAACTTTATAATAGTCAACTATCCTTTAATACTTTATGTTATAATTTATAGTCTTAGCTATACATAATAACTTAAAATTCGCTTTACAATTCTGACAATCCTCTGTCAACATTGAAATGAGGAGATAGCGCAGTGTTCGTCATACTGCAGACAACAAGAAGTTGTCAGCCTGCATGTATTCGAAGCCACGTTTAATAAAATAATTTCGTGGTGAAATTTTTACTGTAAAATCTTAAATTTTGAATTAGCGCAATAAGGTTAAAGTTTGTTTGAAGTAAGTGGCCTACTTACAGTCTGATTTCTGTCATTTAAATGAAAACATATATATGTACAAATATTTTAATATGTGTTTTAAAATGTTTAGGTTAATTTTGTATTAATGTAACTATTAGACTGCAACCTTTAGTTTAAAAAATACTTAAAAAGTGATCGCCGCTTTCGTAATGCTTAAACAAACTAACAAAATTTTGACGCAATGTTTGTTCTAACAAAATTTTACTGCCGTATAAAATATAGATTATGTTAAAGTTGCGATTATATCTTGTTATGGCTATTCAAGTTTACAAAATGTATTCCAGGAGAGTCTCGCTATCATAAAGTTTACTTTGGCACACCAATACGCTTATCACATCCCCCGATGTTCGCGGAAGTTAAATATGTTGCCACACGTAGGTCCGCTATCTTAACGACTTCGACTCGTGGCTACAGCTGTTTCTGTACGCATGCGCATTGAACTTTCAACCTGTGGAATTTCCGTTCTGCAATGCACGCTTATTTTATTACACTTCTGGTGCATACAAAAATTTAACCCTCAGTTAGCCTAAAGACGCACAACCTCAAAATGCAGGCGATGAAAATTCAGCTCTAGGGGGAAATGTCTCAGGCTCAGCTTTGAGGCATTTGCATGCTACGCGTTCGGTACTCCTGAGGTTCGGCTAGCCCTGAAAAATCAATAGTACCATCTTGTTAAACAGAATTATAGTTAGGTTTTGAAAAGGGGAGAATTTTTATGTGTTTATTGGCAATATTAGAAAAATTTGACGTTTAATTTCGTCACAGAGTTTCGTATTATAAGTTTTTTGCAACATGAATAAATACATGAATTGGCTGTACCGTACACATCACTGGCGATTACTGAAATACTCGTTTACATTTGTTTTCACTACTTAATTTTGGCCTAACGGTAACCTGCAACAAAGCTGAGTTCATACTTTATGTCACTACCTTACCCGGACACACAAACGGCGTGCAGAGCATACAGAAGGAACCACGCGATTTGGAAACCGCTCGAGATATCCGAGTGGTGTCTGCTTGCAAAAAGCATTTAAGAATGCGCTGAGGGTGTATGGGCAGTTTCCGTATTCTGTATTTCGTATTTAAACTGTATTTTTAAAAGAGTGAAAATGGCTAAAATGAGTTTTTTGGAATATTTTTTTAGGGATTCAAAGGTCTTGCATTGTAATTTTATCTTTATTTCACCGCCATTTGTTACGTTTACCACTCAAATTTCAAAATTTCTGTATACGCAACGAGAAGACAGCCCATCATTTCACAACCTTGTGCTTAGAGACGAAACCGCGCTAGAAATACCAGCGAGCGTCTGACTTGGCGAGTCAGGGTATCACCCGCACTTATTTAACCGGCTGAGTTTCAACTCCTCTGTAAATTATCACGTATTATATATTTATTCCTGTTACCACATTTGTATACCTAAACCAAACATAAATATAAAACCTTTTATTCGGTCTGTTTAAATTAAAATTTTAAGGACAAAATTGCTGATGCTTTCGACTTAAAATTTTTAATTATTTGTAGATTAGATTAAGTAAGTCTTTATTTAATTACGATATCTCAAATGGTTTAGAAGTTATGATGATAATTATACATCGAAATGTAATACAAAATATCATTACTACTATTTTGGTGAAAATATTTTTTAAAAGCCGATTAATTGGTATTGGTATTGATAAATAAATTCCATGCATTAACTTGAGACATTGTAAAATGTTAAGTATTTTTAATTAGTGTTTAAGTTGCTTTCAACTATAGTCCAGGGTTGTCGTAAATTTGGGAGTATATACGTGATAGTTGCTGTACATGTAGCATGCTTTCGGGTCGGTGGTTCCACTCAATCATGCACGTAAAAACAAAACAAAAAAATTCTCAGGAAAAACTTAAATCGGAATACTTTAACTTGGGTAGTTGACATGTTAGTAAACAACTAAATCGCGGTGACAGCTCGCTGCATTAAATTAACTTAAAGTAGAGTTTGTACTGGCAATAACGTCGCTTGAAAAGTCTGCAAAAGTATTAGTTACGGTTAACGAACTGGTATAACTGTACTATGTACCTTGAGAAACAACACTAATAGCCGGAGGGATAAAGAAGGGAACGACGGGTTGCGAGTCAGCCGAAAGGGTTGCATATGCCCTCAGCACGGCCAACTATATAACAGGTGGGTGAGGCTACCGCCGGGGGCTGTGTAAGTGGCCATATGAGCCCGGCTCGAGGGCGGAGCGCGCAGACAATGGGCCACAGCGACCCCCCCAAAAGCCCGTCCTAGCGCCCGAGGGCTGGGGCGGCGCAGTCAAGTGGGGCCGGCTGCACGGGGGTTGCAGGGTCGCAGCCCGGGGTGGACCCTCGCTGCCAGTCTGAACCCGTCCACTCGCGTTACCGCGTGACAGTGACCGCGTCACTACTGTGAACCGTGCAACAAACAGAAGCAAAACAACCAGTCATAAATAGAGACCTGAAAAATTCGCGGGTTCATTTCTCGATAGGCTAGAATCCAAATACATTTACCTTTTTTTGCTGCTTCAGTGATTGGGCAACAGTTTATCTGAAGGACTCTGTGGACCAATGAGAAACGTTCGACAAAAAAAGTATCGAATCACAAGCTTCCCCGTTAACACGTGTCACGAGTCAGTAGCCAATCAGCAGGTGTAATCTGCACAAGTAATTGAGGATCATGGAGTCTATCCTATAGGTCATTGAAAACGCGAATTATTCCAGTCCCTAGTCATAAACTTTTTTTTTGCCATTTCATGCGCGCTTCATATACGGCAGTCATCGTTGAATTGAGAAAATGTTGGTTTAAACCAAATTCAACGTTCATTCGGGATAAAAAAAATAATGTTACGTCAGCGTGAGGAAAAAAATTACGAATTTAATAAATAGCGGCCACGACGCGAAGTAAATAGAAGGAGGAAAAAAAAAAACATTTAATAGCAGGAAAGTCTGTCGCGCCCGTGAAATTTTGTCGCGCCGACGCGACGTCACAATTAGTGCAGCGTACGTAGAAACGTTGGAGAAAATTTCCACTCGCATCGCGCTATTGCGTTCCCAGCATCAGAATAAAATGTACTTTGTTAGCATCGAGTTACAATCCATCTGAAGCTGGTGCGGTTGAGTTGTGAGATCACACGTCTCCCGCCGAGGTGACACGGGTTCGAATACCGGCAGGGGTCTCTCTCGGGTGCTATCTCTCGTTCCACCACTACCCCTCTCTCCTCCCTCGTCCACGAACTCTATTTGTCAATGCTCAATCAGCATCTCATCGCCCTTCTATACGAGACTTTTAGCTCAATCCAGTCTGATCGTCTGTGCCGTTGTTGCTTGTGGTGTCCAGAATGTCTGTTTTGTCACATCGCCGGGGTTCGTCTGTTTATCGCTGCGTCGTCCAAGGTTCTTTTTTTTTTTGTCTTGTTGTCTTTTTGTCTTGCCTTGTTGCAACAGTAGATGTATATAGTTCATCCTGGGGCAGGGAAGGAGGGAGGGGGATCCGGGGATCCGATCCAGCTACCTTAAGGCTTCGCTTCATCAGCCATGTTGGAAATATGTCACTTCCATCGACCATGCACACACGAAAAAGTGTCACGTTACGTTCATCACCCATGTACGCACGAAAAAATGTCCCGTTACAGTAGTTGGAAATGGGGGGTTCAAGCCCAGGCGAAGGATCGAGGATCCGACCTTGAACAATAACCTTGACCTTTAACTATGACCTTGAACATTGACTTTGACCTTGAACATTGACTTTGACCTTGAACATTGACCTTTAACCTTGAACCTTGACCTTGACCTTTAACTATGACCTTGAACATTGACTTTGACATTGAACATTGACTTTGACCTTGACATTTAACCTTGACCTTTGACCTTGACCTTGAAATTTGACCTTAAACATTGACCTTGAACTTTGAACCTTGACCTTGACCTTTAACTTTGACCCTGAACTTTGACCTTGACCTTGAAATATTACCCTGACATTGAAATTCGACCCTGACCTTTAGCCTTGCAACCCTCGATGTTGCCAACCTGATAACGTCATCTAATCCATATGCTAACCTAACCTAACCTAACCTAACCTAAACTAAACTAAACTAAACTAAACTAACCTAACCTAACCTAACCTAACCTAACCTAACCTATCCTAACCTAAACTAAACTAAACTAACCTCACCTAACCTAATCCATATGCTAATCTATGCTAACCTAACCTAACCTAACCTAACCTAACCTAAACTAAACTAAACTAAACTAAACTAAACTAAACTAACCTCACCTAAACTAATCCATATGCTAATCTATGCTAACCTTACCTAACCTAACCTAACCTAACCTAAACTAAACTAAACTAAACTAACCTAACCTATCCTAACCTAACCTAACCTAACCTAACCTAATCCATATGCTAATCTATGCTAACCTAACCTAACCTAAACTAAACTAAACTAAACTAAACTAACCTAACCTAACCTAACCTAAACTAAACTAACCTAACCTAACCTATTTTATATGCTAATCTATGCTAACCTAACCTAACCTAACCTAACCTAACCTAACCTAACCTAACCTAACCTAAACTAAACTAAACTAAACTAATCTAACCTAACCTAACCTAACCTAACCTAACCTAAACTAAACTTAACTAAACTAACCTCACCTAACCTAATCCATATGCTAATCTATGCTAACCTAACCTAACCTAACCTAACCTAACCTAACCTAAACTAAACTAAACTAAACTAAACTAACCTAACCTAACCTAAACTAAACTAAACTGAACTAACCTCACCTAACCTAATCCATATGCTAATCTATGCTAACCTAACCTAACCTAACCTAACCTAACCTTAACTAAACTAAACTAACCTAACCTAACCTAACCTAACCTAACCTAACCAAACCTAACCTAACCTAACCTAACCTAACTAACCTAACCTAATCCATATGCTAATCTATGCTAACCTAACCTAACCTAACCTAATCCATATGCTAATCTATGCTAACCTAACCTAATCCATGCCAATCTATGCTAATCCATGCCAATCTATGCTAATCCATGTCAATCTATGCCAATCCGTATGCCAATCTATGCTAATTCGTATACCAATCTATGCTAACCTGTATGCCAATCTATGCTAATCCATATGCCAATCTATGCTAATCCATATGTTAATCCATGCTAATCCATTTACCATTTTGTATTTCTAGAAATTTCCACCAACTTCGAATCGTGACGTCACCGTTGCACTTTTCGTCACGGCCGCCATCTTGGATTCGAATTTTTTTTCGAACTTCAACTTTTCGAAATTTGATGTAAACATCAGCCGCCATATTTTGCCTTCCTTAATGCATACCTAAGGCGCCAAGTTTGAATTTAAAAACCTACAAGTGTTATGCAATGTGTAACCAGTCGAGACAAGTCGAGATAAGTTTGGAACATGAAGCCATATTCTAAACTACGTTTCATATATATATGTATGCATTTATATGTTTAGGTTTGATGATAGAGTAATGCAAGGGAATGGCTTTTCATTTATATTTGCGACAAACAAACCATCCATCCGATTACATTATTCCAAGTGACCATATTGGATGATGACATCACCGTTGCAATTTCCGTTACGGCCGCCATCTTTAAATATATTATCCGAGTTTAATGAAAAAATTTCAAAATTTATAAAAAAAAAAACTTTTACGACACAGAGCTCGGAGTCCTCGGTTCGAACCTGGTGAGGGCAAAAAAAAATGGCAACCGATCCTTCCCTCGTGGTGGCTGCAGGAAGACTGACTCCCACCACTTTTTTTTTCAAAGTATATATAATGTCATATAGTATGATGCCATGTCCGCCATCTTGTCTTCGATGCTGGAAGCCATCATCATTGTATCGTCAGCGAGAGTACGCTGACACCATGTTAGTTTAGTTCTTATCCACTAGAGTGCAGTAATCATTTATTACTGTGACACCAGACATCTTGAAATTTGGCTGCCATCTTGAAAATCCGTAATTATTTAGCTAGGAATTCAGGAAAAAGTTCAAAATTCATTAAATAAATCACTCATTAATTTACATATTGATTCGATCCGCTCCTGTCCTCGGTTCGATATCCGATCGATGTAATAATGTTTAATTTTATGTAAAAATAATAATTTCAATAAACCATGTTCAACATTCGTAAAGAGACTCTAAATCCTCTACGACCATCATCCTATCAGACATCAAGACCACCATATTGGAAATGCGTAATTTTAATGCTAGAGATCCGGGAAAAAGTTCAAAATTCATTAAATAATTTATAATCTATATACTGATTGATTAGATCGACTTAGGTCCTTGGTTCGATCCCTGACCGATACAAAACAACTTTAATATTTTAATAAAGTACCACTAAAGTGTCAGGTTTGAGAAAATAAAAAACACCGCAAGTTCTTTTAAAAAAACTTTTATTACATAAATTATACACTACCACAAGTACAAAAAACACACAGACAAATTACCAAAGTTTCGTGGATCTCTCGATTCAAACAGTCTTCTTACTATACGGACTATGTCCTTTACATGACTTTAAATGTCTATTCAGTTTATCAGCTCGACATATTGGTACACCACAATTTGCACACAAAGTCGAATTATCGACTTCATTAAAAGTACAGTGATATATTTCGTGTCGTTGTGCACTTCGAATATTTGCCAATGTTTTGTTACAAAATATACAGCTTGATTCCGATGAATTTGCAGCCAGTCTATCACAATTCCTGAGGTGCCGTTTTAATCTTCCATATTGTACAAACTTGCTTAAACACCTGTTGCACTGATATTTAATGCGTTCAGAGTTATTACTACAATTGTGTATTACATAATCCCATAATTTCAAGTTTTTGATCTCCCCACAGTACGTGCAGTCGGGTGATGGAACACCGCTGGTTGCTCCTTCCTTCATCAATGCCACTGGAACTGTTGACAACCATTGTAACACTGCTGACATGTTAAATTCTGAAGCCGTTGAGGTCTGCTCTGCGGAAGATGTTGCACACGTCGAAATCTCCTGCTGTGCTGAGAGAGCAGGTGTAGCTGTAGACGTCGTTGTCATCGTGCTCTGCACTGATGATGGTAGCCTTCGATCCAGGTTGGTGTAGATAGAGGTAATGATGCCATCGAAATCTCAAGAACAGCTAATTGACACGACTCATGCACCAGAAGAAACAAACTAGGCGATCCTTACACCGCCGATGTCAGTAACAAACTGAGCATCCTGCTGTCTAGGACTCGCTTATATACATGCACCGTATGGAATAATACGCTAGTCAAATCAAGAACCATCAACAATAATACTAGAGTCAAAACAACATTAAAAATAGAAGGACCGTCAACGAAAAGGCAGCAGAATCAAAAAAAGGCAGCACATTTGTAAACACCATCAACAAAAAGGAAGCACAGTTTAGAAGCACCATCAATGTAAAGGCAGCACATTTTGAAAGCACAATCAATAAAGAGAGCACATTTGGAAGCACCATCAACAAAAAGGAAGCACATTTTGGAAGCACCATCAACGTAAAGGCAGCACATTTTGGAAGCACAATCAATAAAGAGAACACATTTGGAAGCACCTTCAACAAAAAGGAAGCACATTTTGGAAGCACCATCAACATAAAGGCAGCACATTTTGGAAGCACAATCAATAAAGGCAGAACATTTGGAAGCACCATCAACAAAAAGGAAGCACATTTTGGAAGCACCATCAACATAAAGGCAGCACATTTTAGAAGCACAATCAATAAAGAGAGCACATTTGGAAGCACCATCAAAAAGGAAGCACATTTTGGAAGCACCATCAACATAAAGGCAGCACATTTTGGAAGCACAATCGCAGCACATTCGGAAGCACCATCAACAAAAAGGAAGCACATTTTGGAAGCACCATCAAAAAGGCAGCACATTTTGGAAGCACCATCAAAAAGGCAGCACATTTTGGAAGCACAATCAAAAAAGGCAGCACATTTGGAAGCACCATCAACAAAAGAAGGAAGCACATTTTGGAAGCACCATCAAAAAGGCAACACATTTGGTAACACAAGTTACGAGAACTAAGTCTTAGTTAGAAATCAGAATGCAAGAAATAAAAACATTAAATTTTTACTTTTAATATTTAATTTATTTCTTAAGAATATACAAATAGAAGTAAAATAAGCCATTATTGTATGTAGCCAGCTTTCCTCAGTTATTCGAGTATGAAGGATATTTCTTTTATGCACGAATAGTTTCCTGCACAAAGCGAGCCATGTAGAAGTCTTAGCCGGTCAACCAATAAGTTTGGATCTTTCCACGATGTGTAATCAATCTCTTCTACCACCATCTCACTTGCTTGTTTATTATAAATACTTTTAATATCACAATCGTCCCAGTGATCATAATAAGCGTTATCATATTTATTTATTAAAACACATCGTTTCCATCGTTTCGGTCTCAGGTAACCGTTACATTCTTCGATCTTGTTAGCTTTAGGTGCTTCATCACAGTCTATGCTTTTGTCAACAGCCTCAGAGTCACTGTAACAATCACTATAAAAGACATCCTCTTCACCCAGATTACCATATGAATTCGATATCGATGATGTCGAAGTGCCATTATCGTCTTCATGCTTCCTTTTTAGGAGTCCATCATTTTTACAAAGTAAGAAAGATCTACTTGAATTCGGCTGGAATGTATTCTCACTTTTCACGTTAAGGATTCTTCAATTGTCTTCATTCTTCCATAAATCATCATCATCCTTCAATTTAAGTTCTTCGTCGAGATCGGAAGAGCTACGAACATAATCTCTCTCAAGACAAGGAAAATTATTGTCGTAATGCAGATCACTATTCCTTAGTCTAGTAGATCCATCGTTGTACTCTGGCTTGTACGCAGGCTTAACGTTACAAGTTCTGTCATGTATTTTTAAGCTCTCTCTCCGCGTAAACGACTTGTTACATCGAACGCAACTTATCATATTGCGTAGTGGATTTTTAACACAGTCATTCTTCTGGTGTTGTCTTCCATTCTTTCTCAAGATAAATTCTTTGCTGCAAAACTTACACCTGTGTCCTTTCGATACAGCGACAGACACCGAATCAGGATTCATATTAGTTACTGTGACTAATGTTAGATACAAACAGACAGTTTTCCAATTGGAACCATTACTTAAATATAATTTTTTTAAATATTTCTTAAGCGAGAGTTAAGTTATCTCATGCAAAGGTACTTGTTGTAAGTAGTTCTGCTTTTCAACAACAGATGACACCACGTATTGCTGGCAGGTAAATAATATTTCTTTCTTTCATGCGGGATGCATGATTCTCACTAACGATCGCAATAGAGGGATGGCATCGCTAGACTCCAAGGAGAAGGTAGTTTGTTCTTCCAGTTAGTGTTTCCCAGATTTCTCAGGCTATATATTATTATTTGACTGAATGATAATTTTTTTTAATTCCATCTAATAAAAATAAAATAGAAGCACTCAGAGAAAACCATCAGGGATGATGTCGTTTATAAACATCATAAATTACCATTTTTTTTAAAAAAAAGTCCAAATTCAATCCTGCTTAAGCAAAGAGTTCACAAGCCCGCTTGTGAACTCTTTGCTTAAGCAACATGAGAGTTCTAGCACAAGCCCGCTTGTGAACTCTTTGCTTAAGCAGGATTGAATTTGGAATTTTTAAAAAAAATGGTAATTTATGATGTTTATAAACGACATCATCCCTGATGGTTTTCTCTGAGTGCTTCTATTTTATTTTTATTAGATGGAATTTAAAAAAATTATTATTCAGTCAAATAATAATATATAGCCTGAGAAATCTGGGAAACACTAACTGGAAGAACAAACTACCTTCTCCTTGGAGTCTAGCGATGCCATCCCTCTATTACGATCGTTAGTGAGAATCATGCATCCCGCATGAAAGAAAGAAATATTATTTACCTGCAAGCAATACGTGGTGTCATCTGTTGTTGAAAAGCAGAACTACTTACAACAAGTACCTTTGCATGAGATAACTTAACTCTCGCTTAAGAAATATTTAAAAAAATTATATTTAAGTAATGGTTCCAATTGGAAAACTGTCTGTTTGTATCTAACATTAGTCACAGTAACTAATATGAATCCTGATTCGGTGTCTGTCGCTGTATCGAAAGGACACAGGTGTAAGTTTTGCAGCAAAGAATTTATCTTGAGAAAGAATGGAAGACAACACCAGAAGAATGACTGTGTTAAAAATCCACTACGCAATATGATAAGTTGCGTTCGATGTAACAAGTCGTTTACGCGGAGAGAGAGCTTAAAAATACATGACAGAACTTGTAACGTTAAGCCTGCGTACAAGCCAGAGTACAACGATGGATCTACTAGACTAAGGAATAGTGATCTGCATTACGACAATAATTTTCCTTGTCTTGAGAGAGATTATGTTCGTGGCTCTTCCGATCTCGACGAAGAACTTAAATTGAAGGATGATGATGATTTATGGAAGAATGAAGACAATTGAAGAATCCTTAACGTGAAAAGTGAGAATACATTCCAGCCGAATTCAAGTAGATCTTTCTTACTTTGTAAAAATGATGGACTCCTAAAAAGGAAGCATGAAGACGATAATGGCACTTCGACATCATCGATATCGAATTCATATGGTAATCTGGGTGAAGAGGATGTCTTTTATAGTGATTGTTACAGTGACTCTGAGGCTGTTGACAAAAGCATAGACTGTGATGAAGCACCTAAAGCTAACAAGATCGAAGAATGTAACGGTTACCTGAGACCGAAACGATGGAAACGATGTGTTTTAATAAATAAATATGATAACGCTTATTATGATCACTGGGACGATTGTGATATTAAAAGTATTTATAATAAACAAGCAAGTGAGATGGTGGTAGAAGAGATTGATTACACATCGTGGAAAGATCCAAACTTATTGGTTGACCGGCTAAGACTTCTACATGGCTCGCTTTGTGCAGGAAACTATTCGTGCATAAAAGAAATATCCTTCATACTCGAATAACTGAGGAAAGCTGGCTACATACAATAATGGCTTATTTTACTTCTATTTGTATATTCTTAAGAAATAAATTAAATATTAAAAGTAAAAATTTAATGTTTTTATTTCTTGCATTCTGATTTCTAACTAAGACTTAGTTCTCGTAACTTGTGTTACCAAATGTGTTGCCTTTTTGATGGTGCTTCCAAAATGTGCTTCCTTCTTTTGTTGATGGTGCTTCCAAATGTGCTGCCTTTTTTGATTGTGCTTCCAAAATGTGCTGCCTTTTTGATGGTGCTTCCAAAATGTGCTGCCTTTTTGATGGTGCTTCCAAAATGTGCTTCCTTTTTGTTGATGGTGCTTCCGAATGTGCTGCGATTGTGCTTCCAAAATGTGCTGCCTTTATGTTGATGGTGCTTCCAAAATGTGCTTCCTTTTTGATGGTGCTTCCAAATGTGCTCTCTTTATTGATTGTGCTTCTAAAATGTGCTGCCTTTATGTTGATGGTGCTTCCAAAATGTGCTTCCTTTTTGTTGATGGTGCTTCCAAATGTTCTGCCTTTATTGATTGTGCTTCCAAAATGTGCTGCCTTTATGTTGATGGTGCTTCCAAAATGTGCTTCCTTTTTGTTGAAGGTGCTTCCAAATGTGTTCTCTTTATTGATTGTGCTTCCAAAATGTGCTGCCTTTACGTTGATGGTGCTTCCAAAATGTGCTTCCTTTTTGTTGATGGTGCTTCCAAATGTGCTCTCTTTATTGATTGTGCTTTCAAAATGTGCTGCCTTTACATTGATGGTGCTTCTAAACTGTGCTTCCTTTTTGTTGATGGTGTTTACAAATGTGCTGCCTTTTTTTGATTCTGCTGCCTTTTCGTTGACGGTCCTTCTATTTTTAATGTTGTTTTGACTCTAGTATTATTGTTGATGGTTCTTGATTTGACTAGCGTATTATTCCATACGGTGCATGTATATAAGCGAGTCCTAGACAGCAGGATGCTCAGTTTGTTACTGACATCGGCGGTGTAAGGATCGCCTAGTTTGTTTCTTCTGGTGCATGAGTCGTGTCAATTAGCTGTTCTTGAGATTTCGATGGCATCATTACCTCTATCTACACCAACCTGGATCGAAGGCTACCATCATCAGTGCAGAGCACGATGACAACGACGTCTACAGCTACACCTGCTCTCTCAGCACAGCAGGAGATTTCGACGTGTGCAACATCTTCCGCAGAGCAGACCTCAACGGCTTCAGAATTTAACATGTCAGCAGTGTTACAATGGTTGTCAACAGTTCCAGTGGCATTGATGAAGGAAGGAGCAACCAGCGGTGTTCCATCACCCGACTGCACGTACTGTGGGGAGATCAAAAACTTGAAATTATGGGATTATGTAATACACAATTGTAGTAATAACTCTGAACGCATTAAATATCAGTGCAACAGGTGTTTAAGCAAGTTTGTACAATATGGAAGATTAAAACGGCACCTCAGGAATTGTGATAGACTGGCTGCAAATTCATCGGAATCAAGCTGTATATTTTGTAACAAAACATTGGCAAATATTCGAAGTGCACAACGACACGAAATATATCACTGTACTTTTAATGAAGTCGATAATTCGACTTTGTGTGCAAATTGTGGTGTACCAATATGTCGAGCTGATAAACTGAATAGACATTTAAAGTCATGTAAAGGACATAGTCCGTATAGTAAGAAGACTGTTTGAATCGAGAGATCCACGAAACTTTGGTAATTTGTCTGTGTGTTTTTTGTACTTGTGGTAGTGTATAATTTATGTAATAAAAGTTTTTTTAAAAGAACTTGCGGTGTTTTTTATTTTCTCAAACCTGACACTTTAGTGGTACTTTATTAAAATATTAAAGTTGTTTTGTATCGGTCAGGGATCGAACCAAGGACCTAAGTCGATCTAATCAATCAGTATATAGATTACAAAATTATTTAATGAATTTTGAACTTTTTCCCGGATCTCTAGCATTAAAATTACGCATTTCCAATATGGTGGTCTTGATGTCTGATAGGATGATGGTCGTAGAGGATTTAGAGTCTCTTTACGAATGTTGAACATGGTTTATTGAAATTATTATTTTTACATAAAATTAAACATTATTACATCGATCGGATATCGAACCGAGGACAGGAGTGGATCGAATCAATATGTAAATTAATGAGTGATTTATTTAATGAATTTTGAACTTTTTCCTGAATTCCTAGCTAAATAATTACGGATTTTCAAGATGGCAGCCAAATTTCAAGATGTCTGGTGTCACAGTAATAAATGATTACTGCACTCTAGTGGATAAGAACTAAACTAACATGGTGTCAGCGTACTCTCGCTGACGATACAATGATGATGGCTTCCAGCATCGAAGACAAGATGGCGGACATGGCATCATACTAGATGACATTATATATACTTTGAAAAAAAAAGTGGTGGGAGTCAGTCTTCCTGCAGCCACCACGAGGGAAGGATCGGTTGCCATTTTTTTTTGCCCTCACCAGGTTCGAACCGACGACTCCGAGCTCTGTGTCGTAAAAGTTTTTTTTTTTTATAAATTTTGAAATTTTTTCATTAAACTCGGATAATATATTTAAAGATGGCGGCCGTAACGGAAATTGCAACTGTGATGTCATCATCCAATATGGTCACTTGGAATAATGTAATCGGATGGATGGTTTGTTTGTCGCAAATATAAATGAAAAGCCATTCCCTTGCATTACTCTATCATCAAACCTAAACATATAAATGCATACATATATATATGAAACGTAGTTTAGAATATGGCTTCATGTTCCAAACTTATCTCGACTTGTCTCGACTGGTTACACATTGCATAACACTTGTAGGTTTTTAAATTCAAACTTGGCGCCTTAGGTATGCATTAAGGAAGGCAAAATATGGCGGCTGATGTTTACATCAAATTTCGAAAAGTTGAAGTTCGAAAAAAAATTCGAATCCAAGATGGCGGCCGTGACGAAAAGTGCAACGGTGACGTCACGATTCGAAGTTGGTGGAAATTTCTAGAAATACAAAATGGTAAATGGATTAGCATGGATTAACATATGGATTAGCATAGATTGGCATACGGATTGGCATAGATTGACATGGATTAGCATAGATTGGCATGGATTAGCATAGATTGGCATGGATTAGGTTAGGTTAGCATAGATTAGCATATGGATTAGGTTAGGTTAGGTTAGGTTAGCATAGATTAGCATATGGATTAGGTTAGGTTAGTTAGGTTAGGTTAGGTTAGGTTTGGTTAGGTTAGGTTAGGTTAGGTTAGGTTAGGTTAGTTTAGTTTAGTTTAGTTTAGTTTAGGTTAGGTTAGGTTAGGTTAGGTTAGGTTAGGTTAGCATATGGATAAGGTTAGGTGAGGTTAGTTTAGTTTAGTTTAGGTTAGGTTAGGTTAGTTTAGTTTAGTTTAGTTTAGTTTAGGTTAGGTTAGGTTAGGTTAGGTTAGGTTAGGTTAGGTTAGGTTAGGTTAGGTTAGCATAGATTAGCATATGGATTAGGTTAGGTGAGGTTAGTTTAGTTAAGTTTAGTTTAGGTTAGGTTAGGTTAGGTTAGGTTAGATTAGTTTAGTTAAGTTTAGTTTAATTTAGGTTAGGTTAGGTTAGGTTAGGTTAGGTTAGGTTAGGTTAGGTTATGTTAGGTTAGGTTAGGTTAGGTTAGGTTAGCATTGATAAGCATATAAATTAGGTTAGTTTAGGTTAGTTTAGTTTAGGTTAGGTTAGGTTAGGTTAGTTTAGTTTAGTTTAGTTTAGGTTAGGTTAGGTTAGCATAGATTAGCATATGGATTAGGTTAGGTTAGGTTAGGTTAGGTTAGGTTAGGATAGGTTAGGTTAGTTTAGTTTAGTTTAGTTTAGTTTAGGTTAGGTTAGGTTAGGTTAGGTTAGCATAGATTAGCATATGGATTAGTTTAGGTGAGGTTAGTTTAGTTTAGTTTAGTTTAGTTTAGTTTAGTTTAGGTTAGGTTAGGTTAGGTTAGGTTTGGTTAGGTTAGGTTAGGTTAGGTTAGGTTAGGTTAGGTTAGGTTAGCATAGATTAGCATATGGATTAGGTTAGGTGAGGTTAGTTTAGTTTAGTTTAGGTTAGGATAGGTTAGGTTTGGTTAGGTTAGGTTAGGTTAGGTTAGTTTAGTTTAGTTTAGTTTAGTTTAGGTTAGGTTAGGTTAGGTTAGGTTAGCATATGGATTAGATGACGTTATCAGGTTGGCAACATCGAGGGTTGCAAGGCTAAAGGTCAGGGTCGAATTTCAATGTCAGGGTAATATTTCAAGGTCAAGGTCAAAGTTCAGGGTCAAAGTTAAAGGTCAAGGTCAAAGTTAAAGGTCAAGGTCAATGTTAAATGTCAAGGTCAAAGTCAATGTTCAAGGTCAATGTCAATGTTCAAGGTCATAGTTAAAGGTCAAGGTCAAGGTTCAAGGTTAAAGGTCAATGTTCAAGGTCAAAGTCAATGTTCAAGGTCAAAGTCAATGTTCAAGGTCAAAGTCAATGTTCAAGGTCAAAGTCAATGTTCAAGGTCAATGTTCAAGGTCGGATCCTCGATCCTCCGCCTGGGCTTGAACCCCCCATTTCCAACTACTTGCAACTGTCTCGTAGTAGTTGTATTTTTATTATTTACTATTTTATTACCCACAAATTGTTTGCGCTGAATAATTTTTTTTTTTTTTTTTTTTACTTGATGTCGTCTACTGATTTTGGTTTGTTTCCTGTGTGTCCATTATTAAGTTTCCTTATTACTTGCAGTTAAACCAGAAATGGCGTATGTTCAAAAAAATTTTAATCAACCCTCCTCATCGCCAGAAACCATTCAAAGAACCTATCAAGCCCTTCTGTTCGGCCGGGGTGGGGGACTATCTCACCTTGCGAAGAGACGACGCTGGGTGAGCCGACCACCTCGGGCGCCGACTGCCACCCCCGGGGGTAGTCAGTCCACCCCCTTCTCGCCGACAAACAGCATTGTGCGCGCCCGAGGGGGGGCTAACAAATTGCCTGGTGTGCTATCCTGTTACTTGATGGCTCTATAATACAATACACAATGCCGCGTAGCGATGTGTGTGAGGGGAGGGGGGGATGTGAGAAACGAACTGGTATATCCACCCCCCCCCCCCCACCAATGGTTCCGCAGGGGTGTGCAGAAGGCCCCTGAAAGCCCGCAGGGGTGCACAAGCTGCACTCTCGTGCTGCACGACGGCGCGACGAACATAGGCAGACCATCCATGCAAATAAAAATTAAATGTTCGTTCGCTCAAAATCAACATCTCCGAAAGATCCTCGCCGATTGCTTGGAAATTTTGACACGATGTTGCATGCGGGTTTTTGTATACCTATGTTAAACCTGTTACAGGTAAAAAGATAGATGAAAATATAGATAGGTAAAAATAAATGTAATATTATAAATAAATATTTGTGTGTTCGTCTTCTGTTTTTGTAAAGATAAGCATATAGATAGAAAGATATAGACATAGCGAGATAGAGACACAGAGAGTCATAGAGAGGTATAGAAATATAGAGGGAGGAAGATATATACAGATATGTTGTAACGAAACATTGTTACAGATGAACTTTTTGCATTGGTTTTGTGAATCGATATATATTTAGTTTTCAGTGCCATGTTTGTTTGATATATTGAAGTATGTGCTATGGTATTGGAATTGTCATATGGTATGTACATTACTCTATGCTTAGAGAGGAGTTTAAAATGAATGGAAGAATTGATATGCTCGAAAAGGAAATAATTAAAATGAAATACGAAGGCCGTGTTTTTCCTTTTGAAGTGATAATCGTATGAGATTATATTTTATGAGTGAAGAAATTAATTAAATACAATCGAGTCTGTTGACTAATACGGAGTACTCGTCGGAATTTCAGAAGTCCTAAGGTATGAATTTCGTTCTCTACCATTGACAACAGTTGGCCGGGATTTATTATTAAAACATTATAATATAAACTATATCGTGGTGTGTATTAATGTTGGAACCCAATTATAATGTTGACAATAACTTTTGTTTTTTTAGTGATGTGCCCAACCTAACTTCCAGTCTTTTAACAAACATTTGAGCTGACACAAATGGTTTATTTGTTCATAATTTTACATCCTTAATTAAAATTTTCCATATACCATCAGAGATTCAAGCTAACCATATTGTTCGAGCTTTATTTATTGTGTATAATCTGTATTCCAGTATTGAGGAGTAGCATATAAGTATTTTTTTATTATTTTGTAATTATAACACAGAATATTATACATGCACACCCACTCACAGAGAAAAATTTTATCCACAATGAAGGTCCTAATGTTAGTATAGAGAAAATGGCGCCCAACGTGGGGCCCGAATGTACGACGAGTGCTTTGTTTAGTTATTTAGTATTTTTTTTAGTTTGTTATTGAAAATATTGGGCATCTTACTACCTACTCCATACACCATGTCTAGAGGTAGTGCGTCAGTTTACAGTCTCCGTAACAGAACTGAGGCTACCTACAATGAGTCAAACGAAGTTGAGGTTATTAACTCAGGTAGTAACACACTAACATCTTCGTCCGAGAACATGGTTTCACCGGAAAGGGTAGTTAAAGTGGACAGTCCGGTTACATCGCTTACCAGAGAATGTGAATGTCTGGAGCGGCCGTTGGTCCCCGCTCAGATGCCTACAAGGTGTGACACCTCCAGAACCTCAGTGTTACTAGCTGCAGCTGCTGTAATTGAACAGATTCAGGAACCTTTTAATGTAGCTTTGGATAGGATATCAGCGGATGCAGTAGCAACATCACCGATACAAACAGCTGTCTTGGGCCATGTGTCTATTCCATCACCAGAAGTCTTCAATCTGGATCGTTTAGGCCAGATGTTACTCAACTTGCAGGTTAACATAAGTAGTATACAGTCGGACATTAGCAGCGTGCGTACAGACCTACAGTCGGACATTAGCAGCGTGCGTACAGACCTACAGTCGGACATTAGCAGCGTGCGTACAGACCTACAGTCGGACATTAGCAGCGTGCGTACAGAATTACAGTCGGGACTGTTTAACATAGAGACCTGTCTAAGAACCGATCTCAATATATTAGAGGGGCGATTGGAGTCAAAGTTCAGGGAACAACACAAGACCTTGGAACAGCTGGCTGATCGAGTTTCACAAGGAAAGTCCCAGGTCGAACAGCTGGAGTCACGCACGAAGGCGCTTCTCGTCAATGCGACACAAGAACGCCAAGAGCTTCAGAGGCAGTGTTCTAACAACCACTCTGCCATAAGGGAAGAGACCTTACACCTATCTGAAAGATTAGATCACATAGAAGAAGCAACATCCATATTAAGCAATCGAGTCGATGCGATCGGCGGCGACGTTGTGCAAGTTGCGGAGAAGGCTGTTGAGGCTAAAACATTCTCCCTGAGTCAGCGTGTTGAACAACACCACCACCAAGTAGAAGCCCATGTACAATCATTGGAGCGACGAGTACATGAACTAGGATCAGCGCTTATTACCAACCATATTCCCAGAACAGAAATCGAAAATAGCAGTCCATTAAAGGAGAGTAGGAGTCAGGATACTGCGCCAGACATGCCAGTAGTTGACAGACAGATCCTGAACACGCCTGCCAACATTACCAGCCTAGACCCGGCTGCACTTATTCATCACCCTGCTCGCCAATGGTAGGAGTCTATGCCGACGTTTTCTGGCAAGTCATCCGAGAATCCTGTAAGATTCTTAAACAAATTTGAAGAGTATGTAAAAACCTTTGGCTTATCCAATACAGAGAAACTGAGATGTTTGAGCACGGCTCTAAAGAGTCATGCATTTTACTGGTGGGAAATACAGCTCAACACCACCAACTCGTATGAACATTTCAAGGAGAAGTTTCGACAACAGTATTGGAATCTCAGGATCCAAGGGAACTTACGCGCACAACTTCACACTGAACGGTACGATCCGAAGCGCGGAGCATCGCTGGAAGCACATATTTCCAGTATGTATGAAAGAACTAGATACCTGAACCTGGCTATGACAGATGAAGAGTTCATTGCTACCGTGTCAACACAGCTTCCTTTAAAGTACCAAATGCAACTGAGTGGCAGAAGCTATAAAGATGTTACCGACTTCCGGGAACAGCTGTTGTTACTGGACAAGTTGGAAAGGCTACACAAGTCACAATTCAACAAAGAAGAGTCTGAAACGAAAGTGAAATACCCAAAGCCTCAGCCGGTACATAACTATTGGCAGTCGCGTGACAGTAAGCAGCGAGAAAACAGACAAGCGGTCGTCAACCTGCTAGGATAGGAGAGTGAAGAGAATCAACGATGCAATCAGCAAGGCCACAGAAGGAAAGGTGGCTACCACAGCCAATGTTCCAGTTGTCCACCCAGACATTCAGGTCCATACAGGAGCAAGACCTGGTGGTCAAGTAACCAAAAGTACCACAGTGACAATGAAGACAGTCAGATGCACCGAGATGAACCTCGACGAGGTAACAGAAGTCGGCGTTCCCTATCACCGGAGGAGCGGCCACCCAAGAAATCTACGTCAGGACGACGCAAGTCTCATTCCGACGAAGAGTACGAGGATGCGAAGAGATATCGCAAGTCATTCGACAGTCGATACACCAACAAGACCGAAGTGGACCGACTGTCATCATACCAAGTCAACACTGTTTCAGGGAACAGCAGCATCGTTCAGGGCAGTAAGCAAGCATCATCGTCTTTTCAGAAAGCATTCTCACCACCAGTAACTACGCAGCAGCTAGGGTACTTCGCACGCAACGAGCCACTGAATCCTGCGGCGGAGTCATTTCAGGTGGCCCTAGCCAACTCCACGAATGGAGGAGTCTGGATTAATTCCAACACTGTCGAGCCTTCAGGACAGGGCCGACAAAATACGAAGAGCGAGTTAAACTAAAAAAAAGTTGAGGTTAAACCGCACCCATAAGCAAGAGTTGGGAGTTCGTAACTAAGAAGCTATTCCTACTCTACACAGGTCCCTATGTCGTCACGGAAGTCGTGAACTCGAATTGCTACACATTAAAGGATTTGAAGACTAATCAAGTCATAGGCAGATACAACCTAACACAACTGCGAGAGTACAAAACGCCCATCACTCAAGTATAATGTCGACATGGAGTCCAGAAGCTTTCTAACGAAAGGCTAAAATAGTCAAGCAGTCAGCTTATAAAATGAAATTTTATTTAATTCTTAGTCTGGGGTTTAGAGACGTATTGTTTACACATTGTGTGTAGTGAGGTGATAATCCAGTTTGCAGTATACCGAGGAGTCGCACTAATGTGAGCTTGGCATCGTGTATGTCGACTGAAGTTGTATATCAGTCGATCGTCCTGCGAAGAGGTGAAGAGATATGCCACCCTCGCCGGGACATAGATACTGCAGTGTCTATGGACATATAGCCGAAGAGCTATTGCTGCAGGTGGGCAGTCAAACATAGTGTTTGACGTATTATGGAAAGGTCATACGGTGAAACTATTCGGAAGCAACCTGATAGAAACCTACTGTTTTAAGGAATTTTTAGTAATTGGCATTAATTGATTACACGAAAACCAGCTGATTTGCTTAGTTTTAGTCATAGTTAACAATGGTATTCGGCATACTCCATGTGTTGACTTAAAAGTTGTGACTTGAACTAAAATGCCTATGGTGTTACTGTATGTAGTAGTATGTACATGACAGCATTGAGAGTTTATAGTTATTCAAACAAATACAAAGCACATGCATATACTAGTAGTCAGTTATATTATATATGATGAATCCCATGTATGTTTAGAACACATTACTACTTTAAAATAATACAATTTTTCTCAATTTGATTTAAACATATACACCTTCTATTATATCCAGGAGATAACCGAACGTGAGTATGGGATACTCCAAAAGTATCCCAATTAGGAAAGTACACCCACCATTGTGTACAATTCCCTAACCAAGATTAATTAATGATAGTTAATATGACACATATTGTACATAAGGAAATGACTAATCATGACTAAAACAAAATTGTAAATCCTAAAAAATTTATCTATTGTGTTATTGAGATATTATAAAGTTTAACACGTGTTTTAATGTTCAAACAGTTATTGTTAGCGAAGGTTAGCATTACAATTATTACTTAAGTTAGTATTGAATATTGTCGTAATTTATGAAAATTTAAATCTAATTTGAAACTAGCTAAGTTTTGGGTTATTTAAGTAGTTCAATTAAACCTTCTGTGTCAGCGACAGCAAAAACAGAAGTGAGAGTAGGTGATTAACTTACATTTGCAAGCATGTAAGTGGCACATAATTAAGCTTAGTGAAGTGAGATTATGCTGGGACACCTATACTTCGAGTGCGAAAGCTAAATGTGTAACAATGATAATGTACCTAACGGGAAAAACTGGACTTGAAGCATCCACGTCGTGTATGATGTGACAGTATCACGTCACCACATCAGCAATTACAGCAGGTCGTAGTGACGACCCCTGCCACTGCCGCGGACAACAAAACGCTGTCCGAGTGCTGGAGCGGCACCATGGAAGCGGGATGTCTTCCGTCTCGCAGCCAGTATGCCTTTCTTCCTGGATGCTGTTCGGGAACCTCTTCGTTAAGGCACCCTTCTAATGGAGTCATGTTGCAGTAACAGGAGTGCCGGGGTGAGATGCATTAACTTTCTCCCAATCGCTAAAAAACTGTTATATCAAAGTCTGCATCAGCCGACACCAACAAGGATTCTCCTCTGGTGATCCGCTGTCTGCTGAATCGTTGGGGAAAATCGCCATCCGGACGATGTCAAACTGCTCCCTTAAAACCATCATATTGTTCTCATTAAATCAGTGGTCAAGTCTTGCGAGATTTGTTATATATATAGTCAAAAACTTTGATTAAAAACCTATGTTGTGCAAGTTGCGATGTTTGTAACTGTTGTGTAAAAGAAAAACTCAGACACGTGATACAATATAACAGCGACTTTTTTATATACACAACAGGGAGCGGCAATCTGTAACGAAACATTGTTACAGATGAACTTTTTGCATTGGTTTTGTGAATCGATATATATTTAGTTTTCAGTGCCATGTTTGTTTGATATATTGAAGTATGTGCTATGGTATTGGAATTGTCATATGGTATGTACATTACTCTATGCTTAGAGAGGAGTTTAAAATGAATGGAAGAATTGATATGCACGAAAAGGAAATAATTAAAATGAAATACGAAGGCCGTGTTTTTCCTTTTGAAGTGATAATCGTATGAGATTATATTTTATGAGTGAAGAAATTAATTAAATACAATCGAGTCTGTTGACTAATACGGAGTACTCGTCGGAATTTCAGAAGTCCTAAGGTATGAATTTCGTTCTCTACCATTGACAACAGTTGGCCGGGATTTATTATTAAAACATTATAATATAAACTATATCGTGGTGTGTATTAATGTTGGAACACAATTATAATGTTGACAATAACTTTTGTTTTTTAAGTGATGTGCCCAACCTAACTTCCAGTCTTTTAACAAACATTTGAGCTGACACAAATGGTTTATTTGTTCATAATTTTACATCCTTAATTATAATTTTCCATATACCATCACAGATTCAAGCTAACCATATTGTTCGAGCTTTATTTATTGTGTATAATCTGTATTCCAGTATTGAGGAGTAGCATATAAGTATTTTTTTATTATTTTGTAATTATAACACAGAATATTATACATGCACACCCACTCACAGAGAAATTTTTTATCCACAATGAAGGTCCTAATGTTAGAATAGAATGTAGAGAGATATAGTTAGTTAGAGCGAGGAATGTGTATAGAGATAGACAGAGGTGTAAAGAAATATAAATAGGGAGAAAGATTGTGAGTATAGATAGAAACATAGATAAATAGGGAGATAAAGCGAGATAGAGTGATATGGAGAGATATCGATAGCAATATATAGGTAAATATAGTGTGATTTATAGAGAGACATACAGAGGAATAGAGAGATAGAGAGAGATGCTTTGTCTATGTATACATACTTTAAACAAATTACAAAAAAAAAATTGAAAGAGGCATAGCAATGCATGTCGGGCATTAGCTAGTTAAATATAAAACGTTTCTTGGCATTACGTACGCTACAAACATACGACAACTTGCAATTTTTTTAAAGTGAAACATTTTTACAGCCGACTGAGTAATAGAATCACATGGTAACGGACGTGAGTACGTGACGGAGTTAACTTGTGTCAGTATGTAACGAAAATGGCTCGATGGCGCGGGGTGTTGAAAAAAAAATTAAATTAAAACCCTTTTACAGCCGGTTACAGATATCAGCAGCAGCGCATGTTTTATTATACTTTCCCATACTTTTGAAAACGTCTACTTAAGTACTGTCTCATAGTTTTGCATAATTTCTCATACTTTTGCATACATTTACATACTTTCGCAACTCGTAATTCGTTCCTCTCGAATCACAGCTCTGAGATTGGATCCGGTGTCAGAAGTAAAATTGTAACAATTTATATAGACATTTCCAATAGGGTTATCTACCTGAAACCCATTAATTCATTCTTACATAGATACCATTGAAGTCATGAACAGACATTAGTAAATAAAAGTCCATTTTCCATATTACACGTGTTTCAACTATAAGTGTACCGTAAAAAAAATGTTATCCTTTCTATCCGTGAAGTTTCACTTCACGGCATGATTTTTTTTAATCGATGTGTTTGAAAAAATCTTGAATTATTATAATTTAACATTTAAATGGGAAAACCACATTTCAGAGTTTTCACATTTAAAAAAAAAACTTTTAAAAATGACTTGAATAATAAGAATATCACCAAAGCACAAGTTTAACCATTTTTCGGAAACAATATTCTGACGTCATCTCAGCAACGTCGCGCTCGGGACGTGACGGGAACAGGAAATATTTCCAATGTCGCGCTAACGTCACTGATGTGTGGAACGTGACTGGCTAGAAAAATATATGTATATTTGTTTCCACATCGCATCCGCCCTTCTCGTTATTGTGATTCCAGCATCAGCCTCCAGGACTAGCACATGTCAGCTCTGAATCGGCGCCCAAGTATAGGTAATCTTGGAGGTCACGCCTGTGTAAACCTTGCATTTACTTAGTACCATGCATGCCATCTTGACCTATATATATATATGTACATATATATAATCAAACACATACCTCAGTAATGAGTTATCTCTGTTACATTCGTTCCCAAACTTTCTACCCCGGTTCCGATGTTCAAGTACGTAATCTTTTCTAGCTTGTGGCAACTAAGATGAACAATATCTGTTAATTCGTTCGGCTGACGTAAACACTATTGATAATTGCTATGCACAGAAAAACAAAATTGTCTGTACTTTTTTTTTTACACGAGATTCCTTTGGAAACCATTTGCCCAGAAATTGTAATACTACAAGAAAGATATTGTAAATTTTTACAACACAGGCTATGGTTATTTTTTGCATATATAAAATACTTCTTTCGAGATAATACTGAGTATTTCTTACGGAAATTGGCGCATCATTATATATTTTAAATAATGTTGAATTCAAACATAATTGTTTAAAATCATAAAACCATATTCAATAATTGTTCTTTATTTTATTTTATTATGCTTATTAATGTGCGCTGTTAATACTGGAAAAATATCCAGGGAACGGTTGGTTTGCAAATAACTTTAAGTTATGGAGGTACTGGGAAAGCACAAAGCATAGATTCCCGGGTAATCATCCGAACCTAGTATTACTGAGAACACTGTTTTTATAGCGATAAAGCTGTTTTATTTTATATGTACAAATATCTATAATTTTACATGAATATTTCTGTTCCATTTAAAAAAATTGCAGTGTGTGTAACACATTATTCACTACTGAACCTTTTTAAGTAAGTATAGTCATATTAAGCGTCGAAAAGCCGGTAGTCTACTTTCCACGCCAAAACATCAACATTTCACTGGTCATATAGCATCGTGTCTGCCACTCGTGACGGCTCGGGTGCACACTGACAAATGTAACAGCAAGAAGCTTGGCGCGGACAAAAGACTGTTTAGGCAGAAGAGTTTGTGTGTCAAATATTGGAAGAAATGGCATATATATTTTATAATTCTTTATGAATACAATAATTGAAAGTTAAGCCGTGTCATGTATTTATAAATGTAGATTCAAAATATACTGTACAGAAAATGTACAAAGTAGATGACAGTGTAATGTCAATATAAAAAATGTCTCCCCTGAAAAACACACTTTTTTACTTATACTCTTTTGCCTAAACATTCCAAGAGTTATTAATAATGTAAATAAATTTCTAATTGTTGTTTATTTATCCACCTCACACTATATCAATAGACCTATTATTTATATTTTTTTAAGTCTATACTCGTGACACTTTTTCGTTTATATTGCTTTTCTATACCAAATCAATTAGCACATTAGTTTTGTTTTACCCTTGAGGGGAATGGTTAATATTGCAAGTGCAGGAGACAAATATCACGTGTGACACATATGACCAATGATGAGCAATTTACTGTTTCCACATGTCACGATGCTGACTCGTATTAAAATGTGTCTGAAGATACAGTCATATTAACCTACCGTTAAAAAAATTTGTTATATATGTGTATATATGTGTATATAGTACCTATATAGAATAAAGTAAACGTGTTCCAAAAAGAGTCATGTAATACACACGACACCCTAACGTCTTTTTTTTAACAATTGTGTCATATTCTGGAAACACTTCATCATTGGTAGAAGGAAAATCCAATCCTTCCATGTGTGATGACATGTGCTGCCGTACAAACTCATTTCGTGCTCATTGCTTAAGTGTGTATTACGCGAGGACCCTTGTTGAAAACGATGCTGGAAGTCAGACTGCCTACGCACCTCGTCAATACTAATTTCACGCCCTTATGCGGTCACCAACACACAGTCTCCAAAAGTAGGATTAGACGTATCAGCCATCATTTAGTTCACAGTTTATATGAGAGAAAAAACCTAAACATAAATCTACAATAATTAAGCGGTATCGACAATTGACATTTTAGTTTTTTTTTTAGTTTTCTTTACTACGATGTAAAAATTATTTGGCAATGTTCCTACAACCTTTAATGGAAGTTATTAGCAAAGGCAGTATTGAATAAGTTTACTATTTAAACGTGGTGCAATTATTATGCATTATAAGTTTTTACTAAACAATTGCAGGAGATATAAAATGAATTAATGGGAAAAATATAGACAATTCTTCATTTCTTATTACGCCTTTACATTAGTATCGTAATTTACCGAACAATATTTGACAGTGTATATTTTATATTTTTGAATATTAATCTCAATCATTGGTACGACGAGACATCACGCGTTACCTATAAAGTTTTCTATGCTAGAATTTGGTATTTATTAACAGGAAACGCCGAAGGCATGTAACTGCTCATTCAGAAAAGACCACGAACTAGACTTCCAACGACTGCCCTAAGCTTTTACGGGCCATAAACAGACACAATAAAAATTAACTTCTATCTCTAGCTAGTATTGAAAAAAATACGAGATGGCTGGAAGCAATCCATCTTAATGACGTAGGTTTTACGGAAATCAATGTACACTGCAAGAATTTATTCAGAAACTTCATTACAAATTTATTTTTTGGCTTTTAGGTTGAGACCACGCCAGAGGAAACGAAGATACGAAGGGCCATATAGTTTTCGCGAGAAGATTCAAAGACCACGATTTTTTTTTGTAAATGTGACAGAAATAATTACGTAAAATTAAATATATTTGTAAATTTGTGCTTTGTGTTATCCCAATACCTTCAATAGTAAAAATTATTTGTAAACCGTTTCCTGAATATCTTTCCAGTATTAGCTGTGCACATAAATAAGCATTATGAAACAAAATAAAGTCAATTTATTTAATATAATATTATCGTTGCAGTGATTAAAAAAATATTATGCTGGAATGAAACATCAATTAAAATATAAAATTATGTGGAAAGATTTTTGTAAGAAATACTGAGTATTATTTCGAAAAACGTATTTCATTTGTGCAAAAATAACCATGGGCATGTGATTAACAAATTTGCAACATCTTTCTTGTTACAAACTATTTCTTGGCAACTGGTTTCCAAAGGAATCTTCTGTAAAAGTACAGAAACAATTTTTTCTCGGTGCAAGAGTTGAAAATTTCCGAAACATTTCATAGGTTACGATTTTCTAATACATGTTTAAGAGCATATTCTAGCAATATTTGAAAACGTTTTTATTAACTTACTCTCTTATCTGCCTGTTTCTCTGTTCGCTGCAAAATTTTCAATCCATTTTAAACTAACTTTCCAGTTAAACACTTGAAATTTTGAATAAAGCTCAGAACTGAATGACAATTAAATATTAACTAGTTTTTTTTTTTTTAATTTGTTTGTGTGTACATTTCAAATTTGTTTTCTTTTGTTTAGCAAAGCCCCCGGACTTGTGGCATTAGGCTACGAGCAGAATAGTATAGAATTGCGGAATGCATAACGTAGTAATCGCAGGCGGTGCCTATATTACGCATTCAGGCTAGGAAAAATGTCCGACACACGGTTATATAGTAAGGCCAGGGAAGTTCCTATTCTCCTTTTCGACGAGACCGGTCCGCTTATCAATGCTCACGAAGACTAGCGAACTAAGGGTGCTGATAGCAGTTTAGTTTATAACTTCGTCAATAGATGGCGTTGCATTGAATTTGACACACACTGTTGTTTTTTGCGTCCGTCACAGCTTTTCTCCTTACTATTATCTATTACAAGCGCTTCTCATGTTTAGTTTTAACCCTTTCAATTATTTGTATAGGTATTTCCAAATCAAAATCACGGATTTTCTTTGAAATCTGTATGGGGTTAGGATTAAAATCTGATACTTAAAATTAAATTTAAAACTGTAAAATTTTACACCCACAAAAATATAAAGTAGAAATAATTATTTAAAAAAAATTTAAGTAAAAATTTTAAAACTGACTAAAATAAATAAAATAAGTACTCCTAGTCCCGTAAATATTTGTAACCCATACAGATTCCTTACACCATAGAGATGGTCCTAAAAATTAGTGATTGTTTATTACTAACACATATGAATTAACTTGTAACTTTAAGACGAAAAAAGTGGATCGCATGCAATACAAAATTGATGCACGAATAGTTCACTAACAATGTTATTGCACTGCATATGATATGAACTGTTGTGTGAGTTTTCTCAACGGCATATACTCCCTGTACTCCTTGCTATTATCTATTACATGCGCCTCAGTTTTTTCCGTTTTAAATCTTAACAAGTATTTTCATAAGTATTAAAAATTCACAATCACAAATTTTCAGGACAATCTGTATGGAGTTGGCATTATGTATGGGGTTATAAATCTTTACGGAGCTAGGATAAATTATTTTATATTTTTAGTCCGTTTTAAAAACTTTTTTTTACATTATTGAAGTGAAACTTCTTTGGGTGCGACGGGAGTAAAATTTCAAGGCCAAATTTTAACGGTATGTTTTCGTGAAACATTGTTTTGAAAAGGTTCTGAAGCCAAAGCGATATAGAGAGAGCACTTACGAGTCGAGGGTTGAATTGCCAAAGAAGTTTCACTTCCATCTCGTGAGTTGAGAGAGTACCTGCCCGCATAGCGCACACTCGAGGGCGCCGACTCGGGTACCGGGTACCTCGGCGGCTCGGCTGGGGGCAGGGAGCCGGAGGAGGCGTGCCCGCCCCCGGGGGCTGGAGGCGGCTGGAGGATGTCGTAAACGTGTCGGCACGTCTCCCGGCCAGTTAGCGAGCGGCCGTGTTCGCGGGCTGTTAAACCGGGCCTTGATTCCCCGGCAGTCGTCCTGCCTTCGAGCCCGTTAACAATCGTGTCTTCCTACCTGCTGGCTGCTCGCGCGGCCCGTGGGCAGGCCGGGGTGTCGTGGCTGATACTGCCCGTCGTATTTTCATGATCATTAAGGCGCCGTCCCACACGTCACTTCGGTCATTTCATCTTCTCGCCGTTCCTTTTATTAGAAGGCTATTCCCGTTCGTTAATCACGATAGCTCTCCGGCGCAAATTACGTCATCAAATATTTACTACGTGATGTCTAACAGCGATACACAGAAGGAAAAAAAATGTTCTGTACATTTACAACAGATTCCTTTGGAAATCAGTTTCCAAGAAATTGTTTGAATTACTAAAAGAAAGATATTGTAATTTTGTAGAATACATGGCTCTAGTATTTTCTTTTTTGAATGTATGAAACACCTTTTGTCGAGATAATACAAAGTATTTCATACAAAATTTGACGCATAATTTTAAAGTTTAATTGATTCATTCAAGCATAATTTTTTTAACCATGAAATGATAATCGAATATTAAACTATTTTACTTTATTTCCTTGTATCATACTTATTACTGTGCGCACTTAATACTGGACAGCTATTCAGGGAACGGTTTATAGATAACTTTAACTATTTGAGGTACTGGGACAACACAAAGCATAAATGCCCGGGTATTACTGCCAACGCTATTTTGTAGTGATACAGTTGCTCTAATGAATATCTACAAATTAAAAACAAATCTGCAATTTTACATAAATATTTTTGTTCCATTTACAAAAAAAAATTAGTTTCAGTGCAGAAAGTCACGCAAGTGTTATTATTGTGATTATTCGCGTCACATTTCACTGCTCGCAAATAACGTTGAATTAACGATTGGCTGATAACAAATTTGAAGCGTTATCGTGATGGATTAATAGGAACAGACTTTAAACATTAGAAATCACAATAAACGAAATAACCAAAATAGTGCGAGACCTAGCCTTCATACCTTGACATACCCAGACTTATGGCGGCAAATCCATGTGCCTTACACTAATAGTATGTCACTTCACGAATGATTAATGAATTGTAATCAAACAATATAACATGTTCTTGCAAAATTTATATTTGAAAAACATACTTTTGATGAGATCTATGGTTTTACTGGTGCAGACGACGCTCAGTCGCTGGTGCTTGTAATGGAATCAAGATAGCGGGGTTTGTTGACAACGCTAAAAGACCATGCAAGGTATAGATTGTTCAAAGCTAGCGCTTTGATGGTTTATTAAACGCGCTCGCTAACCCTCGAAAGGACGGATCCGACGGGAAATGGCGTGGCTCCATATGGCGAGTGAAACGGATACGCCGTTTTATTGAGGCCTAGAGACGTCCAAGAAGAGCTATGCTGAGGACACCCATCAACACCACCTACGCCTAGCCCATTCAACAACCAATAGCTTCCCTGCTGGCTAGCACCCCTGGTCAGGCAGTGAAGACGCCTATACATACCTCTCATATCTCTGGGATAAGGTACAATCTGATATTTATACTTTTTATCACTGTTCCTCGGTACTTGAGGTTTTGCCAACTGTTCGCTCACAGCTTCTCGGAAGTCTGGGAGCCAGAAACGCAGCGTAATTAAGGGCCTCGTTGTCGCAGATTCAAATGCCTTACCGTATCTTGGGGTGGCCCACGACGAGGCAAATTAGGAATTTTAATGTGTTTTCATCTGTTCTGTCGTCGTAGTGGTGTCCAGAATATAGGTGGTTCTGTCGTATCGCTGGCTTCATCTGCGCGCCTCTGTCTTGTCCAAGGTCTTTTCTTCTGTCTTCATTTTCTGCTTTTGTTGCAAATGTCTAGTCTTTATTAGCACATTGTGTCCGTCTATGCTATACTTTTTTTTATAATACCTTTCACGTAATTTTCTGTGCTATGTTTTTTTTGACATCGTCTCTATTTGTCTTGTTTGCTATGAGTATGCACATTCAACATTTTTTGTCCGTTTTTGTCGTTTCTTATGACAAATAATGTAACCAGTAATGGCCTATGTCCAAAAAAAAATTATCTGTACTTTTGCAAAATATTCCTTTAGAAACCAGTTGCCAAGAAATAGTCCGTCATGCTACAAAAAAAGTTATTGTAACTTTTTACAACACATGCCTATGTTTTTTTTGCATATATAAAATGCGTTTTTCGAGATAAAACTGAGTATTTTTTACGAAAATTGGCGCATAATTTTTTATTTTAATTGATTTTTCATTCTTACATAATAGTAGTATATGATAGCCGGTCCTGCGGCAGGCTTCAGGCTGTGGATTGTGCGGATTGTGATTGTCTGTCCGCCATCTTGGATTGTGACGTCACGGCGGCCATCTTGGATGACCTTGACCTTGACCTTTGACCTTGACCTTGACCCCGGCGGCCATTTTGGATCCGCCATCTTGGATGACGTCATTTTGTTTTCTCGAACATTCCAGCATTTTGTTTTCCGCCATATTGGATGATGACGTCACCGTTGCAATTTTCGTTACGTCCGCCATCTTTAACTTTTTTATTTATTATCCGATTTTAATGAAATTTTTTTTAAAATTTATAATAAAATTAAATTAATAAAATTTTAACAAAAAAATTAAAAAAAAACGTACTTTTTAGACACGTAGTTCGGAGTCCTCGGTTCGAACCCGACGAGGTCCAAAAAAAAAAAAATGGCGACAGGCTCCTTCCCCCGCGGTGGCTGCAAGCAGACTGACTTACCCCCACCACTTTTTTTCATAGCACATATATATTCTTCCCCCCCCCCCTTTCCAACCAAACACCCCCCCCCCCCCCCAAATTTTTTTTATTTTTTTTTAAATCATAAAAAGTAGTAATAATCATCCCCACCCCGCAACCATATTAAATTTGTAACTCCCCCCCCCCCCCACCCCAATATGTTTTAAACACTATAAATACCACCTTCAGTGTCCAGGGTACCCTTCAGTTTGACGCAACTCACCGACCAGTACCGACCCTGGGAGGAGAGTGACACGAGTTTGTACCTTACGAGTCGAAAAAAAAAATCATGTGCAAGTCTCCGGAAATCCTGGAAGCCACGGAACGGTTCGGGGAGACGTCAGTTTTACAAATTAATCCTCAAGATGCAATAGTAGTATACAAATGTATTTCCTGAAACAGGCTTCCAGGCTGTGGTGCTGTGTGTCCTTTCCGCCATCTTGGATTTTGACGTCACGGCGGCCATCTTGGTTGACCTTGACCTTTGACCTTGACCTTGGATTTTATCCTCAAAACTTGCCAAATTTGGGCAAAAATTTCCCAAAATTCCTCAAAAATCGCCAAAATTCCCATTTCTGTGAAAAAAAGGAATTAAAAATTTCTCTTTTCGAGGGAAAAATTTCCCGTTTCGAGGGAAAAATTCCCGTTTTTAATCCTTAAAAATCCCAGCGACTAGAAATTCCTAAAAGCGGCTTAAAACTCCTAAGAGCTAGCCGCTCTAAGCCGTCGAGGTCATGACTTTGAAAACTAGGATTATGACCGCCATTTTGAAAGATGACGTCACCGTTGCAGTTTCCGTTACGCCCGCCATCTTGAAAATCCGCAATTTTTATGTTAGAAAATCGGGAAAAAAATTAAAAATCATTAAAAAAATTATTTGATCGAATTAAAAAAAATATTAAAAACCACTGTTGCAGTTATCTTTACGGTCGCCATCTTGGATTATATAAATGTTGCATATTTCGTTACACCCGCCATCTTGGTTGAGTACCATGTCATTCTTACACTTTACGTTACGACCACCATATTGGATCCTATTAATGTTGCAATTATCGTTATGGTCGACATCTTTAAATTTAGTCACCATCTTGAAATTTAGACGCCATCTTGGAAATCCGTAATTTTTATGTTAGAAAATCGGGAAAAATTCCAAAATTTATCAAAAAATTAATGTAATTGAATTCTGTTTGATTATATCGATGTACGTCCTTGGTTCGACACCGGTGAGGGCAAAAAATAAAAAAAAATCAGATCCTTCCTCTACAGAAGCCACCTACAGACTGACCTACCACCACCAATAACTAGGTATTTACCATCAGCTGGTATGACGTCATGTACGCCATCTTGTCTTTATCCGCTGGAGGGATCCATCTTGTTTTCTTCTGCTAGAGTGTGCTGGAGTCATGTTAGTATAATGTTCTGTTCACCATAACTTTGACCTTGACCTTGGCCTTTGACCTTGACCTTGAACTTTGACCTTGACCTTGAAAATTGACCTTGGCCTTTGACCTTGACCTTGAACTTTGACCTTGACCTTGAAATTTGACCTTGACCTTGATGTCCATCACGGATCCGTCATTTTATGTTCAGTACATGTTACCAGGAGCTACCACATGCTAGTGGTCATTGCCACCATCATGTTTTCGTCTGCTGGAGGAATCCATATTGTGTGTACTCGTCTTACAATCATGATAATTTTTTAATAACATGCTACAGTGCAGTAATCATTTATTATTACTGAGGTGCCCGACATCTTGAAATTCGGCCGACATCTTGAAATCATGTAATTATTTAGTTAGAAATGCGGGAAAAATTCCAATAGTCTCCGAAAAAATCAATTATTAATTTACAAATTGAATCGATGGATCCCTGTCCACGGTTCGATTCTTGACCAGAGACAGTTGTAACTAATTATTAAATAAATGTTAGGATCTGTTTTCCATTACCTTTCGCGGAGTTGATTAATCATTCACTCTACGAAAAAAAAAAAAAACTCAAGTCAATATACCGGACCAACGAATTAAATCAGTGCCGATTAGCCTATTATGAAAGTCTAATTTTTCAATAATCTGAATAACATATAAACCGTTCATGTACAAAGCCACACATATAGATCAATTGTCTTCAGTCCATGAGAACGAGTCATGTCATTATCAGACGTATAGGCTAGTCATTTCAGGACCACATGACCTTCGTAATCCATCGTGACATTTTTATACATTCTAAAGGACCAAGTGACCTTAAAAAATATTTTAGTAACACCAAGAGGTGATAAACTAGTATATATTCAATCACTACATTTTGTACTACGCGCAATCAACAAAAAAGGAAGCACCAACAACGAAAAGACAGCACCACCAACGAAAAGGAAGCACATTTGGAAGCTCCAACAAAGAAAAGGCAGCACCGCCAACGAAAAGGAAGCACATTTGGAAGCACCGACAAAGAAAAGACAGCACCGACAACGAAAAGGAAGCACATTTGGAAGCACTGACAACGAAAAGGCAGCACCGACAACGAAAAGGCAGCACCGACAACGAAAAGGAAGCACATTTGGAAGCACTGACAACGAAAAGGCAGCACCGACAACGAAAAGGAAGCACATTTGGAAGCACCAACAAAGAAAAGGCAGCACCGCCAACGAAAAGGAAGCACATTTGGAAGCACCGACAAAGAAAAGACAGCACCGACAACGAAAAGGAAGCACATTTGGAAGCACCGTCAACGAAAAGGCAGCACCGACAACGAAAAGGAAGCACATTTGGAAGCACTGACAACGAAAAGGCAGCACCGACAACGAAAAGGAAGCACATTTGGAAGCACTGACAACGAAAAGGCAGCACCGACAACGAAAAGGAAACACATTTGGAAGCACCGACAAAGAAAAGGCAGCACCGCCAACGAAAAGGAAGCACATTTGGAAGCACCGACAAAGAAAAGACAGCACTGACAACGAAAAGGAAGCACATTTGGAAGCACCGTCAACGAAAAGGCAGCACCGACAACGAAAAGGAAGCACATTTGGAAGCACTGACAACGAAAAGGCAGCACCGACAACGAAAAGGAAGCACATTTGGAAGCACTGACAACGAAAAGGCAGCACCGACAACGAAAAGGAAGCACATTTGGAAGCACTGACAACGAAAAGGCAGCACCGACAACGAAAAGGAAGCACATTTGGAAGCACCGACAAAGAAAAGGCAGCATCGCCAACGAAAAGGAAGCACATTTGGAAGCACCGACAAAGAAAAGACAGCACTGACAACGAAAAGGAAGCACATTTGGAAGCACCGTCAACGAAAAGGCAGCACCGACAACGAAAAGGAAGCACATTTGGAAGCACTGACAACGAAAAGGCAGCACCGACAACGAAAAGGAAGCACATTTGGAAGCACTGACAACGAAAAGGCAGCACCGACAACGAAAAGGAAGCACATTTGGAAGCACTGACAACGAAAAGGCAGCACCGACAACGAAAAGGAAGCACATTTGGAAGCACCGACAAAGAAAAAGGCAGCACCGCCAACGAAAAGGAAGCACATTTGGAAGCATCGACAAAGAAAAGGCAGCACTGACAACGAAAAGGAAGCACATTTGGAAGCACTGACAACGAAAAGGCAGCACCGACAACGAAAAGGAAGCACATTTTGAAGCACTGACAACGAAAAGGCAGCACCGTCAACGAAAAGGAAGCACATTTGGAAGCAGCGTCAAAGAAACACCATCCTCAGGGTAACTTTCATTATCGAGACAATGATCATCACAAGCTTGATCCGATTTATTTAATATATCACGTTGTTTCCATCGTTTTGGTCTCAGACCGCCATCACAGTCTTCGATCTTGCCTACTTTAGGTGCTTCAGTACAGTACTCAATCAGGTCAGCCTCAGATGTGCCACCACAATCTTCAATCATGCCAGCTTCAGATGATTCATCAAAGTCTTCGACCTTGTAAGCTTCAGGTGGTTCTTCATCTTTCACATTTTCATGGAGACGACTAGATATTGGAGTAAATATATTTTCATTTCTAATGTGGTTACAACTTCCTTCGCTTGTTTTAAATTATAAATTATTATCTTGCTCTAGATCAGTAATTTTAGCATTAGCTTTTTCGCCTTCGTTCCTCTTCCACGATGTTGTAGCCCAGTCTTCGTTATCTTTATTCATCTTAATTGTACAGGTCTTGTAATGTCTATCCAAGTAATATCTTCTACCAAAGGATTTCTGACACTGTCTGCAATGATATGGTTTTTGACAAGGACCCAAATTACACTTGCTTCTCTCATGTCGTTTAACATTCTTTCTCAAGGTAAACACCTTGCTACAGTATCTACAGTGATGTCGTTTTGATACAGCAACTAATCCCGAATCAGGATTCATATTAGTTACTGAGACTAATGCCAGACGCAAACAAAGAGTTTTAAATTAGATATATTACTTAAATAGAATTTTTTAATTATTTCATCAGCGAGAATTAATTTATCTCATTCAAAGGTACTTGTTGCAAGTAGTTCTGCTTTTCAACAACAGATGTCGCCACATGTTACTTGCAGTTAAATAATATTTAGTTCTTTTATGCGGGATGCGGGATGCTCACTAACGTTCGCAAAAGAAGGATGGCTTCGCTAGACACCAAGGAGAAGGAATTTCGTCTTGTACGTTAAAGCTTCACAGAAGTCTCATGATATATTATTTGACCGAGTAATATTTTTTTTTTGTTTCCACCTGATAAAATCCTTCATGCACAGATGAACTTCTCATCTGTAACCAGAAGCACTCGGAGAATACCATCAGATGTCTAGTAAGGAATAATCAGAAGCACTAAGAGAAAACCATAAAAAGTATTGACAAGAATAATCGGGAGCACACGGAGAAAACCACCACAAATTTTCTTTGATATCATAAAATAACAAAAAAAAATTAATAAAAAATTTAAAATAAAAAAAAATACAAAATTAAATACAAAAAATACATAATATTCTGGCTTGTACTAGAACTATATCTTTGCTCAACAATGAGAAGTTCACAAGCTAGCAGAATCTGTTTATGTATTTTTTGTATTTAATTTTGTATTTTTTTTTATTTTAAATTTTTTATTAATTTTTTTTTTGTTATTTTATGATATCAAAGAAAATTTGTGGTGGTTTTCTCCGTGTGCTCCCGATTATTCTTGTCAATACTTTTTATGGTTTTCTCTTAGTGCTTCTGATTATTCCTTACTAGACATCTGATGGTATTCTCCGAGTGCTTCTGGTTACAGATGAGAAGTTCATCTGTGCATGAAGGATTTTATCAGGTGGAAACAAAAAAAAACATTACTCGGTCAAATAATATATCATGAGACTTCTGTGAAGCTTTAACGTACAAGACGAAATTCCTTCTCCTTGGTGTCTAGCGAAGCCATCCTTCTTTTGCGATCGTTAGTGAGCATCCCGCATCCCGCATAAAAGAACTAAATATTATTTAACTGCAAGTAACATGTGGCGACATCTGTTGTTGAAAAGCAGAACTACTTGCAACAAGTACCTTTGAATGAGATAAATTAATTCTCGCTGATGAAATAATTAAAAAATTCTATTTAAGTAATATATCTAATTTAAAACTCTTTGTTTGCGTCTGGCATTAGTCTCAGTAACTAATATGAATCCTGATTCGGGATTAGTTGCTGTATCAAAACGACATCACTGTAGATACTGTAGCAAGGTGTTTACCTTGAGAAAGAATGTTAAACGACATGAGAGAAGCAAGTGTAATTTGGGTCCTTGTCAAAAACCATATCATTGCAGACAGTGTCAGAAATCCTTTGGTAGAAGATATTACTTGGATAGACATTACAAGACCTGTACAATTAAGATGAATAAAGATAACGAAGACTGGGCTACAACATCGTGGAAGAGGAACGAAGGCGAAAAAGCTAATGCTAAAATTACTGATCTAGAGCAAGATAATAATTTATAATTTAAAACAAGCGAAGGAAGTTGTAACCACATTAGAAATGAAAATATATTTACTCCAATATCTAGTCGTCTCCATGAAAATGTGAAAGATGAAGAACCACCTGAAGCTTACAAGGTCGAAGACTTTGATGAATCATCTGAAGCTGGCATGATTGAAGATTGTGGTGGCACATCTGAGGCTGACCTGATTGAGTACTGTACTGAAGCACCTAAAGTAGGCAAGATCGAAGACTGTGATGGCGGTCTGAGACCAAAACGATGGAAACAACGTGATATATTAAATAAATCGGATCAAGCTTGTGATGATCATTGTCTCGATAATGAAAGTTACCCTGAGGATGGTGTTTCTTTGACGCTGCTTCCAAATGTGCTTCCTTTTCGTTGACGGTGCTGCCTTTTCGTTGTCAGTGCTTCAAAATGTGCTTCCTTTTCGTTGTCGGTGCTGCCTTTTCGTTGTCAGTGCTTCCAAATGTGCTTCCTTTTCGTTGTCAGTGCTGCCTTTTCTTTGTCGATGCTTCCAAATGTGCTTCCTTTTCGTTGGCGGTGCTGCCTTTTTCTTTGTCGGTGCTTCCAAATGTGCTTCCTTTTCGTTGTCGGTGCTGCCTTTTCGTTGTCAGTGATTCCAAATGTGCTTCCTTTTCGTTGTCGGTGCTGCCTTTTCGTTGTCAGTGCTTCCAAATGTGCTTCCTTTTCGTTGTCGGTGCTGCCTTTTCGTTGTCAGTGCTTCCAAATGTGCTTCCTTTTCGTTGTCGGTGCTGCCTTTTCGATGACGGTGCTTCCAAATGTGCTTCCTTTTCGTTGTCAGTGCTGTCTTTTCTTTGTCGGTGCTTCCAAATGTGCTTCCTTTTCGTTGGCGATGCTGCCTTTTCTTTGTCGGTGCTTCCAAATGTGCTTCCTTTTCGTTGTCGGTGCTGCCTTTTCGTTGTCAGTGCTTCCAAATGTGCTTCCTTTTCGTTGTCGGTGCTGCCTTTTCGTTGTCAGTGCTTCCAAATGTGCTTCCTTTTCGTTGTCGGTGCTGCCTTTTCGTTGTCAGTGCTTCCAAATGTGCTTCCTTTTCGTTGTCGGTGCTGCCTTTTCGTTGACGGTTCTTCCAAATGTGCTTCCTTTTCGTTGTCAGTGCTGTCTTTTCTTTGTCGGTGCTTCCAAATGTGCTTCCTTTTCGTTGGCGGTGCTGCCTTTTCTTTGTCGGTGCTTCCAAATGTGTTTCCTTTTCATTGTCGGTGCTGCCTTTTCGTTGTCAGTGCTTCCAAATGTGCTTCCTTTTCGTTGTCGGTGCTGCCTTTTCGTTGTCAGTGCTTCCAAATGTGCTTCCTTTTCGTTGTCGGTGCTGCCTTTTCGTTGACGGTGCTTCCAAATGTGCTTCCTTTTCGTTGTCGGTGCTGTCTTTTCTTTGTCGGTGCTTCCAAATGTGCTTCCTTTTCGTTGGCGGTGCTGCCTTTTCTTTGTTGGTGCTTCCAAATGTGCTTCCTTTTCGTTGTCGGTGCTGCCTTTTCGTTGTCAGTGCTTCCAAATGTGCTTCCTTTTCGTTGACGGTGCTACCTTTTCGTTGTCAGTGCTTCCAAATGTGCTTCCTTTTCGTTGTCGGTGCTGCCTTTTCGTTGTCAGTGCTTCCAAATGTGCTTCCTTTTCGTTGTCGGTGCTGTCTTTTCTTTGTCGGTGCTTCCAAATGTGCTTCCTTTTCGTTGGCGGTGCTGCCTTTTCTTTGTTGGAGCTTCCAAATGTGCTTCCTTTTCGTTGGTGGTGCTGTCTTTTCGTTGTTGGTGCTTCCTTTTTTGTTGATTGCGCGTAGTACAAAATGTAGTGATTGAATATATACTAGTTTATCACCTCTTGGTGTTACTAAAATATTTTTTAAGGTCACTTGGTCCTTTAGAATGTATAAAAATGTCACGATGGATTACGAAGGTCATGTGGTCCTGAAATGACTAGCCTATACGTCTGATAATGACATGACTCGTTCTCATGGACTGAAGACAATTGATCTATATGTGTGGCTTTGTACATGAACGGTTTATATGTTATTCAGATTATTGAAAAATTAGACTTTCATAATAGGCTAATCGGCACTGATTTAATTCGTTGGTCCGGTATATTGACTTGAGTTTTTTTTTTTTTCGTAGAGTGAATGATTAATTAACTCCGCGAAAGGTAATGGAAAACAGATCCTAACATTTATTTAATAATTAGTTACAACTGTCTCTGGTCAAGAATCGAACCGTGGACAGGGATCCATCGATTCAATTTGTAAATTAATAATTGATTTTTTCGGAGACTATTGGAATTTTTCCCGCATTTCTAACTAAATAATTACATGATTTCAAGATGTCGGCCGAATTTCAAGATGTCGGGCACCTCAGTAATAATAAATGATTACTGCACTGTAGCATGTTATTAAAAAATTATCATGATTGTAAGACGAGTACACACAATATGGATTCCTCCAGCAGACGAAAACATGATGGTGGCAATGACCACTAGCATGTGGTAGCTCCTGGTAACATGTACTGAACATAAAATGACGGATCCGTGATGGACATCAAGGTCAAGGTCAAATTTCAAGGTCAAGGTCAAAGTTCAAGGTCAAGGTCAAAGGCCAAGGTCAATTTTCAAGGTCAAGGTCAAAGTTCAAGGTCAAGGTCAAAGGCCAAGGTCAAGGTCAAAGTTATGGTGAACAGAACATTATACTAACATGACTCCAGCACACTCTAGCAGAAGAAAACAAGATGGATCCCTCCAGCGGATAAAGACAAGATGGCGTACATGACGTCATACCAGCTGATGGTAAATACCTAGTTATTGGTGGTGGTAGGTCAGTCTGTAGGTGGCTTCTGTAGAGGAAGGATCTGATTTTTTTTTATTTTTTGCCCTCACCGGTGTCGAACCAAGGACATACATCGATATAATCAAACAGAATTCAATTACATTAATTTTTTGATAAATTTTGGAATTTTTCCCGATTTTCTAACATAAAAATTACGGATTTCCAAGATGGCGTCTAAATTTCAAGATGGTGACTAAATTTAAAGATGTCGACCATAACGATAATTGCAACATTAATAGGATCCAATATGGTGGTCGTAACGTAAAGTGTAAGAATGACATGGTACTCAACCAAGATGGCGGGTGTAACGAAATATGCAACATTTATATAATCCAAGATGGCGACCGTAAAGATAACTGCAACAGTGGTTTTTAATATTTTTTTTTAATTCGATCAAATAATTTTTTTAATGATTTTTAATTTTTTTCCCGATTTTCTAACATAAAAGTTGCGGATTTTCAAGATGGCGGGCGTAACGGAAACTGCAACGGTGACGTCATCTTTCAAAATGGCGGTCATAATCCTAGTTTTCAAAGTCATGACCTCTACGGCTTAGAGCGGCTAGCTCTTAGGAGTTTTAAGCCGCTTTTAGGAATTTCTAGTCGCTGGGATTTTTAAGGATTAAAAACGGGAATTTTTCCCTCGAAACGGGAAATTTTTCCCTCGAAAAGAGAAATTTTTAATTTGTGGAATTTTTTGAGAATTTTTGGTGGAATTTTTTTTCACAGAAATGGGAATTTTGGCGATTTTTGAGGAATTTTGGGCAATTTTTGCCCAAATTTGGCAAGTTTTGAGGATAAAATCCAAGGTCAAGGTCAAAGGTCAAGGTCAAGGTCAACCAAGATGGCCGCCGTGACGTCAAAATCCAAGATGGCGGAAAGGACACACAGCACCACAGCCTGGAAGCCTGTTTCAGGAAATACATTTGTATACTACTTGCAATCAACGAGATCGTGGTAGGATACGACGGCTTTGAAATGGACAGTGTTCGACATAGCGTCGCAGCAATCAACGCCGAGGTAAATACATTGTTCCCGGACCCAATAGATGTACTTGTTTGCAACTTTATATCCGCAACAATAATATCATTATGCGAGGAAAGAAGAGCGCTGTACTAGCATACAAAAAAATATATCATCTCTGCTACTGTTGAAGGTGGACCGCCGGAACCGACTACGGTCGACCATCGAGTGCTGCAGACGACAGGTACGTCGCTGGTCGCGAGACGAGCCATGGGGTCGATCCCCCGATCGTGACCACTCACCAGTAGAGTCTGCCCGTCAGGTGTTTGGAGAGGCGGCCTCTCACCAGTTCCTGAACCATGGACCATCACGTGAGGCGTCATTGTCCCACACAACCATTGCTGGTGCTGCCCGAGAGCCTGATACATTTCGTGACGGATCTCCATCTTTGTCATCTCCCACACCGTCGAGACCATTAACGACACTAACGTCAATTGCATCACGCAGAATGTCAAGTTCTGCAATGTCTACTCCGTCGTCATCGCTACCTCATCATCATCCCGTGTCGAAGTGTACGGATAGCCATCGCTCCATACCAGAGTCCACAGAAGAACAGTGATCTGCGTGACGACAAGTATAGCGTGAAATATTTACAGTGGTCAAGTTTTGTCATTCCAGTTGTGTCAGTTATTGTTCCGTAGCTATATCAAAACTATTATTTGAATCAAGTGTGAACTAACTAACCATAATCATCAGTGACTCAAAATTACGTGTTATATTTTTTATCGCCCATAAAAATTTATATGTGGTGTGTAAGACTATAAAGAAAATATACAATCAGAACTATATGTAATGAACTACACTTCATCATTGTAATGCGTCCTCTGTAATCGTCTGGTACCGGACTGGGAATTGATGGAAATAAAATAAATCCAATTTATGTGTGTATGTTATATTAATCCGCCATCACTATACTGAATTAAAGTTTAAAAAAATATTAAATATCCTTATTTCACGTTAAATACTATTAGTTATAAAAAAAGTAGCAGAAAAAAATATTCAATTTAAAAGTTATTTACATTTATAAAAAAAGCTGATACTTGAAATAACACTAATGTGTTGCATTTATAAAAAAGTTGATATTTAAAATAATAATGCGATACATGTATAAAAAAGTGATATTTAAAATAAAAATTGTCTACATTTATAAAAAAGTTAATATTTAAAATAATAATGGGTTACATTTATAAAAAAAATTTCAATATTCCAAGTTTAATGAAAAATCTTTCATATTAGACACTGAATAATTTTTCAAAAAGCCAGCACAGAGGCGGCGAGAGATCGCTCGTCCGTGACGAGGTACCAGCACGAGGTGGGAGTGGTGGCAGGGGAGGTGGGAACAAAAAAAAAATTGCAAGCGCTCACATCCGCCGCCAGCAATATGCAACATCAGGACGCCAAGCCCCGCCTCCGCCAGGGCCGCATGGAGGGGGAAATCTACCTTCATTCCTCCGTTGGACGCGGCAGAGAGCGCCGCGCAGAGGACACCGCTCCGAGCATGCACGCAATTTACATTTAAAAAAAACTCAAATTACATTTTCACGTAAATTTAATTTACACACAAATTTTAGTTACAAAAAAATATTATCAAACTATTACACATAAATTTTATTTACACAAAACAAATTTTTTTAATGTTTCAATATATCTTTTACATCAATCCACGAGTTAAACTCTGGTCCATGATGCAACCAGCGTATCAAGCCCTACCTCTCTTACGTTTTAACACTTTCTCAACGAGAAAAGTATCTGGAAATTTAGTTTTCATTATCTCTTCTCCATAAAACGCCCCTGTTATACGTTTACCCTTCAGATCCTCGAGAAAATAAGTACGTGGATACGTATTTTTTATTCTACATACACGAAAAAGTTCACCAGTCCAATTCCCTTTGTAAGGTCTGTGAAAAATTCCGCGATTCTTCGAAATTCGCACAATGTCGCCGATATTAGCTTTTTTCTTTCGAGAATCTAGTATATTCGTCTTGGAGTACACAGTTCGAAGCAGTCGATTATTCTTGACATCTTTCGGCTTTAATTTCGTTGTGGAATGCACTGTAGAATTGTATTCCCGCACAAGTTTAGAAAGTAAATTCAGCCACTTGTAATTTCCGTTCGCTGTAAAATTCCTATACAGTTTATTTTTAATCGTACGAATCACACGTTCTGCCATTGACGCTTTGACACCGCTAAACGTAGAGTAGTGATTGATGTCAAACTTTTTCATCAATGCCTTGAATGATGCATTGAAGAATTCTTTCCCGTCGTCCGTCTGAAGTAACGAAGGTCTTCGTTTCTGTTTCAAAATATCCGCCATAGCACTCGTAACTTCCACAGCAGTTTTCCGTTTTAAGGGTCTAGCCCACAGGTACTTTGAATAAGTGTCTATGACTATGAGAACGTACCTGTAGCCCTTGTTCACACGTGAATATTCGCACATTTCGAGCAGATCAGACTGCCAAGTATTGTCCAATCCTTTAATCTTGATTTTTCGTCGCGGATAATTACGTCTCGCAGGCGCATGTAGTTCGCGCGCAATACCAGATCGACTCATCGTATGTATCCAGCTTCCCGTAATTCTTCTATAATGGAAACGATTTCGTTGGTGTGTGCGTTATTTCCCACACTCTGAGATGCCTGGAGCAGTCTAAGGCGAGCAACTAATTCATTAGGGTCGTCCCAAAACTGGAAATCAATTTTGCTATTCGTGTCGAGTTTATACAGTCCGGACCCTTCCACATCTAAAAAAAGGCTAGCTATCAAAGGATATTTCACATGTTCATAATCTTTGAATCGAACCGATTTCGGGTCATTTTTTGCATAAACAGCGTTGGAAGCTTCTAGCAATCTTCTATATTTTCGCAAATCCATCTCAGAATACCGTCGCGGTTTTTTACGAAACAAAAGTTCACATAATCCGCGAGTAAGTTTTATGACCTCTTTTCCACATTCAATATTATCGTCGGACACGAAATGAACTTCCTTCGAACCAAGGACCCACCTAGTACCTCGTTTATGCACTCCATACGTCGCGTCGTTGTTTCGTGGCACAGATGAGGCTAGGTATTCGCTGGCGAGAGGACCGACTTCGAAACTTTTTTTGTTTCGAGGTTTCTTCCTAAGAATTCGACCGGAATGAACGTCGTCTTCGCTAGTAGAAACGATGGAAGTATCTGTTAATTGTGGACTCCGCTTTCGTTTGCCCGTGGACGTAGTTTGCGGCTCTTCTTTTATTTCAATTTTAGTTGGTTTCTCGTTTTCGACGACCCCTCGCCTGGATATGAAACTATCCAGATGGGCACTCAAGGGTTTCAATTTTTCCTCTCTTCGAACCTCGTCGCTTAATCTGTGCTGCTTGGCAAGCAGGTATTTCGCGCGAATGGCTTCGATGACATCATGCAGTTGCTTAACCAAATCGGTTTTAACATCCATAGTGTTTATTTCGAAACACCTTTAGACACCAGGCGCGAATTAAGTTTGGACAGAAGCGACTTTAGCTCATCGCGCCTTTGTGCATTTGAAACTTCGATCATGTCTCGAATTCGTGTATCAGAGGCTTCTACGCGCTGGTCTATGGCTACAAGGTACACTATTATTTCGTCTTTTGCACGTTTTATTTCTTGGCCAAGTAGCGAAATGTATTTACGTATTTCAGCATCATGGTTCACGGCGCATATCTGTGTACTTGGAGCTCGACTGCTACGACCGAACTTAGAAATGCTATGATTCATGTTTGACGATAAACTGGTCGAAACCTTGTCTGTACCTGCCCTTATATAGAGGCCAGTCTTTGACTATAACTAGGAATCCGTGCTCGTCTTTCCAACACAAGGAACACATGTCTTTGAATTCCTGAAACGTCATGTCGGTGTTTACGTGGTCATCGTAGGCGTGTCGCAAATTAAGTTCGTCCATGCGAAACAAAACTAGAACATTCGCATTATCACGCAGCAAATGTTTGGGTATTCTACTGTACGTCTGACACAGGTATATGCAGTCTACCTTGGCGTGTCTGCCCATGGAAAAGTACTCTTGTATAATGCCCTGCTTCTCACAAGCAACATCATCGAAAACAAGCACGGAATTAGGCTTTGTTTCGCTTGGAGGTACAACATTGGTATTATCATTAAACGGAAAATATTCCAGACCATCCACCGAGCGTAGAACAGTGGCCAAGCGCTGGTACTTTGGCTGTTGCAACGACTTGGAATACAAGTAAACGTTCTCGAACCGAATACCGTTTGGTTCCTCCAGTAAACTCAGTAGAACGCACGTCTTGCCACAGTTTGACGGTCCTGCTATGATGCAACGTACGGTGGACGGTAATAATACACCATGTCGCGATTCGCGACCGCTAGTTTCATCGTCTTGCGTAATGCGCACGGGCAAACACACTTCGTGCTTGACTACCTCCATTGCTACTGACGAACATCCTATAAGAACAATCGTATTTATTGATTTTAGGTCAGTTGTATGTAATGCCTCGAAGAGGTAAGAACAATAAACACATCGGTGCAGGACTCGTAAACTCGCTGATAAACAATCTACCATTCGAGCTACACATTCCCGGCTACAGATTTTGCGGCCCCGGCACTAAACTAGCGAAAAGGTTAGCTCGCGGTGACGTGGGTATTAATTCTCTCGACGAAAAGTGAAAGCAGCACGATATTGCGTATTCCCTCAGCAAGGATCTGGAATCCAGGCACCGGGCCGACGAGACATTGGCACAGGAAGCTGAAGATATTAGTAAATCATCGCACGCGGGTCTAGGAGAAAAAATCGCGGCCTGGGGCGTATCTAAAATCATGAAGACAAAGACCAAATTAGGAATGGGTGCCCGTAAACCCAGAACTCGCAAGACCAAGAAACGCAAGATACAAAGATCCAATAAGAAAAAAGGGGGATTTTTACCGTTGCTGGTGCCCGCTATAGGCGCACTAGGCGGGATCGCAGCAGCCGCTTCCAACATTGCTAGGGCCGTGAATACGTCCAAGAACCAGCGAAAGCAGTTGGAGGAAGCACGTAGACATAATGCAAGCATGGAACCCATTGCCATGGGTAAAAAAAACGGTGCAGGACTGTACCTACGTCCTCACAAATCAGGCCGAGGCATGAAAAAGAAACGAAAATCCTAAGTTCTTTGCCGAAACGTCCGCTCACCAACGTAGATTTAATAAAGTACGCACGAAAATTGAAAATACCAAATTTCCGCGGCGTGTTTATGCGAGACACTTTACCCAACCAACCAAAAACCAACGAACGCGCCATAATTAATTTAGACACGTCGGCAGGTCGCGGCACACACTGGGTGGCGTATATAAAGTCTGGAAAAAAAGCTACTTACTACGACAGTTTCGGTAATTTGAGACCTCCGCCTGAACTTAGGCGGTACCTGGGCCGGACCACTACATTGTTCTACAATTACGAAACGGAACAGAAGCCTAATCAAACAAACTGCGGTCACTTGTGCTTGAGATTCCTAAGTATAAAATAAATGAACAGTAGCGAAAATAAATCAGTCATGTCCGTAACACTGATATTGTCAGGCCGTAGCTCACAGCTACGAGCCACATTCTACCCGCCACTGGACTTGAACGGAGAATGGAGCATCGGGCTCGCAGATTTTCAAACGTATAATGCTATACCAAACATTGACGAGGAAAACTGCAAAATGTGCTTCTTGAAAAGCGATGGAACATCAACTCGGGAAATTTCCATACCTACCGGGTCGTACGAGTTGATCGATATTACGAATTACATCAAGCAAGCTTTGACTCCAAACACAATTTTCGAATTGCGAGATAATCCAAACACGCTACAATGCGAACTTTACTGCAGTGAAAATGTCGACTTTACGAAACCCAGGACCATAGGTTCTATGCTCGGATTCGAACCGAAAATATACGCGGCCAAGACCTTGCACGTCTCCTCGTTACCCGTACAAATAATGCCTGTGAATGTAATACGTGTAAACTGTAATTTGGCAAGTGGAACATACCTCAACGGACGACTAAACAACATGCTCCACGAGTTTTCGCCAACGGTCCCGCCTGGATATAAACTGGTCGAAGTACCGCAAAGTATCATTTACGCCCCTGTGCTCGCCAAAACAGTACACGAAGTGGTAGTCGACATTGTCGATCAAAACGATAAACTAGTAAATTTTAGAAACGAAGAAATCACACTACGTTTACACTTGAAGCGATGGGACTGATTTTCAAGGCCTATAAATCAAAGAAGCGACACGAACCCAGGACCAGTCTGTTGCGAGGCCGCGCTGCGCTAACACCTCTTAACGTGAAGTATCTCCGCAGTTTAGGCTACAAAGTTCACAAGCATGGAAGATTATTTAAACGTGTCAGAAAAAGCTCAGTTTAGCGACGAGGTAAATAAATTTGAATACCACTGCTACGCACCCTACCTCCAAGGGCCGTATATGCCCGGTAGGGAAATACGCATTCCGGTACAGAAACAAGACGTCTATACTCTACCATGCCAGTCGTTTATACGTATAAGAGGCACGCTGACAAAGGCGGACGGAACACATCCCACAACTGCGTATTTCGGACGAAACGGAATATTGCATTTATTCGAACGAGTTATTTTCGAATTGAATAATATTGCGATCGACGAATCGTGGGACTTGGGCATTACTGCCACGATGAAAAATTACCTGTCTCTAACACCGAACGACCTGAGCGCGACCAAAATCGCGGGTTTTGGAATGGAACCCGATTTCAAAATTCCCATTTATGAATCTGGTAAATTCGAAGTTAGCATACCGCTTTCGATGCTTCTCGGCTTCGTGGAGGATTACAAGAAAATATTGATTCAAGCCCGCCAAGAACTTGTGTTAATTCTAGCGACATCGCACCTGAATGCCGTCGTGGGAGCACCCGGGAACGACCCCCAGCCGGTCGCAGTCACCGTCACGAGCACCGAGTGGTTTGTTCCGCACATAACCGTTAGCACGAAAGAAAGGCTCAGACTATTAAGTTACGTCAAAAAAGACAAGACGGTCGAAATTGCTTTCAGGAGCTGGAATCTCGTAACTTGCCCCTTACTGACCCAGAACAGACGCAATCACTGGGTCGTCAAGACGTCGAGCAGTACAGAAAAACCGAGATATATAATATTAGCTTTGCAGACAGACAGACAAATGAACTTGAAAGCCGACAGGTCGGTGTTTGACCACTATTTTATGGAAAATGTAAAATTATTTTTAAACAGCGAAAGCTACCCGTACGTGGACATGAACATTGATTTCGAAAATGGCGGTATTTCCTTGCCATATCACATGTACACGCAGTTCCAATCTTCGTACCACGGACGGGAATCGCACCCAATTCTGAGTCCAGACACCTACAAAACATTGGCTCCGCTAATCGTATTTGATGTGAGCAAACAAGACGAATCGATTCGTAGTTCAATGATTGATTGTCGATTGGAAATTTCCACGAAAAATGACGTACCGCCACTCACAACGGCGTTCTGTCTGATCCTACACGACAGAGTAATTAATTATGATGCGTTTTCAGGTCTCGTGAAAATATTGAGCTAGATATAAATACGACTGCATGTATCATTACAACATCAGTTGGCGACAAGATGTACTGCAACCTGCAAGGTTTCCAGAGCCAAAATGGCTTTGTTCTCAAAGAAATTGCCGTCACCTCCGGAGACAAGACTCGAACCCGCACCTTCCGACCCCCGTATCCGTGGAAACTACTAGACGAAAAAAGTAAACGCTCGAATGAATGGCTATGTAAATATTATCACGGAATAGAGTGGGACGAAGGAAAAATCCCATACCACCAAGTGAAAAACACACTTCAAGATTTACTAGTCCAAAACGAAATAATATACGTTGCCGGACCTGAACAGAAGAAATGGCTACGAGATCTATGTGACGACGGAACAGTTGAAATTTTAGATTTGCAGGATGAATACGGCTGCCCTTCCCTGCGCAAACTCTGTTCAATGTACGAAGCTAAGCATCCAAACGACAAGTTCGAACATGTCTGTGCCTGTTCAAACTCGCAGCTAATGCAGAAATGGCACTCGCAACAGTGCGAATATTTTTTTTTTCAATATTGGCAAACCCGATTTTTTTTTAAATAGTGACACACCTGATTATTATTTTTTTTCTATAAATAGTTCGAAAATCGAGCTCTATCAATCAGTTTATGTTCGGACACGATGATGACGCCATTCCAGCCGGAAACCGAGTACCTGAGCGTTAAACCAGACTTCAACTGTGTCGAATATAGTTTCCTGGATGATGAAGAAAATGTACACACTTATACGGAAATCTGTTACGGTGGAGTATTGCATTTCCTAATGGCTCATTCGCCACGCAGTTACGAACCATCCCAACAACAAATAAACTGTACGGGTCCGGATACGTGCGTCGTGTTTAACCTCAGACCGACAACCGTACTTCCATGCAGCACAGAAGAAATTCTCCACAAGACTCTACACGCATCCGACTGCACGGCAGAAGACTGTAGCGGTATCGTTCCCGGCACCCTGGACTGCAGTGAACAGTCCAAACCCATGTCTACGAGACGCAGCGACCCGTCCAAACTCGCGGCTTCCAAACCCAAGACTAGGACACGTCGTCGCAGCATCAAGAAACGAGGATTGAGCTTCGTTACGCCACAGATCTACAGTGATAATGCTGCGGACTTTTACGAATTTGATTCTGTAAAAACCATTCGTAGCGCCCTGTGTTCTGTACTCTCCGCCTTGTTAGATGTTTTGAAATAAATAAATAAAAAATAGAGTACATAATTTTAATATCGTGTTTTTATTTACTTTGTCCTTTCATATAAATCTATACGTAGCACGAAGGTCTCATTAAAATACCTACAAGTTAGTAAAATTTGGTTAGAAAAAATAATAAGTGTTGAAGAATTTTAAAAAAAATTATTTATTATTTTTCAGTAAATTATTATTTAAATACGAAAGTGATGAAAATAACTTAATCTATAAAGTGTCATAATATATCATTTTTCAATAAGTTGGTAATTATTTCTTCTGGAGCATGACGATTCACGTGGCGACTCTTCCAGCTGCCAGGAGCTGAATGATTCTGATTGGCTAGTGAGTATCCCCCCACCAAACAGGCAACATTTCCCGTCCCCCTCCTGATTTCCGCCACATTCGCTCCTCCCACTTTTCCCTCATCCCTCCCAATAATTCAAAAATAGTGCTGAACATGCTGCAGTTTTCGCGGAACCTGATTGGCTAGTGCTTGTGACCAAGGGGGGGAATTTACCTATAAATAGCCGTGTGAGACGTCGGGGCCTTCACTTTTGGTCTTGCCGCCGTCAACGCATGTTCCAGTTCGAGCTTCGTTGCGACTCCTTCCGTGTCTACAACTCCAGCAGCTTGGTAAGTACAACTTCACCCTAAATTTTCAACTTTGAAAATTTTTTCCGTACATTTTTTCAACTTTGAAAATTTTTTCCGTACATTTTTTCCGTAAATTTTCAACTTTGTAAATTTTTTTTCCGTAAATTTTTAACTTTGTAAATTTTTTCAGTAAATTTTTTCAACTTTGAGAAATTTTTTCCGTAGATTTTAAGCTTTGAAATTTCTCCAGTCTCTCTTACCTGTGTCCCAGCTGTGCCCTTCACCCATTGTGTGTATCAGCTGTAGTGAAGGTTGCTGCTGAGCCAGCTAGTACATGACACCGCACCTCCCGCGCAGCTGGTTGTAGAGGGGCAAGGACGCGGGAGAAAAAAAAATGTCTTGCGTGCGCGTTCCTTTCTCGGCTCACGGGTTTCGATGTGCAAACAAGAATTAAACGTAGTAGTCAACTTGTACTTACGTCTGAAAAGAATATTATTTGATTGTAAATGTAATCATCACATCGAGATTAGTTTCAGTGTACGAAATCTATTCGGGTTATTAGTTTTACAGTTGACATCTTTGAAATGACATGTACATCGGTTGAATTTGTAACGTGTAATTAGGTTCACGACCATGTATGATTAAAATAAACTACTTGTCACGTTAGTTCCGAAGCGTGTAAGTTAGGATAGATTCACGTTTGTGTTTGTATGAAAAAAGTGTTAGCAACCTAAATTACTTTTTTCCGTGTCGAAATTATTAGTGTCATCAGTTGCAGTATTTGTTTTATTTTTAAAATAACATTTTTTCCTGGTATACATGTTTGTTCTTATTCATGCACGTACGACGTAGCTCGTAACAAGATGGATGACGTACGAGAGAGATAGAGGACTGGCAAGAGCTCCGTGCAGCTTGAGTTGTCGTGATGAAATGGCGGCTTGCGCGGGTGGGGGAATCGCGCGCTCTCCCTCCCTCCCTCCCTCCGACCCCTCTCCACGCACACGGAGCGCTCGCGTCCTTACGCTGCATCTGTGGCCACCAGCTGACGTAATTCCTACGCGTGTCGCATGGCGCGCGACTGAATCCCCTGACGTGCTAAATGATTACACTAGTAGTTTATATTATTATTCACAGTGGCAAAAAAATAATAATGAAGGTAATGTTACATTTAAAGTTTACGATTTTTTTACAAAAGAGTTCATTTACCAATATTAATAACAGTAACTTATAATTTTTTACTGCTAAATGAAAAAAAGTATAGAAATTAGTACACGCTACCTATACGAAGACGCATAATACGACCATTTTCATTACTTCTACAATTACTTATCATAGTATGTATGTGTTGCAGGTATTCAGTGCTTCTCCTTGCGTCGAGCTACTTCCCAGTGTGATCCGCTTGGAGAACGCCTGTCTGCCCTCTGGAGTTCCGTACGGTTCTGCCACGTTTCCGGTCAGTACATAAAACATAAAATTTTGACGTCAGTGTCTTTGCGCTGTCTTGAAAAAAAAAAGTAAGACGTGTGCATGCATACTTAGCAAGGCGGTTCCTTTTCTGTGTTACAGGTTCCTGTGTGCTGCACGACGTTCCAGCCCTCCTCGTTGTACGTGCGTGCAGTGCACCCAGAGTCGTTCCTGTTTTCGTCTGGTGAGTTGAATTTTTTTAAAAATTTCAACTTTTGCTTGTATACATGTACATGTCTGTGTGTTAGAGTTTGTGCGCGCGAATGCCTTTATGCTTGCAATTTTATTTTTTAATTATACTTGACAAATAAAAAATTTAATTAACATGAAAATCACAAACATATAAACTTTAAGAATTCATTACTTCAGTTTCAACATTTAATGGTGAAAAAAAATTAAATAAAGTTTATTACTATAATTTATCTGCTCATGTTACAGACTCCATCAACATGAAGAGGACTTTGACTGGGGTTCCCGCGTCAGCCGGCCAGCCCTCGACATCGGGAGCCTGCCAGCTTGCAACATATCAGGTATGTGCACCGTCACCAGGGAATGGGTGTGTATACTGTGGCAAGTTCTTTACAAATACTCAAAATGCTAGACGGCATGAACGTGCGTGCCAGGCGAATCCCGGCTGTACTACCACCAGCCAATGTCATACTTGCGGCAAGATAGTTAGCCGCAAAGACAGTTTGGCCCGACACATTCGAACTTGTGGGGGCACCGTCGAGCAAAGCTCAGACTCGAGGTGTATTCACTGCGGGCAGCATTTCAAATATAGCCATGATGCCAGACGCCACGAAAAGAGCCAGTGCCAGTTCAATCCTGGTCGTAGTAGCTATACATGTGTAAAGTGCCAGGGAGAATTCACACGTAAAGATAATTTATTGACGCACATCAAGACGTGCAAGGGCCTGGCTCCTCAGGCCGCTAAGAGACGGCGCACGGACGAGCCCTCTGGCCTGCAACAGCCCGGCCCCAGCACTCGTCCGCAATACGTGGCGAGTGTGCCCGACCAGGCTCGAGTAGACTTGGAGGCGCAAGCGCCTGACCAGGCTCAGGTAGACTTGGAGGCAGGCGGTTCCGGGTTTGTTGAGGCGGAGAGTGCGTTCCGCAGAAATTTGAAAACGTTAGTGGCAGTCAACCATGGTGCGACCAAAGATATTTGCACGTACCTGGGCGAAATGAAAAATAATTTGATCGATCGCATTACCCAGGAAGTACGTGAAAATGGCCCAGTAAAGTTCAATGTTTGGCTTGAATGTGATTATGCCAAGCCCGCTCCCTTCGATGAAGGTGTAGACAAGAGGGCATTCAAGACAAGGAATATACCCATCTATGAAGAGAGCGACATTGAAGAGGCAGTAACGGAATGCATTGAGAAAATATGTAGGGAGGAAGACGAATATGTAAGTAAAGGCTCGGGGTGGACTCTGTCTTCAGTAAAAAAAATTCAGCTACGTTTCAACAAGTTAGTACCACTGCAAGTCTCCTCCTACATTGATCTACCATCCACAATCAAGAACAGGAAAGTATGCATAAATCCCATGAACCTGGAAGATAACGAGTGCTTCAAGTGAGCCATACTGGCGCGGTACGTGGAGGGGGAACGTGTCAACCGAGTCGACCATCGATACCGTGAGCTTCAAGGTAAATTTGATTTTTCAGGACTGGAGTTCCCCACCCCCCTCCACCAAATCAAAGTGTTTGAGAGGAACAATCACGAAGTGTCTGTCAACATCTACAGCATCGATGAGAACGACAAGATCGCGCCAATGCGTGTGGGGAAGGAGGAAAAGCAACACCATTTCGACCTCCTGTTGCTAACGTCCGAAGATAAGAACTCGCACTTTTGTTACATAAAAAATTTCTCAAGACTCGTCAGGCCCCAAATCACCGCCCACTATCATAAAATTCATGTGTGTAAAAGATGCTTCACGTATTACGATGATCAGCACCGAGTTTCAGGACTGACAGGGCAGCAGTGTCTCGACGCGCACAAGATATTCTGCAGCACCCATGCTCCCGTGCGCGTCGAGATGCCTAAAGCTGACAAGCACGGCAAGCCCCCAGTCCTGGAGTTCAAGAACTACCACAACATGTCAAAGATGCCCATCGTCGTTTACGCAGATTTTGAAGCCCTGCTCGTGCCCATCTCATCATGCCAGCCGGACCCCCAGCAATCGAGCACACAGGCCTACCAGAAACACGAAGCCTTTAGTTACTGTATATATGTGAAAGTCGACAACGATATAATCCCAGCCACACTCACCACCTCGCTGCCGCAAGAGCCAATTCTGTACAGGGGTCCCGATGCTGAGGCAAAATTCGTGGAGACCATTGTTGACATTGGTAAAAAGGTGAAAGATATATATGAGACAAGCCTGCCAATGACGTCGCTGACGACTCAAGAATATGTCAGCTTCGTCGCAGCCCATCAGTGCTGCTACTGCAACAAGGTCTTCACATCCGACAACCGCAAGGTCAGAGACCACGACCATTTTAGTGGTAAGTACCTTGGTGCCGCCTGAAACAGCTGCAATCTCCTGCGCAGGCGGCCCAAGAAGCTTGTTGTGTACTTCCACAACCTCAGCTACGACGAAAAGTTTATCATCAAGAAACTGGGCTACGACAACAAGGAAATATTTATTATTCCCCACACGCAAGAGAAAATGATTACAATCTCTAAGAATCTGGGTAACAAATTTTCAGTGCAGTTTATCGATACATTCAGGTTCATGGCACGAAGTTTGGCGTCCCTCGCGTCGTACCTGCCAGCCAACAAATTCGTTGAAACATCAAAATTCTTCACCCAAAATGAATTGAATCTTGTAACAAGAAAAGATGTGTTCCCCTACGACTACGTGACCTGCTGGGAAAAACTTGAGGAGCCACAACTGCCTGCGAAAGAGGAGTTTTTCAATATATTAAATGACAGCCATATAAGCGATGCAGAATACAGCCATGCGCAGGCAGTGTGGAGCGAGTTCGGCTGCGTGACCCTGGGCAAATACAGCGACGTCTACCTCAAGACGGACGTGCTGCTGCTGACGGATGTGTTCGAAAACTTTCGACAGCTCTGCCTCAAGACCTATGGCATCGACTGCAGCCACTACGTCAGCGCGCCAGGGTTCACGTTCGACGCAATGCTAAAGCATACAAAGGTACAGCTGGAGTTGATGACAGACTACGACATACACATGTTCGTCGAAGCTGGGATCAGGGGCGGGGTTGCTCAAGTGGTCAAGCGCCACTGTAAGGCCAACAACGTCTGCCTTCCCCGCACCTACGATCCCAGCCAGTCATCAACCCACGTCATGTACCTGGACGCCAACAACCTCTATGGATGGGCCATGTCCCTGCCTCTTCCCGCCAGCGGCTTCAGGTGGGCGGGCACGGACATTGACGTCATGAGCATACCGGACGAGGGGCGGATGGGGTACATCCTACAAGTGGATGTTGAGTACCCATCCGCCCTGCATGACGAGCACAAGGACCTGCCGTTCCTGCCCGTCAACAAGTGCCCGCCCGGCTCGCGTCATCCTAAATTAATGACGACGCTCGAGAAAAAGAGTAATTACATAGTGCATTATAGAAACCTGAAGCAGGCTCTCCAGCACGGACTGCGAATCACAAAAGTACACCGAGTTCTGGAATTTGAGCAGCGTGCGTGGATGAAGCCCTTCATTGTGAAAAATACGATTATGAGACAGAATGCTTCCAATGAATTCGAAAAAGAATTTTTTAAGCTGGCAAACAATGCATGTTTTGGTAAACTATTAGAACAAAAGAGGAAGAGACAGCGGATGGAACTCGTATGCAGCGAGAAGAGGCTGCGGAAAGTAGTGGCAAAGCCAGTGTTCCAGGACAGGACAGTTCTCGATGAAAACTTGGCTCTGATCAAACTCCAGCATGAGAGTATCCTCTTTGACCGCCCTGTATATGCTGGTTTAGCCGTCCTGGAGTTGTCCAAAACGCTCATGTACAATTTCCATTACGACATCATGAAGGTAAAATATAAGGACAACATCACGCTGGCGTACATGGACACGGACAGTTTCATCTATGAAATCAAGACGCACGACTTTTACCAGGACCTGGCCGACGACTCTGCGCTCATGAGCGTGTTTGACACGAGCGCGTATCCCATTGACCACCCCTGCTACTCGCCCACCAATAAAAAGGTGGTGGGCAAATTCAAAGATGAGTGCAATGGGGTGGCGATGGAAGAGTTTGTCGGCCTCAGAGCAAAATTATATACATATAAATATAACGATAATATATCCAAGAGAGCTAAAGGAATTCAGAAATGTGTGGTGAAGAACAAAATTACGTTTGAAGATTTTCTTGAAGTCCTGGAACACCACACAACAAAGCGTGCGCAAGTCCGGTCCATAACGTCGCACCAAATGGTATTGTACACAGAAACTATGAATAAATTGGCACTTAGTTGGCACGACGATAAACGCATAATATGCGATGACGGAATTCATACGTTACCATATGGGTACAATGGATAATGCTATTGTAGCTCAATAGTTATACATACTAAATATGTCTGCAAAATAGTACAATATTTTTTTTTTACAAAGAAAAAAAAGTGAACTTATAACATGAAATGTTGAAACTGGTGACTGTGCTCGTACGTTTCGTGTAGGATTCACTGATGGGGTGAAGCATGGTGTGGACTTTGATCACCCCCGGACCGATACAGTAGCCGAAAAGGTCCGTCAGGAATACCTACAGATATGTTACGAGTATGGCGCTAGTGATGCCACAAGATAGCCACCCATGTCTCTGTTGATTAGGTGTACATAGCCTTCGTCGGTGGATTATGCAACGTCAGATTTATCGTTGTTTGATCTTTGCATCGTTGTTTGTGGTGCAATGCTTTCTTCGTTGTGGTTATGCACCTACGTTGTTTGTGGTGCTATGTTTTTTGGTTAGTTGGTGGTTGGTTTTCAGCACCTACGTTGATTTGTGGAGCACCGTTTATTCTTGGTTGGTTGGATGGGTTGGAAGTGGTGGTTTTATGCATCCTCGTTGTTTGCGATGCTACTTTATTGGTTGGTTGGTTGGGATGGAAGTGGTGGTGTTTTGCATCCTCGTGGTTTGTGATGCTACTTTATTGGTTGGTTGGTTGGGATGGAAGTGGTGGTTTTATGAATCATCGTTGATTGCGATGCTACGTTTTTTATTTGTTTGGTTGGGTTGGAAGTGGCGGTTTTATGCATCATCGTTGATTGCGATGCTACTTTTTTTTTGGTTGGTTGGTTGAGATGGAAGTGGTGGTTTTATGCATCCTCGTTGTTTGTGGTGCTACGTTTTTTGGTTGGTTGGTTGGGATGGAAGTGGTGGTGTTTTGCATCCTCGTTGTTTGCGATGCTATGTTTTTTTGGTTGGTTGGTTGGGATGGAAGTGGTGGTGTTTAGCACCTACGTTAATTTGTGGTGCTGCACTCTCTTGGTTGGTTGGTTGGGTTGGAAGTGGTGGTTTTATGCACCTACGTTGTTTGCGATGCTATGTTTTTTGGTTGGATGGTTGGGATGGAAGTGGTGGTTTTATGCATCTACGTTAATTTGTGGTGCTACGATTTTTTGGTTGGTTGGTTGTGTTTGAAGTGGCGGTTTTATGCACCTACGTTGTTTGTGATGCTATGTTTTTTTGGTTGGTTGGTTGGGATGGAAGTGGTGGTTTTATGCATCATCGTTGATTGTGGTGCTGCGCTTTTGGTTGGTTGGAAGTGGTGGTTTTATGCATCATCGTTGTTTGTGATGCTACTTTTTTGGTTGGTTGGTTGGGATGGAAGTGGTGGTGTTTTGCATCATCGTTGTTTGTGATGCTACTTTTTTTGGTTGGATGGATGGGGTGGATGTGGCGGTGTTTTGCACCTACGTTAATTTGTGGTGCTACGTTTTTTGGTTGGTTGGTTGGGATGGAAGTGGTGGTTTTATGCATCATCGTTGTTTGTGGTGCTGCACTCTCTTGGTTGGTTGGTTGGGATGGATGTGGTGGTGTCTTGCATCCTCGTTGATTGCGATGATATGATTTTTGGTTGGTTGGTTGGGATGGAAGTGGTGGTGTTTTGCATCCTCGTTGTTTGTGATGCTACGTTTTTTGGTTGGTTGGGATGGAAGTGGTGGTGTTTTGCATCATCGTTGATTGCGATGCTATGTTTTTTTGGTTGGTTGGTTGGGATGGAAGTGGCGGTGTTTTGCACCTACGTTAATTTGTGGTGCTGCACTCTCTTGGTTGGTTGGTTGGAATGGAATTGGTGGTGTCTTGCATCCTCGTTGTTTGTGATGCTACGTTTTTTGGTTGATTGGTTGGGATGGAAGTGGTGGTGTCTTGCACCTACGTTAATTTGTGGTGCTACTTTATTGGTTGGTTGGTTGGGATGGAAGTGGTGGTGTTTTGCATCCTCGTTGTTTGTGATGCTACTTTTTTGGTTGGTTGGTTGGGATGGAAGTGGTGGTGTTTTGCATCATCGTTGTTTGTTGTGCTACTTTTTTGGTTGGTTGGTTGGGATGGAAGTGGCGGTGTTTTGCACCTACGTTAATTTGTGGTGCTGCACTCTCTTGGTTGGTTGGTTGGGTTGGAAGTGGTGGTTTTATGCACCTACGTTGTATGCGATGCTATGTTTTTTGGTTGGATGGTTGGGATGGAAGTGGTGGTTTTATGCACCTACGTTAATTTGTGGTGCTACGATTTTTTGGTTGGTTGGTTGTGTTTGAAGTGGCGGTTTTATGCACCTACGTTGTTTGTGATGCTATGTTTTTTTGGTTGGTTGGTTGGGATGGAAGTGGTGGTTTTATGCATCATCGTTGATTGTGGTGCTGCGCTTTTGGTTGGTTGGAAGTGGTGGTTTTATGCATCATCGTTGTTTGTAATGCTACTTTTTTGGTTGGTTGGTTGGGATGGAAGTGGTGGTGTTTTGCATCATCGTTGTTTGTGATGCTACTTTTTTTGGTTGGATGGATGGGGTGGATGTGGCGGTGTTTTGCACCTACGTTAATTTGTGGTGCTACGTTTTTTGGTTGGTTGGTTGGGATGGAAGTGGTGGTTTTATGCATCATCGTTGTTTGTGGTGCTGCACTCTCTTGGTTGGTTGGTTGGGATGGATGTGGTGGTGTCTTGCATCCTCGTTGATTGCGATGATATGATTTTTGGTTGGTTGGTTGGGATGGAAGTGGTGGTGTTTTGCATCCTCGTTGTTTGTGATGCTACGTTTTTTGGTTGGTTGGGATGGAAGTGGTGGTGTTTTGCATCATCGTTGATTGCGATGCTATGTTTTTTTGGTTGGTTGGTTGGGATGGAAGTGGCGGTGTTTTGCACCTACGTTAATTTGTGGTGCTGCACTCTCTTGGTTGGTTGGTTGGAATGGAATTGGTGGTGTCTTGCATCCTCGTTGTTTGTGATGCTACGTTTTTTGGTTGATTGGTTGGGATGGAAGTGGTGGTGTCTTGCACCTACGTTAATTTGTGGTGCTACTTTATTGGTTGGTTTGTTGGGATGGAAGTGGTGGTGTTTTGCATCCTCGTTGTTTGTGATGCTACTTTTTTGGTTGGTTGGTTGGGATGGAAGTGGTGGTGTTTTGCATCATCGTTGTTTGTTGTGCTACTTTTTTGGTTGGTTGGTTGGGATGGAAGTGGCGGTGTTTTGCACCTACGTTAATTTGTGGTGCTACTTTTTTGGTTTGTTGGTAGGGATGGAAGTGGTGGGGTTTTGCATCATCGTTGTTTGTGGTGCTACTTTTTTGGTTGGTTGGTTGGGATGGAAGTGGTGGTTTTATGCATCATCGTTGATTTGTGGTGCTACGTTTTTTGGTTGGTTGGTTGGGTTGGAAGTGGCGGTGTTTTGCATCATCGTTGATTTGTGGTGCTGCACTCTCTTGGTTGGTTGGTTGGGATGGAAGTGGTGGTTTTATGCATCCTCGTTGTTCTTGGTGCTATGTTTTTTGGTTGGTTGGTTGGGATGGAAGTGGTGGTGTCTTGCATCCTCGTTGTTTGCGATGCTACTTTTTTGGCTGGTTGGTTGGTTGGGTTGGAAGTGGTGGTTTTATGCATCATCGTTGATTTGTGGTGCTATGTTTTTTGGTTGGATGGTTGGGTTGGAAGTGGTGGTTTTATGCATCCTCGTTGCTTGTGGTGCTGCACTCTCTTGTATGGTTGGTTGGGATGGAAGTGGTGGTTTTATGCACCTACGTTAATTTGTGGTGCTACTTTTTTTGGTTGGTTGGTTGGGATGGAAGTGGTGGTGTTTTGCACCTACGTTAATTTGTGGTGCTATGTTTTTTGGTTGGTTGGTTGGGATGTAAGTGGTGGTTTTATGCACCTACGTTGTTTGTGGTGCTACGTTTTTTGGTTGGTTGGTTGGGGTGGAAGTGTTGGTTTTATGCATTATCGTTGATTGCGATGCTATGTTTTTTGGTTGGATGGTTGGTGGTTGGTTGGTTTGGTTTTATGCACCTACGTAGTTTTTGGTGCAATACATATATTTTTTTACACTGCTATGTTTTTACACCGATGCGTTTTATGTGTTTATATGCGGTTTTATGCATCGTTGGGCTCCTTAAATCGATGGTTTCATGTCGATGGTGACAACGATGGACGGTTACGTCGCTGGGTTCCTCAATCGATGACATGCAAGATTTCGGCGTCGTGTGACACCGCTGGACTGTTACGTCGCTGGGTTCCTCAGTCGATGACATGCAAGATTTCGGCGTTGTGTGACACCGCTGGACTGTTACGCCGCTGGGTTCCTCAGTCGATGACATGCAAGATTTCGGCGTTGTGTGACACCGCTGGACTGTTACGCCGCTGGGTTCCTCAGTCGATGACATGCAAGATTTCGGCGTTGTGTGACACCGCTGGACTGTTACGCCGCTGGGTTCCTCAGTCGATGACATGCAAGATTTCGGCGTTGTGTGACACCGCTGGACTGTTACGCCGCTGGGTTCCTCAGTCGATGACATGCAAGATTTCGGCGTTGTGTGACACCGCTGGACTGTTACGCCGCTGGGTTCCTCAGTCGATGACATGCAAGATTTCGGCGTTGTGTGACACCGCTGGACTGTTACGCCGCTGGGTTCCTCAGTCGATGACATGCAAGATTTCGGCGTTGTGTGACACCGCTGGACTGTTACGCCGCTGGGTTCCTCAGTCGATGACATGCAAGATTTCGGCGTTGTGTGACACCGCTGGACTGTTACGCCGCTGGGTTCCTCAGTCGATGACATGCAAGATTTCGGCGTTGTGTGACACCGCTGGACTGTTACGCCGCTGGGTTCCTCAGTCGATGACATGCAAGATTTCGGCGTTGTGTGACACCGCTGGACTGTTACGCCGCTGGGTTCCTCAGTCGATGACATGCAAGATTTCGGCGTTCTGTGACACCGTTGGACTGTTACGCCGCTGGGTTCCTCAGTCGATGACATGCAAGATTTCGGCGTTGTGTGACACCGCTGGACTGTTACGCCGCTGGGTTCCACATTCGTTGACATGCAAGATTTCGGCGTTGATACATCGTTGTGACTGGACAATTTCAGTGTTTGTATGTGACATTGTTAATTTAAGCACGTGCTTTGTGTCAATATGGTAGATCTTTCTGGTAGGCTTGCATCGTTGTAATGGGCCACGGCTAAATAGAGACGTTGTTCATAAGTACTTGACTACATATGTGATGTATATTGCATATGGAGGCAAGGGGCTTGTGCGTGACTAGACTGTTTAGCGGTGTCGGTCTCCAGCCCGTTCCGAACACAGAGAGCTGCGATGCAAGCATTTTGTTTGAGTGACTAATATTCTATTTAAGTATTTAGCAGGTGAGCAGTTGCTATGATGGAGGGAGATATTCGCGTGAGGAGGAGAGGGAGCCGGTGAGATGGAGATGGAGAGACGTCAGGACGAGCGTGGCCTGCTGACAGAAAGACCTGCGAATCTACACTCTCACACATGAAATTAAAAAAAAATGTATATATATTATCGACAATATATATGTAACTTTAAATTGTTTTAACTTTGTGTTTTATTTCTATAGTACTAATACCTTGGTTTTCGTGATGAGAAAAAATTTATAATGTATGATTGAGAACATACATTGCTGCAAAAAGAGTAAAACGATTATTATTTTTTTTTTCAAACTTAAGTTTTTGTTGAAAGTTGAAATTAAGAGTCTTTACTTTACAAAAAACCATATTAAAGGTGGAAAAAAAAGAATAAATCAAATACAATGGTTTACATTTTTTATTTACAAATAAAATTCGCCAATTCTACACACACACAACATACATTTACATAAGAAAAAATTTTTAAATATCAGAAATATATATTTAATCTTCACTGTAGTAATAAGGATGTTCATAGAGCCACAGCTTCAGTAACTGGTTATTACAATGTGCACAGTGGAAACCATTATAAAATTTATCGCACTTTTCAATTTGGTTTCCGTACATCTTTAACAGTTTGTTGAAGCCAGGACAGTTGCCTTGTTTACGAAGATCGATTACTTTGCCACTGCACAAATCACTCACAATACGTTTCTGTTCATTACCACGAACGTAAACAACGTCGTCTTCCGGCTCAACGAGGTTCGACAGCACAGACGCAAGTTGGTCATAGTCCACATCACCGTCATTCCACGAGAGCCCGTTCACTTCATAGGTTAGTCGACGGTTCTCGCGTTGAGAGGATCTGTCCAATTCCGACCAGACGCAAGGAGGTTTAAAGATGTATTCATAAGTCCTGGTTTCTTCACCTCCAATGATAGACATCACTGACAGTTGCTTCACTACGGGTCCCTTTTTGGGACGTAAGACACTGGACGTTGACAAGAAAGAGTATCATATTGTCATTACTCACAGTTACACGTACGACGAGGCTGGAGTGACGTGACTAAGATGCTGGCTCTGCAGAAATGCTGGAGTGGTACCTAGATGCCGACTGTGGCACGACGCTCAGGATCTAGGCTGCTGCTGCTGTCGCCGCCGCGCATCTCGTCGCATCTTGCACCATGACTTCATGTGCGGTGTGTCGGGGACGCTGGAGCTTCCTCTGTCGCACTCGGTGCATGGTAGACAGTCTTGAATGTTTGGGTCTTGCTGTAGGTACACCGGCAGGAACTTGTAGACATATCTTGAGGGGCGTAGACCAGGAGAAACTCTTTAGGTAAGTACGGCAACTCCGTCTCCTTATCCAGTGCCTCAAGCGTGCGCGCTTTACCGTATGCTAAGATGGCTGACAAAATCTTTGCTCCACTGGCGCAACGAGCAAACATTACCACGTCCGTAGACTTTTGGTGCGTGCGAGGAACTGCAGGTAACTGAAGTCTTCCCGGGTCCGACAATGGCTGTATTTATACTCTACAAAAATTAGGGGAGGAGGAGGGTAGGGGTGGGAGAGAGATGGAGGGAGGGGTGGGAGAACAGCAGCAGTAGTAGTGGTAGTTGGTGGTTTTTTTACGATAAAAAAAAATTGGGTGGGTGAGGGGGGGGGAAGAAGATATATGTGCTATGAAAAAAAGTGGTGGGGGTAAGTCAGTCTGCTTGCAGCCACCGCGGGGGAAGGAGCCTGTCGCCATTTTTAATTTTTTTTGACCTCGTCGGGTTCGAACCGAGGACTCCGAACTACGTGTCTAAAAAGTACGTTTTTTTTTAATTTTTTTGTTAAAATTTTATTTATTTTATTTTATTATAAATTTTAAAAAAATTTTCATTAAAATCGGATAATAAATAAAAAAGTTAAAGATGGCGGACATAACGAAAATTGCAACGGTGACGTCATCATCCAATATGGCGGAAAACAAAATGCTGGAATGTTCGAGAAAACAAAATGACGTCATCCAAGATGGCGGATCCAAAATGGCCGCCGGGGTAAAGGTCAAGGTTAAGGTCATCCAAGATGGCCGCCGTGACGTCACAATCCAAGATGGCGGACAGACAATCACAATCCGCACAATCCACAACCTGAAGCCTGCCGCAGGACCGGCTATCCTATACTACTCATAATTTTTTTAAACCATGGAAAAGAAAATAGAATATCAAACCATTTATATTTATTTAGTTTTATCATGCCTTTTGTGTGCGCATTTAACACACTTTTATAAATTGCAGTAAATGTGCGGACTTTTCAACGAAGAATTTAATTAAAATAGACGAAGTCTTTTTCTTAATTTCAAATAACTGAATCTTCGTAGAAACTACGTCGTATTTCGACTTACGGATTTAATGTTTCAATCTGAACAAAGGTAAACACACGCTCAGACAAAAGAACGATTTTCTTGCTGTGGACTTAACCAGTTTTTTAATGAGTTGGATTCATGTTCAAAGTAAGTTAACTTATCGTCCGTAAATACACGAAGATAACCCTAAATATATGAAGGTCGCCTTTTTGCTCGGTAGCTCTAACAGAGCAAGCGACTGTTAATCGCTTGGTCGCCGGTTCGAATCCTTGAGAATGCTATAGTGCAATCTCAAGTATAAAACTGTCAGAAGATGTTTCATACAAATACGGTTTAATATATTATTCTTATATTGTTGCTATTGACCATCAAATTTTCTTCGTAAAACTGAAGGTGAAAATTTTTAACAGTGTACCGTAAAGCTATTCAGGGAACGGTTTACAAATAACTTAAACAACACAAAGCATAAATGCCCTGGTGAGAATCCGAACCCAGTGTTAACTGCCAACATAATTTGGTAGTGATACAGATGTTATTTTTTAATGTAAATATAAAAATTTACAAACATCTGTAGTTTTATATGAATGTGTATGTTCCATTTACCGTGTAGAGCGACTCCGAGCGACAACGTGGTGAGGGCCGCGGTCGGCATGGCCCGGCCCGGGCATTCTCCGGACTGAGAGTCCAGCATGTTGCCACCGCATACCCTCGCACACGCTGCCGGAGATGACAGTAGACATGCGGATTTCTCAAACGAAAAAAAAAAAAATGCTCCTCAAATCAAAGTAGCTCTCTTCGTGGTGCCAACAAAATTGGATCTTCGTAAAAAAAAAAAAAAAAAAAAAACCTTCAGATTCCGGCATTCAAGTTGTGTTTTCCGTTGTGAACAGGGTAAACACGCACGTCTGAGGAATAAGAGTGTGCTTATTGTGAACCTACGGAACAATTTTTTGAATGTGTTTTCTTTTCCCCTGTTCTCCGAGATAGGTTCTCATTGTGAGATCGTGTTCAAAGAAATTAAACTTGGAGCTTTTTTTTTTACCAAGATATCCGTACATTTGCGAAGATCCCTGGATAATTTTATAGCCGTTTTTCTTCGTTATTTTAAAGAAGATTTTTTTTTAACGGTGTTGAATTACAAACGGCGTTAACGTTATTTGCAGAGCTTGCGAAGTCATTTGTCACTGTAATCGTAACTTAAAATTATTAGCCATCATGATTTAACGATTATAAACAACACATAAAACAAATGATTTGTATTGAACTCATTAGTTTATAGTGAACATCTCTGTTGACCAAGTAGTAGACTAATCCAGTTTAAGCAGCCGGTCATTGCTGCCGGTGCATTAATGTTGTAGTGCACGCGTTTAAGGGTTGCTGCGGTATCATAATTTAGGTGGAGTGATCTCTTCCGTATTGAATATTACCTTTGAATATATATACTGTATAGAAGTCGCCAGCCCAGGTTAGAATTTCTAATACAGTTTTGAGGTAGTTGGTTAATTCACCGCCGCAATCGCCACCATCTCTAGGGCATCGACTTGTGGTGGTCCCTAGCGGACAAGTGTCGAACTCTTCAAACACCCCTTCCCCCTCCTGTTGAACGACCTTGAGCTGCAGAGAATGATAGGTGGGGGGTGCAGGGAATGACAGCGGGCGACAGTGCTGCGCTCTAACGTGTAAATAACAACTAAGACGATATAGGGTGTTACGGCAGCGCACTGCAGCGGTGAAGTTCCCAAGCTGCTCATCCTACACCCCTGAAAAACGTAGAGTAAATCCTATCCACTCGCGGCTTCTATACAGTATATATATTCAAAGATATTACTGTATACGTTTTAAATTCACTATACTTATATATTAATAATCTTCATCCCGTCCTACAGACGTAGGTAAATTTTTGTAATGAAGAAAGACCCGCGCAAATGCAGCTTCATATATAACTCAGCTGTGCAGAACATTCTGGAAACTCAATGTGCCGGATGCACACCCTGGAACATTCAAGAAGCTTCTATAACATTTTAGATTATTTAAGAAACTAAATACTTCTGTAACATAGAAACTTTGAGTAAAAACCAACCTAAATATTCTCGGACATTCCAAAATGATCGTTTTATCATTTTCGCATATTCCTTGCAACAAAAATGTTTCGAATGTTTTCTATTCAACGCATCTAGCTTTTCGTAGAAGTGCTACAATATTCTGAATACAAATGACATGGCCATGAGCTTAGCATTGGCCTAGGGCAGGTAGGTATGTTCTGTGCTGGTCGCTAGTAACAACTCCTATGAAAATAACGTTCCCACTTACTCTCATAGGCCAAGAATTAAACTTTTGTTTTTGTCCCTTGCGCTAAGGGTTGAAATTTGAAAAAAAAGTCATACAAAGATATTGGTTGTATTAGAATATTATAACAATTTACTTATATTGTTTTCTACAAAGGGACTATTAAGTGCTTCGTTTTGTAACGTCGTTTTGGTCACACATGGTAGTAAGGGTTGGTAAAATCAAAAATCGTTTTAACCACAAGTTTTAGATGAAATATAGGTTTGCAAAAACTTTGAACGGATTTTTTACTGTGCTTAATACGTGAGATATGTTTTTATTTTGTTCTTCAATCTCTATTTCTCTACCCCTCTTGTGTTAATGGCTGGTGTCATTAAAATATATTTCAAATTAAGATATTATAACTACTCTTAGGAGGTATAATAACTCTGGAAATGATGCCACTTTTTATATTAAGTAAGTTACATTAATTTTACAGCTTTTTAAAAAAATTTCCTCATTGCCACTTCCTTGGGCCGATTCCGCCTATTAACGAACTCAACCAAGATTTACATCTATATTTTTTATGTAATAGACTAGCAGCATTTTGTGAAAAATTACGGAAGTTATAGTGTTCAAAAAAGTTATTAATTCATACATATTAACTTTTGAATTGACAGTGGTTTAGGGGTCTTCGATCATCAAACAAAATTCTAGGTAGAAATTTTCCTGAGTTCGCACTAAGTTAATGATTGCAATAGGTAGTCTTTCATCGAAATCTACCAAAAATCAAAGCGGTGTATAGGTAGACAGTGAATAACATTAATTACATAATATCGTGTGGTATAAAAAAATAGCGTTACATAAAAAATTTAAAAAAATTATATTTTTAATTATAGTTACAATATTTATAAATTGGTGTGTAGCTAATGTTTAATAAATTTCAGTACATTTAAATTACGTATGTGCTTATACGACTATATTTCAAAAAGGTTGCTCTTGAATTAAGCTGTAAATAAACAACAAAATATTCATTAGTATTGACGTGACCGATCCACATTAACAAGAACGACGTGTCTGCAAAGGAGAAATGATCTGACAACTTTCCCCCCTCCCTCCCACCACCCATCCGTAACATTAATTATTCTCGTGTCTCAGTTAATGTTGTCAGAGCTATGTGACTTTTTGAGGTGGTGTTAACTGGAGGGGTCTCACTGCTATCTAAAAAAAAGCTAGATTCAGCACAGGCCAAGTGACAAGAATCCTTTAAGGGGCCCACCTCGTCAGGGGTGTATGTGTGTTAGTGATGCGGGATGATAAGCGCGACGCTCGCTGGTATTTCTAGCGTGGTATAGCCTCTAAGCGCAAGGCTCTGAACTGGCGCGCAGTCTTCTCGTCGTCACAGGATAACTGTGAAATTTGAGCGGTGAAGGTAACATTATATGACGGAGAAATGAAGATAAAGGGTGTAATGCAAGTCCCTTAAGTGGTTTCAAGAATCTGTACTGGTTGTTTTACGCCTAAAAATTACTCTGAAAACACGCGTTTTAGCCATTTTAACTCTTCTAAAATACAGTTTAAAAACTTAATCCGAAAACAAAAGTACTTTTTGGCCCTCATAAAACTCTTAAATGCTTTTCGTAAGCAGACCCCACTCGGATAACTTGAGTATTTTTGAAATCGCGTTGTTTTTCCTGAAGCTCTGCACACCGTGTGTGTGTCCGGGTAGGCGGAGCCCTTAAGGCATACATATGCACACAAATACACCTAAACAATGAGACAATGTATTTTAACCTTCATACGATAAAAAAACACTATTCTGTATGCTATCCTTGACTAAGTCTCGCTGCTTAGTATTATTTTAATTTTAAACGATTCACGCTAACTCTGCGCACTTAGCTGGAAGAGAATATACTAGATTATAAAAATTAAAATGTTAAAAATAAAAATCTAAAATATTGTATAAATATCACTATTTACGTTGTATCATATTTTGCTGTGATTTAACCGGTGGTTAGTAAATTTCGTTACCACTTTTGTCTAAATTACAGAATAGTTTTCTCGTTGTCTCAAATCATTTGACAGGGTAAATACTGTCTACTGCATATGTTGTTACGACCACAGAACTATTTATTCGCGTGAGGGTTTTCCGTGCAAGTATAGTGGGAGACTGTGCTGCAAAGGTTACTCGAAGTGCTTCCATTTCTCCCGTGTAGGTATTCATCCCGCCTGTGCTCCACCATACTCACTGCGTCCATTCTTCTGGTTCACCGGTAACACGACCATCCCAAGAAAATGTTGGGCGCCAGCCACTGAAGCATCAAATTTTTTTGATTCTGAACTCAAAAAAAAATCCCACCTATAATTTTCTGAGTTCATAGATAATCGTATAAAGAACTAACTGACAACTTACTGTAGTTTCTTGCACTAAGTCTTGAGATTTAGAGAAGTAGTTGATAAAAACTTTATTTTTTCCTGATATATTAAAAATTATGTACAAGGATAATTAAACTGAAGTATCATCATATTATAAACGATAGGATTCTGTGTACAGATAGTTCGTGGAAATGTTTACTAAATAGTCTAGCTTGTTCTCTGTCATGCCGTAATAAAAAGAAGTTGGCTACTCCGAATTTCCAGTGTTCGTTTATGCCTCGGCGAATGCTTTATTTGTGTTCGACCCGACAGCACTCACCCTCCTTGACACATGTTACAGGTCTTTCAGCGTTGGCGTCTTTCCACAGCCTTTGCTTACGTGAGCGAGAAGAGGGCTGTTTGTTTGTTCTGATAGGCGACATTTAAGGCCAGCAAACATCGTGTTTTCCTGCCTCTCACTTGCTTGATTTCTCTTTGTCTTGGATATCTTGTCGAGAGGAATTTCCATTGGTGCCAACTTTACTGCGTGTTGGATGCGTTAACTGCTTGGTTAGCAGCGCGATCTGATTCGCACTAGGCGCCTTTAGGCATTTACAACACCTGCAGAATTAATGAGGCTGCTCTACGAAACCAGTTGGCGTTTACTTACGACTGTACAGCTTTCCACTGTTAAATTCATTCTTGAAGGTCATTAGCTGTTTATTCTCTGAACGCTTTGGGAAATTCACATCTTATTTTGACGGTGGGAGACATATATACTTCAAAATATTACACATATGTGTGTGTTGATTGCGTTAATGTTGAGGTAGTAATATAATTATATTCTGTATTCAGCCGCCGCGCAAACAACACACCCAGAAATTATTTAAAATGTACTTTAAGTATATACCAAAATATTAACAAACACACGATTAAATTTTCTGTATATAAAAGTATACAAAAATTGCAATAGCTTGAATTTGTTTCGTCAAATGTTATTACAAATATTTACTGCAGTATATTTAATTACAAGATAGTTTATTTCCATGTAGTATCGTGGTAAAATGATTTTATATCAAGGGAAAAAATTAAAAACTGCAATATTTTTCAAATGCGTGGAAAAATTAAATATAATAATGTAAATTGGATTTTAAACTGCTATTACTTAATTCACAAATATAAACAATATTTTAATGTGAAGAATGTTGGGTTGTAGCATCTGAATCCATGGAAAAATTTGTAAACATTATGAAAGTAGGGAAACTGACCACCACATAGGTGGATTTCAAACGTCAATGAAGAGGTCAACGCCCAAATATGAACAGGTTTAAGGGCCCCGGCTACTCGGGCACACCTAAGGTGTGCAAAGCTTCTGAAAAAAAATGTGATTTGGAAACTGCTGGTGATATCAGAGTGGTGTATGTTTACGAAAAGCATTTAAGAATACCCTTAGTGTATATGAGTAGTTCTGATTTCGTATTTAGTTTTTAAACTTTATTTTTAGAAGAGTGAAAATGGCTAAAACTTTTTTTTTTTCAGAATATATTTTAAGCATGAAACAGACGGTACAGATTTATGAAAGCACTCAAAAGACTTTACATTACATCTTTATCTCGATTTATCCGCTATATGATGTAATGGTTACCACTCAGCTCTCACAGTTGCCCGACACACGACGAGAAGACTGCTCGCCAATCCATAGCATTGCGCTTAGAGACGAAACCGCGCTAGAAGCACCAGCGAGCGTCGCACTTATCATGAACAAGTTTTCATATAAATAATCTTTAGTTAAATATCTAACATAACCTATTATTACTGCACTCGCTGACAGATGCTACTTTTTTTAATAATAAACAATAAATACTTGAAATTATATTAGTAATCAGATTTTTAAAACGCAAGAATAATTAACCTTTATAACCGAAATTTTTGTTGTAGTAAGGAATGAAAACCACATTAACTTTTCACTTCACGTTATTAACAGCGGATAGATAGCGCGATTCATTCGATTCGCGTCCGTCACCGTAGATGACACCACCGTAGGAGAATAATATTATTTCGTTTTTATAATACGATTTTATAACAAATACGCATCCCAAATACACCAAACTTATTTATCATGTGTTACAATATTTTTTAAAACATTGTGCAAACTATCGCAGGTGTAATTTGAATAATTATGTGTAACTGTAAAACACCATTGTTCGTACATAAACGTAATTGAAAATTCAACATTACTTTTAAATAAACGTACCGATTGTGCTGAAAATCGGTGGACGATCGTTAAACTACATAATATTAATAATTCAAACGACGAAAACATGATTGAAAAGTCAAATCGATGGTTGTTCCAATCGAGTGCAAGAGAGATGCGGCGAAAGCGTACAATGAGCGTAACGGGACACATCGTAGTGGGACAATGTGCGTTACGGGACACTTTTTCGTGCGTGCAGCCGGCGTTCATCGATTTCTTAGACGTTGTCACGTCAAAATGCTTATAGCAAATCAACTACTTACTAATCTCCGTAAAACTAATTAATCACACAAAAAAATGCTTTATATTATTTTTTAGATAAACAACCACATACTACACTTAAACATAAATAAAAAATTAACCAAATTTCTTTAATTGAATTCAAAATTTCTCTCAGCCAAATAATTATTTATAAAAACAAATTATATTAGGGAAATATTTCTGTGGCTTAGGTTAAATTCTTTGGGCGCTTCTATTGGTACAAAACACTGAGTTCACTCTCAGTTTGACACACGAACTATATCTAGGGTCTGGAAGAATTCGTAGATTCGATGACCTTCAGCATATACTACATATTCCTCCGAATACTTGGGCAAATAACGCCAGTTCATTGGCTGCTAATTTGTGAGTCGTCAGAACTGGTTTGCCTGTGATTCGATACTTCCCAGATGAGCAGCGAGCCAATAGGAGAAGCAGTTTAAATTCATATGTATCTACAAATGCAGATGGACTTACAAAACAACTGCTGAGCTATTTTTTTCGCAATCTTAATCTCTACTAATATTTATTATTTTGAAATAAATCAAGTGAAAGACTAATTTATCAACGAAGCTTACCGCCTTTAATAACAGCATTAGGTGAAAGGTCACTTTAAACTTTCCTACCTACTTTTGTATTATTCGTGTATATTTCACGTAGAATTCAGGAACATTAAAAATCTTTATTTTTTAACTCATGTGAGATCGACTTAGACATGTAAGTAAATTAACGTCCCTGATTGGTAACATTGATTTTTTTTTTTCGGTGTGACCACGTGACGTGGTTGATTTATTATTGAGTTGTCGGTTTATACCTTCGTCGTAAAAAAAAAACTAATTAAATACGTCGGTAAACATTCATCATCGCCTGCCCCTCCCCTCCGACGAAGGCACGTGAGATCACGTGTCTCTCGCGAGGGGTGTTATCTCTGCCGGCGGGTCCAGACCCGCAGTCTCTCCCGGAAGCTGCGCCAGGGGCGTGGACTGGCCGGGGAGGGGAGGGGCCCTGATAAGGCGCGCCCACCTCATCGCCCGGGCAGGAAATGAAGGCAATCAGCGAAGGGAGCCCCGTCTTACCTTTCCTCTCCCCCCTGCAACCCCCTTCACTTCTTTTCCTTGGGCCCTACACTTCGCTGAACGATAAGGCGAGTTAATTAATAGCGATGAGTTAGTTGGTAGGCGTGCTCCCGCACGACCGACAAACTCCCCCCCTCCCCTCCATCATTTTCCCTTTTCCAACCCTTCATGAACCCCGTCTACACCAGTCAGATGAGCTACGTGATTTACAACCTCGTTGGAGGGGGGAGCGTGACGCCTAGAGACCAGCACCGGTCTGTGACGATGCTTCCACCACGTTCATAGCTTGAGGAGGGGAGCGGGGGGGGAGGAGTGGTCGACCAATCAGGAGAAGACCTCGACGCGGCCGTTAAAAACTAACAGAACTGTACAAACAAACACCCTTACAAACTTACTCTTGGGTCTTCGCGGAGGGAAATCTAACTGATTAGATGTGCTTGTTCGTTAGAACTTGGATGGACTGTAGTTTTTAATTTGCGAAGCACAAAGAGAAAAAAAAATTATACGTACGTATAATGTGTCTGCTCAACTAATGAACATCTGTGGTTTGACTAAGAATAACTAGGAGCCATTAAACAGCTAATTATCAACCATGAGAAATAGTGAACTGTAATTTGAAAAATTTGTAACGGTATTATATATACATACATATATATACACACACACAGTAAGCGCTCTTCATACGTTAATCTCTCACCAATATTACTCATTAGAAAAAAAATTAACCTATCGCATGTTACCAAAATCATAATAAAAATATAATATACATAGTGGTCTAGTGTCAACCAAAATATCCAGATTTATTTTTACTTATTTTAAAAATGTGGAATTTGATGTGAATATGTAATATGAAATTCACAGGAATGCCCAGAAATGTTGACGTAAATATTTAAATTAATGATATATCTACATTCTTGGATGCTTATGCATTTGCATTTGATATGCATGCCGCCGGGTAGAAACAGCAGAGTAGCGCCGCGGCTTGTCGGCAAACAACCACGCTATAGTACGAGCCATGACCATGGAGCGAGTTGCTGCGCTGGGCTGTAAACCTTACTGTCCACTCTTTGCCTAAAATATATCGAATTAAATACTTCAAAACCTAAAAAACTAAAAAAAATTATATCAAAGTTGAATTGAAATCCTGTCGTCACATATTTATACATATATATGTGTATGTACATATATAACACCTTATGAATTTAAAAGCAAAAGACAAACAAGTTTACAGTTAAACTTCTATATCTTATTTTGCACGAATGGAATAAATATATATATATATGTATATATATAGACACACACACTGGTTTGATTGTAAATAACTGTAACCAAATACTAGAAGGTATAAAGTGTTTTTTTTATTTATAATAGTGTGTTATTAAAATTAAATCATTGTAAAATACAAGGGTTTATGCAATAAGGCTTCGTATGCAAATTTTTTTAAAGAAAGACCTGAATCCTCACTAATTATTGCTGTATCCAAACTTTTTTTTTTAGGATAACACAGGTTATCTAACAGTTCAACTGTACTTGGCAGTTTTTTTTATTGATCGTAACTCTATTGGATATATTGTTCAAGGTCCATAAGTTTTTTTTTACCATTTGTTGTTTTTTTAGTAATCAAGGTGCGACAGGGAGAGTTTTGGTTCATCTATATTAACTAAACGTATTTTGTAATGATTAAATTTAAATAAAAATCAACGAGCCATAACTATCCTAATGAAACGGTTGGATCCAGTAATTACTGTTTCTGTGACTCTCCCGACGAGGGAAGGAAAACGTGACCCCAGCAGCTAGCAGACCCGAGAGCCGAGCCCGCCACACAAATATTTGACAGTCCCGAGTGAGAGAGAGAGAGAGAGAGAGAGAGAGAGAGCGGTAGGGGTGTGTGCTGTGGAGGGTAGGGGATGGGGCAGGAAGCCTTTGTCCCGCGCCGACAAACACACACCTCGGGGAAACCAGAGCGTTGAGGCATGTTTCTCGAGAAACAATAGACCCCGGAGGTGAGGTCCGGAGGGGTATTGTCAACGTCCCTGGCTCGCTCAGTTGGACTCACGTGCGGTCGCTAGGGCTCCAGTGTGGCGACTCGACAATAGTCACGCACAGCCCTATTGGTCCAGGAAACGGACACATAAAAAGGCACAAACCTGTGAAGAATTTGTCCAATGCTGAATTTTTGCACAGAGGTTAAGTCGACTATGATTAACAACATACCGAAACTTTACCACTGTAGACCAACTGCGTATCACCTAAAACGTACAGTTAAGTACTAGATACAGCAGTCAATTAAAATGCTTCCCATTTATGCAGTTTTTAACTTAGACTCTCCATAAACTTACCAAATTAATCTAAAAACGCTAGTTTACACATTAATGTTGAAAAATATTCCGAGTGTTAAGATTAAAGATAAAATTTGAATCGATTAATTTATGGAATAAGTTTTTTTTTTCTCTCTCTCTCTCTCTGATATCTAGATAAAAATACGATTGACACAAAACTGAAGAGCCCAATGAGAAAAGTTTCTTCATAAACGTATTTGCTTATGCTTTTCGCTTTAAGAATATACATATATTAAGAGTCCAGCATATTAAGTTGGCTCATTACAGAGGCCCGAATATCACAGAGTGTATTGTAAGGTGACGGTTCTGAGCTCTTACGGCCGGCGCGACATTGCGACACTCATTCCCCGTTGTCTTATCTAGAGATTACTAGTAATAAATATATCATTCATATAATAGGGTATATTTAAGTGACATCCATCGAGATATATTTTCTATTGATTCTCTTATAGGAACGATTTTTGATACAACATGAAAATTAACACTAAATGAATTCTGTTTGGAGTTTGTAAATCTAAAACTCTACGAAACCTTTGGTTTTCTATCTGTGGTTAAATAATTTGTTACAAAAATTTTATTATTTAAATTTGAAAATTATTTAAATAACAAATACAAGTTTTTAATAAATATTATGCATTTTTTTTATTTTCGATCAGAACATTGAAAATTTTTACCTAAGCCTATATTCTAAAATATTTTATTTCTTCAAAATCAGTTTACGACTACATCTAAAATGACGTAAATTCTATATCGTTAACTATTAAGTCAGAATTCGTTTTCACTTTTATAACATTATTACTATAATAAAATTAGTATTTCCAAATAAATAAATAAAACAAGTTTTATATTTTAAAATACTTTGCATGAAAGATTTAGCTTTTTTATTTGTGCTAACATCGTTGGATCGCTAGAGTGGCAAAGAGCGGTGGTGGGTGTTTTTGCAAGGGTTGGACCGTCGTTTATGAAAATGGCGGTGAGAGGGTGTCTGTCCCAGAAATACTAACGGTAAGGAAACTAGCATTTTTCTTTAGTCACGTACGGGTTTGCTACTCGCGCAATAGCCTTTCGTCAGTATATCAAAACTTTGCGAGAAATTCGGTCAATTTTGTTTCACCAAGTAACGGAACAATATATTGTCGGTAGTGATTTCATCTTTTATTATCGTACCAGTATACTATTTGAAGAAAAAATTAAACTAAGTTTGCTGTACATCACACGAATAAAAGTGCACTCGTTTCGAATGAAATCGCGATTTCATTAAAACTGTCATTCAAAATGTTGTCGAAGGTTGTAAAAGTTTAGACGGAAAGAAGATAAATGTTTTCCCTAGAAATAACGCTATTGGTCCCAATGATAAGTGCATTAAATGTAATTTTAATTTATTAATATTTTGGAGAATAAAGAGTGAATTGTACTACAACACCATTTTACCTCAGAAAATCATATAGGTACTGCCAGTTTTATTTTTATCTAGTTTGCGGTAATACTATCGCTGTTCAAAAGTAGAGCGGTAGTATATAAAAAGAGGTCCGGAGACTGGAGTCGGAGTGAGGATTCGGATTGTCGTTCCGCCATCTTGGATTGTGACGTCACGTTGGTTATTTTTTATTATCTTGACATTTGAACTTGGCTTTAAAATTTGTCAAAAATTACAAGTTTTGCCAAATTTGCCACAAAAACACCAAAATCCGCCAAAATTTTCCTTTAAAAAAATTATATTTTTGAGGGGGGAATACTCCGTAACAATTCAAAAAATTTAAATTCAAAATGCCTCAAAATATTTTTGCCTTTGAAAAAAAAAAACAAATTCACCAAAGTGGCTTACATTCCTCGTCGACTAGCCGTCCTTAGCCCCCGAGGTCATGTCCGCCATCTTTTCGTCTACTGTTGGCAGCCATCTTGGATCATAACATTACAGCCGCAATCATGTTTTCGTATTCTGGAGACCGCTATCTCGGATTATGTCATTTCCGCCATCATATTTTCGTCTCCTGGAGGCTCCCATCTTAGATTATGACATCACAGCCACCATCTTTTCGTCTGCTGGAGACCGCCATCTTGGTTTATGACATCATACCCACCATCTTGTTTTCGCCTGCTGGAGACAGTCATCTTTATTTTCAGTTCTTGCTACCAGTGGCGCTAGTTTCACATTTTCTGCAAGAGGCCGCCTATGCCACATTGGTTTAATTTTTACCCGCTAGAGTGCTGATCACCAGATCGTCGTGGAATCCACTATATTAACGGCTAACTTGGTCACCATGTTGAAAATCTGAAATTATTAAGCTAAAAATTCGAAAAAAAAATCCCAAATTCATTTTAAAAATCTGTTACTAATTTACTAATTCATTCGAACGATTCCTTTCCTTAGTTCGATTCTATCTCGATACAAAAAAAGTATTTTTTTTTTTGTTTAAAAAACACTTATTAATCAATTATGGTGAAAAACCCTAAAAATCCTCATCCAACAACCTCCATATTTTCAGTCATCTTGGCCTCCATCTTGAAAATCTGTAATTATTTTGATAGAAATTCGGGAAAAATTCCATTATTCATCAAAAATATCGATTGATTATATCGATTACAGTGCTTAGTTCGGTACAAAAAAAAATTACTACCGTCTACTCAGAAGGCGAAGCGAGTCCTATGCATGCATTGACATGTGTTTTCAGGGCATCTCCACTTGACAGTCGATTAACCAGGCACGTCCAGGTGCTAGGCAGGTCGCGCCTGACGCCACCCCGACTTGCTGGCATCTAGTAAGGGAGTATTTAGGCAGAGGGCAACACAACGGGGTTTAAGCTTATTGTTGTGCACCACGCCACGGGCCATATTCGAATATATATATATATATATATATATATATATATATATATATATATATATATATATTTCTTTCATGTACGTAATATTATTTGTGTAAATCAGTATTGTTAAACAGTGTTATGTGAGTATTATTTTAGCTGTGTAACTAAATATTTTTGCTGGTATACCTAATGCTTTTCACGCTTTAGTTTGACATGGGTAATTATTTGTCACAAATTATTATTTGATTAATTAAATCACACACTGTATCGGAGTGTAGCAGTCGCTCAGCAAAGTAGCATTGATCTAGGTCATATTCGTATGCCAAGTCATTACTTTTACATGCCAGATAGCTACCTCAGACTCCACACGTCCATTTGGACAATTAGTTAAGCTGCATAAACTAACTTATTATTGGCTAGCATTAAGTTTAAGAATTATTTTAAGCAGTGGTGGATCCAGGATTTTGGTTTGGGAGGGGCTTGGCCCAGCTGAGGCTAGGCTTTATCAAGGCAAACACTAAAACAATAGTGGACCCAGATGCTTTTGGAGGGGGCTTGAGCCCCATAGCCCCCCCCCCCCTCTGGATCCGCTACTGATTTTAAGTAAAGTTTAATTGTGCTTTGCGCAAGTTGGTTTTAAATATAAGAGAACAAAATTAGTACCTTTTTTATTTAAAGAATCTACAATTAATTTATTCATGTGGAAAAAAAAAATTCATTTTAGATCTTGCCCGCATCCTTACTATTCTTAGTTATTATGTCTGATTCTGTAAAAAATGTGAAGTTTCACTTCATTCGCACATGGACTCTTTTTTTTAAAATTGTCATGTTTGAGAGAAATTAGTTAAAACAAAATATCAGATTAATTCTGAAAAATCACTGTGAGTGAACGAATGTGTTGAGAAAACGTTAATAGATATCGAGTTTGATAACGACACGTTTAAATTTAGGTTATTCATACATCTATATATGGTTCGCAAGTTATAATAAAATTATATTTCTAATTTTAGGTATATTAAGACTAGGATTAACATATTTAAGCATGTAAAAAACTTACCTAGTATAAAAATTAATAAAAAAACATTTTTGATAAATTAAAATTAATGATAAAACGTATGTTGACCTTATGTGTTATGATTTACATTTTTAACGTAAAATTAACTGACCGATTATTAATCATTGTATTACAGTAGCTACATATGTTTTAATAGAATATGCTACCCTTTAATTAGCACTCATATGTTAGGGTGGTATTAGTACATCCTTTGAATGCTTTTTGTAATTTCTACACCTGAGAAATTTTTTTCATTTTACACCAGTATTTCCCGCCTTTTTTTTTAGAATTACGTTTATGAAAAGCGTGGCACACTACAAAAGTGTGTTAGTTTTTTTTTTACATTGTATCTTCTGGAGTTGAAATTTTTAGAATTTTATGAAATAAATATAAAATATTTTTATTATATAGCTTGTTCATATAATATTGGTATTTTTAACTGAAATTATTTTTATTTGTTAGTATATAATTTAATTACAAATATATTGTGAACACTCGTGTACTGTGGTCATGGGGGTTGCACCACATTGAAGGGGGTAAAAAATAACTTTCATTGTATTTTATAACCGTTATATATAACTTCACTTGTACATGCTACATCTGAACTCTTCCAATATTTTAGGAAGTGACAATGTGATTTTGGAAACACAACATTACACCCAAAAGTTGTAGATGGTACAATCCAGACGAACAAATTATCTGTCAGGAATCATTGCAACCCGTACGCCGCTCAGCGGGCAACGTTCAAAGCTCGCGCTGTTTTTCTTACCCTGCGATCTAGCAGGTATTAAAGCAACTTTACAAAAAGCTTTTACAATTAGCTCATAGATCGCGCTGAGTACGGTGCTACGTACTTTTTCATCTACTTAAAAACCGACCATTTCATTGGTCTATTCATGATAATATATTGTATCAACTCATACATTTGCTGTAGTTTAATTTTGTAAACATCTCAGTATAAAATAAAACCATATTATCAAGTACTCCCTTAAATTAATTTGTAAGTATAGAATAAGTTCTTAGTATGGAATTTTAAATGAAATCATATAGTGTACAGTACGTTATTATTTCTGTTTCTCACCTCCCGCTTAATTTGCTTGGATCTATGATTAATTACTATAAAAACAAAATTACCACCCTTTTACAACCATTAGGGTTAAATTTCTAAAAAAAAAAAAAAAAAAAAAAAAAAACTCGTACGTAACTAATTGTCTAAGTTATTCGTGCTCGTTTTCTTTGGAGAGATATATATATTTATTTTTATTTTAAAAAAAAACTTAGTTACCCCATTTTCAACCTATTTGCAGTTCCCATATCAAGAAAATATAAAGACATGCAAGGTAACTAATATGGTACTAGGTGATATACCCGTGCTTCGCCTCGGGAGTGTGCTGTCAAAACCACTCGCACTGCTCATTAGGCCCTATACGTGCCTCACCTAATGAGTACGCCACTGCCACAGCTCAAACGAGAAAAAAAATCTAATTTTGAAAATTAACTTATTTATAAAATAATTAAAGCTCAAATAAACTGCAAAAAATTATAAACCAAAGATGGTGCCTTTTTTTTATTTTAGGAGTCGTCGAATTCGCATTTATTTAACTAATACCATGTTTAATGATGATAAATACTATTACGGAGAGACTGGCTAGATCACAATTATTTCTTATGTTTTCCCCGTTGATCTATCAGATTGGGCAGTCTGCTTTACACCAGGTTGGTTATCTATGCTATATCACTGCCAGATTTTAGTTTGAACGACATAAAGTAAAAAGTAATTATTTATGTACATATTAAAAATATTATGAATTGCAGTGAGTGACCCAAGTATCCTATAGAAACTAATATATTAAATAAAAGTCAACAATGGTGACCCAAGTTTTTAGGTTATTTTATTTTTACAAACATTGAAAACTAAAGAAACCATTAACATAATAATGTTTTGTACCGTCATTCAGAACCTTTCCCAGTTTACTCATAATGCTAAAACATTATATTAACCTTGCTGCAAGTATGAACTTATTTTTGTACTAAATGAGGATATGCTTCTTTTTTTTTCGTATCAGTTATCTGAATGTGAATCCTTACTAATTCAGTCCATTATTATTCTCCGTCTTGAGTTTTTAAGTAACACAGAAAATATACATACATAAAATAAAAGTTATCAAACGTTGAAGAAAATTATTCAATATTGTATTAAGAACAACGGTAGCCACCTGCCACATATAATTGTATCGCAATGTAAGTAGGCACCTAAGTAGTCAAGGGTATACATGTGCAAGTGTTAAACTAGCTAATACTTAGGTATATTTTAATGGGACGCCAAATTAATGGTGGAAGACTGTCATAGAGAAAATAATGCAGATACAATCTCTAATGAGTGTGGCCTCCAACGCAAATACATAAAAGTTCGGTCTCACACGACACGTTGATTTTTTTTTTTTTTTTTTTTTCGTTTTGTCGTTTTTTCCGTCATAATTTTTATTTAAGGGATATTTCTAACATTTTAACTCAATACATCGTTTGAATTTGTTGTTCTGCCACACAAATTTTCAACAGATATTCAATTAGTGCCATAGAATGAGTGTAAAAAGTCGCTCTATTCTTCGTAATTATCATCACTTACGCGCTTTTTTTTTTTTACACAAATGACATTACACTAAGTGGGTATACTTATGTTAAAAAATGCGTGTGGCAGAGCAATAAATACAAGGGAGGTATTGATTAAAATTTCATAAATAGGGCTTAAAAATAATAACGAAAAACTGCTGACAGTAGAAAAATCAATGCAGCATATGTTGGGCCGAGTGGCCTGGCCTGTTGCATACGAAAAGATTTGCGTGCTCAATGAGCTGTGAGAGAACGTATAGGTGAGAGAGATTAGATGTGAGAGAGTAGATGTATATATTAGAGAGAGTAGATGTGAGCGTAGATGTATATGTTAGAGAGAGTAGATGTGAGAGAGAACAGACGTGATAGAGTAGATATGAGGGAGAATAGACGTGAGAGAGTAGAGGTGAGAGTGAGAGAGTAGATGTGAGATAGTAGATGTGTGAGAGAGTAGAGAGATAGGCGAGTGTTTGGACATTGTACCTCACAAATGAGTAATATTGTACTATACGAAAACTGTAAAAAAAAGTCTTAGATAAGAGATTGGATGTAGCTATTATCAGAGGATATATTTTTTAATATATTAATAGCTTTTAAAGATATTTTTGACAACCTATACGTATTGAAACGGTGTTTATAATTGACCACAACTCTAATAATGTATTTTTGTGCTAGTCTTTAGTTCATAAAATAAAAACCTTAAAACTCAGTTATTTTAATAACGTACTAACCTGATTTTACAATTGTGTTACAATATATTTGCAAAAACAGTTCTGCTGATTAAAGCACGATTTGTTGATTACTTTTTGCTCATTTCATATTTTTATAAATAACTGTTCCGGAAACTAGTTTTCGTTACCCAACTATATAAACCCAGAATATGAACGTCTAGCGAATGATCACGACGCTTAGTCAGTCAAAAAAATATACCATTAAGAATATTTGTCTGACTTCTTACAAATATCAAATAACAGCTAGGCGTGCGTAGGGGATTATATATATATTATATATATATTTATATATATAATCCCCTCCCCACCGTAATTCTGAAAAACAATTCTTTAATTCCCACCAACAAACGAAAAAAAAGAAAGAAAAAAAAGTTCGAAAGAAACTGTGGGTAAAGAGGTTCTATCCCAAACCCTTCCGAAAGGCAAAATCAGTAACACAAATTTCTACAAAACCCAAAATAAGATGCTAGTATGTACAGTGGAACGAACATCCGACGGAATTGCCAAAGTAATAATAATATTAATCTCTTTAAAAATGTAATAGCTCACCATGGCGGATTAAACCTAGCCTCAAACTAATGTTCAGTGTCAAAGATGTCACAACAGTTGAAGATAAACTTGCAGGGTTTTACGTCAGGTTGTGACGCACTGAGGATCAAGATGATGCCACCGCCAAGATTAGGTGCTGTAAGCTGTAAGCTCCTGACATCGGGGATGTCGACTGGAAGCTAATGAATTATTGATGTACGGCATGCTTCAAATAGACAAGAAAGTATCATAGTTGATTATTTGTTGATTGTTTGTAACTTATCGGATTTATGAATGATTTTTGAATGAATCAACAAGATCTGTAATACCCCTGGAGTTCAATGACCCCATGTCACAAAATGATTTTGCAGCAGAGAAAGTTTTGGAGCCAGCCACTATACAGAACCAAATATGTACATTACGGATTCTATTTCTTAAAAATTTGTATTTTAGACCGCATTAGACTACGATTGTTTTCATGGAACTGGCAGCCATCTGCAACCACGAAACACAAAAATTGCTAGAAAGTTTTTACACACAGCTGGTCTGAAAATCTTTTCGAGAATAATACATACATTGCTAGGGCCAGTGATTTTTCGCGAAAATATTTTGAGGCACGTTGTGTGTCAAAAACACTATACCATAGCCTGTGTTTCGTGATTCAGATATATTTCTACCCTCGGCAATTCTGTGCGGAAGCAAACGCGTTCTAAATGACCTGGCCAATAATTCAGTGTTTTTTTCTTGCAAACGGCTTCCAAAGAATAAATTACTGACGTAAGAATACCGTACTACAGTCTAATAAGGGAACAGGTTGATTGCGAAAAATCATTGACTGTATGCATAGCCCTAGGTATAGTTTTAAGGTATTTTATATGAAAGTATAAAAATAAATATAGTGACATCGAAATACAAAAAAAAAAGACACCGTGTAACGGGTGTTCTTTTCCAACCCGTTACGCTTTTTCGCCGCGACGTACGAGTTTGTTTCGTCGCATCCCTGAACTGAAGCACCCCGCTTCACTTCCCAGTGCGAGGGCAGCTCAGCTCGCCTGTGGGTTAGGCGACCCGCGAAGCTTGAGCGAGGCTAAGTAGTAAGAAGGTTCCCGTTCATTCGACTAGGACGTGGCACAGGAAGTTCCGCCCGGTGCTTGTGCATTCCGCACAGCTTCGGCGAGAGGAATAAATAATATTCTGGTTCATAATGACCGTTGCCCCTGGAGGGGTATACACACCCCAGAGACCGGCACCGCAGCTCCAAGACACCGCAACCGCCACTAAGAGACACCCAGCAAAGCTCCACCCGCGCTGACCAGGGGCGCAACAACTAGATTTCCTAAGGGGGGGGGGGGCAATATACCTTTTTATAAAGAATCATCGATCCCCCCTATTGAAGCGGGGGGTCCTGGGGTCCTCCCCCGGGAAAATTTGTATTTCAAGGTGGAAAATGGTGCTCTTTAAGCAGTTTTACTATCTAAAAATTGATTACACAGCACTTTATTTGCCTCCGTTTGCCCCCACTTCAATGTTTCAGAGGGGGGGGGGGCAAAATACCCTTGCCCCCCCCCCCTGTTGTGGCGCCCCTGGCGCTGACCGAAGGACATCGTCATCATCGGGGTAAGCCCTGTCACTAGGAACCACAACCGAGATGTTAGCATAGACGTCACCAGTACCGAGGGTCCCGGGTTCAAGTCCTGAGTCGACGAGTGAATATTCGCTAGATGAGTAACGAGTGACAAACCTTAAAGAAACGAGTTAACACCGAACTAGAGTAAGGCGGCGACAGGGGTTCGGAAGAGGATTTAAGTTGGGTGGTTGGAGTCCCGGGACGAGGTGAGCAACACTCGCCCAGCGAGTACGAGTGACCCAAGGACAAGGAGCAAGCAGACGAGTCAGAAAGGGGCCGAGGGCTTTTGGGCTCAGCCACAGAGGACGGGGTGTTGCAACGCGCCACCAGATAACGACACTCGCTCTCCCAGTGAGCGGCGAGTGGGATACATCAGTGACGCTGAGTGTTCGCACGTCACGGGTGGTTCTAGTCCCAGCGCGACTGTCAGCTGGGAGGAAGACGACGAGTCCTGCTGCTGACGAGACGTGGAGGTGTTCCCGGAGCCGCGGCGAGTGGCGACAACGAGTTCCTCCCCCCTGGGAGCTGGCGTGCGACCACGTAGCGACAGCGACAGTGTCCGCATACTCGGCGGTGTTTACCGTAGCGTCTGGGCTGAAGAATAAAGACTGTGGCCAATAATTCAAATGCTGCTTATTTTGTTTGTGAGCTGCTTTTAAAGCAGAGTTTTAAGTAGTCAGTCTCATACTTTTTAATGCAGAGTTATTCCGTGGTTGCCGTTAATATTTTTACTGTCTACGGGAACATATTGATCAAGCTTAATTTGTACTAACGCATATGAAGAACATTTAGAAGTCGTCAGTTAGTGCGGCAAGTCTACAACGCTCGAGTATTCCATAATTTTTAATGAAAGCTAGTAAAATTTGTGTTTGGTACCACGTGCCATCGAGTTGACTATGTCGACAAATGTTTTGAACCTTATGTGTTTTGGCACATAAACACCCTCGCATATCCCATATCCCGTTCACAGATGGCGAACAACCATGCGATACATTTTTAATGAGTGATATGACTTTAGAGGAAGGATTGATTAAGTAACCACTAATCAGAATTACGCTTTGTTTATCTTCGACCTACATCACAGAACAAAAATTCTGTACTTTTAAGAAAGATTCGTTTAGAAACTAGTTGCCACGAAGTAGTTTGTAATAGTAGAAGAAAGATATTGTAACATGGCTATGGGTATTTTTGCATATATGAAATACGTTTTTCGAGTTATTACTGAGTATTTCTTACGACAGTTGGCGCATAATTTTATATTTCAATTGATGTTTCATTCAAGCATATTTTTTTAAACCATGGAAAAGATAATCGAATATTTAATAATTAGACTTTATAATGTGCGTAGTTAATAATGGAAAGTTATTCACGGAAAGTTAATAAATAATTTAAAAAATTGGCCGTTCTGGAACAACACAAAGCATAAATGCCCCGGAAAGAAACCGAACCCAGCATTACTGCGAACACCATTTTGGAGTGATACAGTTGTTTTCTTGCAAGTGTACAAATGGTCAAATATCTGTAATATTATACAAGAATGTTTCTGGTCCATTTACAAAATAAAATTACAGCGCAGGGTTGGAAGCCCGGCAAACAACGCCTCGTCCGGCGCCTGGCAGACGGTCGCTGCAGCTACCGGCGCTGCTTGCGAGGGGCGAGCGACCAGACAGCCGGGAAACTGACTCCCTCCTGGCCTTGATCTGTTTGGAACCTAGGGGAGGCGTGACTTGCTGTTTCTGGACGCGCTGCCATTGGTTCGTTTCAAAATGGTCGCCCGGGTGCTCATGCGAGTCAGTCCGCTGCCTTGAACTGATCTCACGCACGTGGTTCGCACCTTGGCTGCTGACACTGGCCCACAATAAAGTTCATTCTTCTGTGAGTTCAGGGCCGGCGCGTCCATATAGGCGAACTAGGCAACCGCCTAGGGCGCCAAGTAGCTGGGGGCGGCGCAGCACGACACATAACAGCTGATGTAATATGTTTAACTATTATTGAAACTAGATGAAAATGGATTTTTGTAACAGTTTGGAATGTTTATATTGATATAAGTAATTATTTAAAGTCCACGGTGACCTCTTTATGATTTATAATATGTAAAAAAGTTAAAAAAAAACACAACCCTGATTACATTTGATTGTTGACAAAATATTAGGCTTACGTGATGTATTTTGAGGCAAAGAAAATTTTTTTGGGGTGTCCGGGCGGGGGGGGGGGGGGGGGCATTAAGGTTTTTCGCCTAGGGCGCCAATTTACCTTGCACCGGCCCTGTGAGTTTACCTATAGATATATATATGTGTAAGTTTACACTAAGCACCTTTCTTGGTTATGTTACAATTATGCTAATTCAATTAATTCACTAGGACATAAGTGTATGACTTAAGGCTTGGCTTGACCACAACGTTAGATAATCGATATTTCATGTCATCAGGTTCGTTTAGGGACAATTCCAAGTGATGTTTCAATATTCAAGCTTTGTATAAACTTTTTTTTATTAATTGTGTTGTTATCACTCTCTAGAAGTTCATTTTCTGTGTGTTTTCTTTCCGCTGCTTGGAATGTATCCAATTTATATTCTGTAATCAAAGTTTGAAGAAAAAAAGTTTTTATAATTATTGCAAGTTAGAGAACTAAAAAAAACTAAAAACCGACATGTCTTTTTAAGATGCAGGTTTTAATCATGCTCATACCAATTGTAAAAAATAATAATCATGGATTGTCCAATTCAGCAGCTTCATTTTAAGAAACTTTTTCAGCAAACATTGAGTAAATACAAACTGTAGAGCTTCATCTTAATATGTAAATATATTGTTACCACTTATGTGGGGAGAACTGAGTTCGTAAGGGATAGCCCAATTAAGTTCTCAATTTAAGTTTTATTACGGTTTTATTAATTGCTAATATTTACATTACTAACAAATAATTGCACTTAAAAATGTGTGATCACCAAACACTGGCAGTTAAAAATGTTTATTCGCAAGTCAATCACTGTCTATCAAGTTCTACAGTTCGCACTCCTCACTGGAGCTAGGCTCAACAGTGGTTCGCCTCTTACCACGCGCCTGTCCTCACACACAGCCTCGCGCCACTCAGTCGCACTCTCTCGATCCCGTCGCTCCGCGTCGCGCCACTCATGAGGGCTGTCTCTCACCCTCTTCGCCGATGTCGCACTTTCCTTCTCTCGCGGAACTCGCCCGCAACTCGCTCGTAACTCTCGCGGCACTCACTACCTGTGGCGTCCTTCTCAAACCAACGAGAGCGGCTGTGACGTGTTGCGTCATCATGGGCCGGCCCGACGTACGAAAAGTCCAGAAAGGCGGCGCCCATTCACGCCACTCCACGCGGCGGCCCGCGTAATTCCCAAGGCCGCTCAGTTATAGATAACAGCGCCGAGGAAGGACGATGTGTGAGGAGCGGAAGGGGAGGGGGTAATTACAACCCTTGTAATCTGGCGAGGCGCACGTGGCATGTATTACGTCAGTGGACGGCGCGTGATACGGCGCGTTACGCCAGTGGCCGTGCAAGGCCACCAGTCAGCTCCGAACCAGGCATTGTGGTCTGATCCCTCGCGTTTGTAACAATATTTTAATCATTTTTATTTTCTTCTCATGAAAGTATTACAAAATTTATTTCGTCTCGCTCCTAACAAGCTATTAATGGGAATATTTTTCTTTGTAAAATGTAAAATATGGCTACTAAATTTCTCTAAATTAAGGTTCCTGTGCCCACCTACGTTTTGATATTAAATTTCACTGAGGCGACTAGCACGTATAGTGGTGACCTACGAGCATGCATAGGAGATTAGTCTGCAGCGGTCCCGTGTGGAGACGAGTCAGTCAACAAAGCAGGGGTCAGCGGGACAAACTGGTGCCCGTCCCGCATTCGGCACGATCGCCTAGCATGTGCCTAGTCAGGGACGTATCTGTGTTAGTGAGGCGGGATGATAAGTGCGGCGCTCGCTGGTGCTTCTAGCGCCGTATCGCCTTTAAGCGCAAGGCGCTGGACAGGCTCGCAGTCTTCTCGTCGTGCACGGGGCAACTATGAAATTCGACTGGTGAGGATAACATTATATGGTTGAGAAATTTAAAAAAAAAAAAAAAAGTGGAATGCGAATCCCTTGAGTGCTTTCAAGAATCTGTACGCCGTGTTTCATTCCTAAATATTACTGTGAAAACACGTAGTTTTAAACATTTTCGCTGTTCTTAAAATACCATCTAAAAACGAAATACAAATGCAGAACAACTTATCGGCGTATTCTTAAATGTTTTTCGAAAACAGACACCACTCGGAAATCTTGAGCAGCATACCGTATATGTGCCCGGGTAGGCGGGAGTATAAGGGTTATTATTCCTCGCCATAATTACATTTCCAATATTCTGATACCGCTTGCAAATAAGCTTCTATTACATATCTTTATTTATTTATATAGTTTGAAATGGCATATAAATTAGCTTTGGCTACTCGTTGAAGTAAACACTTGTTATGATAGTTGCAGTCGCCCGCGTGAAATAATAAGTTATTTCCTCGCGGCGCTTGCAGACCAGAGCCTGTTAGTAAGCATGTGTTTGCAACAAGGTATAGAAGGTCTGGGAGATATGATTTATGCCTTGACATTCCGGAATTCGGGACAGATAATTCAAAATTATAATAATAGCAAAAAGGTGGAGAAATCCAATATGGCGGGGCCTAATTCCTGAAACTGGAGCCAGGGACTGCGCGTGCAGAGGAGAGAAACATCGCGTGCGAAAAAGCCAGGGAAATCATCGATGCTTATCAGCGAAGCGGAGCGACGCGGGAAGGGAGTCAGTCAGCTGATTGCGAGCCGGTGCGCGCGTGTTATCAGGCCGCGCCGCGCCTGCGCGCGTGGGAGGAGGAGGAGGGGAACACGGCGGGCGAAGGGCGAAGGAGAGAGACGGAGAAAGCCGGTCGGAAAAAAAGCCAGCAGCGCGGCGAGAAAACTTAAAAATGCCGCCCGCAGGCGCCCCGAATCAATACGAGGACAGCGTCACGTGACCCACGGCCGTCGGCCAATAGCGGCGCGCCCGACAGAGACCGCCGCTGGTGGGGGGAATAAAAGTTTTTCCTCGTGCGCCGGCCGCGCATGCGCGTGCGCAGTATTGCCAACCACGCGGACAACTATCGTGTCGTACGATAATAAAAAATACTGTGTTAACGTGCGATAATACACGAAATACTCGTTCTTTTACGCGTCACGCTGGTTTAGTATGTGTTATCTAACTTGTTTCAGATTTTTATTTATTTATTAGACTTTCGTTTGGCGCAGTTAAGGCGTGCACGCCTTCTCTTACACTGAATCATGAGACATAAATAAGGTTTAATAAGTTATATCTATGAATCAAACATGAAATTAATTCTATAAAATACAAATTACATCATTTACTGATGTAATATCTACCAATAACATTTAATTTTAGTACCGAATAAACTCAGAAAATATTGTATTAAATATAAATATATAACTAAATACTAACCTAAAACATCTTAAAAAATGTTTAATTAAAAATAATAAAATATATTTAAAATTATTATTATTATGAGGCTGTCATTCTCTCACACTTGCACACACATTCATTCAGTACGCCCTTGGTTATGTGTCTAAATTTACAGAGCTATTTTTTTCTAATAAATTTGTTTTTATAAGATCTTGGTAGACCGTTTATGTCTAGCACCCTGTACGAGGCTGTTCATAAAATGGTAACCAGTTCCTAACTGTTAACTTTCAAAGCAACACGTGATTTTTGTTTACAAACACAGTTGAGAGAAAACAGTGGCAGAAACGATACGTAGACCATTGGCATCACTTGAAGAGATCTGTTAAATTGGACACAAGTTACATGACACGGTCTATATTGTTTTTATGTATCATGTCACGGAAGCTAGAGTAGCGTACATTTCTTTGCCTCTTTTTTTGTTCGTGCTATTCAGTGGCCTACCACGTGTTTACCACATGTCTTCCGCCGCTGTTGCAAGATTGCACTCATGGCAAGCCTCTGTCTTCTGACGTGTACTTGATTTTTTCCCCATAACCTAACTAAAAACAAAGTGTATTTGGGAGGGGCGCGGGTTAGGGAAGAGACTAAGTACGTCTCAGGCCAAAGCCTATAAGCTCTGCTCATGCAGGATTTAAGCCATTCAGGAGAGGTAGATGCATCATATGCTAGGAGGGGATTGGCCAGCCATGGCTGCGATTGGCGCCATGACTAACTCCCTTCACTTCTTAACTCTAGACAAAAAAACTGGATAAGTTGTGTCCAGGTAAAACCTGCATAGACACAGGGAAAACTCAGGGGAGCAACTATGCCACTTTCAGCTGCCCCCTCCATTTTTCCCAGCTATATAATCCCGCTTTATTCTACTAACTGACATTTAATACGAGAAATAAAACCAAATGATATTTTGAAGTGTAAACATCTTATCTCTCTCTATACGACTTAGGATTAACTTGGAGAATGGAACGAAAGTCGATTGGAACTGAATGTGCTGCCATCTGTGGAAGTCCCAGAAATCTCGAAGAGATGGCTGACCCTCGTGATTCATCCATATATATATATATATATATATATATATATATATATATATATATATATATATATATATTCCCAGCTTCTGGGAAAGTGTATTTTTTTTTGTGCTGCGATGGATTTATTCTTTATAATTATTGCGTGTGGGAGTGTTTTAGCTCGTGTGTTGTTACGAGCGATGCCGCTGTGTGTGTACTACAAAGATTTACGAAGTAACGTACATGTAAACATATCCTTCCATTTTTGTTTACATCTAACTATCAATACACTTGTTTAATATTTTGTGTGTGATACACCAATGGCTAGTGGCATGTGCTTTTCACGAAAAATATTCCAATACTGTGTGTTGAAAAACCACCGTAGAATCGACTTGGTGAGAATCTTTTAGTGTCTACTGTCATCACAACAATCACAACTATTCAGTGCAGAAGAAAACGTGTCCTGAATGGTCCGGCCAAATACGGCAATGGCTTGTCCTATTGCAGACGCCAATTACAAGGCACAAAACGCTGGCAGAACTTATTTTTGCAGTCTTATAAGCGTTCAGATTTTTTTCGCGAAAATATACTTGACTCTACTAATGGCCATGTGCACTTAAATTATTGTAAACGCAAATATACACATAATTATTTTTTATCATTAATAACCAACGTGGTTACCTGCAGACGTAATAAATTCATTGATTTGCACCCAGTAGCTGTACAGTAGACCTGTAATAACAAAGCATCTCTCAGTGCTTATCTGTAATAACGTCGAAATAAAAATCAGTATACGCCCGTCTACTATAGATGTGAGGATTATTCGCACTTCTTTCAGTAAATATCGAATAGCCTACCTTAAGTTCACACCGAGGAGTCTACAAGAGACAACTAGATCTGCACCATCAGCCAATCGGTGGTACAACAGGAACATCAAAAAAATCGTAAAGGGCTGTAAATTTTGTATGGGAAAACAAATATTTTCATAATTACTGTTACTTATCGTTAGAGAACGCGATTTCGATAACCTTCAGGATAGACTACACAGTCATATGTATAATATGTGCGCAAATACATAACTCCAGTTCATTGGCTGCTGACGAGTGAGTCGTATCAACTGGTTTTCCTTGTGATTCGGTAGGCCTACTTCTTTGGTTGAGAGTTTCTTATTGCCCTGAGTCGTCCGGATGAACAGTGAGCCAATATAAAAAGCTGCTTAATGGTATACCTAAGTTTTTGAATATTAGCCAATCGCGTAGTGAATTCGTGAATTTTCCTGTTTATAATTATTTTTATTATTGCAATTGTTTTTTTGGAGCCATTGAATATTGATTTCGTTGTAAATTTGTATCCGTAGACTAAATTCGACTATTTATAAATCAAATCAACGACAAGAACACAGCCACACACACGCATTGGGTGCGGCAAGCAAAAAGGCTGTGAGAATTCATGGAGCGTTTTCATCAAATAGTAGCTAACACGCAACTTAGGAACACGTAAACTAGAAACATATAATATAGAATTTTCTATGTAACATCATTTGTAGGTTATGTTGTTATAACTTGTGATTGTTATAAATTATTATTTTTTATCTTGTATGGTTCTAAGATGTGTCGTTTTTACTAAGCTATGACAGGTGTTTGTTGTGTGTCTCTAACTAAGATATAAAAATTCATTTTTATTTTTAAATTGTGCCGTTTCAAAGTTGTGTGGTTCAGCGTTGTGTAGGCCTATATTAAATAACGTGTTTCTAAATAATAACAGTTCTAAGTTGTATTTATTAGTTGTAAAGGTTCTAAGCTATGATTTTCTAAGTTACAATTTGTTCTGTTGGTTATATCACGTGTGCTGTAACTTATGATGGTTCTAAGCGACGTGGATTTGTTTTTCGATGATACAAGGCATAACTGTACAAAATGTTTCGTTCTAAGTTATCCGTGAATCCTAGCATTCACAGCGCTCAAAAGACTAGAGTGGAGGGACACAACAGAGTTAAAGTCTATTTGTCCGTGGTTTTCTGAAAACTGAGATGTAGTTCCTCACCACACATCAGGGCCAGTTCCTTGTTAACTTCCCTGATCTGTATTGTGTGTCCGGCTCTGAATTTCTCGCTATCGTCAACACGTAAATCAATAACAAACCAATTAAGTAACAATCTAGAGCATGGGCGTTGATCACGGATTCCCCCCCCCTCCCCCACGGAATTAAGAAGCTCCACACTGAAGGGGGCTCACTTGTGCTTGCAAAATCGTGACTGTGAAACGGGTTTGATAAACATGCCAAAACTAATGTTTTATGGAAAACTTTCGGTATATTTTAAATGTTTTTTTGAATATTGCATGCATATAGGCCAGAATATGCACAGTAAACAACATGTAAGCACCCATTCAGCGATGACTCGTGTCGGTTAAAACCCCTTATGAGAATCCTACATATTTGCGCCTCTGCTCGAGAGCATTACTTATAAGGCTCGGGTATGAGTGTTTTCAGCATCGTCTGCGTGGAAGAGAGACAATATGAACCGATTTTTTAAAATTATTTATTTAAGAAACTTATAAATTTAGTAGTTATTTTTTTAAGAAAAAAAAATGTTCGTTAAGTAAAAAAAAATAATGATATTTTGGAAAAACAGAATAAGCAACCAGCGAAAAAATGGTGGATATAACGTCATTGCAGAATATGTACGTCGTAAGAAAATTAACCTGGGAAATATGATACATGAAATACAAACAATACGTGAGTCGAGATCAGCTGTGATATTGCATTAGTTTTTTGCCAGTTTTTTTTATATATTTATTTTTTCCCATTCATTATTATTTCTTTTTTCTTGATTCGTTTTTTGATTATGACTACGTTCATTCTGTGAAATTCTGAGTTTTTCCCACTATTTTAATATAACAGAAAATCTCGAGCGAGATCACTACGTACAATTATTTATTAATAACTTTTGTTTCTTAGTTATTATGTTAGAATTATACTATCTATACGATCACCTACAAAACCGATACTAGAGCAGAGCAATTATGAAGCCTACTTTTTTTGCAGTATTCTTATAAACAGTAAAACAGAGTATTGTGGCGTATATGGATACGATCAACACAGGAATCAGAGCACTGGGATGTTCATTCACAGGTGAGGTACGCACTGTGCGGTGTACGATAGTCGGGCGCGCGGCGCGACAGTCGTGCTTGCCGGTACGCGGCGCGGTCGCGGGAGTGGAGGGGAGGCAGTGTTGGGAGGGGGAACGAGAGGGGGCGAGCGGCGCGCGGACGGCCAGGCGGCCAGTGAGCGCGGAGATGTCGTAGCGGCCTCTGCAGGGAGGCGCAGGGATGGAGCTGACGGAGCTGCCGCCTCGCCCGAGGCTGCACCAGCCGCACAGACACCTCACCCAGCTGCCGGCCGCCACGCACGTGTCCTGCCTCTACCCGGAGCTGCTGGCGCTCATCTTCAGCCACCTGGAGGTGCGCGACAAGGGCCGCGCGGCGCAGGTGTGCGTGGCGTGGCGCGAGGCCGCCTACCACCGCTCCGTGTGGCGCGGCGTGGAGGCCCGCCTGCACCTGCGGCGCGCCAGCTCGGCCGTGTTCTCCAGCCTCGTGCGGCGCGGCATCCGGCGCGTGCAAGTGCTCAGTCTGCGCCGCAGCCTGCGAGACGTCGTCAACGGCATCCCGGACCTGCAGAGCCTCAACCTGTCGGGCTGCTACCACGTCACCGACATCGGCCTGTCGCACGCGCTCGTCGCCGACCTGCCCTGCCTCACCGAGCTGGACCTGTCGCTGTGCAAGCAGCTGTCCGACACCTGCCTCGGCCGCATCGCCACCTGCGTCAAGAACCTGCAGGTGCTCGAGCTGGGCGGCTGCTGCAACGTCACCAACACGGGGCTGCTGCTGATCGCGTGGGGGCTGCGCAAGCTGCGGCGCCTCAACCTGCGCTCGTGCTGGCACGTGTCGGACGTGGGCATCGGCCACCTCGCCGGCCTCAACGAGGACTCGGGCGGCGCGGGCAACTTCGCGCTCGAGCACCTGGGGCTGCAGGACTGCCAGCGCCTCACCGACGAGGCGCTGCGCCACGTGTCCGCCGGCCTGCCCGAGCTCAAGTCCATCAACCTGAGCTTCTGCGTCAGCATCTCGGACGGCGGGCTGAAGCACCTGGCGCGCATGCCCTCGCTGCGTGAGATCAACCTGCGGTCGTGCGACAACGTGTCGGACGCGGGGCTGGCGCACCTCGCGGAGGGCGGCTCGCGCGTCACCTCGCTCGACGTGTCCTTCTGCGACAAGGTGACGGACCAGGCGCTGCACCACGTGTCGCAGGGGCTGTTCAACCTGCGGCAGCTGTCGCTGAACGCGTGCCGCGTGTCGGACGACGGGCTGTGCCGCATCGCGAAGACGCTGCACGAGCTGGAGGTGCTGAACATCGGCCAGTGCAGCGGCGTGACGGACCGCGGGCTGGCCGCCGTAGCCGACTGCCTGCGCAGCCTGCGCTGCATCGACCTGTACGGCTGCACGCGCATCTCGCCGGCGGGCCTGGAGCGCGTCATGAAGCTGCCGAGGCTCGCCACGCTCAACCTGGGGCTTTGGCACATCCGGTGAGGCCGCCCCGCCCGAGTGCGCGCTCGCTCTGACTCTCGTCTCCCGCCCTAGCTTATTGCATCCTCAAACGATAACGTTACGTCTAATAAAAATGTCATGGCAAAAATAACATAGTCATTGTTTTCATTTCGAAAGCCTTTACACAACGAAAATGTTTGTTATCAGTGAAACTACACTCGACGTCTCAAGACAATTGGTAAGTTCCCAGTTGAGTCAGCGAAAATTTATTTCCTCATTTGAGATGTTAAAGTGAGCTCGAACCAGTAGATTTGATGTTTTCTACTGTCTCAAACTTGACAGTTCTACACCAGTGCTTTACGTATCCTTATGCCACTTCATACCGCCAATGGTTATAAAAACTGTGTAAACAAATATCATGTGTTTCTTTTGGCAAGTGGCATTTTGGAAATGGATACTCTTGGTACTACCTAATTTTGGGGACTGTCAAATTAGAGACATTTAACTTCACACAGACTGTACTTACATTCATTTACAATACATTTTTATTACATTGACGAAATATTTTTATTGGAGTCACTAAGCTATACGTCTTTCATTGCGCCTGTGTACAACCAGTTAGAACCTTATTCACGCACGTCCCAAAATATGAGGAAGCACGTGCTTGCTGCTGAACGTTTATCGGCTCATAGCGTGCACAGCACGATGGAGTGATAGCAACTTGGCCTAGGTTCATCTTATTGTAGCAGGGCTTTTAATAATTAGTGAGATATTAAGCAGATGTGCTGCATGACAATGTATTCCCAAATAGTAACTCAACTCCTAGCGATTATTTTACGTAATTTTATGTCATATCCATTTTTGAACATTTCCTGTAATTTATTTTCGAAAAACAAAATTTTAAGAGTTGCATCTTAAATCATAACCTTTTTTAATAACATCTCTAACATATGTCACATCAGCGAATATTATGCACTCCATTGTACCCATATGAAGTTGAGAAAAAAGTGTCCCGCCAAATATTTTGAATAGTTGTATTTTCTAGAACATGATTATTGCAGTCAATAAATATTCACAAGCCAATGAGAAGGAATAATGCTATGAATAGAAAACAGTTGAGTTCAACAAAATGTATTTTTTTGACGGGATAACGTCTTATAAATATATGAACGCCGGCTGCACGCACGAAAAATTGTCACGTTCCGCCTGAGCCGAGCGTGCAAGTACCGGCCAACCACCGTGCGAGAAAATCTTCTATAATATTAAACAGGTAAATGCGGGCTTTGTAACTAATTGTTCGTGATTATATTTAAAAAAATTATTTAAATTAAATTTGCAAAAACTGTAAATAATATTTGAAAATTAAAAAGTATGCAATTTTTCATCAATGTTTTCTTATGACGTTATCACGTAAAATTATCGTCCGTAAACTGACTTTACAGACAAACACCCCCCCCCCCCCTTTTTTTTTTTAAAAAAAATTTTTAATTGAAAACTAACTTCTTTCCCATTTGGTTAGAATAATCATTGTCAGCAAGAGTACCGAGAATAATGGTGCAACGGTAAAAATATTCTCTCATTCGTGGAGGGATACCAGATACGAAAACCAGACACCTATCATGGTTTTCGGTTGTCCTTGGTTTCCTTAAAACACTCCAGCAAATCCTGAAATCTTAAAGGCACAAGCAAACTAAGCATTTTTTTCAAGAGCAACAGTATTATAGATAACATTTGAACTTCACGTAATTATTTCTAACTAGCTACAATCCTACATTGCGATACGCATTTACACAAACGCAGTATTAGTGTTTAGTAGAGATCGTTAAAGATTTCTCTCTTGCTTAAATATCGTATTGTTACTAAAGTCCTGTTTCGTTTTCGGCCAACCATAAATAAGGTATTTTGTTTTTGTTTTTCTAATGATGTTCGCACCATGGAGCTTCTTTATAAACACCACGGCTCAATTTTTTTAAGGGTGTCGCGAGGGGGGGGGGGGGGGGGAGGTAAAAATTATTTCTGCGTTTAAATATGAAATTCCTGTGCTATTTTGGTTTTTATTCTGTAAACACAAATTTTTCACTTGTGCTTGCACACTACAAAACTATATCGGAATATATTTATTGCAAGCTAAAACAACAAAAAAAAAAAAAGGAATGGGAATAAGTTTAGGCCCTTTGTACACAGACCAAAATACTTGTTCTGTGCTGTGTAAGTTATTATAGCTAGAACCATGCATATGTAAATGTGTTGATTGTAGCCCAGCCTTTATGGTAGGTCATGGCAGATTTCTTCCCCAATTTCATTGCATTGAGTTGCTGGCTTTCACCACATCTCGCTATCGACAAAAAGCAAAGCCCGTGCTACAATGACATGGATCCTGGACATTTCACTATCGCATCTGCTGCTTCTACAATGCACGGAAACGTAGTAAAATAAAGGCAAACAATGACATTGCATTTCAAGGTTATACAAAATATTTAGCTATATATATATATATATATATATATATATATATATATATATGTGTGTGTGTGTGTGTGTGTGTGTATAGGTGTGTGTGTGTGTGTGTAAATTCTGCCTGCAGTAAGTACCATGATCTCGAAGCATATATATATATATATATGTAGTAAGTACCATGATCTCGAAGCATATATATATATATATATATATATATATATATGCTTCGAGATCATGGTACTTACTACAGGCAGAATTTACATATATAATTAAAGTAAACCACAATAATAATCTTGCAGTAAACAATTTTTTTAAGTATCTAAAACATAAACAAACATGGCCACCACAGCCAAATACTTGGATTCAATTGGTCGCACGGAGCAACGTAAACTGAAGAGAAAGCTCAGCACTGCCGATCTAATCCGTAAGGTTCCGTCTCCGTCTGCGTGCTATTGTAGAAACTGTTCCGTGAGATACGTCTCCGTTTCCGTGTCATTGTAGAACGGCCTAAGAAATTTATAAGTAGCAAGCTGCTGCCGCCGTTTGGGATGTTGCTCGTCTGCCTAACAAGATGTGGAAAATTGCTTCTCTAGCCGGTCATAGGTAGCGACCGGAAAAAATTTTCGAATTTCATTTCGTGTTATGTTAAAAATCTAACAATTAAACTATTGTTCTGCTTGCTATTGGTTCACTGTTAATCTGGAGGACTCTGACCAATTAGAGACTATAAAAGAAGTAAGTATCTAATAACAAGAGACCCAGTTGAGATGGCTCACAAGTCAGCAGCCAATCAACAGGTGACGTTTGCCCAAGTATGCAGAGGATCGCAGAGTCTATCCTGGAGGTCATTGAACCTGCGATTTTTTTCAGGTCCTGTTAATGGGCTTATAGTTAAGACGATGTACTTCTCGTGAAATGATATCCATACCATCTATATGTCAAAAACATTGTTGCATTTTTTGTGTTTCGTGGTTACCTAGGCTTAATTAAATCAGTTAGATTCCTGTCAGCATACCGAGCACGCTGATTACAGTCATCCAGGCTAGCGCGGACATAACTTACTGCAGTCTAAGAGCGATCAGATTATTTCGCGAAATAAAACATGCCCCTACTCACGGCCAATAAAGAAATGATTCAAACACGAGCACAGTATGTTGGTGGGAGTCTTGTAAGCAAAAAATATGGAAAAATTTAATGATTATAATCCATTTTGTTTATTGAAATGTAAGTTTGAATCGTGATTGTAGGTGTGTTCAATTTTCAATATTATTGCAGGAAAGAAGAAAAAAGAGAGAAATAAAAGTTTTTGGAACGATTCAGAAATAAACTGAATATTATGAATCATCTTTATTTGTGACGGAACATTTTCCCAAGTGAATTTGAGATTATAATTATGGAAACCAGTGTCTTCAGAAAATACAAAATTGTATAAAGAATAAATTGTCAGATTAAAAAAAGTTAATAAATAGAAAATAAATATTGTTATTAATAACCACCATAAGGTCCCAACGCTTTTAATTATATACGAGGGTTATTTTTTTTTCAACCTCCGATCGGCTGTAATAAAAAAAACGGGAATGAATTGGGAAATTATTTTAATGTTAAAAGAAACGTACATCTTTACTCTATTTTTCCACATAATCACCGTGCAGATTGAGGCATTTGTCGTACCGATGCACCAGCTTTCCAATACCCTCTGCACAAAATGATGCCTCCTGCCTATTCAGCCACGTTTTAACAGTGCCCTGCAGTGTGATTACAGTTTCATTTCTCCATGGCATGCCCATTAATCGATACCCTAATCGCTCGTACATGAATCGACACGTCTCGTAGTGTTTACCCCCTTCCACCAACCATGTGGAGCGGCCAACTCACACCTCAGTTGAAGCTTGGTTATGGGAATGTCAACATGGCTGCAACGATAAACTGTACGGCGAAATGCGAGCTGCGTGGAGTCATCCGTTTCTTACAGGCAGAAGGGCACACTGCAGCAGAAATCCATCGCCGAATGATGAACTGCAGAGCACTGTTAAAACGTGGCTGAATAGGCAGGAGGCATCATTTTATGCAGAGGGTATTGGAAAGCTGGTGCATCGGTACGACAAATCCCTCAATCTGCACGGTGATTATGTGGAAAAATAGAGTAAATATGTACGTTTCTTTTAACATTAAAATAATTTCCCAATTCATTCCCGTTTTTTTTTATTACAGCCGATCGGAGGTTGAAAAAAAATAACCCTCGTGTGTATATATATATATATCCTACCGACAATTTTTTTCGCCCATTTGAAACCATCGGGTTACAGTAGTGTGTCAGGTTCGTATATGTGCATTCGTTTATCCTCGCCTGAAATCCATAACGTTTATTGATGAGCAGGTCACAAATACTGGTACAGCAGACGAGGGCGTAGAAAGAATACAGAAGACAGTTCTGACTAATGATGTAACCTGGGTTGATTGAAGGGAGTGATCCATGTTCCCGCCACCACGTGGCGTTGTTTTATACTTATACTATACAAGGTATTGCTTTAATTATTACATTACTTATTATTTTTACGTTTATAATTTAAGTTACGTAACCACGCTTACGAAATCACCACTTACATATTTTTTTGAAAAATAATCTTTACTTTTGTTAACTGATGATTATACAGTTTGTTCTTTAAGATTCTTTCTCACCATAATTTCAAAAAATGTGTAGCTTTTACGTACACCTTTGAATTCCTGCCGTAGTATTTTGAAGCTTCGATTTTAATTTGTGCGGATTACAACCCGTTAGTGGGATGTCCAAGATTTGAGTTTTTGGAAAAGATAGCTATTTGCGCCAAACACTAACCAATAGTCTCGCTCCGAAATTTCATTCCTGAACAGAAGCGATGTTTTGAGAGTCAAAATAAAACCGCCTGTTCCAACCGAAAGAAAAAAGCCACGGCATTTTATTTTTTTTTATCGTAACTGCGCCGTTTGCACGACGGGCACTCAGTTGTTTGCGGTCGTGAGTTGCAGATACGCCACGCAATTGTGCTGGATGTGCCGTAATTGAAGACATTAATATCGCAGATACACCAGCTTTCACTCGCTGCTTGAATGATGGGGTGCAATTTGCGCTGCCGAACGTCTCTTGCGTTAGGTATTACTCGCTGGGATTATTTATTGACACCTGGATTTCGGTTATAACAATTTTAGTAGTCAGACACGGTATTTTTTCCCTTGCAGGGCAGTTGGTTGTAGTAGACTTGAAAACCGGAAGTTGTAAGCACTTTTTCTACTGAAAATAATTCCCTCTGTAGTAATTTTCCCAATCAACCTATTATCAAAATGCTTAATGTCCATTACCTTCGCTGGAAAATTGTGCACTGCAATAAATATTGAATTAATTGATGTTAATTTTTTTCATATTTATATATGTAGGCGTACCAGTTTTTTACTTAAATGTTCCTAAAGCTTAAATGATTTATTTTTATGATACGTCTTGCAGATTGTAATGAGTTATTCACTTATTGCATAGCACTTTTAATTCTAAGACACACTGCACACAAAAAAATACAAAAGAATTGCAAAATTGAAAATACTTTTAACTGACCCAGTTGTATAGCTATCATTAAATAACACTTTCAAATTTAAAAAAAGTACTCAACAATTTTTTTCAAGTTTCATTAAATTTTCCAAATTAAAAAATTAGGTCGTTGGCAATGTTTTATCGAAATTCATGCAGGCAGCTTTGTCGGTTGAACACCGGCTAAGCAATGGATGTTAGCAAGGATAATCAAATTAATGTATTTAGTTTCCTTGAAAACATTTTTAGAGAGTTTCAATATCTTAAGACAAGGTAATGCTCAAAACTATATAAATAAATTTTATTTTTAAAGGTGGTTGGTTCAGGTACGAAAAATTTACGCTACTTTAAGTACAAAAATTTTGTTCGGATGCCTACTTGAAGTTCGTATATCTAAATATTTCTGTTAAAGGTTAAACGGTCAGTGATAAACCTATGTAACATAAACGTATAAATATATGTAGACTTTATCTTGGACCTCTTTCATTCGTGAGAATATTTTTTTGTCTTTGAGAGATTGCTGAACATTGTCAAGTGCCCGTTTTTAACAAATACGCATATTACATACATCTACATTGAACATTCCTAATCTTAATAAATCTTATAAATTATAATTAAAAAATAAAAGTAGTATTTTAACTACCTATAATTAGAGACCCGTGAATTTCGCGGATTCAATGACCTCCAGGATAGACTCCAATATCCTCTACACACTCGGGCAAATGCCAACTGTTCATTGGCTGTTGACTTGTGAGTCGTCTCGACTGGGTGGCCTGTGATTCGACATTTCTATGAGTGAGGGTCTCTAATTGGCCCTCAGTCCTCCAGATTAACAGAGAACCAATGACAGAAGCAGCACTAGGGTATAATTATTTGAATTTTAGCATAACACGAAATGAATCTGCGAAATTCACGGGTCTCTACCTATAATTTAAAGAGAGGGGCAATGCAAAGAATTATACTGAAATACACAAATAGAAGGTCACAGTATGAAATCATTCGAAACATTAATTTTCCTTGCAAATCTAAAATATTTCACATAAGAGGAATAGCTAGTAAAAGCTGCTATTCTCCATTTCAACATTATAATTAGGGACCGGAAAAATTCGCGGTTTCAATGACCTCTAGGATAGCTTCCATTATCCTCTGCATTTCTCAAGTAAACACGCGTGTTTATTGGGTACTAAATTGTGAGGCGTCTCCACTGGGTAGCTTGTGATTCGACGCTTCTTTGGTCGATAGTCTCTCATTGGCCAAGATATTCCAATTAAACTGCGAGCCAATAGCAGAATCAGCAGAATTGTACACATGTTTGAATTTCAGCCTATCACGAAATGAATCCGCGAATTTGTCCGGTCTCTAATTATAATTACTTAACACTACACAAACACGGAACATTTGAAAGAAATCGTCTTTAGAGCTCCCGGAAAGACCAAAACTACTTAGTAACCAAAAGTATGTTTTGCCTTTAAGGATGTATGTTTTTAGTATCTTTGGTTGATTTTACAAAGAAGTCATTAATTTAATCAGGTGTCTGTAAAATATTCAGTGATTGATAAGCGTTCAGTAGTAACTTTAAAATGGCAATGATCCTTCCAGAGAATTTTAATATTACTTTTATGTGACATATTCTTGGCTTTGTTGGGCGAATTAAATATTTAGAATGAATGTGTACTGTTAATTTATTCGCATTGTCCCTCTTTAAATTTTTCTACAAATTTATGCGTAATCCATGGATTGCCAAGTCTATTTCAATAATTCCTAGATGATTTTCAACGTGTTGGTAAGAATTTTTATTGCTTGTAAAGACCTATCCACATGAGTTTATGTGTTTGGTATCGGTTTTAGATACGTATTGTATCCTACACAGTTAGGAAAAAAAGGTCAACTCAGTTGGGATTTTATATGCATTTTATTTTTTTGTCTTTTGGTAGACCATGTGGTTACTTACATCAAAACATAACATTACTTAGTATTAAGGCTCAATCCCACACGCCAATAATTTAAAAAATAATAATTATGACAGCTTTGTTTTAAGGGTTATACCTGTAGATTTATCACTACAGATCTCTTTGCAACTGGTATCTGGTATTAAATGTTGTCATCAGATATTTACTAAACCAAAATTTCACCACAAAGTTCGTCAGGTCGTTAACGAGTTAATTATGGAACTTAAATTAATGTTTTAGAAATGTCTTTAAGACTAAGAAATTCTTGTCCGACAGCTTGGAAAAAAATGTATTTCTTGTGGTAAGGGTGGCTATACAGTCATAGATTTGACGAAGGAAAAGTTGGGAAAGGGCTGAAAAAAGAAAAAAAACGCATTATTATTTGAAGACAAGCTGTAATCAATAGGTATTAATGTTCCCTTGAATGGGGTTCAATTGGGATAATCTGTAGTTGAGCTCGCCTTGAAGGGCAAGAAACTAAGGAAAGAGAGCACCGGAACAATGGAGGTACGACATGGAAATCTTCATATCAAGGACCATTTCCTTTTACTTTACTATTCGCGCCATGCTGAACCTGTGTACAACACCAATTAACTAACATATCGTAAGTCCTCACAACACAATTCTGTGGTACTACACTTCATCAACTTCCAGGGACAAAGCCCCGGGAGGGGGGAGTTTGAGTATATCGGGATGCCTCCTTCCCCGAAATTCTGCGGAGGAGATGCTTCTGGTTTTACAGTCCAACATGGCGCGTGAGGTGTGAAAAAAAGCCTTAAAAAGTAATTTTTGGCAACTGAAAGTTGCGAAAACATATGTTCTCAAAATAATTTCTAGACGGGAGAACTGCGGCACAGAATCCTGTAAACATTACACTTTTGTATAAATTTCCATGCAATGAAATGATTCTGTAGCCCCTTAGAAACCTGAGGTTCATTGACTCACGTTCCGTCTCGGAACATGGTTACTTATTCGAAGTTCGCCACTCGCTCGTACAACTTTCCGGTTTGTAGTTAGAAACAAAAGACCATTTTTCGAAGTTTTATACATTTAAACGATTTTAGAGTATTTTAAAGGTGGCTTATCAAACCTAAAAAAAAATTATCACAATTCCCTAGAATTACAAAAATGTATACCCTTCCGTAAAAAAATAAGAAACTAATTTTTGCGTAAATTTGATTACTTTAACAATGATTTTACTTATGTTCTCGTGATGCAAATACACTTATAATATGACGAAATTTAACGTTTAATTCTTTCAAATAATGCGGAGCGTGGCAAATATACTCAAATTGTGTTTTCAGCTACATTTCTTGACGCGAATATCACATGGTTTCCGGTCCCGTCGCTAGAATTCGTTGCCGGAGCAGCTACGTTGACTACTGAATCATTCGATTTTCAAAGCGAAATGTAAAACTAATGTTATGTCTCTGATACAAGCGAAACAAGACTTAAAATACACTAAACTCCCGGCGTTCAGCCTGATTTTCCAAAAGAAATTTTTATTGAAATACTGCCCAATTTTGTTAAGATTCATTAAACGGTTAGAAATATAATGTTTCCTTAGGTTTTAGTGAACTTCGGTTTGCGCCATCCGTCACATATGGCAGCACCGTGGTTACACATTTCCGTTCCATTCACGAAATAACTTGTTTGAAATGCCGTACACCGAGAGCTAAGATGTTAGGCCATACACATAAAAAAAAACTCTGAAGCTACATGAACACGCGAATAATCCGTTGTCCGACTCGGGGGCGGTGGATCGCAGGTAAACCCCCCCCCGCCAAGGTACCATCAGGTCCCACAGTCCCACAGCGCCGCCGCCTCGCAATTCCAAGGCCGGTGGCACACAGAATCAGACGCGACGCGACGCCATGTACCTGTCTCGATCAGACACGAGGTAAAAAATATATATATATATATATATTGAATGATTGCTTCCTACTTCGTCGCGAGCAGACTGCCTGATGGCTGCAGCGTTCTGCGTATGCGCGAGCATCAAATTTGTTAACAAAAGCCTTGTGTTTAAAGATGACTGGTTGAATACTGTTTTCAATTGTTAATTTCATTCGTGAGCATATGTTCACCTGTTGATAATTATTTTCATTGAATTTTCCTCGAAACTGAGCTGGATGCAGATCGATTAGTAGTACGTTTGGTACAAGAAAGACTTATTTTATATAATCCATCTTTTAAAGGAGTATTACGAAAACAATTTCCTTTCCAGAATGTGGGAAGAAATAACGTAACGAAAATACGGAGTTAATCTGTCGCGAGGCATCGTGTGGTGTCGCGTCGCGTCTGATTCTGTGTGACCCAGCCCGATACCCGCCGAGCGGTCGCTGGCGGGCAGAACTGTGTGAGCACCGAGGTCAGCGGGCCAGCCAACCACGGAAGTCAGGGACATTTTTTTTCCCCCCTGTTTACCCGCTCTATCGCTGCGAGATAACCGCTGCGTGTTATTCCCCCACGCTGAACGCGACCAGCGAGCGTTCTGTGTCGACTTCGTCCACTTCCAGTTTGCCAAAGGCAGTGTCCAGAAGCGAACTTAACATGTAACCAGTGACGGGGGCGTCCGTTGGGCTCAAAATCATATTGACCAACAAAAGGAATGAATTTGAATTTAAACAGCGTACAGTGAGTTTTTATCAACCCGCACCCCCTTCAACAGTCTTTTATTCTTTTTCTCTTCCACCAAGTGAAACTCTGCGTACGCTTCATAACTGTAAAATTTTCTTTTAATTTTTCGAATAAATTATTTCGAAAGTGTTTGCCAAAATATTTCCTTCTAACAAGGGGAGGGCACAAAATGGGAAATTTACTTCTGGATGAGACTCCGTTGTAGGCCAATGGCGCAGCGGCCTAGGTGGTGACGTACTTGCTTGCCGCCCAGACGTTCGGGTTTCGGTTCTCGCTGACGTCACCTTTTTAATAAACAAAAGAATTAATAAAGCTATTGTTATAAATGTTGTTCTTTTAAATGTAAATAATTTTATCGTACGTGTTAAAAGAGTTGTTATTTATTAAATAGTACTTGATATTTAAATTCCAGAAATAAATCAAGCTTACGAATTTAAATTAATATTTCGTTTGGTAATAGTTATAAATAAAAATTCCAATGACATGTCATTATTGATGTATTACTTTTATGTTTTAAATGTAAAGTAATATCTAATAAATAAATAATAAATAGCATAATATTATTTATAAATAAAATTTATAATATTTATAAACGGCAGAACAGTAAAAAAATTTAATTTATTAACAAAAAATGCAACCGTCATCTAAAATCGAAACCCGAGCGTCTGGGCGGCAAGCAAGTACGTCACCACCTAGGCCGCTGTGCTGTTTAATTGGCCAGAGTGCAACTTAACTAACTTAACATGTAAAGTGTGTTCAAATTTCGAAAAGCTCTTTTACTAGTGATTGGCTGGCCAGTGCGCTTTATTATTTTAAGGGGTGAAAACCCTAAAGGTATACTACTAATACACTTGAGTCGCATCCCGAAGTGAATTTCCCTAGTCTTGCCCTCTCCTTGTAAGTCTACTAATAGAACAGTGTAAATTATACAAAACATTCCTATGAAATATACAGACTTTTTTGCCCATCACTCAATACATTTATGATAGAAGATTTTGGGTTATAATAATTAAAAAATAATAATTAGGATAACTTTGATCGAGTTTAATAATAAATAGGTATACTTGCTTCAAAATTCATCTCTCACCACCAGATAACTACCACTTCAAAACTAGCTATAATCCAACATAAATCTACAATAATTATATGTTCAAAACCAATATATGTTAAAAAAAATCAAATATGTCAAATAAATCATAATTGAAGATTATTTTATATAAGAGTTAAACCAAATTATTTCATCTTAATTCAATTACAAACAATATCTAAATGGTTAAGACTTTCTGAGTATACATGTGTGCATTTTAGTGACATCAATTTATGATGGGATACCGTAATTCGCCCTAAAAGATATATATATATATATATATATATATATATATATATATATATATATATATATACACACACATACACACATAAGTAGTATACCTGGTGCTGGCGCGAAAAGTTAGTCCGCCATCTTGGATTGTGACGTAAAGGCGGCCACCTTGGATGACCTTAGCCCTTGACCTTGACCTTCAAATTAACCAAAATATGCCTAAATTTACACAAAATTCGTCAAAATCGCCAAAATGTCCAGTTTTTCGTAAAAAAAAATCCCTTCAAAAAATCACAAAAAATTCGACAATTCGAAAATTAGGATGTCAAAAACCTCAAAAGTCATTTGGCTTTAGAAAGAACACAAATTCCTAAAAAAAAAAAAAAAAAAAAAAAAAAAAAACGGTTTAAGCATCCATGTATACAGCCTCCGATAGCCGTTTCTAGGAATTAGGATGTCATGACCGCCATCTTGGATTATGACATCAGTGGAAATTTCCGTTACGGCCGCCATCTTGAAAATCTTTATTTATTGTCCGATTTTAATAAAAAAATCAATAATCAAATTTTGATTAATAATATTTAAAAAAATTCCGTAACAATTTCCGTTACGGCCGCCATCTTGAAAATCCATAATTTTAATTTTAGAAAATCGGGAAAAATTTAATCAATCAAATTTAATAATAAAAATTTTAAAAAAAATTATAAAAATGTACACTTGCACTATGGAGCTCGGAGTCCTCGGTTCGAACCCGGCGAGGTCAAATATTAAAAAAATTATGTCAGGTCCTTCCTCTACAGAAGTCACCAGCAGACTGACCTCCCACCACTTATGCCAAGGTATATATATATCGTCAACTATTGTCAGCCATCTTGAAAATCAGTAATTATTATCCGATTTTGATAAAAAAACTCTAAAATTAAAAAAATTTAAAAAAATATTATAATTTAATAAAATATTATTCAAAAACCACCGTTGCACATATTGTTATGGTCACCATATTAGATTCTATAAATGTTGCATGTTTTGTTATGCCTGCCATCTTGTTTGAGTACGATGTCATCGTTACACTTTTGGTTACGGCCGCCAAATTGGATTCTAAATCGTTGCATGTTTCGTTATGGGAAAATGCGAACGACGTATCACAGTAGCTGCAAGGATACCGTGGTGATGAAGACGAGCCTTTCAGACCCGATCAAGATACTGACGTTGCCGCAGTTGTACCATTTCCAGGCATACTCTTATGAACATCAATGCATCGTTGTTGTAGCGAAACCCGTACCTTCTGCCGTACAGCACGACCTTTGCATGTCTTCTTGTGCGATTTCATATTATCTTTTCTGACAAACTGCTTGTAACATTTCTCACAACCAAACATGATGTGAGGAGGATTCTTAGCACATTCTCTCTTCTCGTGTCGACGAGCATTGCTGATGTTTGAAAAAATCTTGTCACAGTAACGGCATCGATGTTCGTTAGTTGTTGACGAATCAACATCCATTGAAGTCGCAATCGAGGACGAAACAGTGTTCTTCGAGGTTTCCTGTGCAGCCAGCACTGAAGTCATTAAGCTCTCTTCTGCTGGTGGTACCACGGCTGTTAAAGTCTCCTCCAGTGTTGTCGTCGTCGTTGTTAACGGGATCTGCGCCATCATCGTCGACGCTGACGTCAGGGTTCCCGTAGTCGATAGTACAAGCTCCATTGAGTTCACCGTTAAAGTCGGCAAAGATGTCATCGAGTTCACAAGAACAGGTAATTACGCGACTTACGCACCAGATGAAACAAACTAGGTGATCCTTACACCGTCAACGACAGTAACAAACTGTAAGTCCCGTCGTCTAAAGACACTTTTATATACATGCACACGACGGAATAATATGCTAATCAAAACAATATCCATTTACTGTGATACGCGAGGCAAAAGAACATTTTAAATAGAAGCAAATATGAAAGCAAATTCGTCAAAAAAATTGGACGCACAGTACACACACTGGACGTGCAGTACACACAGGACACGGAATGAACGCACAGTAGGCCTACACACACCGGACGCGCAGTACACACCTAACACGTAATGAACACGCAATGTACACACCGAATACGTAAGGAACACGAAAAGTACACACCTAACCAAAGCTCCAACAGCTCTAAAGCTCCAAAGCTCCAATTGCTCCAATTGCTCGAAGTTCAAGGTCAAGGTCAAAGTTCAATGCCAACAGTCGAAATCAAAGGTATGGTGAACAAAAAATTACACTAACATTGCATCAGTGCACTTTAGCAGACGAAAACAAGATGGTGGTCTCCAGCGGACGAAGACAAGATGGCGGACGTGACGTCATACCAGCTGACGATATATACCTTGGTATTGGACGTTTTTATTACTTTTTATTGAGAATTTTTAAATATATTAATAAATTACTGATTTAATCTCGCCGGAAATCGAACCGAGAACTGAAATTGTTTAAGTAACTAAACATTTGAAGCAGGTAGTTTTTTAAATATTATTTTGGAAATTTTTTTAATTTCTAACTTTAAAATTACGGATTTTAGATGGCGGCCGTAACGAAACATTCAACATTTATAGAATCTAATATGGTGGGCGTAACGAAAAGTGTAACGATGACAACATACTCAACCAAGATGGCGAGCGTAACGAAACATGAAACATTTAAATTATTTAATATGGTGACCATAACTATATGTGAAACGTTGATTTTTAAAAAAATATTTAATTTAATTTTAAATAATTATTTTTTTATAAATTTTAGAATTTTTTTATTAAATCGGATAATAATTACTGATTTTCAAGATGACGGACATGACATCATACTAGTTGACGATATTCATATACCTTGGCATAAGTTGTGGGAGGTCGTTCTACCGGTGGCTTCCGTGGAGGAAGGACCTGATGTAATTTTTTTTAATTTTTGCCTTCCCTGTGTTTGAACCGAGCACTCCGAGCTCCATGGTGTAAGTATATGTTTTTAAAATATTTTTTATTAAAATTTAATTAGTTATTTTTTTATAAATTTTAATTATTTTCCATTAAAATCGGTTAATAAATATAGATTTTCAAGATGGTGGTCGTAACGGAAATTGCAACGGTAAAGTTATTATTTTATGATGACGTCAGAGGCTTATCTGTGGCTGTAGACATGGATGCTTAAGCCTCAATTTGAAATACGTGTTCTTTCTTAGGCAAAATGACTTTTGAGGTTTTTGGAAATCCTAATTTTTGAATTGTCGAATTTGTTGAGAATTTTTGGCGGAAACTTTTCCAAAAAAAATTGAAATTTTTGCGAATTTGGTCGAATTTTGGGTAAATTTTGGCAAATTTTTAAGCTCCAAGGTCAAGGTTAAGGTCAAGGTCATCCAAGATGGCCTCCGTGGCGTCACAATCTAAGATCGCGGTCAGCTCCCGGCTCCTCAGCCTGAAGCCTTCTCCCCGGAAATTTTTATACTACTCACATGTAACCCACCAAAAGATGACACCTCGTTATCGACTAATACTCATTCTAAAAAGGCCTGATTTTGTATAGGTATTTTGAGTCTATCCTTAAGTGAAATAAATCCTCGGAATAATCGTGGACATAGCTACCTTAGTTTTGTTTATAAACATCTTACTAGAGCCACCGTAGCATACTTTGGTTGAATATCTTCACTGTAAGATATTATAACACAATTACAGACTTTCCACCACGATTGAACGTTGAGTTATTCTTAGTTCCAGATGTTTGATTTATTGGGAACTACGGTGGATTACAATTTTTGGGTTATATGTTTTGTTGTGAACATGGTAAGCAAGCCCGTGGAAAAGAGAAGAGCTGTGTTTACTCTTTACTTTTCCTGTTTATCAAGGTTAATACACCAAGAAGGTTCTTGCAGGTTTAGTATTTAAAATAAGTAAACTAAGTGGCACCCCAACAAAAAATGTTTGTAAATGTGTCATAAAATTTTTTTAAGAATGTAACCTATTGATAGTTGTTTTAAAAAAACTCTATAGATGATGTTGCATGAGGCTATACATTTTGTATCACACAAAGTAATATATATATATATATATGTATGTGTGTGTGTGTGTGTGTGTGTGTGTGTGTGTGTAAGAATCATGAAAAATATCAGACTGGCACATACTGGCTGTCATTAGGTAATCATCTAATGTTCCTTGCCGAAGACAAGGTATTTTGTAGGTTCTTCTATTCCGGTCATTTTACTGTCTTGTACACAAAATATAGATAAAGAAAATACGTAGTGTTTTAGCTTTGCTGCGATAAATCTCGTGATAGTATCTCCTTTAAACTGCAATTTAAAAACGGAATGTACTTCATCATCGAGATTTTGAATGAATGTTCTATAAAGTTACCATAGTGTTATTTCTAACTAATAAGATAGCTGGAGCCAATATTTTCTGATGAAAAACAAGCCTCTTGACTGTCGAAGACAGTGGTAAATGTATTATTGCGATTTATAATGTGGGGAGAACTGGGTTCTTAAGGGATGGTCCAATTGTTTTATTACAATTTTATTGATTACTAATATTTACATTATTAATAAATAATTGTACTTAAAAATGTCTAATCAACAATTAGTAGCACTTAAAAAATGTTTATTCGCAAGTCACTCACTGTCTGTCAAGTTCTACAGTTTGCACTCCTCACTAGGCTCAACAGTGGTTCGCCCCTTACCTCGCGTCTGTCCACACACACAAAGCCTCGCGCCAATCGGGCGCACACGCTCGATCCTGTCCTACAACTGGCAACAGAGCACACTGAAACAATGACAGCGCTTATGGCAGAAATCGTGCATTGGAAAGAGAGAGTAGATGTCCATCAAAAAGCAAACTCAAACTAAGGACGAGATATGCTTCAGCTATACTTGCACCCATGCATCGGGAAAATTTGATGGTTAAGAGAACCGACATTATGTATCCGAGATCGTTTATACCAGGGCTCCAGGCATACGACATGGAAATATTTTTTTTTAATGAGTGACGCATACGTTAGGGGGTGATAGAACACAAGCAGACTAGCAAAAGTTACCACACAATATACACAGAAAAGGATTTTATGTACGTTTACAAAAGATTCCTTTGGAAACAAATTGCCAAGAAGTAGTTTGATGTTATAACTTTGTACAACATTTGGCTATGGTTATTTTTGCATATATGAAACACGTCTTTTGAGATAATACTGAGTATTTCTTTAGAATATTGGCGAATAATTGTATATTTTAATTAATGTTTCATTTAATCATAATATTTAAACAATTAAAAAAGTAATCGAATATTGAATAATTTGACTTTATTTTGTTATATCATGCTTATTAATGTGCTATTCAGAGAACGGTTAACATATAACTTTAACTATTGGAGGTACTGGGACAACACAAAGCATAAAAGCCCGGGCAAGAATCTGAATTCAGTATTACTGCGAATACTATTTGTTTTAGTGATACAGCTGTTTTCATGTAAATGTACAAATCTACAAATATCTGTTTTTCATTAATATTTCTGTTATATTTACAAAAATAATTACAGTGCTTATTTTAGAGGGCGCTTTCCAGCGCTTTCACTCATGGGCGCAAATCTGTAGGATTTCCAGGGGGGGGGCCCGTGAATTCTGTGGTTTAAGAATTTTGCGCTAGAGGTCAACCGAAACAAGTCTTCTCTGGATGATAAGCTCGTATGGTATACACTTTATATTTACGTAAGTGATATTAACAATAAAGCAGAGCAACATATGTTTTAGTAATTATTAATTAATGACTATAAGAAATGATCTCTCAAACATGTTTGTATAATTTGCTAACCTAAATACATAAAATATCCATGAAAAAATCTATTAAAATAATATACGTGAATATAACGCTGTCCGTCCGTCTGCCACCAGGCTGTATCTCATGAACCGTGATAGTTAGACACAAATACTAAAAACATAGTAAAATAAATATTTAAGGAGGCTCCCATGCAACCAACGTGATTTTTTTGTTCGTTTTTGCTTGATATTGAAAACGGCAACAGGTAGACGCTTGAAATATTCACAGAATATTTAGTTATATATTCACTAAAAAATAAATGATTAAATTAAAATAAAACAAATTTTTAAGGGGGATCCCATACAACAAACGTGAAAACAGAATAAAATTTCACAAATGATGTATTTCTGTTGCCGCTATAACAAGAAATTCTTAAACAGAATAAAATAAATATTTAAGAGGGGCTCCCAATCCCATACAACAGACATGATTTTTTTTGCCGTTTTTATAGATAATGGTACGGAACCCTTCGTGCGCGAGTTCGACTCGCACTTTGTCAGGTTTTTTTATGCCACATCACATAATTACTGCGATTCAAATGCTGTTCGTGAAATTCTTTGTTCACAGTTTTTGATGCGCCGTAAAAACCCAAGCTCCAAAGCTAATAAACGGATCAACATCAAATTAACGATCGAATCATATTAAAACCCTTAAAGACTCTTTTATTTAGTAAAGGCATCAACCAGGTAAAAAAGAAAAAAAAAACTTAATGACACAAATGAAAAATCTCGTAGATATAACTATGAAATTTATCCTACAGCTAATTGAACCACATACATTTCTCGGCTTATTTTTAGTATAATCAGTATTTTGGCAGTGAATATTATTTAGTTAAAATATACCGCTTGATTAGTTATTAAAGAGACGCGTTTGCTTCCTTATTAACTTAAATACGGATGTGTAACGTTTAAATACTTCTTTCTCAATCTTACTTTTGTTTACTCGTGCAGTGTTGCAGTTATCAAATAACAAATGTTATAAAGTGATTATCGGCCATGAATTGTGAAAATTATCGTTTGATAATAAAAGGGGAGTGATTTTAAATTCCATATTGACGAGGAAAAAAATTATTCCCTGTATATTCACATGTAACGTACAGAGCAGCTAGCCTTACAGAATGGAGATGAGCTAAAAAAAATTCCAGTAATGGTATATAAGTTTCAGTTCGTAAATAAACTAAATTCTGCTATAATTACTGTTAAAGTATTAAGTTGTTTATTTACTGGAAAAAATAACGTTACATAATCACTTAAATAAAATATATTACCTAAATAATAGTCACTACTTATAAAACAATCAAGCTTACCAGGTGAGAATCAGATTCTGTTTTCCGTTTCTTCCGCGTCACGAAATTATCCATGTTGATGTTTGCCAAGAAAGCAGAAGACTGGCGCACACGAGAGCAAAACCACTTTAAAAACAGACTACCTGAAACCTATAATACTGTCGTTTCAGAGGACAAGGTAGTGTGGGTATCAATGGGGAGGAAATGCTAACGGAACCCTACCCTAGCTTCGTCCTTTGGAATGAACGGTTTCTAGGAATTAAGGGTTTCAAAGTTCTCACTGGAAAACTCCATACCATGGCTTTCGCAGAAGGGGTAGGGGAAAATAACTACGGAACTCAAAGGTAGGAATATAAAGCATGTCAAAGTGTCTGTCGTCATTGTAAATAATAATCTGATATATATGCTGTGTACACCATTTACTTTAAAATCACGAAGTGGGCCCCCCCAAGGAGGGGCCCATTAATTCCAGGGGGGCCCGGGCCCCCCTGGCCCCCCCCTGGATCTACGCCCATGCTTTCACTCGATCTCTCACGTGTCAGTGTTTACCTCTGAGGTCGTGTGAAGAGCAGGGCTGGAAGTCGAGTAGCGACTAGCTGTGTCCCTCAGCCTTTTTACTATCAACGCACATGTATGTAAAATGTTTGTCATTTAATTGTAGACTCGCATTTATAACATGAACATAATGTTACGTTCTTTAAATGATTCGTGCAATGGGGAATTTCGATTTAATGCGATTTCTTGGACATGCGCTATTGTATTTTTGCACTGTTTGTCGTGGAAAAATTCAAAGAACGCAAATAATGAAATAAAAATTTAAACAATAAACCCACAGAGAACAAGCCTAAATCAGCCATTCAGCCATGTAAAACAGATAAACTAAATGATGAACCTAAACAGGTGTTATGGACGACAGCAGAGACGATCCTAAAAATATCAGACAGCACAAGAACTCCGTGTAAGGAATTTTGTCTTGAAAAAAAATAATAGCACAGATTAACACAGTGGGCTAACAACGACAATAATAACAGAAAATGCAGGCAGACAACAAAACCTGGATAACGCAGCACTTATACCAACACAACTATGATCTTAATTTGCGTTCTTGAATTTTTCCATGACAAACAGTGCAAAAATGCAGTGGAGATTGACCAAGAACTTGTATTAAATGAACACAATGTGTTCGAAATTCAGTTGTTTCGTAAGATAAATTATAATAACCATTGTCTAAATTTAATTTCCAGGCTGGTTTAGAAACGTTGTTTTAGGGTGTATTTTTCAAATTTTGCTAAGGAGGGTATCCGATAATGTCGCTCTCCAAAGTCTAGGCCCGCCTCTGGCGAAGAGCCTCATCTGCGATGGAAGTGCCTTCGATCCGGAGGAACAACTTGTTACTGCTGGCGCCGTTCGATAAACGCCTGGTTATCGCCAGAATACGGCCGTCACTACATCGACGGCGCGAAGCCTGCACGCGACCGCAATTATTCAGAGCAGTTGTCGACTTTGCGATTGGAACTTTGTTGTTGGATAAAACAAATTCACCTTCACTTCATCAATGTACTGTCTGTTGCGTATGAACACATTTCGTACACGGGACGTTTATTTTTCGGTTGTCACTCGGGTGAAGAAAAAAAAACAGCGTGTTCACATATGACGCGATATTGTTTCTTTCGAATCACATTGTGATTGTAGCGTAACTTGTAAAGTTCAGATTTAGAGGCAACCTTACAACCTAAAAGTCGTGGGTATTTTTTTTTTGAAATGAATTTTGGCAACCATGTTTTTTTGTGGTCGTTCGTTTCTGGGAACATCACCAATATTATGTTTAAGATTATTTATTTTGTAATACGGAACAACCAAAACAATATTAAAATGTTTACCTTTAGTTTCAAAAATTAACCTACATACTGTATGGTCGTAAAGAGTAAGTGTTTTAATCATAATCTCAGTTTCTATTACAAAAAAAAATACACACGTGCACAGATCTGCTAACCTACCTTCGAACAGAATTAATATTTGTGGTATGTAAAAAACGTAAAAAAAAAAAAAAAAAAATGTCAATATATTTTATTTAAAGCATCGTGTGTTTTGTGTCTAACGAACATACAAACGATTTGGTTTAAACAGCCATGTTTATTTCATTGCTACCAAAATAATTAAATTCTTATTTACAAAAATGATTCCAAGGTAAAACATTTTGCCATTAGGTACACTCAATACGCCACTCCGTTAATACACCATTCAGTAAATTATGATCTAAGAATGTTTGTTTGATTACGCTTTTATGTGAATTCTGTTGACAGTGTGTAAACTCTGCCAGAGACCCTCGCACGACGCGCGACGCGACTGGAGGAAAGTCCTCGCACGACACGCGACGCGACTGGAGGAAAGTCCGCGGGAGGCAGGTGCGCCGTCGCCAGGCAGGTGCGCGCCGCAGGTGACGCACTGCAGTCGTAGCGCCCCAGAGCAGGCTGTCCACAGTTAGTACTTTCGTGCTAGATCTAGCACTTTTTTAGTGGTCAAGTACATTCACGCTCAGACCTAGTACATTTTTTTCTTTAATATAATCATATTATAGTAACTCCAATATGTTTTATCATTAAGCGTAATTATTTTTAAAAAACTATGGAATGGTGTGTGTGTGTGTGTGTGTGTGTGTGTGTGGTGTGTTATTTAAGTTCGAGCATTGCATTGTCATAATAACTTCCTAAATTGTTAAAAACCATAACAAGTTATAATTTAGTACTTTTTTTTTTTTTCAAATCTAGTACTTTTTTCTCGCCTAAGTTGGTACGAAATATTTTTTTCCTTGTGGACACCCTGCCCCAGAGGATACTGCACGTGCATTGTCGACCATCAGCCGTTCCGAGAGAACAGTTTACCGTCGAGGCAACAAGTCACACTGTCATTCTTCCTTTTATTTTGTAAAACGGAATAGAAATACAAGACATTTGAAAAATTTGGTAAATTTACAAGAATACAACCGCATCACTTCATTACCAGGCCATTTAATAGCTTTGTGTTTTTTTTTTTTTTGTAAACTTTTCCCTGAACAGCTTTTCAGCTTTAACTGCGCACATTACTAAGCATAATAAAACAAAACAAAAAATTGCAATTATTTAATATTAGATTTTTTTTCCATGGTTTAAAAAAATGCTTGAATAAAACATCAGTTAAAATAGAATATTATGCGCCAATTTTCGTAGGAAGTAGTCAGCTTTATCTCCCAAAAAAAACGTTTTTCTTATATTCAAAAATAACAGTAGCCATGTGTTGTACAAAATGCAATATATCTTCCTTGTAGCATTGCAAACTATTTCTTGGTAACTTAGTTTACAAAAGATTTTTTTTTTTTGTAAAAGTAGAGAATTTTTTTTTTCTGCGCAGTCTTTCGTTTCATAGCATCGTGTTTCCACAGGACTGCGCAGTTCTCCCCTGTCCTCGCGCCACGTCGCGAGCTGCGCAAGCGCCGTCGCACGGAACGGGGACGCACCACAACGCCGAACGTACAATAACGCCGAATGCCGAATTGACCGCAACGCCGACAGCTAGAAAACTGCTGTGTACCACAACGCCGAATTACCACAACGCCGAAATACATTAACGCCGAAAAATGTCATTGCACGACTGCCACAAAGGTTAGGTTAGGTAAGGTTAGGTTACGTTAGGCTAGCCTAGGTTAGGTTAGGTTGTGGTATTTCGGCGTTAAGATACATTTAAGAAACACACACAAATTCATTCAGTTGTTTTTAATTTTGGTCCTGCGGGCCCCCCTCCCCGCAGCAACATTTTTCGGTGTTACTGAATTTCGGCGCTGTGGTACACAGCAGTTTTTTAGCTGCCGGCGTTGCGGTCAATTTGGCATTCGGCGTTGTACGTTCGGCGTTGTGGTATTTCGGCGTTGTGTTAACGACCCGCTCGGAACGTCGCGGGTGGATCGGCAGCAGACGCGGTCACGTGACCTCTTGCGCGCGTCCGGCCGAGCGCCCTAGACGGCCGCCGCCGCGTCGATGCGGCTGCGCGCAGTGGCGACTCGTCGTGAGGGGCCAACTGTCCCGAGGACTCTTCAAAATACGAGAACTAAACCTCGTTAGGAGCCCACTTCAATCTTCAACGTCCCGTCGTCAACTCAAACCCTTGCGCGTAACCGCGTGACGTTAAAAACATACCTGAGGGACTCGGTCTCATACGCCATGCTCATTTTTTATTTCTTTTTTTTTTCGTTATTACTTTTATTTTAAACGGCTATTTATAAAATTTCAACTCGATACCTCCTTTGCACTTGTTCCTCCTCAAATATATCCTACGGATATCCTCTTAGTGTAGTATCATAGGTGTAGGAAAGCCGTGCAAACGATGACAATTACGAAGACATTGGGAGTGGTGGGTTTTAATCAAATAAAAATCGGTTTTCGTACTGCTTGTTCTAAACTTTCATTGTCGTCATATGGACCATTTATTTTTTTTAGTCTTCGTGACTACTGACGTCATCTGGGCTGTGCGTATGGTTTACTTGCTAAGCTGGTTGTGTTAGGTATTTAAAAAAAAATGATCTACGTGAGAGGCTAATAATGTATGAAAACAGCCACTCAGCTCTGTGCAGATTTTCACTCATCTAAAAAAAAAAAAAATTAATGGAAGCTATTTTGAGTGTACAGGATCAACGTGAGGGAAAGCACAAAATAAAATGTAGGTCTAAAACATTAAAATAAAAATTACTTATATATCCTGGCATTTCTATGGCACAACTCGGTACACACTTTGTGTAGCTGTAAATAACAATGAAATAAAATACAATTTTTATCAGGAGACAATTTGCCTTTAAAAAGCATTCAAATAAATGAATATTGTATTGAAAATATTAAGGTAATTTTTTTTTACATATATGCATTATCTAAATACTTGATAATACGCATGCAATTAGATAGGGCACATATCAAACTCAAGAGTTTCTCACGTAGTCTTTGCTCGTACACTTAAACTGGATAGCTCCAAATGTATTTAATAACGCACAAAATATTATGTAAATGTTTGTTTCGTTTTCTCCAGCTAGAGAGATCAGTGGAAACAAAATATTTTTTTGTCACGGACCAGTTATTCAGCAAGTATCCTCTTATGATTTTCAACAAATTATAAAAAATATAAAAATTTCACTTTCAAATATTAAAGTTAGGGTTGGATGTAGCTGCGGTTCTTTAATTTATTATAACAGTTTGCCTTTTGAAACAGTTTCGTTGGCGTTACTAACATTCTCCTCAATACATGGGATAGGCGTAGAATAATATGGACTAACGGGGCAATACTTCACACGTAGTAATCACACCTATGTTCAATACCGCAGGTATTGGCCTTGCTATCTAGATAGCTTACCTTTATTTGCTTCTGCTAACCGTATATAACTAGATGGATGCTACCTCTTGATAGCTATTTCACACTGATTTTAGTAGCACTTCATTCAACTGCTACATGTTCCTATCATGGCCACAGAAGACTTTGGCACCCAAATGTATGTGATATAAACATTTTTTTTTGTGCAAGTGCAGCCACTCAAAATGTCGGCAAGTTTAACCGTATGGAACGTAAATACAAAATAATGACCTGAAAACGGGACATACCCTCTTAACCAATCCTTGCCACTTGAGAAAGAGAGGGTTTTTGTAATCGCATCTGACCCTTTTCCATCGGAAAGGATGTTCATTCCAGAGTTATAATTCACACTGAACTAGTCTTTCCAGTGGTCAATGATAAACTCTCTAGGTTTTGCCCACGCAAAGCGAAGCCGACGTATAACCACTCCACGGTGTTTACCATGGGGCGAGTCCTGTTTATCTCAAAACCAAATTTCGAATTCGATTCTTATAAGAGGATCGCGAGAACGATACTATAGCTCAAGAGCCGGGAATAAAATCTAGGCTCCCAAAGAGTTTAAGTCAAGTTCTGACCTCTACTTTTTTTTCCTTATGAGAAATAGAAAATTTTGATTACCAATGTTATGTCTTAGTTTACTCCTGACCTAACTTCTAATACTACAAGCGTAATACTTTTCAAAAAACCGTAAGTTTACCCTATTTTAGCCATTTGTGACTCATGCTCCTTTTAACTTGCAGCCCAAATATAATATATGAAGAAAAACACACAAACATAAATTTAGAAACACTTTAAAACCATTAAATTTTATATGTTGATAATAAAACATGTTCAATGTTCAATATATATAAGTAATTAATTGTTTTATAAATGTTCCTTGAAGTGCTTGACAAACATTCTGAGATTACTGTAGATGGTGGCTTAAAAAAAATTCTTTAATATTTTGTACAGAGTAAAATAATGTAGTTCTTGTCAACACTGTAGGTGCCAGTGATTCAATTTCAGAATTTCACTTCGTTAACTATTTTACTTCGAATCTTTTGAACACATAAGAGTTGATGGTATTTGGAGATTTGATTGGCCCATTCCTAGAATTTACCCTTACGCTATATAAGTACACATTGAAATTTTGGTTATAAATTGAACAGAAATATTCATGTAAAATTACAGATGTTTTTTACATTTGTACTGTTACAAAATTGTGTTCGCAGTAATACTGTGTTCGTATTCTTTCCCGGGCATTTATCCGCATTGCATATGATTGGGTCACTTTATTTATTTATTTTGTTTTTATTGAACTATACTCTATATACCGTGAAAATAATCATTTTATAATTTGTAGCTTGTCTCCAAGTGATAATAATTTGGCCAATTCCCACCCAATAACTATAGGACCGGAAAAATTTCCCAATTTAAATTATCTTTGCGCTAGAGTATATCTGAGCCGGTATCATCGTCATATTCGTTGACCACTGAATTTCTTTGTAAAAAGCTTTGAATGCGCAACACACGATTATGTCATTTGGTCGTAACTTGTTAGCCCACTGACCCAGAGGCCACAAGGGCATGTCAGACACCAATTGCGGATGTAGAAGACACTAAAACAGGTACTTAAGAGTCCTACCTGTTCATGAAAAAAACAAACCAAAAAAAAAGCAAAACTTTCTTGGTTCCCACTGCGATAACGAAAAAATCCATGCAAACTTCTCAATGCTTGACGAACGTTCGAATTTTTTTTCCCACGAAGGACACTTGTCCCTAGGGAAAAGGCTTGTGGAGGGAAGTTTATCGCACATGGTGTGGGTAGATACGTGGGAAATGCTTGGCTACTTTGAATCGAAGGAAGAGACACAGATACACCCTTCGGCTCCAGAGGACCTGGCTAGTGCTATTCAGTCACTTCTGCCCCCCTCCCTTTTTTTCCCTCTTACTCTTCCAAACACTTTTTCGACCCCTTAGATGCTACAGAATGACCACGACAGGATTCTTTTATCACGGTCTGTGCCTGTCCCTCCCGATACAGGTTCTCTTCTTTTTTCGTATTCCCTAGCTCGTACCTGACTAGAATGTGTACCTGAAATACTCTTCTTTCTTCTGTCCTCCCTCTTTTATTTTCTGCCCCTTCCTCGGACTAAATTCACCCCCATCCCTCCTTCCCAGGACTATTCTTGAATCCTTCGCGGGATCACGAAGCGCCTGTACCTCCAGCTGGTTTTTCCTTTCTTTTCTCCTCCGGCGCTCTTGACAAGTTGCTTTTGAAATTCTCCTTGCCGGGCCTCGGCTTTTTGTTGCTCGGCGGGACCCGGCGTCGCCGCGTGGGGAGGGGGGGGGGAAGGAGGTGTTCCACGAGATTCTCGGCGGGGGGCTAGGGCCAGTATCAGTGGGGGAGGAGGGGGGGCAGGATGTAGCGGCAGGGGGGAGGGGACCGCGACGTTGCCAGGTCGAGCCGCGGGAACTGGATTGCGTGGCATTCCCGGGCAGATCGCCCGCGAGTCCGACGCGGGAAGGAACGATTCCCAGTTTCCGAAAATGCCCCAGTTTGAAATTCTACCGTCTTCGAGCAACTTTCGCGGTCGAGAAAACGATTGGTTTCGTGTAGTTTGGGCTATGAATGGCTAAATGTTAGACAATGATGGACACATAAAGTGAAAATACAGCAGGCCAATTTAATCCTCGATCTGTCATGTTGTAGACTAAGTTATCACATTGCGGTTTGAAGTAATATACAGAGTTTTCCAAAATTTGTGCTTCACACGTAAGTGGGTAATACAACGCAACTATACAAGCACCAAGTCTTCATCCAAAGTGTGCTGCGAACTCACCCGGAAAAGTGCCAGAGGGCGCTTTCCACAGCCATTTGAGCTGGGATCTCCAACGAGATGGACGAGTACGCGAATCAAGAAAAAGGCCGACATTCGTCACACGTATCCAGAAAATTTTTTGATCAGTACTTTTACAAAAACTTCCTGTGGAAACCAGATGCCATGAAATAGTCAACATGTGAAATAAATTATTCAAGATAATACTGAGAATTTTTTACGCGAATTTTACATGAATATTTCGGTTGTATTTACAATAAAAAAATTATAGTGTATTGCTTCACGAGTTACGTACCGTGCAGATATCGTTGTTGTCTAGTTGCGTACTATCACACCATTATATGAGTTATGTACCATGAATTTTGATACATTCTGTAGTGAGAAATCAACTGGCATTGTAATTATTTAATCCAAAAAAAATTGTTTCATGTTATTATGTTCGACTTTAATTTATTCAGCAATCGAAATGTTTGTTTCCTGTCGGTGCGGCGGGCAACTGTCCAAGCAGTGACGTGCCAGAAAGTGGCCCGCGGACCTTAGACTGCACGCCTCGGGACTATAGTGGTCTGAGCTTCCTGCTGGCTAGCCAACTATCCCGGTTCTAACTACTGGCATGATCGGCAATTTTTAATAGTGGAAACAATTCTTTTTTTTTTCTAACCTAAATTAAATCTAAGTGTGTTGGGGAGGGTTCCGGGTTAGGGAGGGAGACTAAGTGCGTCTCAGGCCGAAGCCCATACGCTCTAATCATGCAGGGTATTAGCCATGCAGGAGGGGTAGCATGCATCGTGTGCTAGGAGGGGATTGGCCAGCCATGGCAGCGATTGGCGCCATGACTAACTCCCCTCACTGACTATACTAGACTAAAACTAGATAAGTTGAGACCAGGTAAAACCTGCATAGACACAGGGAAAACCCTGGGCTCTGACATGTGGGATGCAAATTTTCATGCATTAATATCAAGCAGGAGGCTTACGGGAAAACAGAAGGATGGATCTGGAAGAAGAGTTGGACAGAGTAGAAAAGAGTCTACCATGCGGGGGGGGGGGGGGGGGGGGGGGTGCTTGGACATTGCTGTCCGCATTGTTTTGGGTGGCACTGGTTGTTTCGGCGGCGACTTTAGTCGTTTCCCGCCAGGCTGCCAGCCAGCCCACTTAAAATTACGAAGAAGGAAAAATTTTAGTTAATTTATTTAAGCTGTAATTCAAAATCTCATGCCTTTCAGAACACAACGAGCACTGGAGATAGTGGAAACAATTTCTCATCGGTTCGGAGCCGGGGGACCCTTCACCGCCGCCGTACCGCGGAAGACAACTGCGATTCACAGGAGAATCGCCCTTCCGTAAGGGCCGCAGGTGCATCTCGGCTTACACCACCGCGACGTCATCCGGCATCACCGCGTTCAGGACTTAGTAAGTAGCACCTCGATTAAAGGGCCCCGCCTACCCAGGCACACACAAGGTTGTGCAGAACTTCAGAAGATATCACGCTTTTTGAAAACTGCTCACGATATCCGAGTGGTGTCTGTTTGCGAAAAGAATTCGAGCTCCCAGTGAGTTTTCAAGCTGTATTTTTAAGAGAGTGAAAAGGGTTGAAACGCGTGTTTTTTAGAATACATTTTAGACATGAAACGCCCTGTAAGGATACTTGAAAGCACCAAAGAGCCTTGTATTTAATCTTTATCGTCATTTCTCCAACATATAATGTTACGGTTACCGCTCGAATTTCGTAGTTGACCTATGCACGAGAAGACTGCGTGCCAGTTCAGAGCCTTGCGCTTAGAGGCGATATCGCGCTGGAAGCACCAGCGAGCGTTACACTTAATCATTCCGCCTCACTAACACAGACTAGGCGGGCCCCCGAGATTTCGTTTTATCAGAGCCAAACTAAAGCGCCTTTAACAGCAAAGATTGTTTTAAAACATTTTTAAGGACAGAAAATTAACCAACTGTTGTCGAAAGTCTAAAAAAATTTATTATCAATTTTGCCATTTACTGGTTGTGCGAATCATGAAGTGACGTGAAAGAATCTACACCCAAAAAGACCTCGATAAAGTATCACCCCGAAAAATTATACGACCGGACCAACTGAAAGCCATAATGTTTTTCTTATTAAGTCCGTGTTATTCGATATCTTGCTTTCCCGAGATTGCCACGGTACAAATTAACTCGGTGAATCGAGACTCAACTGTAAGTACATGTATATATTATAAACATATGATGAGAAAATTCTGCAGATAAATAAGTTAGAAATTCTAAAAAGCCCACTTGTACACTCGTGACTTGAGGGGAAAAGGAAGGATTGCTCGATTTGACTAACTACCAAAGGTTTTACGTATATACTTCTTGCCCGACTGTGCAACCCGACTTCCGTCTGTCAATGAAAACTTTTTTTAACATTTTTGTAAAGAAAATTTGATTGTGATAACACAGGTATTGTTGGTTTGCTGAAAATTATTTTATCCTCTTGAGTCCGTGATCGCTGAGGTTCATGTAGTAGGAGTTCTGGTTTTATTTCATCTGAATAACGTATGTGAAAACCGAATTAGTTCCAGAATGGTTACGAGGCTACTATAACGCGAGAAGTTTCGTCTTTTTAAAAGCCTTTGTGACGTCGAAATCTGTAACTACTCTGTCGTACCTCGCACTGTGGTAGATATAGCATTTTACTTATTAATTGATCTTGTAAATCCTAACATTTCAACATCGCATATTACCACATACACAATTATATTTTTTTGTGGCATGGAACGCGAATCATCGAATGACATGTTCGCCCAAAAACCTAAATTTTACCTTTGTCTGCAGTAACTCTCTCTTCGGTTGAGGGATCTCCATATAACTAAGAAAGTTACAACTTATAACAGTCATCACTTATAATCCGCATAAAGTCCACTTAAATTAGAACTGTTATAAGTTAGAACGATAATAATTTACTTAGAAAATCATAACATATAACTATTATAACTTAGAAACATACAACTTATAACTGTCATTACAGAAACATGTAACTTGGAAACACAGAAAACCAAACCACACAACTTAGAAACGTCGTAACTTAGATAATCATAACTTAGAACTATCACAACTAAGAAACACAACACATAGAGCTGTAATAACTTAGAAAAACGTGACTTAGAAACACACAACGCCGAACCTTAAACTTAGAATATTACATCAGTACCTACTTAAAACGGGCATAACGTAGAGAATTCTATCTTGTGTGTTTCTAGGTTATGCATGTGTTTCTAGGTTATGCGTGTGTTTCTAAGTTATGACAGCAATCTGCTTTTTGAATTTTTTTATAGTTCTTTTATGCATCTTGTGTTAAATACACTGCATGTGTATTAATTTCAGTACATTTAAGGACCTAAACGATTAATTCACCTCAAATAAAAGAACATTTATTCGTACTTGCAGATAACTGGACATTCGGAGAATCTAAAGTTGGACTCCAACATGCGTGCTCTGTATTCCGTCGTAAACAGGATAAACATTCACGAGGATGGAAGAAGAGAGTTTTGTTGTATATGAAACACATTTATAATATATTTGTTTAACATTCAAGATGTTCTTTGTGAGTTTGTGTACATGCCATTTGAAATAATAAAGACAGTGCGTGACATAAAGATCACGTATGCACCATTGTCTTTGTAAATGTTTTGTTAATATATGTAACTGCTTCATGGAATCCTATGGATAACCTACTTACCCTCCCCCTCCCGCACCAACCGGATGTTATTGAATAGTGCGCGGTGTTATAACATCGAGAAAACCCTTTCAATACACGTGCGAAGGTCGCCTGCCCCTTCTCTGTGGGAATAGGGTTACCAAAAACTCGCCACTGATCTTCAAGAACCACACACGGATATAAAAAGCTTTGTCCTTATAATTATTTTAATCGACAGAGAAAGGCTTAAAGGCTTGAAAACACAAAAAAAAAAAAAAAATCGAGGGGAATACTTGTTTTCAATTTTTTCCCCCCTTTTTGAAGAATTAAAGTTTAAATACAAAACAAAAGGATTTTTTTTTTAATTATTAATTAATGTTTTCTTGCTTTGTATTTAAAAAAAACACTTTCTCAAACTAATCAACTGTAGAAAAATTCACGTCTACGCTACTAATTGAATTTTTTTTCATCAATGCAACATCTTTTTTTTATAAGAAGACGGAACTGAAGGAACTCCATAAAACTATTTGGGGAGTGTTTCGAAGTGAATTTCCTACATCTGATATCAGTGCAAAGATAACGACGAGTTTGAGTTGTTATGCAAGTTTCGAGCAGTAAACACAGCTTCCACACGTGTTTTTATTACGAGGAAAATGACTCGTGGGGAGAATACGTTTCAAACAAAATTGTACTACAGACTCCCTTATAGTTTATTTAAGTTGATATTTTTCTCATACTAATGTATAAATAACCACGTAAAATATTACTAGCAGCATTATTTTCAGCTTTAAATTATTCATTTATGTGAGTGAGCGAAACGTGGCGTGGTAGTAGTTAATTTTATGTGAACTATGTAGCTTATTTCCTAAATGTTACTACACCACATATATTTTTATAGTAATATATTTCCTCAAAATCTGTTGGGTGGATTTTGCGTGATCAACAGACATGAAAAAAATTAGTTTATGTTCTTTCAACTCCGTATCAATTCATATTAGCTAATCTACCACTCTTTGCTCGGTATTTTTTTTTTTTTTTGTAAATAGTGTTTTATAGAAATTATATTTGAATACGAATTACATACTGATGAAATGAAGATATGAATAATATTTTTTTCAGCGGCCACACGTGGTGACGTACGCTCTCGTGAAACATCTAAATCATAAGACCTTTCTGCTCGTATAATGTTAGTCAAGTTGTGCAAGCATCTTACTGTAGCAGCACGTGTGGGACGAGCGGAAACCTGATTATTTTCATGAAGGTTTTCTTGAAATGAGTCTTCACTTTCTAAAAATGAATCCTAGCTAGATCGATTTATAGCCCCCGAAACCCCCTGCATACAAAATTTCATGAAAATCATTGGAGCCGTTTCCGAGATTCATATTATATAAATACAAGAATTGCTCGTTTAAAGAAATAAGATATACAAGAATTGCTCGTTTAAAGATATAAGATATACAAGAATTGCTCGTTTAAAGATATAAGATTTATCTCACCCACAAACACGACCCCGTTACAATTTTATTATATGAGGAATAGGTTATTCGGATTAAAGTTATAGTAATTCTTAAAGCTTCGAGCAGATATTTTAATACTTAAATATAAAATTAAACGTAAAAATCATTCTCTAACTAATCATTACTTTTATTTCCGAGAATAGACTCACTGACCTCGAATGGAGACCCGTGGCTTGACGTAGTATTTTTGTTGTGTCATTATGTTACTAAGACACTATAATTAGAGCAAAAATTGTTTTTCAAGTTGGTTGGGGAGCAAAGTAGACATGACACACGCAAACGTATGTTTTACGTCGAAGCTTGGACTACAGTGTCAGTTATGAAAACAAAAGAGGAAAAGTGATTACCCAAAGGATGTGAACTTGTTATTGACCAATGAGCATTCTAAAGGTTTGATTTTATACACGCAAGTCAGTTCAAGCCTGGAGTGAAATAAATCCACAAAATAATCATGGCTCTAATACTTCTAATATAAGAATTTATAAATTATCAATCGTATATTTATTGCACTTGAAACTTTGCGAATGGGAAGGTGACCTGTAGGCCAAGGAAGCTGGCATACGTGAATACAAGTCTGTATATGCCACGTGTGCTAAGTACAGAAAATATTTTTTTTTGTGTGCTTTTATAAAAGATTACAATGGAAACCAGTTGCCAAGAAATATTTTGTTATACTACAAGAAAAAAAAAATATTGTAACATTGTACAACATATGGCTATGGTTATTTTTACATACGTAAAATTATTTTTTTCGAGATAATACTGAGTATTTCTTACGAACATTGGCGCATAAATTTATATATTTAAAATACCTAATATAAACAAATAAGACTATACTTTATTATATGCGCGGTTAATACTGGAAAGATATTCAATAAACGGGTCACAAATACCTTTAACTATCGGAGATACATACTGGGACAACCCCCAAGCATACATGCCCGGCTAAGGATCCGAACCCAGTTCTACTGCGAACACTATTTTGCAGTGATGCAGTTGTTTTCATGTAAATGTACAAATTTTAAAAAATATCTATTTCTTTCCCGTTTACAACAAAAAAAATGAAAATGTACAGTGCACTGATGTCTCGGCCAGCTTGAGACGAAAACAAGTTTATCTTGCAGGGACGTACTCTGCACTCTTGAACAAACGAAAGAACGAGCTGGAGCGCAACACGGGAACTGCGGACTGGAAGAATGACGGACGTGTGTGCGACGTCACGAGACTCTTTGGTCAGAGCTGCAGGCGTAACGGAACAAGAGGGACACACCAGGTGCTGCCAGGAGGTGGGACGAGCACTCTGTAACCCACACAGTGAACGAACACCTCGTGCAGAGCAGAAGAAACCACGCAATGTAAAACGCTACTCAAGACGTCCGGGTGGGGTGTGTTCACGAAAAGCGTTTAAAGAATACGCTAAGGGCGGGTGAGTAGTTCCGTTTACAAATGTATGTTTTAATTTTTTTTAAAAGCAAAAACGCTTTTTTTGAGAATAGTTTTTTATACATAACTCATTTGGTAGATAAATAATCTTGAATGAACTCAAAGTAACTCTCCACCTTTATCTACACGTGGTTACTACTCAAATCGCGTAGTTATCGCATGCACGACGAGAAGACTTGCGCGCCAGTCCACAGCCTCGCGCTTAGAGGCGATACCGCACTAGGAGCACCAGCGAGCGTCGCTCTTGTCATCCCGCTTCGCTAACCCACGAACATGCGGGCCCCTTGATCAAGGAACGCGGGGATTGACCGACGACGACCCGTCGCCTCGCGGGAGGCGGGAGGCCTGAAGCCTGCCACCGCGCGCGGCCCGCATTGTGTGCAGCGAGTGCATGCGCAGAGATCGATACACCCCGCTCCCCTCCTGACCAAACCAGGCACAGCTCGTGGTCAGCAGGTGACTGGCACAGGACGACCCGCAAGCTAGGTCCCTGCGGCTCCACCGGGTGCTCGCCAAGCAACCAAAAAACCTTGCACCAAACAAAAAAAAAAAATTATTTGGCGTCTTTGTAGATGGTATAGCTTTGGCAAAAGCCTTCTCTTAAAATTAATCACATTTTTTTTTTTAAATTAACTACTACTGTATCAACATAACACACATTGAGCTGACGATAAAAACAGGTAATATGCTAAAAAATTCACTTAAAACTTAAAAAATTAGAATTGAACATAACAAATTCCAACCAAAAACTAAATTACTTATCTAAACTAAGTATACGTGTATACCTATTGCAATTAAATTATATATTAAAAAATCCCACGTTGCCAGTGTTTCTTAAATAACAGTCATGCATACATTCGCACATAGATTCGTGCAGTAGGTAAGCCGCCAAGTGATCGTGCTAAGTAGGTGTTCCAACCTGTTTTTCAGCCTGTGGTTGAAGGTATCCGTGAAATTTTACACTTATGATCAGAATGCGCACAACTAGGTAATTCCTTGTGCAAATATAAGTAACTTACACATATTACGCAAGAGATTCGCCAACCATTGATAATTAAGTAATTACTTGTCTTCATTTCCAAAAAGGGAAATAAACCTACGTGTGTGTGCATACACAAACACATATATATATATATATATATATATATATATATATATATATATATATATATATCTTTGTGTTAGAAGGACGAGCTCACACCTCTAAAAACTATGAAATAGGAGTAGGAAACCTTTTTTTCTCATTGGAATTTTATAATTATATGTAGTTAGAACAATCTGTGGCGAAAAATTATTTTGATTAGAGTTACAACAAAATTTAGGTTTAAAATTTGTGATAAACCACGTTGCGTAATTTCAATCATGGCACTGCGGCTACAATTTCATTAAACAATGTATGTATGCATATTTGCTTTCAAAATTTGAGGTTCCTGCGTTCCAGACAAATTTCGTTTGTAATCAGCCAAGGGAGCAAATCTGTAGGATCCTCAAAGGGGGCCTGAAGAAATCCACAAGGGGACCCGCGCGAATCGAGAGCTGTGCGCGTTGTGTTAACCAACACGAGTCATACTACCTTTTTTTTTTTTTGGCCTATATTCTTGCAAAACGCAGAAACTTTATGATATACAGAAAGTTTCCCATAAAACATAATATGGCGTTTACATTTATCCACCCCGTTTCACAGTTACTAGTTTTCAAACGCAAGAGAGCCTCCTGAGTTAGGGGTTCCAGGGGGACCAGGCCACCCCTACCCCCTCTACGCCCTCACCCCCTCCGGGTATCCACGCCATTGACAGCAGCCAACAAAAAGATACCAACTCTGGGCGCTTGGTTTTTTTTCGGTTCGGGACTTTTTTTCGCAAGTCAGGTCAAGGACTAGTAAGGTGCGCGGAGCATGTGAATCTGGCCTTCCGTCGGGCGGCAGTACAATATCCCGACCTCTGCATCCGTTCCCAGAGTCCCACGCCGCCCGGTTGTGCGCACGCGCACTGCGCAGCTCCCGCCCTCTACGCGACCAAGTCGCGGCGACCACAATCACGTGTACGTGACATGACCGGCGACCAGCTGGCTGCGCGTGCAGCTGCGACCACCTCCAGGTCGCGGCGACCACAGTCACATGTACATGACATCACCGGCGACCAGCCGGCTGCGACCACCTCCAGGTCGCGGCGACCACAGTCACATGTACGTGACATCACCGGCGACCAGCCGCTGCGACCACCTTCAGGTCGCGGCGACCACAGTCACATGTACGTGACATTACCGGCGACCAGCTGGCTGCGCGTGCAGCTGCGACCAACTTCAGGTCGCGGCGACCACAGTCACATGTACGTGACATCACCGGCGACCAGCCGCTGCGACCACCTTCTGGTCGCGGCGAACACAGTCACATGTACGTGTCATTACTGGCGACCAGCTGGCTGCGCGTGTGATCCTGCGACCAACTTCAGGTCGCGGCGACCACAGTCACATGTACGTGACATTACCGGCGACCAGCTGGCTGCGCGTGCAGCTGCGACCACCTCCAGGTCGCGGCGACCACAGTCACGTGTACGTGACATCACCGGCGACCAGCCGGCTGCGCGTGCAGCTGCGACCAACTTCAGGTCGCGGCGACCAGGTGTGCTCTCTTTCAACTGTTGGCACGCAACTGTCAGGCGACATGGCGGCCTAGTGTGCGCTAGCTGTTGAAGGGGGCAGGTCCCGTTCCAGGTCATTATTTTATATTTACTTTTAACACGGTTAAACTTTAAAAATTTTTTAATAGATGTACTTTCACAAAATGAAAAAAAATATATATTACATCGCATACTTTTTGCATAATTAACTGGCAAAGTTGCAATTTAAACGTTTTCGTGCAGTATGGATACGGAGAATGAAATGGAATATATAATTGGAATTATATATGGAATGGAATATAAAACTGGAACTTTTTAGGTTAAAAGCTTTGTTTTTCTGGTTACTATGTGATATCGTTTAATTTCATTCAGAAAAAAAAAATTACGTAACCTTTTAAATATTCAGAATTTTTATAATTTTAAAAGACTAAATAAAATTTTCTGAAATAAATAAAATTATATCACGCAGTAGCCACAAGCATTGCCATTAAAAAATCAGTTATTTATTCCATTTGGTTCTCCTTATCCATAATGCACAAAAATGTTAAAAATTCAAACTAGCTGGCTAATTATCAAAATGTATATATGTGTATTCATTCATTTTGTTGAAGTTCGGCCACTCAGATGTCTACAAGTATAACCGTGTCAAACATAAAAATAAATTCAAGACCTGGAATGGGACATACCTTAAGACATGTTTTCGATGTAAAAACTTAAGAATAAATTATAAACTTAACCTATACGTCGATGAACACACAGTTAAGTAATACCACGAATTTCCAGTTCATGATTGACTTAAGCTTCGGCCACATAGAGCGCTATGCTCGTTACGCTGGTAAAATATAGCCAGCTGCATCTGAGGTGTCACTGGCCACACCAAGCTGTGTTCGCTGGTGCTACGTTTGTCTACAGCGGCGTCGCCGGGTGTTTGGATCTCGGCTGTTTTTCTAAACGTCACTGACTTTGCGCATGCGCAGGTAATAAAACCATCTGTTATCGCACGGAAATGGGTTGTACTTTTGCGTTTTGTTTTTTTTTTTTCAATTTTTTTTTGCTTTAAATAAGTTATAATGATAAAAACCTTATTTGAAGAAGTAATAAAATATCCATGTTTATGGAATAAATCAGTGGAATAACACATAAGGCAGGATATGCAGTACAAAGCGTGGGATTTGATTTCGAGGGAATGCTATCAAACTGAGTTATATTTATTCTGAAATAATCTGTTATTCTTGCTTCGTCCTTACACGCAACTGCTTCGTCAAATAATGAAATTCTTCGAATTCTTTTTTAAATTTCTTTTTACTTTTGTATACTGCGAGAGCCAGCAGAATATCATAATCGTCGGAATCATTACTGGAAAGCCACAGCATGTTTCTCCCCAGCATCGCTAACTTGACTGATCTATCTCGCCACCTTGTGCCGCGAACATAGCATACATATCGAACATCGCACACATCACGAACATCGCCTAGCTATCTGTGTGGCCTCACCTATAGTGGCCGTTAAACCCAGTTATTTAAAACGGGCCAGAATTTAACCATGTTATAAAATATGAATATTTGAATTTGTAGGTATCTCCTGTAGTTTGGTCAGGAATCGTTGCCAATTTATATATATATATATAATTTTTATTCATGGTTAAATTATTTATTCATCTCTTTGAAATATCAGATATATATTATAAAGCTGAAGAGTTTGTTTGCTTGTTTGTTTGAACGCGCTAATCTCAGGAATCACTGATCCGATTTGAAAACTTCTTTCAGTGTTGGATAGTACATTTATCGAGGAAGGCTATAGACTTTATTATATTAACAATAACATTAGGGATCCTTACTAAAAGTCCAATTTAGAATCAAATGCGTTGGAGGGGGTTAGATACAACATGCAGTACACGTACCTAGTGTGTGTTGACAATGCCGCAGGCGCTAGAAGTTTATTTCCTATTGCCTATTAACATTGTTGCCACGCACTAGATGCCTTATCATTCTTAATTTTCGCATACAAGTAAAAAACACCCGTGTTATATTAACAACGAAGCAATCAGTACCCTCATAAGACTACAATTAGTATTTGAATACTTTTTATCACTTTAAATCGCAAACCTAAACTATTGTTTTTTTCCTCTCTCTGTATTTAATTTGTTTTTTTATTGCCCTTTTTTTTAAGTATATATATTTTACAGACTTGAAACTTCACAGTAATTTTCCTTATGTTACGCAGGATGACATTTTCCGAAAATAAGATCCCATGGGTGGTTAAAACCAGGCAACAGTGGGTATTTTGTCTGCATGAGAACAGGATTTTGCATTGTTCATGCCTTCTGCGTCTCCATGGCAACGGGCATCGCGCGGCAGTGGCGTACCCACAAGGAGGGTCATGTATAATGAGCGGCGCAAGAGTGATCTGCCTGTAGACTGCCGTAGCGATGTACGGGTACATCAGTTGTACGTTGCGTGCACGAGTCTGGAAACCATCGGTGCTATTCATTTTCTCTCCGGTACATTACACAGCATTGTAATAAATTTTCACTGATTTTTTTATTTACAATTACTGTAAATGGGAGATGTGGCTTAATTTTTTTCAATTAGTATATCAGTGCGAAGCCGGGTCGGGCAGCTAGGCTACTATTGAACCTAAAACTTGCATTTTAGCTCGTAACGTAGAATTCGTACACAAAACAAGATTCACAAATATTTAAATTTAATGTGATAATTTCTTCATGTAATGCCATTATAGTATATTCCGAGCCAACATGAAATTGCTGTACGGTTAAAAATAAACCAGTATCATATCAGAAAAATAATTCTCGAAATCATAAAAAATAAGATTCCAATCAGAGCTTCTTATTAATATATCATGCAATTTTATTCTAATTATCTTTTCACTTCTTGAAATTATGATAGTAATTCCTTTTCCTGCTTTTTTGTGCTATATCATATCCTCGTATTCCCGAGATAAAACATTATTTCGCGCCAACATCACATTCTACTGTGCTTCGATAGCTGTTTCCCATAATTCTTAAGGAATTCTTAAATCAAATATAACTGTCTCTGTTGTTAAGTTTTAAGTCAACATATGATTCCCACACGACAATCATAAATCATCCCACTATTATACATAGAGTCATATCGTAAGTACACGACTAATTCTTTGTTCTTAATTCTTAATTTTCAATATAAACCCACCTTAATGCTGGAATCACAACAGCGGGACTGCGCGACGCGATTATGGCGATGCGACAGAAAAATATCGCGTTATTGCGAACATACTTTTTTTGCCCGCGCGTCAACCAAAAATTATCGATTGTGTTTAAAATACTTATTGCTTTAAACCTGTTTATGGACATACGCCATTATTAGTTTTCACTGTTTTCTTAAGACAAATCACATGAATGGATACACGAACACACAGAAATACAAGTCAAAATCAGCTGATGTCAAATGGCAAATGAATAGACAGCATAGAGAATTCAGAGGAAGGAATTTGACAGAAAAAATATCACGGCACAAACACAGTGGGATGACGAGTCAGTTGTAGCAGGAACAGAAAAAAAAAAAACTTGGACCACACGACACACAAACGAACCCAACGATGAATCAAACCAGATGATCTGGGCAACAAAACGACGACGGTTGTTCATCGAAGTTGGTGGAACATCCGAAAAGGCTTCCTTAGTCACTTCTCTGTGCTGTCTATTCTTTTTATATATTACATCGGCTGATTTGACTTGTTTTTTCTGTGTATTTTTATGGATTTATCTTTCTTGTCCATTCTTGTGGTTTTTCTATGACATGCAGTGAAAACAAGCAATGGCGTTTGTTAATAAAAATATTCATTACAAGAATAATAATAATATAATTACCAATGCGCTAGTTTAACCATCTTTCAAAAAACATAATTTTAACACGCATTTAAGTAACGCCTCGCCAGTGACGCGTTGGAAAAAGAAAATATTTCTATTCGGGAAGTCTGTTAACGTACGCCATTGTTAACGCGCTGTCGCCATAGATTGTGTTGAACGTGATTCGTGGGAAAACTTCAAGTCGCCGCCGTACGTACATGTGATACCAAACATTATGCTGGAAAAACGACAGCGCGGTGGACGCGATGCAAATGACGCGATGCTACAGCGAAATATCGCGTTATAGTGAACACGCAGTTAGTTTCTACCCGAGTGACAAACAAAACGAAACGATTATATATCTGTAAATGGAGGTACAATACACTACGTCACAAAAATCATATATTTTTTAATACAGCAGTTTAAAGAATTTCAAATAGTTTCCTCATTATTTTCTTAACTATTTTCTAACCCAAAAATATGTGAATTTTTGTCATATGGTAGATCTTGGTGTTGCCTGCCACTAGAAATAATGTCAAACGATGGTCAAGTTTATGGTTAAAAGGGTAATTTGCCGAAAAGTGGAGGTATAGAAAAACTGTTTCTGGTAATTACACGTGCAACACTCAAACGAAAGCTTCCAATGTATAAATTACAGTGCGTGAAAACACTTCAATTATTTCACAGATAAATTAAGTAAACAAAATCCTAAAAAAAAACGACTAATAATAATTATAATATCTAATAATAATATCAGTATTTCCAAAACACTAGTTCAACCATCTTTTGAAAATAAAATTGTGACGTCTCTTTTTAGTAACGTCACACACGCGACACAATGGAAATAGAAAATATATTTCTAATCGGAAAGTCTGTCGCAACCACAACTTCTGTCGCGCTGACTTCACATGTGTGCCAAATATGATGGGTTATAAAATTATTTTATTCGTGTCGCATCCATCGCGTCGCGTCCGTGAAGCTAATGTGGCTCTAGGTTTGCCTCCAAAGAGTTTATTGACACCCTTTTGTTGCGTCGAATTCATTAAGTGGGGTAGCACTAGGGGCTGTGACACGCGCTATATTGACTGCAAGTCTGCATCTGTAACTACGGGAACAGGGGATGGAATATACCTAGACGAAGGAGGAGTGTAGGCTCGCATGCATGTGGGAGCAGTGACAGTTGTACCGTCAGTTCGGCGTGCCTCCTACCAATGTCACTTCGTCACTCGTTAATTGTGTGGTGCGTCTATATGCAGGTCATACACGAGGCCGCCCGATTCCGCGGTCAGCGCAGCCAGTGAATGACAAGAGTCCACCCACATCAAAGGATCCGCTATGATTGTCCCCTTTTACCTTCTGTGATATAATTTATCTTGTGACCAGAGCTAAGAAAGTTACAACTTAACAACAATCATAACTTTGAATCCTCAACAAATTTCACACAACCTTTAATTTTCATTAATAAGAGTACATAGTAATGACTCATAAACACACAAGCTAGAACCATCATAACTTAAAAATTAACAACGTTGAAACTGCCATCAATAATAAATTAGAAACACACAACGCTAAGCCAAATAATTCAAAAACGCCATGAACTAGAAACACGACTTAGAATCATCATAACTTATAAAAACATAACTTAAAAACGGTCATAAGTAATAATTACGTAGCTTAGTAACATACAACGTCAAACCACGCATCTTAGTAACGCCATAAAACGAACATAAAAAATGTTAACGGCCGCAGGGTACACGCGAGGTTCACAGACATTTTTCCAGACAGTCCCAAACGTCTTTATATATTTTTTAGGGAATTGGGGGGGGGGGGGGGGAGATATCCCTCCATCGTGTACGCTTTTGTTTGTTTTCGCCGGCGGCAGACCCATCACTGCAATAAAATTTTATAAATATATTTTTACGTTTAGTTTACGGAAATCTTGTCCTGGGACAAGATATTTTAAGTTTTATAAGGTTGAATGCATTTTCCAAGATTTCAGATTAAAAAAAACTCAAGATTCCATCCAACGATTCTTTGTGAACTTCGATGTCACAACTGTATCGGAGCAGTGCGAAATGCTGGCCCTGGTAGTTATAGGAACGGCGTATGGATACCCACTGGGGTCGTAGGTCCCACCTTGGACAGGAATTATTATTACAACAAATATGAGCTTGTAAGTCGTCCTCCGCCAAACATTTCGGAGTAAAGCGCTAACATCAGAAGAGCCTTAAAGAAAATAATGCCAAATAAGAGTGTTCCAGACGATTTAGATTCTTTAAATGACAAAGTGTATATACACCACAGAACAACTACACTGTAACAAGTCACAATGGTGCTCGGCTAAGACGACGGCTATTCCTTGTTGCACGTACAAAAGAACACTTAAAAAAAAATTCTCTCAACGACTTTTGCAAGTAGTTGGGTGCACATTTGTGTTATTTATTATTAAATTATCCGAAACTGTTACTAGAGAATGTAAATAAAAGAGCGTTAACTGAATTTCGAATTGTATTCTTCTCTCATCGAAAATATTATGTCCTTTGCACGATATGTCCGAAAGAAAAAAAGAACATTCACTCACTTTTCCGCAGATCGCTACTCACTGCCATGCGCTTTCACGAAATAATGTCCCTAGCGACTTCTTCGTCTGCCAGGTACTGAATATGTCCCGGTGAACCAACCAACCACCCGGGGCTGAGCCGCACGTCTGGGGTATAATTTATAGTTCATGGAGTCCGGAAAATGGAGAAAAATTAAGGGTAACACTTAATGTGGCGTGGCCCCGGCACCCATAAGTGAAATTATCTGCCCTTAAGCAATCATGATTTTTTTTTTTTTTTTGCTAGCCGCCGAACGGTGCGACCTGTTGGCGCAGCACTCGAACAACGACTGAAGAGAATAACACGTGACCACCCGCAACCACGCGGGGAACAAGCAGTCGCGTGACCTCGACTACCAATCACAGCACAATATTGGTACAAAGGCACAGTAGTATTCAAATTCCGTTACCCCTTGCAACGAGGCTTTTCTGTTAAATAAAAATAAAACACGAAAAATTGCCCATTTATCTCTGATCGGCTGGCCAAAAAAAAACGTGATAAAATTACATTCTCCCGCAGGAGCGAACATAAGCTGATTTTCCCATCTTAAGAAACACACAAAGTCCAGAACGCACCAGAATATCTCGGTAAAAAAAATAATCTAAAATATTGGCGCTGCCATGGCGCGCACCTGTCCCTCATCCTTCCTTATACCAGCACAATATGCAATGTTCTCGAATCATACTTATAGCTTCTAAATAAATCCACGCGTAAAATATAGGTACAAAAATTATATTGAAATTAAATGAGTGTCTGAAAAATGCATTTAAACAAATACTAGCCTAGCAAACACAGTTAAAAAACCTTTAAAAAATAGATAAACGGCTTATAGAAATAAAATAATGAAATATACAAATTTATTACAAGAATATTAAGAATGATAAAATACAAGTATATAAAATACGACCCTATGACATTGGACCATATAATCAGGTGATATATTGTATTCCTGAAAAAAATTACATCATAAAATTACTCTGAAAAGCTGCGGAAGGCATAGGTCATGCAATGTCTCAACTTGACAATTTCCAACACGGTCTTGGCACTTTCGCAGGTGCTTGTACCTCACACTCTAAATTACGATAATGTTAAAAAATACTGAAAATCAGTGGAATACCAATAAAAATGTTGACTACACCATTTTGAAACCCAATTGATCAGTTTAAACTATTTTTAAGTAAAATTTCACAGATTCGGAGTAAATTAAAAAATGTAGGGGAGACCGGGGTAAATTGGCGAACGGGGTAAGATGACAAATCGTATGTAACTAATCCAGAAACACAGATAGACGGTTGGCGCACCTGTGACCTTGTGTGTCACCATCTGCACCTACTAGGCAGGTGCAGCGGAATTTTCCAGTCAGTTTGAATGTGGCAGTTTTGAGAGGCAGTCTGTTTCGTGAGCCATTGTTGTAATATTGAAGGTACGTATGTTAAGCTATTACGAGAAAAGAGTCCATTTGTTTTAAATGTTTATATATGTAAAATGAAATGCTGACTTTTGGGAGTATTTTAGTGTATAGATTGTTGAAGAAAATTTGTTAATGTTGTTCGTGATTTTGGTAAAGCAAAAATACGGCTGCTGGGGCAAGTTGACGGGGGCAAGATGACGAATTCGTCATCTTGCCCCTGCAATCGTCAACTTGCCATAGGTAATGACAGTGTGAGCATTATTTTGTATTATATGTGTTATTTAAACCAATGATGTACAGATATGACGAACATTTAAGTAAAATAAAAATAATAATGAAATTATAAAATATTATAAATAGTTCCTGTGTTAATAGTCGTAACAATTTTGTTTGATTTTTTTGTAGATGCCTAGGCATATTATAAGCGGAAAACGGAAAGGAGGCGTTGGAGTGACGAAGAGATAGATAGAAGAAGCAGAATGAAGAGAAGAAAAATGAAAGAAAAACTAAGAAAACTGAAAAACAAAGCTCTGATCATTCTGTAGCAAAACCATAAAGCCTAAATAGCGTTTCTTGCCCTGCATGTGAAGAAGTTTACGTGGAACCTCCAAATGAAGACTGGATTCAGTGTTCCACATGTTCTGAGTGGTGGCACGAAATCTTTTCCAATTATGAAGTCAAGGAATTATATCAAAGTCGTTCAAATATGTTACAATATATCTTCTTTACATCCTGCACGTTGTTTAGTGTAGGATATCTATAAAACTATTGTTTACTTTGTCCATAAATATATATATTTTGGTTTCGTCATCTTACCCCAATAGGTTCGTCAACTTACCCCACTCCTGGGGCAAGATGACGAATGTGCTAACTAATTGGTTTCTTGTCAATAACTTCGGAACTACGCAAAGTAATACAACCTTTTTACATATTTAGGTAGAAATTAGTATGTACTTCGTATTGGTACCAAATTAGATATTATATATGCTTATTTATCTGTTAAAGGCCATTTCAAAGGTTAACATCGTCAACTTGCCCCGGTCTCCCCTAATAATTACATTGTACGGGCATCTATGTTAAGAGGGATTGAAATTTTCAATGATTTTGCTATTATAATTTGAGCTATTCATCCAAATTCCTGGTATTGCGGGGCGCGAAATTTTTTTTTCTCAATGCGTGATTTAAGTTTTAAGAAAAAAAAAATGGCATGGCCTAATCACTATGAGAAAACATGAAACTTATTTTTTTTCTGTGGTATATTAGGCTAAAATTAACAAAAAGATAGAAAGTTAATAGTAAAAAATTCTAAAATGTATTCAAACTATACTCGGTTGGTTTCCAAAAAATTCAAATAAACACGTCAAATCGTTCACTAGTATTACTTTTTTTTTCTTTCGTATCTGCCATGAAAATCACGATAAAAGCGTTTGGTATCGCCTCTAAGCGCAAGCTCCGAACTGGCGCGCAGTCTTCTCGTCGTACATGGAGCAACTATGAAATTTTAGCGGTGACCGTAACATTAAGTATATGGAATATAAATGAAGATAAAGGAGTAATGCATGTCCCTTAAGTGCTTTCAAGAATATATAGGCCTACCGGTTGTTCAGCCTAAAAATTAATCTGATGAAACGCCTCTTAGCCATTTTAACTCTTCTAAAAAACAGTTTAAAAACTTAATCCGAAATCAAAAATACGTTTCGGCCCTCGCGTTGTTTTTTTTTTCTGAAGCTCTGCGCACCGTGTGTGTGGTCGGGCAGACGGCGCCCTTGCGTTAAATACAATAGTTCATATCACAGCAAATCACAGCGTTTTAGACGTGATCCTAAAAGGATTGTAACGGTCCGATAAAAAAATGATTTCAAATTCAGTATGTGATAGCAATCGTTTTTACTAAAAATCAGATCATGATGTAGATAGCAAATATCACTATCACGTTATTTTATATCTTAAGTAGGGTTGTTGACGTTTAGTTATAAAACTTACTTAATGATTAAGACAAGTTTAACAGTAATTTTTTAAATATTTTTTTTTTTTTAGTTTATGTTGTACCCTACACAGTTGTAAATTAACTACAATTGCATTAATTATTCACACTAAAAAAATTATGTAATAAAATTATAGTTGATAAAATATGTAATATTTTGGAAAACAAACTTAAGGGGTTTCCCTCGTAATAAATTTTAGCCTGCTGGGCTTCTGGCCACGTGCTGTAGCTAGTGGATGGGTGGAGCGAAATATCTGAGCTTGTGACGGGTTGGTGAGGGGGAAGAAGCAAGGGTGGTTGAATGGGAGGGTTGAAGGGGAAGACTCTTTTGTCACTGTATCTGCTGGATTCAAGTTACTGCGTTATCTGCGAACAAGGTCACAGCAAGGCAGCGGACTGCCTACCGCTACGTACATCAACAGGATCAAATTCTCGTATCGCCTTAATTGCTTTTCGAAAGTGTTTATTAACTTGAAAAATAAGATTAGTGTTGCGCTCCATACTATATATCCATAAATTTTAAAAAAAAAAACTTTAATTCGTGTTTAAAAGTGTTTTTTTTTTTAAATTCACATACTACATAATTAAGAGATTTACATTCATTAAAAAAAAATGATGTCAAACAAATCAACGCATAGCTCGTGGTTTCAAAATTTAGAAGGCTACTTAATAAAGTTTTTTAAATAACAAAAAATATTCTACATTTTTACTTTCGAAATAATATTTAAGTGATGAATGGTTTTTCACGTACAGTCACACATTTATAAAAATCTTCCGGACCGCGACGAAAAATCACGTCTTACTAATAGATTGTTTTCTAAAAGTGGGAATAATAAGATGAAAATCTTTAATATTTTTACTCGTATAAATAAAAACCTAACAAACAAATTTGTAACCTACTTCCTGAAGAAAAATTGCAATACACACACTCACTTCCCAATTCTTTAAAGAACAAAATAATGCTGGTAAGGAAATGTGCGCATTGACGACACATTGTCAACTTGTAATATGTCCCAGATTGTGTTTAGTTACACAATATACTTTACGGACACGGCATATTACTATTTTCTGGCACTTATTACTTGTTTACCGTTTGATGTTTCAATGTATATATATATATATATAACGACTTTAATGATGCACCTTATTATTAATATTTGAACATAATCGAACTGGGATCCCGTTCCAATCTAGTTATAGATACTGTTTATGTGCGATATTTTTTTTTTAGATGTAAACGTACTACAGGTGGATTCAGACGCATTCTTATTCAGTTACGTTGAGTCCACATGAGTTCACAAATGATTGGAGTTCTGGTGGTATGGATGAACTCAGTGTGCACTGACGGTTGTGCTCAAGATGTCACTGAATGGATAGCTGGAATCAATTGTTAGCAAAAGTACGTTATTTGGTGCGGTATTTAGTCTGTCAAAGAAGGTTCAAAAGATAGCTGCATTTATGTTTGATGAGAACTACTTTTTTGTCTGAAAAAAATTTCTCTAGTGATACCCCTAAATATAGCTACCACTGCTATTGTTGGATTTTCTATACAGATTAATTCTTGTTTCGTCACTGTCACTAGCTGGTCTTGTATCACACGAAAAATGGTGTGTTTTGTGTATTTATTTACAGCATTCAGTTCGGTGTTAAAATTTTAGTCATACATCTGTCAAAAAATTTTGAATTTTATTTAGAATAGAGAATAAGCAAGGTATAATACAGTGGATAATTTTAACATCCAAAACTGGATAAAGTTTTTGGTTGCTCACAGAAGTTCAGATTTTTGAATTCATTTAATCAAAATTATTTTTAAAACTTGCTAAAATTGAACAAACTATACTACAATTCATGATCTATGATTAGTTTTTTTATGCTTTTCATAACTACACTACACAAAAGAAAATTTCAACAGACATAAATCTAAGGAATGCTGCATAATATTTGAAATGTGTGTATGACACTAACAGAAATTTAAATAAATAAAGTCTTGCATTTTTACTGATTAAGTATTTAACATCAAATCAACGTGAACTATTCTTTAATGTCAATTAAGCCACATTAGTTACCAAAACAGAAGGGCACATGCATTAAGTTTTAACAACAGCCTTCGGATCACAGTAAGACGAAACGAATGAACAGCATTCACAACATTACATTTAGCTCATTCATTACGTGAATGTAGTAAAAATCACAAGAAGTTTCTTAAAACCACACACAATATTATCAAAACTTTATCGCATAAAAATCCTATTATATTTCATGTTAACTTAAAAATCGTTAATATTGGCCAAGTTATTTTCATTCTGGAAGACAGCAGCAAAAATACACTATTTTGATTAATTTAATTAACTTTTGCAAGATCTTGTAAAACCTAGCATGAGCAAAATGACCAAATGCGCTCTGGATTTTGCGTTAAAATATAATACATCGGTTAGCAATTAATTTAGAGCTTGCTACGCTTGGTAGAACACGGAAGATAAGTCACCACCGGGTATTAACGATAGCAAATTTAAAATGAATTTTGAAGAGGGGCTGAAAGTATCTGAACAAGTTGTTGACTTTCCTGATAATCCATAGACATTTCTTAAACGGTCTCATCTCGTGCTGAGCTATCCTAGCTGCTGAACTCCCATGTAGCTGACTCTCGGCATCGGTATGTCGAGCTCGGGACAAATTCCTAGGTTGCCCAGAAGAACTGTACTTTGTTTCAAATCATAAATATTTCGCTTTATTTACAATGACGCGAGTGTAAAATCATTTATTTCATATCGCTCCGGCTTGCAGCTAAAGCAACAGATGAAAAACTTAATCACAAATGCGTTTAACTTACACGGGCTCTAATTGTAAGTAGCAGACCATACAGCAAATATACAAGAATTATTATAATAGATGAAGTATTAAAATTTTAATAAGTTGAATGCGAAATAATGCAATTAATGAAACTATTGACAAGGTTGTTTCTTGCATGTTGTGATGTATTGGCAATATTGATTTAATTTTCGTTTTTGAATGAATCAATTTTAATTAGTAAAATTTCTAAATTTTTATTCTATTGTTTGCTATTAAACTGATGTATTTCCTGCATGTTATTACTTAATCGAGTTGTAGGAACAAGTCTCTGAAGGTATACATAAACTTTATTGAACAGTACGACTGTTTATACAGCTAATTTTAAAATGGTTGATAATTTTTGTAATAAATAACATAGTATCCATAATTAAATCTGTTAAAAATAAGTTTGTAACATTATTTTTAAAGAAAAAGACTTGCGATACTGGATGATCAACTTTTTTTTTTTTTTTTTACAAATTGAGAATTATATTTTAAAAGATTGTTTTGTTTTTCCATGTTCATATTAGGTACAAAAATGTGCGCGCACGCAATGCCATGGACATCCATTCTTGAGTTGTGATAGTTTGTGCACGTGTCAGCAGTGTTTTTTTTTTCCTTTGGCATCGTGCGGTGGCAGGACGGTAGTGAGCAGTACAGTTCCGAACAGGTGCAACAAGCACATGGTACTATGGTTAGGCATACCGACAGCAATCATTGAGCATTTATTTCAGTCACAAGGGTATCGTTTTCTTTGCAGTTATCTTCCTCCCCACGCACACACAACCTGCCCCCTTCCACCACGGGGTCCCCCCCCCCCCCCCCCAACACAATGAGCAGCGGGCTCCACCAAGCTGCAGCACGAGACGGGTAGAAAGCTACCAATATTTTCAGAAACGGCGGAAAAGAAATCTCGGAATTTAACCGATGACGATAAGTTTTTAATACATAAATTTCTCCAGAAAAAACTTACCTTTCTGCCTATAGTTTTACAATCTTTCTTTCATTCTCCGAAATAGTACAAAACTGACCCAAATTTGTACTTTTGGTGATTTCTTATTTTATATTTTGATAGATAAAATTGAAAAATTAAAACTATACACACAATTATTGTAGTTTCTTCTCGTGGGAGAAAATTTTTCAGATTCGAGGAGTTGCTAAATAATGGGTTGTGTTCCAAAAAATAGAGTGTTCACTAACTTTTGATGCTGTTCTGGAGGCCCCTTAAGTACCAGTTAAATGTTCAAAAACAAGTGTAAAACCTTAAAAATTTTAAACGATAAATAATTTTAATATTATTCTAAATTAAAGACATAAACATACTTACTGCAATGAAATAAGTGTAAAAGACAACACGTAGCCAATCAAAGGAAAAAAAAGGAACTTGCATGACACTCACATACACGTTCACACACATAATTTACGAACTGACTGTTGTTCCGAAGATGTTTATTCAGCCTGTGTTTGTTGAAGGTAGCTAAGTGTTTCGAATGCCTTACGACTGGTCCGGTACTCCTTGCTACCACCCCCCCCCCCCCTCATAGAATTTAATTTTTTCTGCATCTTCTTCATGGATGACAGCTGAGGAGTCTAGAAAGCAAAATGGGAACGGTCCGCTGCAGATGAGGCTGAAAGAGAAAGCAGAGCAGTGTACCGTCTGGCGCAGTTACGTAAGTGGCAAGAGACTGTAACGCTGCAAAAAAAGAAGAGATTCGTTGAAAAATGCATTTACATTCGATTTTAGCCAGCAACAGGAAAATATGTTGTAAATCAACCAATCCATTATATTTTGACACGCACTCATGTTTGGACGACTATTAGCCTTGTTCAAATTTGCCACTTGGGCAACTCAACCATATTAAATTATGGCCTAAGCCCCTATAATAATTTGGGATTTAGACACTTCATTTGTAGAGAAATATCATGATAAATCCTTCAATCGGTATCTAAAGTTTTCTGATGTTTGCTTTGGCTTTTCGGGTGAATTTTTGTGATGTAACTAACAAATGAATGGCTAAACTCCTATATGTCTTTTATATGAATGTAACGTTTAATTTATTAAAATTACTACTTGTTAGTTTCTAATGTCTAATTTGCGTTCACTTGGAAATATTTCACATCATTTAACTGTTTCACTGTTTATTGCATACTATTTTTTTATTTCTTTATATAATATTTACCTGATTATTACCAATGTTAGGTTTTTCCTTTAGCTCTTTGGTTAGGTATTAGGGTAATCAATAAAATTTATTTTTATCGCTGTTACTTGCATGTAGCATGAATATTTTGAAATGCTATAACATATCTTCATCATGAAAAATTATAAACACATTTAACTGATACATAAATGATTCAAGAAGTGTAACGGCCACAGTCTAAGAAGTCAAAACCACAAATAAACTAACCAAAATCTACGTAATAACCAAATGAAGTTTGATTGGAAATTTTAAGTCCCGGTCTAGTCGACTATGATTTATTCATTTTTACTAAAATATTTTAATTAAATATTTTGAAATTATATATGAAATAACTAAAAAAAGAATAATTAATAAAATATGTTTTTTGGCGGTGAGAACATTTCTAACATTTTAAGCGTGCAGTTAAAATTGGAAAAAAAAAAAAAAAAAAAGAGGCAGTGTGTATGCTGCGGGAATAATCATCGAGGCGAAACATCGTGGGTGGGATCGAGAATCGAACACCGCTACTCAGTCGCAACCACGACAGTCACGCGCCACGCGGCTGACGGTGGAAGCGAGCAGGCACGGAGTCGCGGGGACGTGCCAGCGCGCTGCATGCCGGTGCAGCACTGGCAACACCGCGCGCGCCGTGGCCCTGAGGGTATGTGATCTGCCGCTCCTCCTCCCTCCCCCCCTCTACTACATCCCGGGCAACATTTACACATCCTCCTCGCCCTGTCCTGCCGCCCGGCCGCCATACCCCGGTCGCTCGCAACCTCACTTCTTGCAAACCAACTCCGTTCTGCGCGGGACGTACTACACTTCATTGAATAACTATATCAAGAAAAATATGCGTTTCTACAATGAAATTCATTTTCTTTTTATTGTAGTATGCAATTACAATTATTCATCAATGTAAAGTACACTGTAATTTAAACTATTATTTTATTGTGCTCTATATTATGTACTATTTACTAGTACACATTATACTCACTGTAGTATATTTATATTTCGTTTAAACTTTATAATTTCATCAAACATAATCCTTTGACTCAGCTAGCAAAGATGTTTCATCTAAATTTAAATTACTCGAATAGCCTATACTTTTAGTATGAATTATATTTATACAGTTTGATAAGTTCAAGATATTTTTGAAGTGAACGATTTCTGACGCTAGTAGGTTGCGGACGGTGCAGAGAACTCGGCGGGCCGCGGGCTCCAAGTGGCGGCGTGCGGCTCAGGTTGAACCCCGCCATGCTGCAGGGATAGGCGGGTCGCGGCAATAGGGACCCGCCTGCGCCTTACGCCATCCCGACTTGGGCAGAGAGCAACACAACGGGATTCGAGGTTTTTGCACACCGCGCCACTGGTCATCTTCGAAAGAAAATAATTGTGTTCTTAAGTACGTATTATTTTAATTACTTGTGTGAATCAGTATTATTAAACAGTGTTATATATATATCAGTATTGTTTTAGCTGTGTAACTAAATACTTTTTGCTGGTATAATGCTTTTCAAGCTTTAGTTTGACAGAGTAATTATTTGTCATGTATTATGATTTGATTAACTATATCACACACCGTATTATAATTATGAGCCCAAGAGACTGTGAGGAAGGTCCGTGCCGTTGAGTTTTCGCGTCGCGTGTTACTCATTGTCATTGTTTATTCATTCGACGGCAGAACTTTATCATAGCCTATTAATACATTGTAGTATGTCTGTGTATTCTGTTGGCAAAATCTGTTGCACTATAACTCAATAATGTGATATTTTCAGAACTACATAATCTGTAAGAAAAATGATCGATCACATCTAATCTAAACATAATAAAAAATTAAATTAAATACTAATTTAATATAATCTATCATAGTTTGATATTCAAAAAGAACAATTTTATGGTTCGAGTATTTCAACAGTGGGTAATATTTATTTTTTTAATTAATCATTATGGATTGATCTCTAATTATTGATATCCTGAAAAGTTATTTTGAAATTAGTAATATCTTAGTTAATTCATCTTTATTTGGAAAAAATTGTTTTCTTTCTCTGTTTTTCTCTCGCTGCCGTTTTACCCCTTGTGATATACTTACGAGTCGAGGTTTGAATTACCAAAGAAGTTTCACTTCTGTTACATGTACTGAGCTACACGCGTTTTTTTTTTTTTCGTTTTTTTTTTTTTAGTTAACTGACGTAATATTTAATTGTGTCTTTATAAATTAGGTATTGATGACAAACCAATACGATGATGTTGCAGGCAGCACCACGTAAAATGAATTTTGAGTACCGGCTATAAACCGCATACTTATTTTTATTTAATCGCTATGTGTAGCTGACGATGTATTTATAAATGGAAACACGCAACACTAATTAGGATTACTTTGGAAGCAATCAACGATTGCCTGTTTGCAAGGAAACCTCCCAACTTTTCTAGCCTGAATCTTGGTAAAACAGCGGAAAACAGAAATCGCTATGACCTGTTCTGGATTCGAACCCGTGTCCCCCGGAGTGGAACCAGGTGTCGCAAACCCCGTCTTGATGTAGTGAGTTCTCTGTCGTTGGGATTAGTAATCAGCGACGTTTATTTAAAGGTGAGCTCGTCATTTACTCGATACTCCTGGCTAGCAATTCATCTGTATAATTACGAGTACGGCTGGTGTTGCACTGTACGTTTCTGCCGCTGCGGCTAACACTCCCGCAGAGTTATTTTGGCTGAATATTCTTTCAATCGCTTTTCTAGTAAGATTGCACAATGCAGGTCTCACAAAAACGCACCAAGCTAATCCCCCAAAATCTAACACATAGTCACTTTTGATCTAGAAGAAAACACCTATTAAAAATTGGCAACCGCTTCTGTTCAACTGCATAGTGTGACACGGGTCGGAATGACAGTCCTGCTACCATCGCCACTGAGCTTATCTTCTGTTCTCATCGGCTCACGAGCGCAGAACAACAAATAATTAAGCCCATGTATTCTTCGCGAAAGTATTTTGAGACTAGCTGAGAGTTAAAACACTATGGCATAGTCTGTTTCGTATTGGTATTGGGCGAGTTTCTTGCATGTACATGTTTACTGTCAGAACACCAAACACAGTAATTTATTAACGCGGCAAACGCGTCCTGAATGGCTCCGTCAAATAAGGCAACTACTTCTCTCGCAGATTATACCTAAGGAAGAACCCGCTAGCGCGAGTATTCCATTGCAGTCTAATGGGAATTAATATTGTTCGCGAAAAGTGCCCGCCCGTAGCTATAATAATTAGTAGAGCCACGATTAGTTCGTGGATTCGCTGGGTAACAAAGAAGGCTTAAAGTAATTCACATCTGGTTCATGTCGATGATTGGGTTCGAGTTCACTTGACACGTCCTGGATTATCCTGGGCCAGTTATAGAATCAGGAGGATAAGCGTTTACACAATCACGTATAATGCGCTAGAATTTGTGACATTGTTATCGACCAATGATTTTTTTTTTCGCGAAAAAAATCTGTAAGCCTATTAGACTGCAAAAAGATATATCCGCACCAATAATTGTTTCTTCCTTGTTATCGGCGTCCGTCTGCGAGAGAAGTCGTTGCATTATTTGACCGAGCCATTCAAGACGCGTTTGTATCCGCACTGAATTACTACGTTTGGTGTTCTAACGTTAGTAGGCATGTACCTGAGAGAAACTCACCAAATCAAGAAACACAGACGACGCTACAGTGTTTTAACTTCCAGGTAGTCTCGAATTTTTTTCGCGAAATACGAGTTTTCGAAAAATGCTTGATTATACAAGCAAGTTGAGTCTATCTTGGAGTGAAATAAATCCGCGAAATAATTGTGGCTCCAATAATTAGAGACTAAAATGCTATCGCAGGAAAATTTGACTGTGTTAAAGGAATCAATGCACTTTGTCAACGTTTGCAAAGTCTTTTTTTTTTTGTAAAAAAAACTCAGCTGATAAGGAACCCAATTTTGCAATAAAAAAAATATAGCATGTTAAAAATATTCCTTCCAATCATTAGTCTAAGACGAAGCTGCTGTGAATCGCAGGCTATCTTATCGCAAAATACATTTGCGATAAAGAAGGATCGGAAAAATTCACAGGTGTATGACCTCTATAATGGACTCCACAGTTATGCAGATGACATCCACTCATTAACTGCTGATTTGTGGGACTACGCAGTGAGTAGCCTGTGATTAGATGCAGTTTGGGTTAAGGTTTTCTTATTGGCCCAAGGTCTTCCAGGTTGAGTTGAGAGCCAATAGCAGAGGTATAAATAAGGTAGCATTTTAGCCATTCACGAAATGAGTCAGCGAAATTTTCCTGTCTCTATCAATGAATCAGTATCTCTAGGGCCATGAATTTTTTGCTAAAAGACTTTTCAGAAAAGACTTTTCAGACCAGCTATGTGTTAAAACTTTGTAACATTGTATGTGTTTCGTGGTTGGCTGAATTCTGTTTTCAAGTAAATACTTACTGTCAACCATCTTAGCCATCCAGTGCGGAAGCAAACGCGTCCTTAATGAGCCGGCTAAATTGGGCGCTGGCTTCTCTTGCAGACGGCAGACATTTACAAGGGAACAAGCACCACCACAGGCATACCTTATTGCAGTCTAATGAGTGATTAGAATTTTTTTTCGCGAATAATACATGCCCCTTAATATTTCCAACTACATTATAACTTTTGAAAACTCTCTGCGACAGTGGGTAGAAAACAGACCCGGAAATGATATTTCATTGAATAATACTAATTTATATACTAACTAGTTTGTACACTATTAATTAATTTTTAACTATTTGAATGTCTGTCCACAAATCATCCAAACTTCATAAGTCCACTAATCGCTTTCACCACTGGAGCTCGGCTCGACAGTAGCTCTCTCTACTGCTCGTCTCTTACCGCGCACCACTGTTCCAGCAGTCCCCGATGCTGCGATCTTCGCACACGAAGCCCTCTCGTCGCCCGCTATCGCTCGCCAAGGGGTCACCCACCCTCTTCACTTCACTACTCTCCCCAGTATCGCACTCGCTCGCCGCGCAGGTGTCGTTGCCAGCCTCTGTCACCCTCTACCGCCGGGGGTCGGCATCGTCTTGTATACCTGGGAAGTTCCGACCTGGGAAAGTCTCGCAGCCCTTCTCGTAGCCCTCCGAAGTGCCGCCAGACTTAACATTCGAAGCTGCGAGAACAATGGCGTCCTAGTTATTCCACTTCAAGTAAACGGGGCTCTGGGAACGTGCCGAACTCTCTTGAGAGAGAGCGAGAGGTAGAGAGGCACCACTCTAATAGGATTGCTATGTAGCGGAGTGACGGGTGCTACCTGTCCGGGAGTTGGGGCTGACTGGCCTGCCTCGTCGCTAGCCGCGTCGTAACAATACAGACAGTTTCAATACAACAGTTTTACCAAATCAGATACTACAGTTGATACTTTGATTTTTCCTACCTAGCATTTAGAATGTGTTTGGGAAAAAAGACAAATTTTTCTATTTTTTTTTAAATAATGTGATTAATTTTAATAATTAAAGAAATCAATACAACCCTATTGGAAAACCTATCTACTTCACATGGAAAAATAGAATCGTGATATCTCAATAAACGCTGTGACAGCTAAAATAGTTTTAGTGAATATATAAAGGCAGCCATATTTGACAATATGTAATATATTTTATTGAGACGGAAGAAATTTTAGGTTACATGGGAATCCATCGTTTACTGCTCGTATCAATCGCAACGTGTCTGTTTAGGTGTTTATATATATAGGTCCTTTATTTCGTGCTTATAGCTAACATACCACACCATTATTTCACACTGTCGATCACATATATGTAACAAATCAGCTTATATATTTTATTTATATATTTTATTTTTCTGTTGATTTATTAGGCTTCTGCTCGACTCGGTATCGGTAATATATTTAAGCACTTTTTCTGACGTTAAACCAGTCAATCACAAGCATTCATATAGAACATATCGTTCTGATGAACTTGTAAAACCTGCTTAGTTTGAATGAGAAATAACCCAAATCGTATCATGTTCAGAATACACGTAAGAAAGAGCAGCGTTTAACATATTCCAGTAAATATGCCAAAGTGACGTGTAACTATGGCCTTAGTTGCAAATAGTCCGAAGGCCAGCAATGCGTTGGTCGTAGCCTCCCGCTAACTATACTTACCCTTACACGGGATACAATTTTGCTTTAAATCACATCCTATTGTTATTGGATTAAATCCCTTGCAAGACACTCGACGTCACTAAAACCCCTTAACCACTACAGTGAATTATTCAATCTCTTAATATATATGTGTATATATATATATATATATATATATATATATATATATATATATTTGGAGAAGTTTATTTCGAGGCGTTCTAGGTTCAAGTCTTCCTAGGTTACGGTGTGAATTAGTATCGTGGATTTTTTTTTACAAAAACGAATAAAACTGTAAAATTATAGAAGTGAATGTCGATAAAAAGTCATAAAGGAGTGATATAGACTTTAATGATAAAATTACAAATCAATAAACTAATAAAATAAAATAAAATCAGCCTTTTTAACTTGTGTTCTGGCGGTAATGTCAAGACTCACCTTGGACAAGTGTGTACTTGGAATTGTTTATTTATTTTTGAGTCTCGTCGAAACCGAATCAATTCCAGGCTGCAATAAATTCAGTATAAATGGCCATTGAAATACTACATACAACTAGTTAGTGTAGGCTACATTTTTTTTAGAAATAACCTTTCGTTCTAATGGTTGACCTTGCCATTTAAGTGAAACAGCATTACAAAACTGTAGCTGATAAAGAGGATTAACTGTTACTTGACAGAAAGATAAAAGCTGATAAAATTTTAAGATATTTCCAAATATAGTTTTTAAAGAGTTAAAGAGACACTTCGGCTTAGTTTCGAGTCCTTGTTTTTAGTAACTGTATAAACAATGGATTAAATTGTACAAATTCTGTTAAGATGAAAATAAATTGTTAAATACTATTTTAGATAGTCTAACAATCTTATAGTAATCGCCAATTTTGTCGGAAGTATATAGTGTTGGAATTTGTATATGTAGCTATAAAAAAGAGATAAAAGTTGTATATCTGAAATTATTGTGCAGGACTAACGCATATGGTTACTGTTTCATCCTGGATATTTATATAAGAGTTCATAAACTAAATTATATTTAGTGTTCACACAATGATTAAACATCTGTTAGAACACAGGGGAAATATTGACAGATATTACTTTAATTTAATTTGTCATATTAGGTGGCTATTTTTGTGGAATGTAATATTATAATTAAAATAAATACTTATTTTGTTTTTTTCTCACGCGAGAGAATCCTGGATGTCATTCCATCAGCATTAGTACAGAAAAGCGTACTTTTTAGTTTTTGATCATAAAGGTAAGTTTCTGATAACGTCAAAGTATGCAAATTGGAAACATTTGAAGGTGTTTGATTCATACTAGTTAAATATTAGCGTCCCGATTATTTCGCGGCTTCCTTTCAGTCCAAGCTAGACTCCGCTGACTTACAAATAAATAGGGGAGACCGGGGCAGGTTGGCACACTTTTAGTAAATTTATTTTTTAAAGATATGATATTAACATACATTAAAGTTTTGTGGCGTTAGCAAAAAGAATAGACCTAAAGTACATATTGAAATTACTAGATTTATGTAAATTTCAATATGAAGTTTTCAAAACAATTTTTATTGAAGTAAAGACGAGCGTGCCAACGTGCCCTGCTATTGGGGCAAGTTGGCACAACACACACATATCAAAAGCTTGTAATAAATAATCTGTAAATATAAAATAACCCATAACAATATATCAATATAAAATAAACACAAACATAAAAGTTAACTAACTTGTTTCTTTGAACAATATACGTCCGTAAAAAAGATCACTTTCATAAGTTGTTCTCGCATCTGAAACACACATAAAATAGAGTGCCGCCGGAAATGCAGTCTTCTTGTGCCCATTTATGACACTTGGTACACTGCACCCATTCAGGACTGCATTCTGAATTGCTAAATGCACCTAAGCAGCAAATACAAAGGCAGTCTTCATCTTGATCATCACTTTCCAAAGGGGAAGAGCTTTTTGCAATGCAAATTTTCTTGGAAGTGCGATCCAAAGGAAAAATATTCTTTGGTATTTTACAGTTTCTTATACGGCCTTCTTTCTTTTTCTTTGAAGATACCTGTTCCTCTGCCAAAGCCCTCTTTATTGGAGTGTCTGTCAAAATTGCTGAGTTCCTTATCTTTCGGCCTTTGCCAGTTTCTTTTTTTGGTCTTAATGTGGTGAATGGCCTTACCAACTCTGGGGAAGGATACGAAGTCTGGACAGTAGGTAATGGGGACGAATCAATATTATGAGTAGATGTCGGTGGTATGTTTTCAAAAGGCATACAAAGGGATGTCAAGATATATTAAATAAATGAAAACAAAATTTTGTAGGCTTACTTTCCATGGTTTAGCATAACTAAATTGCACCCAGGGCAAAGATGCAGGAACATTTGCCAGATGCTGTAATGGTTGTGCTGCCATAGGCTGTGGTGGTGCTGCTGCAATAGGCTGTGGTGGTGCTGCTGCAATAGGCTGTGGTGGTGCTGCCATAGTCTGTGGTGGTGCTGCCATAGGCTATGGTGGTGCTGTCATAGACTGTGGTGGTGCTGCTATAGCCTGTTTTGGTGCTGCCATGTGCTGTGGTGGTGCTGCCATAGGTTTTGGGGATGTAAGAGGATGTGGTGATGCTGGCCGAGATAGTGAATGTTTTTTTATAATTAGCGCAATATCTAGCCAGTGTCCTATATTGTATACCGAAATCTTGAGCTGCTCCCCTTATTGAAAGGTTCGTTCTTTTTACAGCAAGTAAAGCTGCTTCCATTGTTTCGGCTGACACTTGGCCCCTGGTAGTCGTCTTCTTGTATGTGCGCACCATTGTGAAATTTTAGGAACAAACAAACAGTTATTTTTAGTATTCATACTCAGTTTTTGCAGGCAATATTGAATAGACTAGTTGTAAAATATAGCAAATATTTTATAAATAATAAAAAAGTATATTGTTTTTATTATTATTGCATAAAACATTATCGGGATATAAAAATGGGCTGTTAATAAATTATTCAGTTATGGGGCACGTTGGCACAGTGTGCCAACCTACCTCTTATTCATTGTGCCAATGTGCCCCATTCCTTGGTTACTTCTTTACATTACCCTCAATAAATCAACAGAACAAAATTAACTCTTCTTAATAGCTAAAAGCAAACCTTAACCAGTTGTCTTTAAGATGAATATATTATATACAAAATATTACGTTATATATGCAATGCTATTTAGGATTTTAATTTAAAATGCAATTTTACTTACATGTTCAATAAACACAAAAAGTTCTTTCTTCCGCTGAAAAACTCACAATTTTCAGTGCCGTCAACGGAGGCACAAGACACTCGACGTACGCACCTCGCGTAGTACAGGTGGCGCTTTACTGCGTCTGTTTAGAGAACTACAGCGACTGTGCCAACGTGCCCCTGATGCCAACCTGCCCCGGTCTCCCCTATTTAAGCAAATATAGTCGCTTGGTTGCTACTTTGTTCACAGGCGTGCCAATCTTTTGACTGGGCTGCATATGAGTAGAGTAGGTAGTTCACAGTACTTGTCCCCGTTTTTACTGAACCACTTTCACACAACACGTGTCAACTGAGGGCCAAACATTAAAGTAAAGCACAACTATACCGATCTCAAGTCTACTTTGCTACTGACTAAAAATACGCGAAACCTCTAAAATTCTCTAAAATTACGTGACATTTTTTTTTCTACTTATCTACTTTTAAACAAGGATTATGTTCATGATGTTAAAGACACATGCGCCGCATAATTTTTGTATAGTTAGCAATCAAAATTCCCACTTTTTTTTTTTTTATCTATAAGGAAAACCAACAGCGTTAACAGAGTTCAACAGAGCTCAACAGCTCACATGAAGTTTTCCAATAGATGAAATTTGCTATAAATTTAATGATTTTATAAGTAGAGCCAGTAATTTTTCGCGAAAATATTTCGAGACTAGTTGTGTGTTAAAAAAAAATGTATTATCACCTGTGTTTCGTTTTTGGTTGAGTTTCTTTCAGATACATGTCTCTCAGCGCACGGATTACATCAATTCTATGTGGAAGCAAACGCGTTCTAAATGGCCTGGCCAAATAACGAAGTGGCTTCTCTTGCAAATGACAGCCAATCACAAAACAGAAATTACTGACGCATAAATATCTCATTGCAATCTAGTGAGCGAACAGATTATTTCACAAAATATCTCTGCCTCTATATATGAACTTTGTAACAGATTTTGGAGAAATTTTCCACCTAAATAAAAAATAACTAATTTGATCTGAGAATATTGATATTAATGTCTTGCGTAACCTGAAACATAGACTTTTAATCTGAAAATTTATAATTCTGTAATTTATTATGAGTAGATCCTTAGGCTGAAAAATTTTCTCTGAACAATATTTGTAAAAATGTAACAAATATATATATTTTTTATTTCTTTATGAGATGTTTTACAAATTAAGCTGTCAAATATGTTGACATAAATAAAGTTTTGAATCAAGAAGCACTCCAAGGTTGTACATTTCGGTAACACTATTATTTTCTATAAAATTCACTAAGTAATTATACTTAAAGAAAATATTTTCCTTGTGAATGTGATATAATATGTTAATCAATAGTCTGATGACATAGCTTTGACGGCAGTATATTTTTTTTAAAGTTTGAAATAATGTCTAATATTGATGTAAGTTAACATTCTTAGTACGTGAACGTGATTTTAAATTAAGTGCGTTTCATTTAAGGTCTATATTTATATATACACAGCTGTAGAATTAATAAATGGTCTTAACGTCTCATCAAAGGTCATTAGAGACCATGAAAGGTAATGACATGAGAGTGGTAGCTTTGACGAACTGGTTAGAGGCAACATCCACCACGTTACCGGCTTCCAGTTATATATATATATATATGTGTGTGTGTGTGTGTGTGTGTGTGTGTAGGTGTATGTGTGTGAGAGAATCTTTCAGTACTCGCCAATGATATCATCTTACTTCGGTAACGAGCAAATTCATGTGTTCTCATGTTGCAAATACACTTATAATACGATACTCGGACACGAAATTCAACTTAGAATTCTTTAAAATAATGTCGAGCGTGATATATGTGCGGAAATGGTGTTTTCAACTAAATTTCTTGACGCGAATCACACTTAGCTTCCTCGCCCGCCGCTAGAATTCGCTGCCAAAGCAGATAGGTCGTATACTAAATCACTTGGCAAGCAGACCGAAATTTTAAACTACATATTGAAAAGGCTCCGATAAAAGCTTATATATATATATATATATATATATACACACACACACACACATACACTTTTAAAAAATTCGAAACCCCAGCTAGAACCTGGTTTTCGACAAGAAATTTTAAAAATACTACCCATCTTGTTAAAATTCATTGAACAGTTAATACTTTCAATTTTCATTTTGGCTTTGTGAACGTTGGTTCGCGCTATCCGCCACGGATGGCAGCACCGTGGTTACACATTTCCGTTCCACGAGACTTTCGTTCCATTCACGAAATTACTCCTACTAATGGCCGTGTACCGAGAGCTATTATGTTACACAAAAAAAAAACGAGTTCAATCTTGCTGGGAATCAAACCCGGAACACCAAAGTAAAAAAAAAAGTTATGGTTGGGGTGGGAGAGTGTTTGTGACGTCCCATATCGATCATGCTATTTCCAAGGCGCTCTACCGGTCTCGTACGGAAATAGTTTGTGTGATTTATGTGTAAGGTTGAACACGTATTTGCATGTATTTTAAGAGTTTGTAAAAACACTTGCATTGAAATTTATTAAGTGTTGCTTATCTCTCACAATCTCCCTTTTCCGCCTTTGATCAAAAGTAATTACATTTTATTTATTCATCAACTTTTCATAAATAATGTGTGTATTCGTGTACTGAAGTTAAGTGCTATAAACAAGTTAATTGGTTTTAGCTGTTTATTAACAAGCAGAGTCAGGGCATATGTGTAGGATTATCAAGAGGGGACAGAGGATAGTTCATAAAACATAGTTTTGACGTTTACGGTTATCAACCCCGTTTCACAGTCGTGATTTGGCAAGCTCAAGCGGGCCCCATTCAGTGAGGGGTTTCTTAATTTCAGGGGGGGGGGGGCACAGCTCTCTTGCCACCCCTCCCCCCCTTCTCTTCCTTTGGGTCGACGTCAATGAGCGATGTAAATATTTAAATAAAGTTAAGTTTAACTATTGCTGTCAAAATCAAACCAAAATCTGTGTTTCTTTGCGATGAAACACACACACATATATTACAGGGGCGCAACAACTAAATTTCCTAAGGAGGGGGGGGGGGGGGCAATATACCTTTTTATAAAGAATCATCGCCCCCTATTGAAGCGGGGGTCCGGGGGTACTCCCCCGGGATAATTTGTATTTCAAGGTGGAAAATTGTGCTATTTAAGCAGTTTTACTATCTAAAAATTGATTACACAGCATTTTCTTTGCCCCCGTTTGCCCCCAATTCAAGGTTTCAGTGGGGGAGCAAAGTACCCTTGCCCCCCCCCCCCCCCTTGTTGTTGCGCCCCTGCATATATACCTATATTCTTTTGAAAGTCGAATTGAACGATATTGGCTGCTGACGTGATAGTTGGCAACGCTGACGGGTGTTGCTGGCGGGCTCCCGAGAACAACAACAGGTGTTGGCGGGAGGGACCGGCCAGGCACGACTGACAGTTGGCAGCCCGCCTGATGGTGAGCGGGTGGAAGAGTTGGCAGCACCGCTGCGTCGCAGCCACGCCCCCAGCTAACCTTCGCGGCATTTCATCCAGCGCTGTCGCAATGTCAAATTTTCGCTTGCAACACCTTCCAATATGTTGTGTCAAATGAAGTTGGAGGGTTAAGACGTCTTCGAAAACTTCACTATAACAGCCATGTTTGTTTGACAAGTTGGATGACTTGAGTTTCCATTAAATATTTTGCATATAGGATGAGTTCTAAAATATCTTGGATGTTGGATGCAATCGGCCAATCAAAATCATTTCCGCTGCAACGAATCTTAAAGTGGTGAAAAACACATGTGTAAAAAAAGCGGTTATAAAAGTGAAAAAAAAAAATTTTTCATATGAATGTCGTGTGCGTAAAAGAAAGTGCAAAATTGAAATTATGTTTCTAGAACTTAATCACTTAACATTTATTTCATTATGTGCGATGATGTTTTTTTTTTAAAATTTCAAAATTGAAATTGAAATATGAAAACGTTTGATATAGCTGAGACCAAAAAAATAAATTTTGAGAATGTGGCATGATTAAAAATAATTTCGAGGTTATCCGTCCAAATACATTTGATGGCGAAAATTGAAAACCATTTCCCGTCCAATTCCATCACCCTTCCATATCTACTGCCAAATATTTTGGATGCCAATTACTATTTGACAGTGTGACGGGGCCTTCAGTGATTCAGCTGCGACTAGGTTGCCAGTTCGAGCGAGTTCCTCTTCTCCCCCGGGCCGGGCCCCTGGCGCGCGGGCGGAGCTGGCGTCAGTTCGCGGCAGGAGCGGCAACGTCGCACACCTCCGTCTCTGCCTCGAGCCTGGTCTGCATGTACATATATATATAACTGCAATGGCTTATGTCCAAAAAACTGCATTAAATCAAAATTCCCCCTTGCATGAATCATTTAAAGAACGTACAAATTATACATGCGGTGGTTTTTTGAACGTGAACTGTAACAAGCTGTTTTCTAGCATACACACACACACACACGTACGGGAATGTTAACTAATTGACATGGCAGACGCATGGGCACAGCCAATATTTGTGGGGCCGAAGCGAGTTATAAGAACAGACCTGTTTTCTGAGTGTCTGGGTTTATGGAGAAACACTCCCCCCCCCCCCCCCTTGTTTTTTTTTTTAGATAAGAGGACGGCTAGGGGCTTTTTCCCCTGGAGAAATTGTTTAAAAAAAAATATGATGCTTCAAAACTCATTTTTACGCTATCTGCTTCTTCTAGACATGAAATGCTTATATCTATTTTTACACTCTAACTATGCACCACTGATTATGATATTAGTTCTTAATAGCCTACGTGTTTAAAGGAACTCTAATTTTGCACATTTAATAGTAAAAAATCCAGCCTTATTTGAGTCATTTCGATCCGTTTAATAAGTTTAATTATCATCAAAAACTAATCTGGCTTTAGAGGGGGCCCACAGTCCCACCCTGTCCCTCCCTGACTACTTCTCTAGGACAGATATATCAAAAGATTAATTTTGGGAATATCTCGAAATGTTAGGATTATATTCGTGTCATGCCCGTGGGAAGGTTATGTTCCAACACTACCACATTTTAATGACGCCAACTGCCACAAGGAATACGTTGACTGTTGTTTTAAGTGTGGCTAGAGTGTTGACCTACAGCTTTCCTGGTATCACAACCACTAGTGCTTATTTTATCGTGATGGACCTGCAATCGATGTTTGTTGGTCGTATTAAAACTCATCCTGTATGTGTTTTATATATAGGCTATATGTGTGTGTGTTAAATATATATATATATATATATATATATATATATAGCCTTCGATATCATAGTTCTGAGAAACACTACACACTTCATGATACACTTGGCCAGTGTGCATCAGTATTGTTTCGAGTTGGAAAAATATAGGTCCTGTAGAATAGCCCAGTTAATTAAAAATAGTTATATATAGGTATTAGCTAATACTTTCAATATTAAATAATTACCACAATTTAAATGTCTGGCCAACAATTTGATTACTCTTTAATTAAGTCCAAAATTCAGTCTCCCCACTGGAGCTTGGCTCGACAGTGGCTCCTCTCTGCTGCTCGTATCTTACCTAGCACCTCGGTCCCAGCGCACTGCCTCGAACTACTTTCTGTCCCCGACGCACCAATCTTCGCCCGCCGCTCGCCGTCCGCCATCACTCACCAAGAGGTCATCCTCCCTCTTCTCTGCTTTCACCAGTCTCGCACTCGCACACTCTCACACTACTCGCCGCAGGCTGGCCTCCGTCGTTAACACCGGCCAAATCCCGACCTTGGAAAGGCCTCGTAGCTTTCCGATGTGTCGCATCATCAGAATCCCCGTCTAATGGGGGCCCGCCTCGTCAGGGGTGTATGTGTGTTAGTGAGGCGGGATGATAAGCGCGACGCTCGCTGGTGCTTCAAGCACGGTGTCGCCTCTAAGCGCAAGGCTCTGAACTGGCACGCAGTCTTCTCGTCGTCACAGGATAACTGTGAAATTTTAGCGGTGACCGTAACGTTATGTGGTATAAAAATGAAGATACAGGTGTAATGCAAGTCCCTTAAGTGCTTTTAAGAATCTGTACCGGATGTTTTACGCCTAAAAATTACTCTGAAAACATGCGTTTTAGCCATTTTAACTCTTCTAAAAATATAGTTTAAAAACTTAATCCAAAATCAAAAGTACTTTTCGGTCCTCAGCGAACTCTTAAATGCTTTTCGTAAGCAGACTCCACTCGGATATCTTGAGTATAGTTTTCAAATCGCGTGGTTTTTCCTGAAGCTCTGCGCACCGTATGTGTGCCCGGGTAGGCGGAGCCCTTAAAACTCGAAGCTGCGAGAACAACGGCATCCTATTCACATCACTTCACGCATACGGGGCTCTGGGAACGTGCTGAACCCTATTCTCCGAACATAATGGGAAATCACTGGGGAAGAAGGAGCGGGTGATAGCGAGGCACCGCTGCTAATCGGATTAGGCGTGTGGCTGTAACGGAGGGATGGGCGCTACTGCATCGCGCCCCATCCGCAGGCAGGTACGCGGCCTGGCTGGCCAGCCTCATCACCAGAGTCCTCGTAACAATATATTTTACAAGACACCAACACCGCCCATTGATCAAAGTGAATCTATGTTGTGACTGGCTGCAGCCATTACCGACGATTTCTAGCAGCCGGACGGTTATGGGTTCTAATGCCGAGCGGTGCACTAGCTATTGGCCGAATTTAAGGAATAGGTACCCAAGAAGGATCTAATAGCCATCAAATACGGTTGCTCATTTACTTTGAAGTTCAACTTATACATCTCTCATAACATTTACATTTCTAGAAGCTTCTAGAAGCTTCAATGAGTCGCAGTGGCACATTCGCAGTTTCATCCTTCTGTTTGTACAACACTCCGATTAAGCAAACATGTTTATGTAAGCAGTCGCTGAAACATCGTGACGTTAATACTATTAACGTCACTATGTTTTAATACATTTGTCCACAGTCTGTACAAACACTTTCTGCGTATCAGCGAGCCTACTACGTATATGCTATCCCTATGAAAGACGTCTGACAATTAACCCAAAGATTTAAAAGCTACTTCAAAATTAAGCTTAAATAATTCAGTGAAAAATAAAATGTGTTCAGTCCCACATATGTCCCTTACAGAAATCTTGGTCACAACAGCTAAAATAATATGAACAAACTGAGTTGTAGAAACTTCATTCTTTGGTTTCACACACACACACACTATATGCCCCGGATGGCTGTATGATAAACCGGCAAGCTCTCAGTTAATTTCTCAACCTTGAAATGCATAGTGTAATCCAGAACGAAAAATAGTTTAAATATATCACTTCGACGTGGCTAAACCGGTATCAACGCATAACTTAGAAACACCAAACTAAGAACAGACATAACTTAGAATTCTCGAAAATGTCCACATAACTTTATCATAAGTTAGAGCGATCATACCTTAAAAACACGCCACACCGAATCACACAACTTAGAAACATCGTAACCCAGAAAATCATATCTTAGAACTATCACAACTTATAAACACACAACGCTGGACCACATAACATTTAGAACCACATAACTCAGAACAGGCATAAGGTAGAAAATTCTATCTTTTTTGTCTGTAACAATGCCTAAACCTCAAAAACCAACACAGTTTATTCGACTATTTCGTCTGCTGATGTCACCAGGCGCGAAGCACGACGGCCGGTGGACAACAGCTGACAGGCGTCAGCGAGGGAGCGTTCGAGATGTGACGTCACTCCGGCTATTAATACCGACCGCGACCTCGTGTGCTGTGCGGGTCACGGCTTATCCCAGTACTTCTTCTTCAAAGCACCCCTCTTACCCATAAACAGCCGTTATGCTCCATAAGGATCCTTTAATAATCTCTACACGCAACTAACGTAAGGAAAACACGAAGCAAAAATTTATTAAGTGTTGCTTATCTCTCACAATCTCCTTTTTCCGCCTTTGATCAAAAGTAATTACATTTTATTTATTCATCAACTTTTCATAAATAATGTGTGTATTCGTGTACTGAAGTCTTGAAGAAGAAGTACTGGGATAAGCCAGGGGAAATCAGGGCCCTGTCGATGGTGATTCACATACTCTTGGAAGCCCACTCTAATCAGAACATTAAGGGCTAGTATTCCAATACACAAAAATTAGGGTTTAGGTTTTGAATATGCTACACCTCCACCCTGACCGTATTCTTAGTGCACGATAGGACATGGCCAGTTCCTTATTTTTATGGAACAGATTTTGGCGTCATGTCCGTTGCCGTTATGTTGCCCAAATTCCGCGCATGAGCAGAGCTCACTTTTTTGTCGATTTCGTCCATATGGCGGACTCGCGTCTGGCGTCATTAACTCATATATAGTGCCTTTTGTGAACATCGGGGGTTGTACCAAGCGTGTTTGCGTGGCAAATTATACTTTGTGATAGTGAACCTATTCTGGAATAAATTTCGTACAATTTAATGGCCATAACAAGAAATAATTGCAACTTAAAAAGTACTTGAGAAAATATAACCATTTAATTCGTGCAATGGTGCTGCTATCTCTAGTATTTTTGGAGTAACAAATGTAACGATGGTTGCGAAACATCCGCTAGAATGCGTTGAAACCAGTTTGTAGCCTCACGCATGGCGCCGTTTATTATAATGGATGCCGATTTGTTTCCTTACTGTGATTCAGTTTAGACACGTTCTGAAATACAGCTCGTGAGTTAGGTCACGGTTCGTATCCCAACAAGGCAGTTCTTATTCGCTATATTAACCAAACGTCTTGGAATACCGCCATTAGTCATCTTTAGTCCCCAACTGCTACATGAACAACGCAATAAATTTAAATTAGATACGTAAGTAAAAATAAACCCAAATTCGTCAAGTAACGAGTTCATGTGAATCGAGGTGGCGTAGTGTTAAAACACTAGATGTTGATTAGACGTTAAGTTCCTAATTCATTCTTTTATTAAAGGAAATAATCCCTGGTATCACGAATTTTAATTTTTTTTTTCGCTATAATCACAAATTATAGAAACAAAATGTTAAAACGCGTTTTTTTATAACCGGTTATATTTTACCTAAGACGCAGAAACGCAACTCAAGTATTGACTAACTTTCACCTACTTGCGTTTGAGCTTGTAACACGTCACAAAAATATGTGGAAAACAAAGGTGTTATTCCTAGACATTTAAATGAAATAATTTTGCGACAGGAAAAAAAATTGTGGTGGTTGTAGAACATCATTCAGTTAAACATAAACCAGATGTTCGGGGTTAAAATACTTTCTCTGTTATTTACAGTAAAAATGTTGTTCATTCAAGATTCCAAACACGTATACCAGCCTTAGGGAAGTATTTTAGACCATTAGTCTTACAGGTTTCGTCCACTTATTTTGTTGTTATGAACTGCAGCCAAAGTTTGTCAGTCGAATTCAGACTAACTCTGTATATAAATTAGAGCTGGGCGCACAAATGAAAACATAACAGCATCAGTAGGTCGTTTGCACAAGATTGGACCGCCTTACTGATCCACAACTGCGCATGGGATGGTCGTGTGCACGGTACAGAGATCGTGTGCTTAGGAGGGAATAGAAATATTTTATGTTACGGGCGCATAGCACAACAGCCAATGAGAGTAGAGTAGGATGCAATTTTGGCGGGACTAGAGAACTGTTTATTATGTTCAATAATATTGTGGCAAGAAATTGTCGAGATATTACAATGCTCATATGTATTTTCTATTTAAAAAAAATACTTATTGCTATTTATTATAAAATATGCCAGTAGCAATTAATGTAACTAAAAATATGAATGTTTCGTGGGTAAGATTGTAAACTAAAAATTTTACACAACCCAAATTAATTTATATGTTAAAACATGTTTTCACAAATTGCTGGTCATATGACGTTGGATATGCATTGGGTATTTAATATAGCTATTTAATAACACTGCCAAAATAAGTCGGATGTATCGCAAAATTTCATTGGCTGAAATTAACAGTAAGATTTTAATTCTGGTAGTCGCGAGTCGTGTGCTTGGCCTGCTATGCACTTGCTTATGCTTTTTAATTGTGAACCCAGCTAAAGGTCCCCGCCTCGTCAGGAGTGTATGTGTGCTAGTGAGGCGGGATGATAAGAGCGATGCTCACTGGTGCTTCTAGCGCGGTGTCGCCTCTAAGCGCAAGGATGTAGACTGGCGGCAGTCTTCTCGTCGAACATAGGACAACTATGAAATCTGCGCGGCCACCATAACATTACGTAGTTAGTTGAAAAACGAAGATAAAGATGTATAATACAAGTTCCTTCAGTGCTTTCAAGAATCTGTACCGTTTTTTTTTAAGCTTAACGTTAATCTGAAAACAGGATTTTTAGTCATTTAAATCTTCTAAAAATACAGTTTTGTTACAGCATTTTTCATTAATCTTAACCAAAGAAGATAGAGAATTAACCACACTAAATGATACCATTTTTGTTACAGCTTGGTTCATCAATTACCATTTTTTGTTACATTGAGGCAGTGTAGTTAAATCAGTTTAAGTATAAATATTAGTGTTTACATTATACTCTGCTGTAACGGTGGATCTTTAAGTTTCACAAGGATATGAGGAATGAACAGAAACAAGGTGTGATTCCGTCTGAATATAATTACTCCATTTTTATTAAAGGAAACTTATAACAGATATTAAAGGTGTTACAATACAATTTCAATTACATAATTAAAGATCTCTCAGATATATTAAAAAAAATTGGGCCGGCCCTAAATTAGATTATAAAGGTTTCACTTAATATAAATAAACAAACTCAGTTGAATTAAAAAAGAAATACAAAGCGGTATAACAATCCCAATACTGATTGTGAAAGTCCTGAACGGATGATTTATATAGTTAATTTCTTTGAACTTAGTAATTTAAAAAAAGTTCCAAAAAGGATTCATAGATGCTGGAGCACCGGAGGTCGGTGGTTCGCTTCCAGGAGTTCAGTAGTCAACCTGGTGCCAGGGCGTCTGTATGTTGAAGAGGAAGAGTGTGGAAAATGCTAAGCCTGCATCCAGGCTTTTGGACCCTGTCTGTGAACAGTCCGAATCAAACATGATCAGAACTAGTACACAGACAGTTAGTTAGCAAACTGGGCAGAAAATGCCCGCAAAAGATAAGGGGAGGTTGGGGAATAACGCTGATAGCAACTCACCAGGCAGGGAAGTTGGCTTCTAGTTTCTGATGCGTCGCCCGTCCGGATCTGGAGCTCGCGAATACGCGGCAGGCGCGGGCGTTTCCATCATTTCAAAAAATGGTTTAAAAGAAATAACTATTATTCATTGTACTGTACAGACGGACTAAACTACTTAAAGAAATTAGGTATTATAAGTAGTTTACCTAAGTCGATTCTGGTACAGGGTAAGTATGCCAGTATGCCTGAAATCAAACTAATTATCGGCCCTCAGCGAATTCTTAACTGCTTTTCGTACACAGACCCCACTTAGATATCGTGAGTTGGTTTTCTTTCCTGAAGCTCTGCGCACCGTATGTGAGCCCAGGTATGCGGGCGCCTCCACCGGGCGGAACCACGCCGACGCCGTGGTCTGCGCTGTGGCCTGTTCAGGGTGTCCACAAGGAAAAAATATTTCGTACAACTTAGGCGAGAAAAAGTACTAGATTAGAAAAAAAAAGTACTAAATTATAATTTGTTATGGTTTTTAACAATTTAGGAAGTTATTATGACATTGCAATGCTCGAACTTAAATATCACACCACACACACATACATTCCATAGTTTTTTTAAAAAAATAATTACGCTTAATGATAAAACATATTGGAGTTCCAATAATAATATTATTATATTAAATAAAAATGTACTAGATCTGTACTAAACCACTAAAAAAGTTATGAAAGTACTAGATCTAGTACGAAAGTACTAACTGTGGACACCCTGGGCCTGTCGCCCCACATGTCACCCGGGCGCGCTGACGTCACCGCTGCAGAGTTCCCACGACTTCCTCCCCGGCCCGGCCGCGGACCGCGACTCCCCGAGTGACTCTCTCTCTCTCTCTCTCTCTATATATATATATATATATATATATATACATATACACACACACTCTCTTTTCTATGCCCGCAGCTGCGGCGCCGCATACGGGGCGGGTCCCAGCCGCCCATCCAAGTGCATTGGGCCGGGGGTTATCAACCACGCAACGAACTTGACACGCAAAAATCTTCAATCACCAAGTTTTTCAGATACACGGTTTCAAAGCACCCAAGACGTAAAATTTAAAAAAAAAAAATAAAAAAAAAAATACGCAAACTTAACTATCGGCCAACTATCAACTTCTTGACTTCCAGCGTGCGTTTTCGACTTCTATAACGTATTAGTAGGGGCACGCAGATTTCGCGAAAAGATTTCGAGACTAGATGAAAGTTAAAACACTGTAGCACCGTCTGTGATTCGTAATTGGGTGAATTTCTCCAAGGTACATATCGATTGTAACAACACCAATCACAGTGATTCAGTGCGGAAGCAAAAGCGTCCCGAGTGGCTCGGTCAAATAAGGCAACGACTTCTCTCGCAGACGGCCGCCAATCACAAGGAAGTAACCACAGGTGCGGGTATACCTTGTTGCAGTCTAATAAGTGTTCAGATCTTTTCGCGAAAAATGCCTGCCCCTACGTATCAGAAGTGAAGTGTTCCGAAAACTTTTAATCATGCAGACGTCATTTGGATTTTTTTTTATCGAACGCTTCACGTTATCACTTGTTGAAACCAACGCACAGTTGAAAGCAAAGTACGCTTTTAATTCAACCTGTTAGGTAAAAGTATCGCCGTTTTCGTGAAAATAAAATTTCTAATCAAGTGCTTCCTGGGGAAGAAATTTGTTGAAGTGGTAAGGTTGGTGATTCCTACGATTTTCGTGCTTCGTGTTTTCCTTACGTTAGTTATTGCGTGTAGAGATTATGAAAGGATCCTTATGGAGCATAAAGGATGTTTCTGGGTAAGAGGGGTGAAGTACAAATAGGTGGGAGAAATCACTGTACTACATGGACCAATATGGTGCCCATTGGTGTACAAATATATCAGCTGTACTTGTATTTCAGTTTAAAACGCTGAAGATTTATGTGAAACTTATGGCATTTAAGAATTAAGAAACCTTCATGTTGTTTAAAGACGAATTACTTCAGAAAGTTTTTTTCAGAAGAAAAATTGTGCGTGAGTCTACATATAGCAAAAAAGACTTAAATATGTTTGTTTATTTCGTACAGCATCATTTCAACTCGTATCAATATATTATGAAGGTTCATTTCAGACTTTTTATATATATATAAACGTATTAACCGCTAATATTTTGATCTAACTTTCTTCCGAACAGCTTACCTAACTACAAAAGTAAATCAAAACAGGCTATAAAAATAAAATACAAATATAAAAAAGTCCGTCATATTGGTATGTAGAACTAGGGAAAAAAATGGAGCAAAAAGACGGCTTCACTTTGACGGCTAATGCTTCATCGGATACTTTCCTAATTTCTTGTTGCGCGTTGTGTTCTTGCATGGATTAATTTCACTTAATTTACCTATGTATGATGAAGGCCTCGAAGCCTCTTTCAGAATGTTCTTTCGTCGATGACAAAATGACATACTATGGCGGGTTACCCGTGATTGGTTAAACATTTCTACTTCTTGTTTATATCTGATTCAGGGTCGTGGATGGCTTTTCAAGAGCACTGAAGTCCAGTAATCGACGTGGAGCAGATGTATATGGTCTTCATGTCCACTTTGATACCCAACGAATCCGCGTCACAATCGTTGCTAGAACAGAAGTTTATTTAATGCCTTGAAAAAGAACTCGCTAGGAAGAATCAGAATTTTTTTTTTGTCATCACAATGTTAGTATTGCCAAACCAAGATGATAACAGCACATTGCAAGGAAATAGAGTTAAACTTCATTATAACTGTGTGTGTGTGCGAGAGAGAGAGAGAGAGAGAGAGAGAGAGAGAGAGTAAGAGAGAAATCCATGAAAAATACATTCCAATTTTTTCTCCATTTAGCTTAACGTCTTGTCAGCAGTGTTACCATCATAAATCTTTTTTTTTACAAATAAATATTACTTTTTACAATCACGGTTTGTTTGGTAAAAATACCATCATGTTTATAGCGGAAAATCCAGTTTTTTTTAAATTGTATAGTTTGTAACTATTGTTTTTGCTGTGATTAAATAAATAACGAATGATAGTTTTTTCGCTATGCGAATTTCCTTGCGTATTAGGTAGATTCCGAAGAGAGACTATCAATGCAGCCGTTACCATGGTGCGACTTCCGGAAAATTATTTACAAAGTTATTCGTTTCATGGTCCATAGACCCCAAAACTATCGACATATAAAAAGTCTGTGTGTGCATATATATATTTACTATAGATACGATAACAGCTGTTATTTTGGACAAATCGCTTTCAAACTGGTACATAAAAATAAAGTAATGGAAAATCTCAGTCGAGTTCGATAATGGGCAAAATCCGCTACCAAAGGGGTAGAAATATGTAGGGAAGATTAAAAAAAAAAAAGTAAACAAATCCATTCATATGACAAATATTGCATCCGTATGAAGTTATTACATCTCGTTAGTGTAATACCAACAAATTAAAAAATATATATTTGCACAATATTTGATACAACCAAATATAACTGCAAAGGTTGGAAAAATAGGAGTTGAAGGACAAAAAATTCATAACTCAATAAATAAACACACAATCAAATATGGTACAGATGATTGTACATCTTCTAAATACCTATTATCTTAAACTTTTGTCTAAAACAATTTTTGATAAGACGGAAAATTATTGCAAGGGGTTGGAAAAGCATAGATTGAAATACATAATACAAAGTCGTAACTTCCTCTCCATGTACGCTATCATATCCGTTTTATTAATTCAAAGAATTCTAAGTATTATCAAAAACCTTTGTCTTAAATAAATTTTGATACTACCAACGATTACTGCAAGGGGTGAAAAATAACAGTGGTTGGAGGACCAAAAAATTAATAACTTCTTTAGTAGACACTGTATAATAGTTCGAAGTTATTCAATGCTATATGTAATAAATGAAAAACTCTCGAAACATTTTCACTGCATGGAATAGGAGAAAATGTTTAATCAGTCATTTTAGAATACTGAAGAACATATAGAACGTTCTAAAAGTTTCCATAACGTTCCAGAAGAAATATGTACGTCGAGATCTACCTGCCCCTTCAGCTGCGCTGAAAATTATTATTTTTTCTTTTTGGGAACTGCAGAAGAAGAAAGAGATAAAATTAATATTATTTATTCGAATGAAAGAGTAATTAACATTCGCGTGTGGCTCGACGGAGCATACTATTCTGGTAGCAATCAAAAAGATTGAGAAAGGTGAAGTGTAGTTCAATCTCTTGTTTCACGACGAGCGGAGCCTGTATAGCAGTGTCTTTTATTTGTTCTTACGGTTCGTTAAATGAATGAATGGATGAATGAATGCAGACAAGAATTAATGAATGCTTAGCGTCTCGTCGAACACGAGGTCGTTGGAGACGAATAGTATTGAGACGAAAATGAAGTATAGACGGGAAAATGTCACCGGCCCAAGACAACGCCTGCCACGATTCACCCTTGCGGAAGATTTGTGGGAATCGTGGCCGGATCGCCGTAGTGAGAGGTGACGACTCACAGTCAGGCAAGCCAGCATCTGCGTGAAGTTGGGATGAACGAGAATTACAGTTGCTTCCGACTTGAGTTCTGTTGTTTTTTTGGTTGTATACATTAATTTATTTTATAACACAAACCACAGCTGCCGGGACAAGAGTCGTCCATGGCCTACAGAAACGAACTATCACAGCATTTGCCTTAACTTCTTTCAGGAAACCTTGGGAAAACATAATTAAGGACAGGCTAACCGGGATTCGAACCCAGGTTTTTAAGGAACGTGGGCCCAGTCGTAGCCACTGTGTCAAATGGCTCCGTGTTCGCCTCTATTCGTCAACTCGGTTTTAATGCTCAAGATAAATTAATTGTAATAACAATAAATTAATTTCTTTAGTTTTAATTAAATATTTCAGTTCTAAATTTCCGCCCTATAGCCAACCTCCGTAGCGCAACTTGGTTGCGCACCGGTGAAGAGCAGAGTGTGGAGAGTGGAGAGTGGAGTGTAGAGTGTGGTGTGTAGGGTGTAGAGTGTGGAGAGTAGAGTGTAGATATAGCGATCAGAAGTGTAGAGATCAGAGTTTGGTGTGAAGAGTGCAGAGTGTGGAGATATCGATCAGGAATGTAGAGGTCAGAGTGCAGAGAGTGGGGTGCAGAGTGTGGAGTACAGGTTGTGGAGAGCAGAGTGTGGAGATAGCGATGAGGAGTGTAGAGGTCAGAGTGCGGTTTGTGGGGTACAGAGATGAGAGAGTGGAGATAGCGATCAGGAGTGTAGAGGTCAGAGTGCAGAGAGTGGGGTGCAGAGATGAGTATGGAGAGTGGAGTGTCCTGGGTCCGGAGTGGGGAGTGCGGGCTGTGAAGAGTTGTGTCGAGTGTGTGGTCTTGAGTGCGAAGACTGGAGTAGCGAGTGTTGGGTGCAGAGACTGGCGAGCAGAGCACGGTGTGTGGAGAGTGCAGTGCGAGGTGTGGAGTGTTCAGAGCGGAGTGTGGAAGGAGACCTCCAGGCCCGAGAGCCAAGTCTTGGTTCCCCGGGATACTCGCGGCGGCAGGCGGAGTGGAAGGAGTCTGGGCAGAGCTGCGTTGCCATGGCGACCGTGTCGCCGCGCCAAGAAACGGCCTGCTTCTATCCACTCCCTCCTCCCTCTACACCCCCTCTCAAGCCCAACACCCTTCGCAACTGTCAGGGGTCGACCGGCCGGCAGAGACCCCCAGCGCTAATATACAAGTTTTCGGATTTAATCTTTGAAAAAAATAATCCCTCATGGGGTTACTGGAAATATTTGGTAACTAACAAAAACTGGTATAAGTATTTTGCTGTGAACAACAATACAAAATCGTACCTGCTGAAGTATTTTTAATGCTTGGAGTTTACAATTCTTCGGTTATTCTGAACATGGAAACTGTTTTATTTGCCCTTGATTATTACCAAACACCCAGATTTTGTGTTTCTTAGTTACGTGGTTCTAAGTTATAATTTTCTAAGTTATGATAGCTAAAAGTTAATATTTTCTTAGTAGAGTGTTTCGGCGCCGTCTTAATTGTGATCATTCTAACTTATGTCAGTTCTAAGTTATGTGGGTTTCTTCGAGAATTCTATGTTATGAGTTTTCTAATATGTGTTGTTATTAGTCATTTGATACCGTGAATGAGCATTCTCTTCCAACTATGGTCGTTCGATATAGAATTTAGTCCAGATTTATTTATTCATTTTAAAAAAGAACATACTTATTATACTTGCTATAAATTTGACACTGTCTAATATTTAAAAGCTCAAAGATCGAATTCAGTTTTATCTGTGAGAGAGAGTGAGTGAGAGTGAAATAAATTGTGAGAATCAAATTAAAATTAAATATTTATTGAAGGTATTTTATTGTAATTAAAGTAAATGTTTAAACTTTTTACCATCGGGCCTCAATGCACGTATATATTCTATTGTATTATCTATAACAGCGTGGAAAGTTATTTTGAATTTAGATAATTTCACAAAAAAAATGACATGTTAAGTTTTATTTTGAAATATTATAAAAATAGAGGTTATTCAGGGTTGCATAATAAAATTTAGAAAAATATAATATTGCAAATTGTAGTCTCGGTAGCTAATAATTCAGTGCAAGGCGGTGATTTTTAAATGCAAAAAAAAAAATGGTGAGCAAGTGTCTCTCTACTCGCGAGTGATGGGTAACATCTAACCTCGGTAATTAGCAAATTCGTGTGTTTCCGTGTGGTAAATACATTTATAATACGAAACTCGGACACAAAACTTAACGCCGAATTCTTAAAAATAATGCCAAGCGTGATAAATACACAAACATTTTATTACCAACTACATTTCTAGACGCGAATCACACGTAGTTTCCGCACCCGCCACTAGAATCCGCTCCCGGAGCAGCTACGTCGACTACTGAATAATATGATTAGCAGACATAAATTTAAAACCATATAATTGTATGGCTCCGATAAAAGCTAAAAACTGACTTGAAAAAATACTCAACCCCGGCTTTGGACCTGATTTTCGACAGGGAATTTTGATTAAAATACTGCCCATCTGGTTAAATTTCATTAAACGGTTAGTACTATCAAGTTTAAATTTGTATATGTGATCTTTCATTCGTGCCAACTGCCACAGATGGCAGCACGGCTGTTCTTAAAAATTTTACGTTCCTTGACTTCCGTCGTATTCACGAAATTATTCCCACTAAATGCCGTATACCGAGAGCTAAAATGTTACACATTGAAAAAATCTGTAATATATATATATATATATATATATATATATATATATATATATATAGGACCGTCATTAATTGACTTAAAAACTGTTCTCGGCTTGACGTTGAGTTCCGGAACATGCTGTATTTGGGCTCTGCCTGACCTTTTCGAGCAACGCATTTCCTCCATCAGCTGGCAGGGCGTTTGTGCTGGGGAAGCCTACAACTCACGTAGTTTCGGTTCCCTGCAAGAATTTCCGAAGATTTCCGAAGTTTTGCGTTTTGGTATTAACGCCACTTCAGCCGCTAAATCAGAAGTTTCCAATGAAAACAAGCATGTTGTGACTGACCTAACCTAACCTAACCCTTCGATTTTTTTTAATTTCAATTTTTGAGAGAAATCCGAAGTTGCACGAACGTGGTAGGGAACCGAAACTACGTGAGTTGTAGGCTACCCTTTGTGCTGCACTATACACTTTATTTTTTTTATTTTTTTTATTTTTTTTGCGTTTTCTCCGTGAAGCGCCAGGAAGAGAAGCTGGGAAGCGGTGGCGCGTAGCCTCGTCTCGGGCAGGCGGGAACACGGCGCTATGCGTGTTGCCCCCCTCCCCTCCCCCCCCCCCCAAGCCCCCGCCCGTGACGCAACCGTCAGTCGCGCGGCACGTGTTCTCTGCCGCGGTTACACCAAGGAGAGCCCCTTCCCCCTCCCCTTCCCTACCGCCACCACCCCCACCCTTGCGTGAAGAAACCGCCGCCGCTTCTTCCCACAGAGACAGTGCGGCAGCTTGCATACGGTCGGAAAGCGTTGGCCTTGGAAATACCGACGAAACTCACTTAACATTGTTTAAATGATTCATGCAATAGGGAATTTGGATTTAATACAGAATTTTTGGACGTACGCCATTGAATTTCTGTACTGTTGGTCATGGAATTTTTTTTTTTCAAGAATGCAAAATAAGGAATAAAAATGAAAACACAAACACGCAGAGAATAAGCCTAAATCAGCTGATGTCTAACAGATGGACCCAACTAAACAGGTATTATGGACAAAAAACGGCGAGACAGTTTGTTAGCCCACTGTGTTTGTCTGTGCTGATAATTTTTATGACTGGATACCTTCTGCGGAATTCTTGTGCTGTCTGATTTATAAAGTTGGAAATGTGTACGTCTGTGGGTTCGCATTCTTATTAGGTCATTTATGCTTTGAGATGTCCCAGTACCTCCAATAGTTAGTTATTTGTAAACAGTTCCTTGAAAAAAAACTTTCAGTATTAACTGCGCACATAACAAGCATGATGATACAACAAAATAAAGTTTAATATAGATTATCTTGAATTACGCTTGAATGAAACATCAATTAAAATATCAAATTATGCACTAGCTTTTGTAAGAAATATTTAATATTTTCTAGTAAAATGCAAAATTAAACATAGCCATGCGTTGTACATAGTAAACAATATCTTTCTTGTAGTATTATAAACTATTTCTTGGCAACTGATTTCCAAAGGAATCTTTTGTAAAAGTACAGATTTTTTTTATTTTTGTGTAGCACCATTAGAACGAACGCATATCTGTTTACTAACCCTTGTTAACCAACACGACCACGTGATAATAGGTCTGAGCGAGTGTCGTTCTGATTCAACGGGACATGAACTTACGTATGGCCCAGCTACCCAATACACGTGTCTCAAGGGATTATTTGGAGTGGCCCGCGCAGCTTTGCACGAAACTCCACACCCGTGTTTAATTAGGACATTTGAATTACAGTACACTTTCAATCCTATCACAGGTCAGACACGACAACACTACATCACGCCAGTTAGCCGATCTAATTTGATGAGGGGGGGGGGGACGGAGTTCTCTCCTCCCGCTGGATACCAATACGTAGTTGAAATTAGCATACACAACGAAATACACCAACAGGTACTCTTCGAGCCCGTTTGCAAATTTATATCACACAGCAAGCACCCCACCCGTTGATCCAAGTGTTTCCACAAAGGCGTGGGGTGCATCTCGAAAAAAAAGTGCACAAATACAGTTTTAGAAACTTCGGTTTCCGGTCTCGTACACACTAAAAATTCCCCGGCTGTCTGAATTATGGATAAGCGGAGTTAGAGAGACACAGAGCAGAAAGAACAAAAACGCAGCATTTTTGACGTGTAAACATTTTAGCTCTCGGTATACAGCATTTGGTAGAAGAAATTTCGTGAATGGAACAAAAGTGAAATTGAACGGAAATTTGTAACCACAGATGCCGAAGAAGTCAAGATGGCTGACCCACGTGAAGCAACATATACCTGCAAATAGTCACTTTCGTAAACATTAGGTGGCATACCAAACGTATTGGTGTGCCAAATGAAACTTCATGACGGTGAAACTATACTAGAATATATTTAGAAAACTAAAAAGGTCATAGTAAAACGTAATTTAAAGTTTTAAAAATACTTAAGAAAATAGAATTACAATAATTTTATATATTCTTCTTATTAGACCCAAATGGGCTCGGTAGCACCGTGGTAGCACTTGCGCTTGTAAAGCTCAAGGGCAAAATTTTGATGTGGTTCAAACCTCATCACTGAAATTTTTTAAATGTTATAAATTTAAAATGAATAAAATAATATTACGTAATAATAATGTTGAATTATATCAAAAATGTTTGTTTGAAGGAAGTATGTAGAGACTGATTTCAGTCGTTTAGGCAAAAACAAATAAACAAAACATTTACGTAGTGTTAAAATATGTCTTTTAAATAGTTTTCTGGTTAATAAATTAGTAATGCAATATAAGTATAACTTCTAACATCTACAGAAACTTTATAATATTAAATATACAGTATTTTAGCAAGATGGGCAGTACTTTAATAAAATTCCTTGTCGAAAATAAAGACCAAAGCCGGGGTTTAGGATTTTCCCCAATTTTTTCTCGTATTAACAGAGCAGTTTCAAATAGTTTAGAATTTCCCTATGTTTTGTGATGCTATCTACGTGTGATGGTGGCAAGTAACGTTTACGATTCAGGCAAGGATTTCTAGTGGTGGGTTCAGAAAGTTCGTGTGTGATTCGCGTCCAGAATTTTTGGCACTTGAAAAGTGAATATTTTATTTATCAGTATATTTATCACGCTCGGCAGTATTTAAAACAATACGTTAAGTTTTTTGTCAGAGTTTCATATTGTAAGTTTATTTTCAACATGAGAACACATGAATTTGCTTGTTAACGAGGTTTGATGTTTACACATCACTGGCGAATACTGAAAGACTTGCTCACAAACTTTTTTAAAATTTATTTAATTTTATTATTTTTTTACTTTGAGGGTAATTCACTTAATTAAATAGAATTTACTAAAGAAAAGCCTTGTGTGTGAGTGCATCTAGTCACTTGAATATACATGCGGTATTTTGAATAATGTAAACATTTTAAAAATTATAACAATTGGCAAATATATACATATATAACAACTTTATAATAACTTATATAAGTTTCCTTTACTTGATAGTTAAAAAGAGCAATTAGTATTAATACAAGATAAACTATAACTTTGTTTTAAAAAAAATCTATACATAATAAAGTGAAAGAAAGAAAAAATTCAACGATAAAGAACAAGTACATAAGTTACAACAGTAATTAGAACCTTACTTAAATATTAAAATATTAAATTATCCAGCAAAATATTTCAATATATATTTAATTTAAAAGTAATTGATTTAATTTTTTTCTGAAAAAAAAAAACTACAAGTTTTGGAAGCAATAATTGTAAAGATCCCCGTGAAATTGTTTTATGAAGTAGAGGAGTATGTAAATTTATGTCTTGTCTATACCGTGTAGGATAAATACGATCTATATCAATTATAAAGCTCATATACATAGGTAAATAAAAACACGCGCGTATTCGAATACAACGCTGTGTCAAAATTTCATATCAATCTGTGAAGAACTTTCCGAGATTTAAGATTTTGAACGAACAAATATTTACATTTTTATTTATATATATTACGTATAACAAGGTTAGTTCTTACTATAAAAAGTATACTAATAAGTTTTTTTTTTCAATATTTTATTATTCACCATTCTCGTTGCACATTATGGAGTGTTTATATGTCAGGGTTTACAATCGAAGTGTTATTTTTATAAATATATGAACGTGAATAACATAATTGTATTTAATTTCGATATTTTAGAGTAAAATATCGATATTAAAAATTTATAGGTATTGAAATAGTGATACCAAAATATAGAAATTTCGATTTAAAAAATCGATATTTACATTTCTATTCATAACCGACTCCAAGTTCATTAACTGGCAGTGATGCCAGGGTGTTGGGCTCAAACCCACGCTTCTCGTCTCTCGAGCATAATGCTTAAGCGATCCTCGTCAACGATTTCCAAAGGAACTGCTGAACATACCTGCACTACCAATTTTCTACTTCTTCTTTTTTTTAAATTCAGCTTGACGTGATGTCGGTCCCGCGATCATTAGAGACGTACTTCTAAATTCTGTCTATGTATATCTTTGATGCTGAGTACTGACTGAACAGTTTCATCGACGTGTTCGCCTGTGCGCAGTCGTTGTTGTCCAATGTTGTTGCTTACGTGTATATTTGCCGTTCTCGTTGCAACCGACTAGTCGTTGTCAGTCTGCTGTGCTAGTTTTTACTGTAATTTTTTTTCTGACTAAATTTCTTCCGTGGAATTCTTTTTGCAATCCATGAGCATGAAACACTTGACACCAGCTAATGTTGACTTGTTCTCCGTGTGTATTTTCTATGACAACCAGTTGGACCAATAATGCCATATTTCCATTAGATTATTTTTAATGAATATTCAACATTTCAAGAATTATTAAAAGAGGAAATCCCATCAAGTAATGAGGCAAGCAAGATGGCATTAGCTAGAATTCGCCGCAAAATGAATTTACCTCAAGATAGAAATTTGTCTTTTTATTTAGTTGGATTTGCAACATGATGGCATAAGTTGGAATTCACAGCAAATAAAGTTCCCTAAGTTAGGAATTGGTGTTTTTATTTGGTAAGATTTGCAATCGAATCGGGCAATGAGGCATGATGGCACTAGCTGTAATTCGCCGCAGAAGTACAAGCAGCAAGCAGAACAGAAATCCAAGGGAAATTGTTGTAGCTGTGTTAACATTGAAGTTACAAAAATATTTAAATTATAGTTGTTTTACTTCACTCAGTGTCTTATTAACATTTACAAAGTAATTTAATCGAAATTTACAGTTCCATCAATCAATCCCATTGGAGTTATCTGTATCCCCTGTTATGAAGTTTATAGTTGTCGAGAGACAACTTTTCACTTCACTAATGACGTGCTGGTTTTGCAACACATTTTGGAAGCAATGTGAGTGTAGCATGTGAATTTTATGTTCATAATTTCCCGTAATGGAAATACAATAGTCATCATAAACCAATGCGTAAACTAAATTCACGCAAAGATACCTCAATATAGATACGCATAAAACAGTTAAACTAAGGAACGATCTGACCAAGCTGTTAATTTTTCATGTCAAAGCAATATGTCTCAATTTTTTTAAATTTTTAATTTTAGATAATCATCATAGCGTAACTCAGACAAAAGCTTAAAGTTAGAACCTTCACCGTAATTGTAAAAAGTACAGCGTCCAGAATTAGATAAATAAAATACAAGCGTATACTGTGAACCAGTCATGCCATCAATTTTTTTTTTGTGATTAGGGCAGAAACGTGGTTTCAAGTTGGGCACGCGTGGGGTATGGATACGCCGGGAGGATATTGGTGCTATATAAGGGAGGCAGACTTGGCAACGCTGCCCGCCCGCCAGCTCCAAGGAGCGACTGGTCGCTCGCTGTTGGGGAAGAGGAGTTGGACGGGGGGAGGGGGAGCGGAAACCAGGCGCTGGAGGGGCGACGAAGGAGAAGAAGGTCCAGCAAGCAGCCAGTGGCCTTAGCAGACTCTGCGTGCGTGTGAGTGAGAGTGGGAGGGAGGGAGAGAGAAATAAAGAGAAAGAGAGAAGAACCTTTCGGATGGTTCTTTGTGCGGGGAAAGAGGGGCTGGGAGAAGCCTCCAAGGTTAGGCCATAGAATAAAACACGATCCAAACCAAACCCGATAGTCCATGATCATGGTGCGAATGTTACAAATAACTGTAATATATTATATATATGTATTTGTGAATATTATTTCCTGTGTACTCATTAAAAAAAAAACGCGTGTAACTCAGTACACGTAATAGAAGTAATAGAAGTTGCCAATTCAAACCTCGACTTGTAAGTATATCGTAAGGGGTAAAACGGCATGAGAGACAAAAAGAGTAAGGAGACAATTTTATAAAAATAACACTGTGTGTTTTTTGTCTTTTATTTATTTTTAAAGTATGTAACAATTCTAACATTTTGTGTTTATTAGAAATTTGATGAAAATTAAAAATAAAATATGAACTAACAAAATTATTCCTCACTTCAAAATAACTGCTTAGGATATCAATAACTATTGATCAATCAAAAAGTATTAATTAACAATAAATATAACTCACTGTTGAAATACGCACACCATAAAGAAAAACTTTGAGTGTTACTGTTTTTTTTTTTAAACAATTATTCCATTTGGAACACGCCAAATCTCTGAACAAATGATGAAATTCATAACAGGTAGCGCTATATACGCGGGAAATACAGTGACTGTCTCAACAGCGCTCTCTACGCTGCTGGTTGAACAAGGAGGAAATTCCATGAATTCACAGCTGACTGTATAGGATACCTATTATCTATTTTCTGAAAGAAGCGTTTGCGCACACTCTTTGTCTTATTCTTTCGTTCATCTATCTCCCTCGGTTCATTTTTTTTTGGTGGGGGACGAATCATCGCACAAAGAAGAGAACGAAAACGACCCAGCAAGGTATATAGCATAGTGATATCTTTACATCTCTTTGGCCAAGTACCTATTCTTTGTCCTTTTAGCGTCAGAGACGTTTCACAACAATCTTTCACGAAAACGTGCATAAAAATTCGGTCTTGAAATTTTACTCTCAAGGTGCCCAAAGAAGTTTCACTTAAAAAACTCACACAATTTTGAATAATTTCCATCAGGAATAAACGAAAATTAGTAAGACAACTTTAAAAGGTGGCAAGTTTAAAGACAGTAGATATGCTGTTTGAATACTTATTTTAAAAATTATATGTTTTTATGTCACCTACATTATTCTAATTTTTCTTGTCATTTAGCTGTATTAGTATTTTATTTGCAATTTTATTTCTCAGCATAAATAAACATAAAAGCGTATTTTGATATAAAGAAATGCAGTATACATTGGACTCACCTCACTCACACACAGGGGTTTCTTCTTTTCCGGACAATTTTTCACCATTGAAATAAAAAACTCCAAAATTAAATTTAAAAATTAACCTAGCTAATGTAATTTTCCAGGTTCTTAAATGCGATTAGAAATCAGACATATAAATCTTGAGAAGTTTTAAAGTAAAATGTTTCTTGCCGAATCTCTATGCAGTTTAAATCGTCTTTCCCCCTATATTTGTGATGTACATTACGGTTATAAGTAGGGACACCTGTATTTCGCGAATACATTTCGTGTCAAGGTATTTCACAAAATACTGTAGCCTTACTCCTGTGGTTATTGGCTGAGGTCGGTGAGAGGTGTCGTCCCGCTCTTGACGGGGCCAATGAGAATGTGGTCACCGTACTGCTGCACCCTCACAATTTGCCATGACTCTTAGAAAAAGCTAAAGTGTTTTGGGAAATACCTTGACATGAAATGAAATCGCGAAATACAGGTGTCCCTAGTTATAAGGTTATTTTATAACACTTTTATGTTATCCGGAGCAGCGCTCTGAAAAAAGTGGACAGTTTATTTGCTTTTACGTGTGAATCTCATTCATTCCATGGAGAAATGTTTATATATATACCATTACTTGTCGCTAGAGGTATTTCGTGGATTCGTTTGGTGGCAAGGTAGACTGCAAACATGCATACGTCTGTATTGCTTTGCTGATTGAATCACAATTGTTTCGACACTCCCCTCTAAGACTGCGGACCATTCAACTACCAAATAGCAGTAGAGTGACTGAATCACATCGAGTCACTCAAAGAAGATGTCCTACAGTGAGACTCAGCCAATATCAAAGCATATGAGGATAGGTAGGGGCAGGCATTTTTCGCGAATAAATCTGAACGCCTATTAGACTGCAACAAGTTATACTCACACCAGCGGTATCTTCCTTGTGATTGTCGGACGTCTGCGAGAGAAGCCGTTGCCTTGTTTTACCGAGCCACCCAGAACGCGTTTGCTTCCGCACTGAATTTATGTGATTGGTGTTGTAACAACCGATATTGACCTGTAAGAAATTCACCCAATCACGAGACACAGACGATGCTACAGTGTTTTAACTTTCAGCTAGTCTCGGAATCTTTTCGCGAAATATGCATGCCACTAAGGATAGGGTACATATAAAATGTGAATTTTAGTCTGACACCAAATAAATCCGCGAAATTTCTGGGTCTATACTTATCGCCCTGCTCTTTAGGTAATGCAATCAAATTTGTGGACTTCTCTACGAAGAATTCACATCAAATAAACGAAGGTTACATCATAGTTCCTAATATCTGTTCCTTCGTGAAAAGTACATAAGTACCGCAGCCTCCTAGTTGTGAGTTATATTGTACACTCGGTAAAAAGGCATGTGAAATGAAGACAAAATCATTTTGTTATTGAAAGTTTCATTTGGTTAATGCTTCAAGATGATTCTTATGACGCAGGGCCACCGAGAGAAGCCAAGGGCCCAGTGGCAAATAATTTTGTAGGCCCCTAAAACTTTTAAAACCTCACAATTAAAAAATAAAAATAAAATATTTATAGCCTGGTTTTTATGTTATCCAAAGACCTTACTAGTGGAAATAAAAAAATAAAAATCCGCCAAGAAAATTTTAAATTGGTGCTCGAACAAATAGATATACAAAAAATTTAAGAACGAAATTTTTGTTTCCTGAATAATGTAAAAAATTCATTTCCAATTCTTTTTTCATAAAATCATTCAATGTACAGATATTTTGCCTCCAACAGTTTTTTTATTAGCATAGATAAAATGCAATTTTAATGGAAAATGTAGCAAATTGATGTATATTTGCTAAGTATGCGCAAGAGTTACTAATGATGCCGAAATTTTAATCAAAATCGGACTGTAGTAAGATAAAGTGTAATTATAAACTATGTAGGTCACACACTCCGGTGATTGAAATTTTAAGTTTACAACTGTGGTGACACTGCGAAAGTTTGTATAGCAAGAGAAAACAAAAAAATTGGGTTTCTTCGCACATACGATACATAAAGTACTAACAGAAAAACGGCCAACGCAGTTGCCGACCAAAGAAACGGCTTATCCATGTAAAGATAAACATGTTGCTGTCAAATAACCCAAACTTAAAAAAATAAGAAGAAAAAACCACGAACAATTCAGCCGTTACTTCTAAAATTATTTAACTCGGGAATGGATTTTAAAGCTTTATAATCTATACTTCATTTGCAATAAAATGCAATTAAGCTGACTTAGTGGGTATTTAAAAAATTCTGTGCAATTTTCACTTAACGAGATTAAATTTCCTTTGTTATGCAAGTTTGAAAATATAGTAATATTATAATATAAACAGGTTATAAAGGAATTAGTGTCTGCTTTGATGTAAGAAGGTTATTTATGATATAATGTTATAATTACATGTAGTTAGTCATCACATGGAGATAATTTGCAGTAATAATGGTGCTCATTTAATCTAAGGAGTTCAAAATGCCACCGAGCCATTATTTGTACATGTTCTTTGAGAAACTGTAAATAACAAGCGAGACAAAGAAACAAACTAAATGTAAGATAAACTATAATTCTAAGTGAAAGAAAACAATTTCTTATTTTCATTTGCCAGGTGTGCAAGTCATATAAATGCTTTATTTATGCATAATTTTTATCTACATTTATGTCTTAATACAATGTGTTTTATTTAGATATTTATTGTTTAAAATTTAAGTTATTTGACTTGTGTTTTGATTATTTATGTTTATTACCTATTAGTAGAATATTTAAGTCTTAAGGCCTACCCAGCATGAAATAAGGAAACCAATAGACTGAGGTATGAATTAAATTTTTTTATAGCAATCAGATAAATAAAATACACATTTTTTTTTCAATTTTACATGAAATGCAATTTGTTTAATGCCACAAGCAGTTTTTAAAAAAATTCAGCGACGGGGTTTGAACCAGATCAAAATAAAAGTTTCCATGCCGGGAGCGCGCAATAACGCAATGCGCTACAAATATACATTAAATATTCGTCCTTTTCTTGCGTACTATGGCTTATGATTATTTCTAGCCATGACTATGTAAGTTTACAAAATGTATTTCAGAATATTTCCACTATCACAAAGTTTCATTTGGCACAAATACGTTTGGTTCATCCCCACATGGTAATGAAAGAGAATATGATATCACACGCGGGTCCACCATCGGGACGAATTCGGCTCGTGAGTATGGCAGAAAAATAGAACACGTTCTAGTAAGGTTTTCGATAAACTTTGGGGAAGAAAACTTTTAAACCCTCTTGGAAGGATGCTAAATTGTGATCTACACGGGAGCAGAGAAGCGCAAGCAGAAAATACGCACTAAAACTGCCAAGGAAATAGTTTGTAACGATTTTATTGGTACATCGAGAATGACGTTACCGAAAAACTTAGAATACGAAACTGTCGAGAACGAACGATAATAGATAGGCAACGACAAATTTTATTGAAACGATAAACGTAGATAAAGCCCTGCCACATTCGCGCAGTCGCGTCTGACTGGGTGTTGTCCGACCATGCTGTCTCATTAGTCTTCTGTATTTAATGCAGTTTTTTTGACATACGCCATTGCATTTTTGCACTGTTTGTCATGAAAATTTTCGAAAGTAACAAAAAATAGAAATATGAAGATAAAAAATTCACAGAAAACAAAACTGAATCAGCTGATGTCGGACAAACGGAACCAAAGATGAAACTTATCAAGTATTATGGACAACAAAACGACCACAGCAGGGATAAAAATATATTTTACATCTAAATATCAGACAGCACAAGAATTCCGTATTCTCTAGCAGCTTGCCGCATTCACTTGTCCGATGGGTCTGGTTTACATGATACTGCATAGAGGGCAGCACGGTAGATTGCAATTGATTTACTGGAGAGCTTCATACAAAATATATATTAATGTAAATGTCTATAAATGGAATTTCAATATAAAAAATTTAATCTACATATTTGTTTAATATTTATTTGGGTTAAACCTATTTGTTTCATGCCGAAATAAGTTAATAATTTTTACTTACATTTTCGGGTAGGTACTTCATTTCCATTTCAAAGTAACTGAACAGAGAACAAATACAACAAAATGGTGTACAAGACGAAATTGTATAAACGTACAATTAAAACGTTGGTTGGGAAATATCGTGAGAGTTTCGCGTGATTTTATAGTTTGTTTGTACTCATCTCTTTTCTCATCGGCAAATATTGTTCATAAACATCAGATGCATATGGTATTATTGTCTGACCTGTCTGACCTCGGAAGTCCAAGTTCGCCAGCTCTGGTCAAACAGACCTGCTCCACGTGACTGTACCGTCAGAATCTGACGTCATAGGCCACGTGAACCAATCGCATGAAACATCCACATCTGCACCATCAGCTCCGACGCATCAGACAGACGCGACTCCGCAAATGTGGCAAGCCCTTGAGAACCTCATTCGAACACTTGCGGGCTTCTCTAAACGGGCTAGCGGAAACTCCCAGCAAGAGACAATATGACAGAGACATTACTGCAAGCAAGATTAAACTCCTATAATAATGCTATCTGGATCGTAACGCAATACGATAGCAACACTCGCTAGGTATAGCAGGAGTGTGCTGCCGTAACTTAGAAACATAGCTTACAAATGCACAATACACATTTTTTTTTTTAGCTACACCAGTTCTAACATATGCGGTTGTAATATAATAGTTATGTTTTTCTAAGTTATGGCATATATAGATTACGTGGTTCAGTTCTAAGTTGTGCATTTCAAAGTCATGATGGTTCTAAAGATACGATATTCTGAGTTATGACATTTCAAATATGAGTGGTTCGATGTTGTGTGTCTCTAAGTAACTTATAGTGGTTGTAAGTACATATTGGCAATTCTAATTTGTGATTTCCTGAATGATAATGGTACTAACTTATGATAGTCGTGACTTTCCCAAGTTACGTGAGGATAGTTCAGGAAGTCACATCGCACGATCGCCAGGAGCGAACACCTTCTCTCCCTCTTCCAGCCTTCCCCTTCGCTCGTTGAGTCGACCTCTCTCCGACCTCCTGTGCACTCAGCGGATCGAGAGTCCGTCCTCAGATCGTTCTGCCACTTCTCCGACTTCTTTCCTCCCACCCCCCTTTCCGAAACCCGACTGAAGGGGAGGGGGTAAACCCCTCCCTCCCCAACGACCCGCAGAGCTCGCCGGCTGACCTTGGGGCAAACAGGTTAAGTCACGTGTTTCCCCCTCCCCAACCCCCTTTTCCCCACTGGGTCGAGTCGTCCACGCTGCAGACGCAAATAATAAGTAGGGCCGTTACACCGCCTCCAGACGACCGACCGGTAACTCCACGGTAATAACAGTCGGAGGCCGACTGCGCTGCCATCTCTGGTCAAACGTGGTTACTATTTGCCCCTGGAAGATGTGCGATCGATTACTCGATTGTGTACTTATGGTTCACAACGACTCCCTATGCCTAATTTTTTTCCTTATTGACAGTACGAACATTGCACTCACGCTAATAGGAATACTTAAAATATTCATTTATTGAAATATGGGAATTTCGCACATTAATTTGGTCGCAAGCTAGAATACAAATCTTCATGCTCATGAACCATGTTCCTGATTGGACCGCAGTTATTTGGACACGCCCCTCCGCGACCTTGAGCACACGATGGTCGCCTGGGAGCGGAATAAGAGAATCAGGTAGTGCTGATTGACAAGAATAAAATAGTTTCTTGCAAATAAATCAACCAATTTTAAATCTATCGCTGGTTGAGCAAAGGCAAGGGTTTGAATTTTAGCCTGACGCCAAACGAATTCACGAAATTTCCAGGACTGTATTCATCTACTTGCGTATTAACAAACGTTCATATATTTTGATAAGGTTTAGGTGTTACTGTTTGACAAACAATTTAAATCAGTCCCTAAAGATTTTTTCTGAGAAGTCTCTCTCAGTACGCATGTAGTTCGTGATTCATGCATGTTATGAACGGCTGAAGAATTGGATGCAATTGAAACAAACATTTACAAATGGAGAGACAAAGCGATACGCACTTACTCAACACAAAACAAGCACATTGTTCCGTCTACAATGGACAAGAACTTGAAATATTTCCTGTGTTTAGTTTGGTTGCTTGAGCTTGTGAGAATTTAATGCTGACTTAGTAACATCTAAAGGAAAATAATTATTACGTACATCTATACTATAATAAAACAGTAGTTTTTTTTCTGTCTGTCTGTTTGTACGCGGTGTTCTACAAAACTACTATACGAATTTTAATGGGGTTTTCAAGTTAACATGAGCGTAGCAGAGAAATAAATATAAGCTTTATTTCATCAAAATCGGCTCAAGGAAAGAAAAGAAATCTTAATTTTATGACATACAATATAATCATTATAAGAAGCCATTAAGTTTTGCTATTGTAAGGAACTAAGTAGAGAGTAAGAAAAAATACAGATCCTGACAGTTTGTAGTGTCGCCATATTTGTTTCAATTTTCAATACCCTTTTTGTATATTACAATTTTAATTGCAGAAAAAAATCATGTTTCATAGACACATAAATAGTGAGTGTGTGTCATTTCTCTATGTCCACGAGGTCTCGCCGCGTCAATTTTCTCCTTGGGGCGAACCCATCCGCTTAATTAAATTAAATAAACAGCTTTTATCGTTGAATGATTTATTTGATGAAAATCTGCTCTCATAAAGACACTAATGAATCACTAACATGTTCGATAACAAGAAATTGTGATATGGCAAAAGTGTTACAAGATTGATCTCTAATCGTTTGGGATGAATTCACGATGGCGAATAAAAAAGCAGTTGAAGCTGTGGACAGGACACTAAGGGACATTAGGCGCGATGAAAGGCCCATGGGGAATGTCACACTACTCTTTTCTGGAGATTTTCGGCAAACTCTACCAGTTGCAAGTCGAGGGACTAGAGCCGATGAAATCGAAGCTTCGCTGAAGAATTCTTACCTCTGGCCTCAAATAAAAAAACTGCAATTAACAATATTAACATGAGAGCACAGCTGGGTGGTAATTCTCATGCGCAAGAATATTCCGGTGTTCTATTAAAAGTTGGAGAAGGTGCCCTCCCTGAGCAACACGGTCAGGTGACGCTTCCAGAAATACTTGGCAGAGTCGTATCTTCGGAAGACGAACTCATACGTTCGGTATTCGGGGATCTGTCAAACATACAACATCAGGAACATACATGGTTATGTGAACGTGCCATACTCACTCCAAGAAATGACCAAGCTGCTGCAATCAATGAAAAAAATTTTAAACGAATTGAATGGGGCTGAAGTGGTTTACACATCGTTTAATAGCGTCCTTAATCAGGACGACGCCACTAATTATCCAGTTGAGTTTTTGAGTTCTCTCACTGCAAGTGGTCTTCCTGTTCACAAAATTGTTCTCAAAGTCGGTGTTCCAATAATGCTTCTGAGGAACCTTACTCCCCCAAAATTGTGCAATGGAACCCGACTTAATGTAACTGCTCTACAACGAAATATAATCGAAGCTGAGATTCTTACTGGATGTGGCTCAGGTGAAACTGTTTTCATATCACGCATACCGATCATCCCGAATAACTTCCCGTTCGGGTTCAAGCGCACACAGTTTCAAATAGCAGTTTGTTTCGCGATTACAATAAATAAGTCTCAGGGTCAGAGCCTTAAGGCAGCTGGTGTCGACTTAAGGTCTGATTGTTTTTCCCATGGCCAGATGTATGTGGCTTGCTAGCGGGTCAGTAATGCAGACAATCTTTACATTCTAGCTCAAGACGGGAAAACAGTAAATGTGGTTTACAAAGAAATTTTATGAAGTGTCTTCCCGACATTACATTTGAAAGTAGAAACATATTTACCCAAAATTTAGGTAGTAACATATTTTTATTGCAAAGACTGAAATAGAGGTGAGAAAAATTATCATTTGTGAACATAAGAAAACTACTACAACTGTATCAACTGTTATGTTATAATGTTCAAATTTCTAAATGGTGCAATATAATACAAAATTCCATGCGGAAAAAGTCGTAGGCAGCATCTACGTATAGTTATAGGTATAGGGCTATGCATGCTTATTTTTCATATACCTACTGCATGGATGCGAACATGTAAGAATAATCTATCTATCTTACTATAATAAAACAGTAGTTCTTTTTCTGTCCGTCTGTCTGTTTATACGCGGTGTTCTACACAACTACTATACGAATTTTAATGGGGTCTTGCATATAACAGTCATTACTTAATTATTTGCCTTCAATGCAGTTACCTTATTTCACGTCCAGCGAAGCGGGCGGGTTCGGCTAGTATAGAATAAAATCAGTAACAATGCAGGAATTTCGTAATTTAAATGCAGAAATATTTTTTTCCCTCCCTTCGTAACGTGACTCAATGGTGCAAGGTCATGGTGCGAAAGTAGAAAATAAAATAAAGTAATATTTTGCACAGTCCGATCAACATACGCATTTTCTTGTTTATTAAATAAAGTTCTCAAATGACAACGTAATACGACGTTCAGTGCTTTTGACTGGCCGAAAACGTAACTCGATTTTAGTTATAACACAGTATTTAGTAAGGGTTGAACATACTTTCTTGCGGTTGTAAAATGCTTACGTTTCAGCACAACAGGGCCATGCTGCTAACTTAGTTATTTATTCATCCAGAAGATGCCATGATGTGACTTGATTCATAATTATTAATTTCCTTTTTCACTGTGTTGCACGATGGGGTAAAGATAAAACTTAAGTTTTGGTGTTACTATGTAAAAAGAAAAGGTTTTGTAACGAAGCATATATACTCCACATCGTTAATGTAGTGTTTTGTTGGAAAACTATAATCAAATACTAAAATAACAATTTATATGAAATTATTTACATAATTATTTGGGAACTCTACCGACAAACTTGACTGCAGGTTCATCATGAAAAAAATAAGTTGAAAAGTATACGACTTATGGGCTAAAATGCTTATCAAGGCTGGTTTGAAGTTGGAGCTCAACAGATAGTTCATTGAAATAATGGAGAAAGTATTTGAGATGGAATATTGAGCGTCTAAATAATGTGTTATTTAACTAAGTTCTATTAACATTGCAAAACTTGCCGCTGTCGTAAAATGCTCCAATTGGATAGTCTTATTTCCCACACTTTTCCGTTACGTGGACTAAGAAATGGAACTTCTAAGACATTATACATTACAGAAAACACTTCGGCCTAACCCTCTAACACAGCAAAAAAAAAAAATTCTTATCGACTGATATGGCTTATCAATCCTTGTTTATTTAATCAACCAGTATGACTAAATCATAATTATTTAAACTGTTAAACTGTATATTGCAATCTAACCCAAACCATATATGTTTATAGTATTTTTGTAGGTATTAATTGAGCTGTTTTGTTTTCAAGTGATAGAGCTAAAGGGTCAAAATAAAATCCTTTCTCGGTTACATAGTTTCAGTAACTTATAATAGTTGCAGATTTGTAAAGTTAAAATGCATCTGCATTTGTTCCATTTTCATAATCAGCCAGATTTTTTTCATATCAGGACGCCTACTTCTTAAGGTTATGTGTTCTTATCCCCATCAATAGATTACTCTAATAGAAATATTGCAAAACTAAAACAAATCCACAATTCACTGTAGCATTCCAGCGGAACATGATCTAAGTGCCAAAAAATAAACAAGTGTGTGTGAAAATGAAGGGGAAAAAAGGAGCAGTAACTTAAGTTAGAACAAATCTTTAATAAAAACAACAAGGAAACGTTGGATTGACTTAGTTCAGAGTGCGCTGCGTTAGTGATTGTTTGGGGCATGCATATTTCGCGAAACGATTCCGAGACTAGCTGAAAGTTAAAACACTGTAGCATCGTCTGTGTTCGTGATTGGGTGAGTTTCTTTCAGGTCCATGTCGATTTTTACATCACCAATCACAGTTATTAGGTGAGGAAGTAAATGCGTCCTGAGTGGCCCAAACAAATAAGGCAACGACTTCTCTCACAGACTGCCTCCAATCACAAAGAAGGAACCGCTGGTGCGGGTATACCTTGTTGCAGTCTAATAAGCGTTCATATCTATTCGCGAAAAATGCCTGCCCCTAGTGATTGTTTCTAGAACATTTTGTATGAAAAATAAATATATATTTTTTTGTATTTATATCACTTTGTCACGGAACTCTTAAATTACAAAATAACTTTTACAGGAAGGTTATAATAGCGTTTGCGATTTAGGATAAAAATTTAAGCACCTGTTGGGATTACCTGGTTTGTACTAACAGAAGTTCAACACGACAACGAGTCAAGATTGATTTTAAAAAATGTTTTGAAGCCACTGTAATAGATCCTACACCAAAATGTTTGGTAACTCCGAATGGATATTTTTTTTATTGAATCACATGTAAAGACCGGAAAAATTTGCGGAATAATTTTGCGGTATGCTACAATTAAAATATATATACCTTTATGAGGCTTCTGCTATTTGTTCACTGTTAATCTGGAGGTTTCTGGGCCAATAAGTGACCCTCAATCAAATAAATATCGAATCACAAGTTATCCAGTTGAGACGCCTCACAAGTCAGCAGCGAATGAACAGACGACGTTTGCCCAAGTATGCAGAGAATCATGGAGTCAATCCTGGAGGTCATTGTTGCCGCGAATTTTTCCTATTTATAATCATATGTAGATATAATGATTTATTGTAAAAATATTTTGTGCTAAGATAGTCTGCAACCCTATAGTTCTACCTATTCTTATAAATGGAAGTGCGAATTTCTCCAGTCCCCATCAATCATAATCTCAATTTATATGTTGTTATAATTAATAGTATCATCAGTTTAAACCCACCATATCATCATGTCCTAGTAAAATATTTGGATGAATAGGAACCGAAAAAATTCGCAGGTTCATAGACCTCTCGGATAAACTCAACAACTGACCTGCTATACTAGGGAAAAATAAATGTCTACTGTTCATTGGCTGCTCACTTTAGAAACGTGTTGAGGGTTTCTCATTGGCTCAGATGCCTCTAGTTACATAAGCAGCCCATTGCCTACCACTAAATGATAACGATTTTTAAAGTGAAACTTCTTTGCTGAGGGGACTACAAGTATCGAGCTTTACAAAAATTTCGATTGCATGAGGAGAATAATTAGGTCCGTGGTGGGGAAACCGATAGAGGAGGAGAGTGCGTTAGCGGTGACGCCATCCAACGCATGCACTAGCGGTCGAATGGGAAGAGTAAGGCTTATAGGGGGAATAGGTACGTAGAGTAGCATGCTATATGCCAGTTGTAACGGCTGGAAGGGGATACGGCAGGGGAGAGGTAGAAATGACGCAGCAGTGATGCTTCGCTGCTTGTGTTTGTCTACTCAGTTTTCGTAACGACAAAGATTGACGGTTGGCTTTATATACGTAATTAATTTTTGGTATGTGAAAACTGTGATTTGGACTTAACTGACTTGTGAGATAAACTTTATGTGTGTAATCTATGTTCAATTGGAGAGTTTTTTTTGTTTATCATGTTATTCAGCTGGAGATCGTGATTTAACATAATGCCTAAAAATAATAAAAAATACAGAATCAGATAAGAGGTATTATTAAAGGCATTTATTTTTATTTGAAATCATACCCGCGTTCTTAATATTCTAAATTATTATCTGTTTTTCAATAAATAATACTAACATTTTATCTCTGTCTATACCTAATAAGCAAGAAGTTTCACATCTGTCGCAGGAGGACTACATACAAACATTCCCCCCCCCCCTTGTCCCTACAATGATGAGGCTATGAACACTTCTAGCCAAGCAGAAGAAACATTTGAAAGTAACGTGCAGCTGACACTAACCTGCGCTGAGTGGCTGCACCTGTCGTCTTTTCCGCACATACTTCTCAACATCATCCTGGAACACAGAGGAGTTATAATATTACACATGCTTCTCCGTGTTTTACTGGAATAGTAAAACACTGAAAACGATTATCCCACCCTCCTTCTCAACCCTATAAATCTACACAACAACAAAAAACAGAGCGAGGAGACGCCGTGGAGAAATGTTAGACCCACGAGCCGGCAGAACACTAGTATATTCGCTGTAACCGCTTAGCAGGAATTCGAATCTACTGTCCTAATTCGCGCTCATTTCATGTAGGCTACCCCATCTATGAAACATTAATACACAGAAAAAATGTTACAAAAGATTCCTTTGGAAACTAGTTGCCAAGAAATACAAGACATACTAGAAAGATTCTGTAGTATTGTATGGTTATGTTTCCATATATGATATACGTTTTTCGAGATAACACAGAGTATTTATAACAAATATTAGCGCATAATTTTATAGTTTAACTGATGTTTCATTCAAGCATAACTTTTTTCAAACCACGAAAAAGATAATAGAATATTAAATTTTTTGGACTTGTTTTCAAATTTGTGTATTAATGTGCACAGTTAATACTGCAAAGCTATTCAAGGGACGGTTTGCAACTAACTTTAACTATTGGAGTTACTGGGATAACACACATCATTGATGCCCAGGTAAGTATCCGAACCCAGTATTGTTGCGAACACTATTTTGTAACGATACAGTAAAAAAACTAAGTTTTATCCATATTTAGGTACTATTATATTATATGCATATTGCACTCAGCACATTGAGTCACAGTCTCAGCCCAAACAAAAACGTATTAAAAAAATGCTTTTATGATGTTATCAGCCAAGACTTAATTCCAATTGTTCAACACAGGAAGCAGGAAAAAAGGGGAGGGGTCGGAGGCGACAGACCGTCGAACTCTAAAAAGCATCTGAACCACGAGGCCTGCCACATCCTGCCGAGGTTATTGCATTACTAGACAAAAAACCACTCAGGATCGAGCCATGCATCCTTACGTCGTGTTTTCCAGTGCGAGTTTCCCGAAGTCGTGGCAGGCCGAACGCTGACACGGTCCTTGTGCGGCTGCCGCGCCGTCGGACTAACTGTCGCGATGAAAACTTCACGTTCCGTCATCGACGATATACCCGTCCACAATGGCGTCAAGCCGAATATCAATCTGCGCCTGCGGTGATCGGGTGATAGTAATGCGCGTAGTATAAGGTCGTGTCCCATTCCAGGTCATCTCTACTAATATTATAAATGCGAAAATGTGTTTGTCTGTTTGTCCTTCTTTCAGCAACAGAGCAACGGATATATATATATATATATATATATATATATATAATGAGCCGGAGAGTCACATAGACTACATACTATTATGGAATTTTATTCCTGAAGTAGCGAAAAAAGGAAAAATTCAGTTTTATAATAGAAAATCATAGCAGATACGTCATGGACACAAAAACAGTGAATTTGTGTCATTTATCAATGTCTGCCACACGGTAATATATTAAGGTCTGGCAACATTTTATCGTTCTCCTTGGCGAAAGCTATCCGCTTTCGCGGCTGCTAATGAACTAAACCTCGTCAATAGATGGCGTTGCCTTGAATTAGCAACGCGCTGTCGTTTGGTGCGTCTATCTCGTCTTGCCTATGGGGTTACCTGCCTTCCCACAAAATGAAGCTGAAGATCGGCGTTCCAGTTTTGTTGATACGTAGCCTTGATGCACCGAGACTGTGCAATCAACGGACAATGGGACTTTAAAATCAAAATTTACCGTTTTTAAAGAGTTTGTCCTACAGACTTGAAACTCGGTAGTGATGTTCCTTATACTATGACGTGTTTAGCCCGGGGAATGCCGGGTACTAGAGTTATTTATTTTATATTTACGTTCCTACGGTTAAACGTGCCGACGTTTTGAATGGCCGAACTTTCACGAAATGAATTAATTTATGGAAAGCATAGGTACTTTCTTCATAATTAGCTGGCATGTTTCCTTTTTAACGTTTTTGTGCAGTATATATAAATACAATGATAAGTAACATAATACAGGTACTTTTTATGTTTAAAGTCAAATTTACGGCTAATATATGATATGGTATAATTTATTTTAGAAATTTTATTTTTATTTTACCTAGTATTTTCAAATTCCCAGAAATTGTATGATTTAAAAGGCTAAAAAAAATTAATTTATCTGAAATAAATTAAAACCATGCAACACAATAGCAACCAGCATTGCCTTTAAACCCAAAAAAAAATGTTTTATTATTTATTCCATTTGGTTCTCCTTACCCATACTGCACAAAAATGTTAAAAGTTCAACTTTGCCAGCTGATTATGGAAAAAAACTATGCACCATGTATTTATATATATATATATTTTAGAATTTCGGTCACTCGAAATGTATACAAGTTTAACCGTGTTAAACGTAAATTTAAAAAAAATTCGTTGTCTGTAAAGTCGGTTTACGGACGATAGTTTAACGTGATAACGTCATAACAAAACATTAATGAAATGATTGCATACTTTTATAAATAAAAATGAATCATTTTTATTGAATTATCACTATTTTGTATGGATACAAAGAAGGAGTGAAATGAAATCTACAATTTAATTGATAAATTTACTTTTATTTGCACTCATTATTTCAAATATATTTATTACTTTAACGAAGATATTATTTTAACTATAACTTTTATACATGTTTGCTATTTAACTTCTTCCAATCTGTGTTATTCTGTTAAGGATAGGACGATGATAGGAAAAGTAGGAAACGAATGGGAGTGTTTCAAGTTTAATGTGCCTCGAAAAAGTCAAATCTATGGTTGTTCCAATCGAGTGGAAGAGAGATAGATGCGGCGCAAGCGTACAATGAGCGTAACGGGACACAGCGTAACGGGACAATGTGCGTTACGGGACAATGTGCGTTACGGGACACTTTTTCATGCGTGCAGCCGGCGTTCATCGATTTATTAGACGTTGTCACGTCAATAATGATCTGGAACGGGACCTACTCCGCAAGTCTCGCTGCATGTGAGATAGCGAACTGCAGGCCACGCCAACGAAGTTTGTCGCGACAGTACCCTCTGTCGTGACAGCGCCGCGACAGGCGCTCGTGACCGCGCGAACAAATCGCGATTTGACGAACTACTCGGCCAGACTTGTCGCGACAAGCGAGCACTCACCGAATCCCGACAGTGCGGCCGCTGCATTGCAATGAGCCAGCTTTAAAGGTGACTGACTTATCGCGAAAATGTTTTGGCTGAAGACAGTCCTGATAATACACCCTAATTACACCGTGCTATTCCGACCGGAAGAACTATTTTTTTCCCCAGGAGAATTGTGCGATCGTTGGGTGATGCAACATCTGCATTCTTATTGATCAGGTCTTCTTTCACCGGACTGAGCCAGTAAAATAATATATAGAGACTTTGAAATATCGCGCATTCTTTTAGCCACAAGGCAGATTGCAAATATTTGTATCTTTTCATTGCTTTTGATAACTGTATCATAATAATTTCTAAATTCCGCTCCACGGTTCGGGGCAGTAGGGTGACCGAATCATATCCAAAAGAACTCAAAAGAAGGAGATGTTCTAAAGTGAGAAATCAGCCAATAGGAAATCGTATGAGGGTAGAATATACATAGGACTGTGAATCAGTGACATTTCCGGGTGTCTGCAAAAAATATACCTAAAACAAATATAACACTATATATACATATACAGGTTAATTATTAAGTCCGTGAAACATTTCATAAAATCGGTACAGCGAAATGGAAAAGAATAACGTAACAAATTATACACCATATGAAAGAACAACTCTCAAAGTTTTTTGAATGCATATAATTAATTATATAATTTAGTAAAATGATCAAGATAAATTAAAATTAATAAAGAAAATAAATATACTGAAAGGTTGTTCTTATTTATTATATTTAATTATTAATAAAATACTAATGTAAGAAATTATATTTATATTGAAATTAAATTATACATCCGGGAACATAACCTCACTTACATGAATACACTTAAAAAGTTTATAAACACAATTGTTAATAATAATATTTAAAGTAAAAATAGTGTTTTTAATTATTTGGACCAGTATTCAATATGAATCACTGAAGTATAAGATTTAAAATTAACGTATATAATTTTATATTTGTATGTAACCTGTGAAATTTCGTTGCGTGGTGCGCGCGGATTGTAAATTTTCACGCTTTTTCACGCTGTTTTGTCATAACGCGCCTATATTGGCAAGTATAACCTCAAAAAAGAAGTATTAATAGTTTGCGAAGCTAGTAACAAACAAATCTCCGCGACGGGAGGCGACTTGGCTGGAATGCTGGCCGTCTGCCGGCGCGGCGTTTGATTGGAGTTGGGGCAGTTGGAGAAATTGGAAAACAAGGGGGTTTGACCGGGGGGAGGAATGAGCAGTCAAAGGCGGGTAGTCGTGCGGATCATCTGGTAAACCTATCAGGCCAGTCCTTCCCTCCCCCGCCCCCTTTTTTTTTCGTCCTTTTCCAAGCCATTCCGTCACCGCTGCAGGATTAACGGGTTGGCACCGAGGGAAAAAAAGCGCGTGCGTGGTGTTTTTGGGGGTAAAGGGGGAGGGGGGACGAGAGGGTTGACCGCTACCGACCGCAATCGGCGGGACGACGGGCTAACCAGGTTCCGCCCTGTTTATCCACTTAAAATACCCTTCCGGCGCCGGGCGTAATTCCGCCCCGCCCCCCAGGACTACCGCCGATGGCACAGTGCAGTCGCCGTCCGCCTCCGCGGGACCGCGCGAGCGAATGCTGGAGATTCATTCTTTTTTGTCGATATCATGTAAAGTTTCGAACAGTTGTCAATTCGTACATTTACGTGAAAACAACTGCAGTTATACAATGGGTTCAGATTCTCACCCGGGCATTTATGCTTTTGTGTGGTCCCAATACCTCCAATAGTTAGAGTTCTTTGTAATCCGTTCCCTGAATAGCTTTACAGTGTTTTTTTTACTGCTCACATTAATAAGCAAAATAAAATGAAGTTGTTGAATATTATAATATTTTTTCCATGGTTTAAAAAAATTATGATTGAATGAACTGGTTTTCGAATGAATCTCTTGTAAAAGTACGGATTTGTTTTTCTGAGCACCCTAGTCTCCTGTCCTTCTGGATTCCCCTGCGTGTCCTTCGCCAACTGCTGAACCCCGAAACATATATATATATATATCTGGTTGTCCACACAAATCTGTAATCAAATTTCCTTGACTTTTCGCTGAATTTCCACAACTAAAATACAAATTAACCTGACTATTTTTTTCTAAAATTATTGACCTTTTTTTTGTAATATTCTAAAAGAAGTAAAGAAAATCCAGCATATCCACCATTCCCATAGAACCTTGTACACGCCATTTTATAGTGTGTAATTATGAGTATGAACTAAAAAAAAAAACACAATCTGAAGTGGAGGTGGTGCTGTTAGTGTCTGAGTGATGGCAGACTGGAAGATGAAATTTACCCCTCAAATTACCATCAGGATTTCAAGAAAATTCCTTGACTTTCTCTGACTAATTTCAACTTCCCTCATTTTTCTCTGATTTCCCTTGACTTTACAAAATGCGTACATCCTGTTAATGGACATTCATGAATTACTTATCTCCCACGTGCGCTCACTCATCCTAATTTGTCGACTATTTCCTTCATTTTTATGAACCAATGCCCTTCAGATAAAAAAAAATCTACCATCAATGGAAATCGGGGTCTTATTTTCTAAAACATAGAACAATATTGACAAAACCCTGCTCATGGAAACCCGGGTATAGAATATCTAATGTAGAATAGACATATTGATGATACCAACCTGATAAACATAATTCAAAATTATTATTTATTTATTATTTTTAAAACAATTCATATCAAGTATTCCCTAAAACTGGTGGCAAATAAACTGAGAGTAATTTAAACTTTTTCACAAAAAAAATTTTCATCTGGATTGCTTTGAAACCGGATAGTTACAAAATGTGGGTAACCTAGAAATACTACAATAATGAAAGTATGTCTTAAACACTTGATTAACTTAATTAAAAATCTAAACCATTATATGTGGCTGTAAAACATTTTTCGCAGTGTTGCAAAATAAATATTGAGAAATTCTTTAAAAAAAGCATAAGCTTCCAATTAAATATTGTTACGCAGTTTCGCACTGCGTAACTATAAAAACTACCAGACAGCGCCCCTGCCCTTCTGATGGATACCAACCGCAGCACAGGGGCGTGCACCTTTCGATTCCTGCGCGCCGGCGGCAATGCATCGGGGCCGCTCGGGCCGCTTCGACTCCGCTCGGTTACGCGGGCTTCGTCCGGAACTACCAATTTTATCTTAAGCACTGCACGTCCATCCCTGAGTTGGGTGTTTGCATATTTCGTAACGAAATGCCTAGTTTGTAAGTCATTTATCTTTTTTCTGTTTTAGTTTCTTAGTTTTTTAGGTGCTGACTGGCGGCGGAGTGAGTGGTCAGTGCAACCACTCACCACCAGGGGCGCTTGCGTCCCTGGTCACTAAATCCAGTGCTGGACAACTGGAAAAGCGGACCACGAGTCCAAGTGCCCAACCCCCGCATGGTAGACTCTTTTCTACTCTGTCCAACACTTCATCCAGACCATCCTCTGTCTCCTGTAAATTCCTACACGTAATGCATGCCAATTTGCATCCCGCATGAATGTGCCCAGGGTTTTCCCTGTGTCTATGCAGGTTTTACCTGGGCCCAACCTATCTCTAGTTATAGTCTAGATTTAAGAGTGAGGGGAGTTAGTCATGGCGCCAATCGTTGCCATGGCTGGCCAATACCCTCCTAGCACATGATGCATGCGACCCTCTCCCTGCATGGCTAATCCCAGCATGACTAGGCGTATAGGCTTCGGCCTGAGACGCACCTAGGTCCCTCCCTAACCCGGACCCCTCCAAAATACACTTAGTTTTAGTTAGGTTAGGAAAAAAAAAATCGGAACTACCAACATGACGTAATTCCTCCGCGGGTATCCAGACTGTTCCTCGGTCGGGGCCCGACGGACTATAAATACGGGCCGAGCCAACGCCAACTCCAGCATGGTTTATTTTTCAGCCCCTCCAACTCTTCTTACCTGGACCCTTCTTCCTCTTGTCCAGTAGTTACCTGCTTGCTTAATGCATGATAATTGATCCCCGCATGACCCGGCCCAGGATTTTCCCTGTGTCTATGCAGGTTTTACCTGGGTCACATTAGCTAGCTTTTAAGCTAGGCGACCAATGGGGCGTCAGTCATGGCGCCAATTGCAGCCATGGCTGGCCAGTAAACCCCAATACGCACACGATTGCACGCGCCTTTGTCCTGCATGGTTCGAAACCCGCATGGTAGAGTGTATAGGCTTCGGCCTGAGACACACCTAGGTCCTCCCCTAACCTGGACCCTCCCCTACACAATTAGAATTAACTTAGGCTAGGAAAAAAAATTGCTTCTGCAGTCAGTCTCTGACTCGCCCGGCTGCGTGAACTTGCGGTGACAACGACCCGCACCAACGACCTCCTCCGTCACGCTGCCCGCGGACGTGCCGACCACTTCAGCAGGAAACTACGGTAAGAGACGCCTTCAGAATCTAAGTCCGTCAGAAACCGAGTCCGTAAGGGACTCTGAAATTATTTGCAACCTAGTAGAAAAAAAATACAAGTCCGCGAGGGACTAGAATCATTTCAAGCAGAAATATTTTGGACTTAGAATATTTTCGCAGAGTGAGGACACAGAAGTTTTGCCTCGTCTGTAGAATAAAGGGAATTGTCTGTGGAATGGAAGTGTTTGACTGGAGCTGATGGTAATACGGCAGTGGGGCAGTGTGGCAAGTGTCGGAGGAGAGGTCGAGGCCATTCGCATAGCATTACGTAAATTGTACCAACCAGCAGTACGTTGATGATTAGCGTGACGACTGACACGTCCGTAACCAACGTATCCTTTACGTACCTGGATTCAACTGAACATTTCTCTAACTTCCTGAACAGTGCAGGTGAATGTAACGACCAGTACACAGCTACTTCGTGGAGGCGTAGAACGACTGACAGGGCGAGTCCACATAGACGTCGCCAACTCCGTGGCAGCTGCTGATCCAGAACCACCCTGCCCAATCAACTGATGTAACGGGGACGCTACCAGCAGGGTTGTCCGCTGAGTTCTCCAGGAGGCAGCTACCTACCAAGGCGAGTAAATAAAAGAATACTCGCCGCAATATTGGCGGGGCACCACGAAATACGAGTACCGCTGTCACTAGTCAGCAGATATGTGAATAGAACTCGCAGCCTAGATCTTAATGTGTGTGTAAGAACATAAACATTTGATGAGTGTAATGAATTTGCAATTTGGGTCTGGTGAGACGTATAATAAGTAAGACCGAGACTATGCACAAATACACCAGGAAAACTGTTCGATAACTTTAAAGTATTGTTTCCTTTAATCATACCACAGTGAGAGTGTATGTATTTAGAATTTAATCGATATTTTCATAAACTGTGTAACTGAGATACAGGGAAATATTTAAACTGTGCTATAAGCAATGTCATTTCAGTTGTCCTTGATTATATTCTTTAGCATGTCTTATTTTATACGGTAAATTGATATTGTTTGGCAACGTTAAATTCAAGGCTAGTAAAGATAATTAACGTAATATTTGAATGTGCCAAAAATTTGAATTTTTGGTTACAGTGATATTTGATAAAAATAAAATTTAGATTACTGTTTGCTTTAGAAAAAGGCACTAATTAAATTTGTGTATTTGTATAAGTGATTCAATATTGTTAATCTTGTTAATCTGTTCACAGACACCTTGGGCACTTCTCATTGTGCTAGGCATCCAGTACTACCTCAGAAGTTTGTCTAGTCTGATCATTCGTGTAATGAAGGGAGTGATGTTGTTACAAGTTTTGTCAATAAAAAAAAACTTTTATTTTTAACCAAATCTCTGAGATTCTAAACCTTGTCCTCCCGCCCTTCCAGACAGGAGGTAACAATATATACTCCAATATATACAGTGAGGTCACCAAGCAGTGTTGCCAACCTCATAGTGATAAAATCCTTGAAAAAGGCACAAGTAAAATTCTCATTAATGATACAAAACATTTTTTCCTTTATATCCTTTGATAAATTAATTATTGCTGGTATTAATAAAAGCATTCCATTTTTTTGCAAGCTTCGGCTCTTAGGGGAGGGGGGATTTCTCCATTTTCACCCCCCTGAATTTGACCCTGGTCTCTACACAGGGTTTTTCCAAAACTTTACGCAACAAATTTCACCTACTTCTACATCCTTACTCATTGTCATTGCAGACATTTTATCTCCACTATGTTAGTCACGAAAGAGCTCTAAGAACTGGAGCATGTATGAAAAAGTTTCAGTTCGTACTGAATAAATGTACAATTATATAAACGCAGCAAGCGTGATTAATAAAAAAAATTAATTAGATCTGGGTGCAGTTTGTCGGTATTCGGGTGGTTACAAGGACCCTACCGCGAGTGGATCATTCGTGTTTAGGTCTTGCAAGATGAACAAGTGATAATAATATATCCAATAGGTGACAATGACTGAATATTAACTTTGTTATTATACAGGAGTTCCGTTAACTATGAAAAAAAAATTGGCTTTTTAACAATTTTTTTGTGGATACAATATTATAACCGGATACGCCTCACTCCCGGCTTGGCTTGATTTGTTTATAAATAAAATAAAGTCATCTCAGAGTGATTCTTGGTGTATAAAAGGTGATATTCTTTGGCGTATTTTTCCTCCTGCTTATTACTGGCTTAGGTTCGTTGTCTAATTGTCAAAGTAAAGCTACCTAAGGAATTCGAAAATAATCGAGGCACTACTTATAAGTAGAGACCGGGAAAATTCGAGGATTCATTCCGTGATAGGCTGGACATAAAATAATTACACCTTTGTTCTACTTCTGCTATTGGCTCACAGTTTATCTGAAAGTCTCTGGGCCAATGAGAGACCTTCGGCCAGAGAAGTATCTAATCCCAGGCCCTCCCAGTTGAGATCTATCACAAGTTAGCAGCCAATGAGCAGTTGACATTTGTCCGAGTGTGCAGAGGACTGTAGAGACTATCATAGAGGTCGTTGAACCTGGGAATTTTTCCGCTCCTTACTTATAGATAGGTATAGGTAGGGGCAGGTATTTTCCGCGAATAAACCTGAAAGCCCATTACATTGCAATATGGTACGCTTGCGCCAGTGGTTTCTTCCTTGTGATTGGTGGCCGTCTGCAAGTGAAGTCATTTCCTTATTTGACCGGGTCATCTGCATATGTCGCCATCTGTGTTTCACTTGATATGCACTCGAGTGCACTAGTCTCAACCACCAAATCTTCCCACGCTAAGTGATAGTCATCTTTTTAAAAACTTTAACATCGTCAAAAAATTTAGAAATATTCAAATCATTATAAAAAATTTAAGTGTTTTGATTATTAAATCAATCATTGTAATTAGATGAATTCATTTAAGTATAAAACATTTAATGCAATAAAACTATAAAGTAATCTTAATTAAAATATTTTGATCTACTTTCTGCTTAATACAACTCGACGTGCCATAAAAATTCAATGTCCTAGGTTCAACTCTAGGTGAGATTAAAAAAGGAAAATTGTTAGTGATTTCTAACATTAGCATTACAACGAGCATACTGATCATCCTCACTACACTGCACACACACACACCTAATCTCTCTCTATCTCTCTCTCCTCTCTCTCTATATATGTATAAACTCAATACTCATGTTAGTTACCACCATTAGGCCTACAACAAGTCCTTGCTGGTCAGTATGGCTGTGGTGACGTCACAAAAATGAGGATACAAATGCATATTTATTCATTGGTAACGTTGGTGCGTGATCCTCAGTCTGGTTGTCATGGAAGCGGAAGGTTGCACTTTGGTTTTGTTATTTGCAACCCTAGTTTATCTAAAGGAGAAACTCCGAAGTCTATGATGTTAGTTACTCTTTTTTTGTTAGATATAAAAATATTTATTTTAAAAATAATTTATTATTTTTAAAATTCAAAATGGTGGTATAAAATAAAGGCCGGGGTGAAGGGTCAAATTCATTCAAGATTAGGAGCGTGGCGTAGTTAACTGTGGAGACATTGACGTAATTCAAGATGGCAGCCGAAAGTAAAGGTGCCCAAGCACATACCAGACACTGCCGAACAGCAATCAGCAATTTCCAGTCTGTCTCCTGAGGTTTAGGAGCATTGTAACGATCTGCGCCAGATCCAATCTGCCAAACATTTTGTCGAGAAAACTAAATATACGAAGCAATTCCAAAATTGTGTCCTTGTGAACACAAAATACTTGGCAGGGTCTATATTTAAAAATAATATGTTGTAAAATTCTGATTATATAGCATAGAAGTGCATAAGTGTAAATTGTATACAATTTTAATGTAAACTATAAAAAATGTCCAAAGCAGAAGCAGTTTTTATGAAGTACCTACATAAATCAGATGCTATAAAAATTTCATAAATTGTAGATTTATGATGGAGATCTAGGATACTGTAAAAGTGACTTTGTGCAAAACGTACAGCTTTATAACTAGGAATTGAAAACGGCAGTGCGATTAAAATTATTTAGAATTTGAACGACCGTAACATTAAAACATAGTTATTTTAATCAAATCGCATCATTTCAAATTCCATAAGAAATCATTAATGTTCGGATATTAGTTGATCTTACATATTAACAGGCATATTTCATAGTTGCTCAGTAATTTATTTGTATTCATACGACGTTGTAAAGGTAATTTAATGTAGCCAAATTCTGCTTCAAATAATTTTTAATTTCTATAGAATTCGATATCTTGAATTGAACACGTCACTGCATGGGTAGCAAAGTAGATAATAAACTCTTACGACATCTGCTTCACGTTGATAATATTACTACAAGTACCTTTGACACGCCCTTGACTACCCCAAGGCAATTATTGACAAGGGGAAGAAATGATTGCCCAATCGCATGCAACTCGCCAAAGGATGTGGCTTTGCTATCGACCAATGAGCACTCTAAGAAAGCTTGATCATCTCTATATATAAAAATCAATTGCCGTGCGTTGGTCTCGCTAAAACTAGAAAACGGCTCGACCAATTTGAATGATTTTTTTTTTTTTTTGTTTTGTTCGCCTTGTTACAGAGATGGTTTAGGAAAAACTCAAAGAAACAGCCGAAAAATCGAAAAAAATAGAATTTGGTAATTTTTTATGAGAATTGCCACTTCCAATTACTTTTGGATGTTTCTATGTTTGTCCTCCATGAGTTCCTAAACAACTGATCTGATCTCCATGAAATTTTGTACATTTTCCCTTCGAAACACGAGGAATGTCATTGTTTAGGTGAGATTACGATAACACAAACCCTTAAGGCAGAATTTAAGGTGGCGCGCGAGTCGTATGGATAGTTACCTGTAGGCCTAAGTATTTTATAGTATTTCCTCCTTGCTGTAGTCCGAATAATAATGGTGGGAGAGAGGGTGGGACAGAGGAAGATAGAGGGAGAGAGTGAGAAAGGGGCAGAGGGAGAGGGGGAGAGGAAGGAAGAGGAATATATAGAGAGATAGAGTGAGGTACAGAGAGAGCTATACAAATAAAGATATATAGAGAGATATGGAGAGTTACAGAGAGGTATAGAGATAGAGTGGAATAGACACACACTCACACACACTCTGTTTATGTATACCTAATATTAAAAATTTGGAAAAATATTAATGAGGCATTGCAACGCAAAAACTCGAAAATGGCTCAAACGGTGAAATAATATTTTTTTTTCGCCTGAATACTGAGGTGGTTTAGCAAAAAAGAACATTAGGAAAAAAACCCAAAGAAACAGCTGAAATAATGAAAAAATCAAAATTGGTAATTTTGTATGGGAATTGCCACCCGATTACATTCAATAGATGGCGTACGTGGCGTACTTTCGTTTGACAGCTACGCCATGCATAACTGTTTTTCCTCTATTGTTTTTCATCCGCGCGGTCGTGTGAAATCTATTACATTTAAAATCTTTTTTTGTTAAAGAAAGGTAGTGGATTTTGAGAAATGATTTGGTTAAAGCGAATTTAATTACATTTTGCGAACAGTATTTTTAATCAGCCATTATATTAAGGCAAATTGACTTTGCAGGCTTAGACATAACCACAAATTAATTGAAATGTGTTTTAGCAAAACTCGAGGAATAAGTTTGAGGTTAATAATAAGTTGTAAAGTTCTCAAGGTAAGTTCGACAAATTTTTAGTGATTATGGAAACAATTCCGTGTTGTTTTACAGTGTTCATTACAATGCCAAGGAGAGGACGAGCTGACATAGATCGTGGAAGTCATTTAAATGCGCGGCGAGCTACTTCACGTGCGAATCGCACTGATGACCACTGAAGTTTGCGGAATTAACTCGGAGTTTCCGTGTTTCGCGCATGGACAACTGTATGTTGCGTGTTCGCGTGTCGGAAAACGCCGAAATACAAAACGAAAAATGTAGTTTACCAGAAAGCTTTGCTTTGAATGTTAACTGCATTTATCTTTCATGTAAATAAAATACATTGAATTCATTTAAATTACAAAAGAATTTCATTTAATAACCAAACAAAACTCAAACCGTACACGATGCGGCTAAAATACTCTATCTCAATGAATTAGAGTTGGAAGGTTGATAAGGATTGATAATCGCTTATGAAGATTTACAATCAAATTAATTTTAGGTGTTACGAAGTTTTTATATATAGGCAAGTTGAATGTATCCTGGAGTGAAATAAATTCCGCTAAATAATCGTTGATCTATCTCGAAAATTATTTCGTTAAAAACAAGTGATACATTTTAATGGCCAAGAAGAACGTTTTAAGCAATTTCCACCTCATAGGATTAAGTAAAAAAAAAAGTCATTTTTTGAAAGAAAATAAAGGTTTATCTGATATGAAATGTTTTCAAAAATATTTTTGGTACCTACTTTAAATGTATGAGAACTGTTATTGAACGACTACGTTCCATTTACGTTCAACACAGCTACGGAGAGTATTGACATATGCTCTCGAAATAAATACATTGAATTCAATAGCCAAAATATACGGTCGTGTGGTCGAAGTAAGCCATAATAAATTTGTATGGTTTAATATTGAACATTTGCTTTTGTTTGGGTACAGATCGCACATAAAGAGGTTCACAAAGACCATAGCATTGTGTCTTATACCATTGTAGTCATTCCCCATAAAATTAAGTTCAATACTAAATGTCAATAAATTCACAGTGCAAACTATTCGTAGCTGGCAGTCACTACTAAATTCAGGCATTTCATTAAATTTTTTACAATGCTTAAAGTTAGACTATTTTAGAAAAACCGATCGATAGAAAATTGTTGTCTAAAAAACTGTTGAAAACTGAAAACAAGATGGCGGCTTTAGGTTTTCATTTCTCCATTTAAAACTCAGCCTTGTTTCTTCCTGGGCGCGCGAAGACAAAAAAAGCGCGTGCCACCGGGCGCGCCAGCGTTGCCTCACTTCCTGTGACCTTCGACGAGCTAGCTTGCCCGCCCTAAGCTACTGGCATAATGATGAAGACAAGGAGGGGAGGAGGAGAGTAGAAAAATGGAGTAGGGAGGGCAGCCAACAGAAACGCGGAAATTACAATCTCGTTTCTTTCAAAAAGAAAGAAAAAAGGCAGCTACAAAAATAACACACCTCGCAGGAAGAAACATTTTTTTCCCCTCTCTCCGTTTTCGTCCCCGTAACATTGCGCCCCACCCACCCCCCTCACTTTAAAATTTCGGCGCTACCTTGATTTAATTTGAATACCCGTAATTTTTTATTTTTTGAGTTTCTTTATTCCTTTCAGTGAACGGTAATTTTAATAAAATGATTTTTTTTTTCCCCCATCACAAGAGAAAAGTGTATGTGTGTGTTTGCCGAGAGGCAAACTGGGAAATTCGTTAAACCCCCCTCCCCCAACCTACATTATTTCAGTTCCTTCGTAAATTTCTCCTCCAACTTATACTCAGGTAGGACCATAGTGCATTGCAAATAATCAGAATATTTTGGAGTTAACGTCCAACTTTCGTTCATAGAGCTACGATTATTTCGTGAATTCATTCCACTACAGACTACACAGTCTCAACTTACCTGTATAATATCCAACCTTTTAGAGTGCTCGTTGGTCGGTGACAAACTGTTTATCTTTTAGCTGGTAAAACTTGGTTGGGTAACCGCTTCTTCTTGTTCATGACCGGTTCAGGGACTTCAATGGCGTGTCAAGTGCACAGTGTAATCCAATTGTCAACGTGAATCAGACGGCCCATAAGTGCTCGAAGTCTACTGTGCTACTCAATGAATTCGCGAAATATTCTTGGCTCCAGCTCATTCCTAGGATTGCAGGCGATTGAGCCTGCAATGTTGTTATCGGTTCCTTGTGCAGATAAAGTCTTCAGTGGCCAGCGTCCCAGTGTCTCTTTAAATAACAACGCGAATCGGGTTATGATAGGCTTTTTTCCGTGTCAAAATCAGAATCCATATTTTAAAATATTAATTATAGTTAGTGCATGAATTTCCCCCGGTACAATGAGAGCGCTCGTTGGACTGAAATAACGTATACCTGCGCCAACTATTTATTCGTTGCGATTGGCGTCCATCTGCAAGAGAAGCCATTGCCAATTTTGACCAGACCAATCAGGACGAGTTTCCTTCCGCAAAAGATTGCTGTTATCCGTGAGCCGACAGGTGACACATATATACCTGAAATAAACCCAAACTCATCACGAAACACGGACAATGCTACATTGGTTTTACCTCACAGCTAGTCTCGTAATATTTTCGCGAAAAAATGCATTCCGCTACTCATTCCTGTCGTTTCAACTTGAAAACATAGGCTCTCTTACATCCGTCTCGACAATTCAAGCATCAATACATGTCCGTTCATCCGTCATCCGCCCGTCAGTCACGTGACCTGCAGCTAATCAGGGGACACGAAAACGTATATCTGTCTTTCTATCAAAAGCTTGCAGTGTTTCTAAACACTTGGAAGGTAATGCCAGTCAACTTTCATTGTCGTAGAACGTTTTTGAAAAAAAAATTAATTTAAAATTTGGCAATGAATTGTTTGAACTGCGTTTGAACACGTTACGGTTGAGTTTTGGAACTGAAATGTAATGAGACCGAAGTGTTATAAATAGTACGTAACGGAACTTTGAAACTCGTAAATAAACATCAGAGCGAAAGCTAGATTTAAGTTATAAGCCTGTGTGTCCATCAAACTAAAGGCTTGGATACAATCGACAAGAACATTAACACACAAATATTTTTTAGCGATAAGCATTTACACAACACAAGACACGCCTATTGGTCATTCTACAATGGACCTTAACTGATCCCTATTCCTTTATTTTGGTTGTTTGGACTAGCTAGACGTTTAAGCAATTGTAATTGGTAGCGTGTTATCACAAGCACAGGACAAAAAGTAATTATAGAATAAAATCCATGACAGCAGAGGAATGTCAAAATTAAATACAAATATAAATATTCTTCCCTTCGGAATGTGCACCGTTCATTTATTAGCGTTAACTATGAATTACGAACAAAAAAAGATAAATATAGTCTTTTCATATCAAACTAGTACGAAGATCAGCGCTTTTAATTGGCCGAAAACGTGTGTTATGAAGTTTTAAGAAGAGTTGTAGGTAATGAATCACGTGAAGTTTAACTGTTATGTATATATGCATGTGCTTGTGAAATAATTATGTTATTTATGTATTGGCCTTAATATACTATTACAAAATAAATTCTTCTAGAAATCTTCTCGTCTGTTGTCGGAATTTATTGGGGAAATCATTCGGACAGGCAAGCGAGGTGTAGCGAATCGCTCAGCGAACTCACGGATAGACGGACGGACACTTGTAAAACGGCTTCAGCGAGGATTCAACAGTGTTCAGATCAGTCAGAATGCTGTGTACCTGGCCACGCATCCACACAGAGCGTATTTAGTCAGCGGCGACCACAATGCGATGGAATGTGCGATGTTCCTGATCCAGATTACAAGCCAACAATGGGGATGGGGAAATATTCCGTCAGCTGATGTGACGCAATAGATCATGCACATCGTGGCCAATGGTTCGAGGCGCGGATCAGAGATGAATGAAAGACGAAATAAAGTATTAGGAGAAAAATATCAATCAGCATTTAATATTAGACTAATAAATCTTTTAATGAAACATTTTTGGGGTATTTTTCAGCAGTAGTAAATTTATAATTAACCATGTAATTATTAAAGTTATAGCCAGCTTTATGTTTTAGTTTAGTGGCCATTTAATAAAGCACTTTAATGTTATAGAAATACGTATAAATATTTGAAACATAAAATTTGTATTATACATAAAATTAGTTACAATGAGGAGAAAAAATTATTGGTAGCAAACATACATCAGTTTTTGATGTCAAAAATGAGACAAAACAGTACTTTTAAGATTAGTTCATGTTTAAAACGCCCATAATGAACATACTATGCTCTTCCAAACTTCTTTGGGGCACAAAAACAGAAATCAATACCTTATATATAGAGACCTGCAAAATTCGCGGATTCATTGGCCTTTAGGATAGACTCCACAGTCCTTTAAATATTCGCGGAAATGACACCTGTTCATTGGCTACTGACGCGTGAGACGTCTCAACTAGGCTGTCCGTAATTCGGCACTTTCTTGGTTTAGTGTTTCCCATTAGCTCACAGTTTCCCGGATAAAATGTGGGCCAATCGCAGAAGTGGTACGAAGGTATAGTTGTTTTGATGCTAGCCTATCGTGAAATGAATCCGCGAAAATTGCATGTCTCTACTTATATATTACAAAAAACCGATTCCAAGAAGTTTGGCTAACTAAAATTTTCCAAATAACCGCACGATGTTTGTTACCCATTCATGCTTAAACAAAGCAAAAGATTACAATGCCAGTTTAAGTGTAGTTAATGTACGAACTAAACCTATATATAGGTTATAGTTAGAGACCAGGAAAATTCGCGGGTTCATTTCGTGTTATGTTAAAATTCAAATAATTATACCTTAGTGCTACTTCTGTCATTGGTTCACTGTTAATCTGGAGGACTGAGGGCCAATTAGAGACCCTCACTCATAGAAGTGTCGAATCACCGGCCACCCAGTCGAGACGATTCACAAGTCAGCAGCCAATGAACAGTTGGAATTTTCCCGAGTGTGTAGAGTATATTGGAGTCTATCCTGGAGGTCATTGAACCCGCGAATTTTCCGGGTCTCTAGTTATAGTTAGGGGCAGACATTTTTCGTGAAAAGATCTGAACGACTATTAGACTGCAACAAGGTACACCCGCACCTGTGGTTTCTTCCTTGTGATTGGCAGTCGTCTGCGAGATAAGTCGTTGCCTTATTTAACTGAGCCATTCAGGACGCGTTCGCTTCCGCAATGAATTACTGTGATTGGTATTGTAACAATCGATATGTATCTGGGAGAAACTCACTAAATCACGAAACACAGACGATGCTACAGTGTTTTAACTTTCAGCTAGTCTCGAAAATTTTTTTCGCGAAATCTGCATGCCCCTAGTTATAGTTTACCCACGTCAAAATATTAGTACCTATCTATCAGAATAGGCTATCTATGGCGTCAAGAAACGCAAAAAAGTGGTTTTAAAAAAAGCCGTGCACGAAAAAAATTCAATGGAATGGTAACTGAATCAATACTAATTACTAAAAACAGGAGTGCAGCAATGTAGGGGGATGAGGAAGATGCACACCTCATCAGAAATCCTTTAAAAAATATATATTATTTCCACCAACAAAATGAAAGAATATGAAAGCAAACTGCAAGAAAAATGGTTGTATCCCCTCCCACCCAATCCAGAAATGAAATGATGCTTAAGCTCCTGTCTAGAAATGAAAAATTCGCGTTAATATTTGAAGAGATACTAGAATGCACACCATTATACACACGAACTGCGTTCTCATTGTACCGTGGGTAGTTTTGCCGCGCCCCCTCGACAAGAAACCGGTCGCAACATCACAAAATTCAAATGATCCATCAGTAGAGACCTGTAAAATTCGCGATTTCAAATCCCTAAATGATAGACTCCATGATCCTCTATGCACTCGTGCAAATTACATCTGCTGATTGGTTGCCGACTCGTAACACCTGTTGACTAATGATCGTGATTCGCTAATTCTTCTGTTAAAGATTTTTCATTGGCCTAGAGTCCTTCAGATAAACTGTGGCCCAATCACTGAAGCAAAATAATGTCAGAAGTATTTGGACTCTATCCTATCGCGAAATGAATCCGCGAATTTTACAGGCCTCTATCCATCAGTCATCACTAGGGACCGGAAAAATTCGCGGGTTTAATGAACTGTAGGATGAACTCCATAGTTCTACGTACACTCGGACAAATGTCACCCACTCATTGGCTGCTGTCTTGTGAGACGTTCCAGCGTAGCAGCCTGTGATTCGATAGAGCTTTGCTTGGGTGTTTCTCATTGGCCCAGAGTCATCCAGGTGAGTTGCGAGCCAATAGCAGAGGCAGCACTGAGGTATAACGATTTGTATTTTAGCCTATCGCGAAATGAATTCGCGAATTTTTCCGGTCTCTAGTCATCACACGCAATACAACTGGAAAGTAAAGCGTGGAAGCAACCAGTGGACGACAGACACCGACAATTTCGCGGATTCGTCTGGCCTCAGGGTAGAATTCAAAATCATTGTTGTGCGCAACCCATGTTTGCTTCTTAGCAAGATCATTTTTATCCTTGTTAATTGGCTCTACCTGATTCGCTTACTTCTCTCCTAGCTGGGCTCACGGTCGTAGAGGGGCGTGTCCAAATAACTGCGGTCCAATCATGAATTCACAGTGCGAGAGTGTGAATGTTTGTATTCTAATTTGAAACTAAATGAATGTGTGAAATTTCCGTATCTCTATTAATATATAGCTGGTCTGAAGTCAAGAGGGCGACACTAGCCAATAGCTAAGGGATCGGAAAAAAAATCCCGCAGTGTTCAGTAGCCTCTAGGATAGACTCCACAGAACTCTGCACGCTGGGGAGAATGTCCATTGGCTACTGATTTTTGTTGCGTCTTGACTGGTCTGCTTGTGATTCTGTTCTCTTCGATTGAGTGTTTCTCATTGGCTCGCAGCATCACGACGGTAAACATATTTTAATTTTAGACTACCGCTAATCCTGCCGCTAACTTTAGTCAATAATAAAAAAAAAATTCTACAAAACATTTACACAGCATGTCGAATTTTTGCATCAAAATTTTTCCCGACCGTTATAAAATATAAGAGACACCATTTGTCAGTTATAGCTGTGTTAACGTAATAATGCGCCCTGGTTAAGACTATGTTTTTTAAACGGACATGATTTCGAGACTAGCTGTGTGTTAAAACATTGTAGCATCGCCTGTGTTTCGTGATTGGTAGAGACCTGCAAAATTCGCGGTTTCGATGGCCTTCAGGAAAGACTGTACATACCCCTGTACACTCGGGCAAATAACGCAAGTTCATTGGCTGCCGACTTGTCAGTCGTTTCAGCTGGTTTGTCTGTGATTCGATCTTTCTTTGGTTGAGGGTTTATAACTGGTTGAGATTCGTCCAGATGATTAGATGAACAGTAAGCCAATAGAAAAATTATCTAAGAGGTATATGTGTTTGAATTCTAGCCTATCACCGAATGAATCCGCGAATTTTGCAGGTCTCTATTAATAACTAAGTATACTTGACGGTTAAAGAACGAGTGTGCATGTTGCTCTATCAACATTGAACGGATTTAATTTTTGGCAAATAATTGGCAATGAAACTGTCATGGCGGGAGCAAGTGGTGCGTTCTTGGAGTTATAAATCGCATAACACTTTGTACGATATTTCATTACTAGTGCATTTTATATATTTATATCCGAAGTCCAGCGTTTCTCGGGCTAAACATTATTATTTAAGTAACATCACTACCGAGATTCAAGTCTGTAGGCCATACACTTTAAAAACGGGAAATTTTCATTTTAAAGTCCCATTGATTGTACAGTCTCGGTGCATCAAAGCTACGCATCAGCAAAAACGGGACGCCAATCTTTAGCATAATTTTATGGGAAGGCAGTTAACCCCTAGGCAAGACGTGAAGGACGCAACGAACAATAGCGCGTTACGAATTCAAGGCTACGCTACCTATTGACGAAGTTATAAACTAAACTTATTAAAATTATTAGCGCCTTTAGTTTGCGAGCAGCCGCGAGCTTCACTAAACGGATCGGTTTCGCCAAGGATAAGGATAGGAAGTTGCCAGACCTTACTATATGACCGTGTGGCGGACACACAGAAATGTCACAAACTCATTGTTTGTGTGTCTATGACCTACATCCTATGATTTTCTATTGTAAAACGGAATTTACCCTTTTTTCCAACCTTAGGGAAGGAAATTTATAATTATATATAGTCCATTTCACTCTCCGGCCCATAAACTATCCATATGCAAAAACATCATGTCGATCAGTTGCTTAGTAGCTATGTGAAAGAAGGACAAACAGACAAACGCACTTTTGCATTTATAATATTAGTAGGGATGCTTTGGGGGAAGGTTTATTTCCCGTAAACATCAGAACGCTCATTCGACTGCAGTATGGCATGCTTGTGTCAGCGGTTTATGCCTTGCAAAATGCAGTTGTCTGCAAGAGAAGCCATCTCTTTATTTGGCCACGAGTCATTCAGGACGTGTTTGCTTCTGCACAAAATATCTGTGAGTTCGTGTGCCGACAGTGGCAACGCACCTAAGAGAGACTCGACTAATCGTCACGAAACACAGATGATTAAGGACACGGAAATTTAACGGATTAATTTGATGTCAGGCTAAATTTCACAGTCCTATGTATACTCTGCTCTTATATCCTTTCCTAGTGGCTGATTTCTAGGGGCAGGCACTTTTCGCGAAAAAAAATTGGAACGCCCATTAGACTGCAGCATGGTATACGCGCACCAGCGGTGTCTTCCTTGCAATTGGCGGCCGTCTGAGAGACAAGCCGTTAACTTATTTCACTGAGCCACTCAGGACGTGTCTGCTTCAGCACTGAACTACTGTGATTGGTGTACTGACAGTTGATACTTACCTGAAAGAAACACACCCAATCACGAAACACAGACAATACGGCAGTGTTTTGAATTTCAACTAGTCTTGAAATCTTTCGCTATAAATACATGCCCCTACTGATTTCTTAACTGTAGAACCTCCCTTATTTTGATTGGTTCGATGCGTTTTGATAACTCTACTGCTATTTACAGAGACCGTAAAAATTTGCGATTTCAATGACTTTAAGTATAGACTCCATGATGCTTTATCCACTCGGGGAAATTACATCTGCTGATTGGCTACTGACTCGTGACACCTGTTAACTAGGATTCTCGTGATTCGATACTTTGTTTTGTTGAAGGTTTTTTTTTCATTGGTCCAGAGTCCTTCACATAAACTGTCACTGTCACTGAAGCAGCAAAAAGGAAAAACATTTTTGGATTCTAGCCTATCGCGAAATGAATCTGCGAATTTTCCATATCTCTAGCTATTCGGTAGTTGACTGGCCTGCAGTCGTAGAGGGGAGTGTCGAAATTTTTATGACCCTAACAAACATCAAAGAAATGCAAAGTATGGTTACAATATAAAAACAGGTACAGAAAGGATAGCCCAATCGATTAAATACAGTTTTACTTATTACCTAATATTTATACCACTTAATTGTCTGTCTACAAATTACTATTTTCACTTACTCTCCCCACTGGAGCTCGGGTCGACAGTGGCTCTACTGCTCGTCTCTTACCTCGCACCTCAGTCCCAACACACTGCCTCACACCACTCGCTCGTCCGCCGCACACACAACACTCGGATGCTTCGGTGCCCGATGCACCTAATCTTCACGCAGAAGATCCGCCGCTCGCCGACCGCTATAGCTCACCAAAGGGTCACTCATCCTCATCACTGCACTGCCCTCGCAGGTCAGTCTCTCCGTTTATATACCTGCCAAGTCTTTCCCTGGATAGTTCTATAGGCCTTCCGAAGTCATCAGAATCCCTGATTTAACACTCAAAGAGGCGAGAACAATGGCGTCCTACTGACGCCACTTCACGCAGGCGGACCTCTGGGAACGTTCCGAACCCTCGATGGCCTCAGAGAATTATGCGGGCTCAATGGGAGAGCGCTGGGGAAGGTAAAGCGAGGGGGTAGCGAGGCACCGCTGCTAATCGTATTAGGCGTGTAGCAGTAATACAGGGATGGACACTGCCTGCATCTCAGTCCAACCGCGGGCTGGCGCGCGGGCTGGCTGGCCATCTTCGTCACTGGAGTCCTCTGTTAAAGGTATAAATGTTTGCAATCTCCCGTGCGACTACATGAAGCAGCGAAATTTCTGGGTCTCCACGGATGATAATGCGGTGTTTTAAGTTACAGCTTGGCTCAAACTTTTTTTTCCCCCGCGGAAAAATATTTATGACTTTAAGAATTAACGTGGCGTCTGTTGGGATAAGGTTTTTGTAAACAATGGCGTACGTTGTGTAGACAGTTGTGTAGACAAATCGTAAGCCGTTGATGGCATGTCTTCTTATGATTAGTCCGTGGACCATGGGTCTAGCCACCGACATTCCACCCGTCTACCCGCACGGCGCGCGGCGTTTAAAATGCAGAAAATAAACGAACAAGTCGCCCGCGGCAGCTCAGGGACCATCGAACCAGCACAACTCCCCCCCTCCCCCCTACACCACTAGCGGCAGTAACTCTCGTGCTTTTTTTTTTCCTTCTCCGTTTTCATTCTCCCCTCTCCGGCTCCTCCTACACCAGCCCCACTCCTCGCTCTTAAAGCAGATAGCTCGGAGCCCGACAGAAAGCGGATTTAAAGCCGACGCCCTACGCCGACCAGGGTGTACAAGAGTGCTGCTTGAAAATATTCCCCCTAGCGGCGACAGCGCTCGGAAAAGTGAGTGAAGTATTTTTTTTATTTCCTTCCCTTTAAATCCCCCGCCCCGTCGTAAATAATTACTAGCGGATTCCACACACAAAAACGGAGGATAGAATGAATCTTTCTCTCCCCCCCGTCTAAACATTTTCTACGATTACGCGGCGACCTGCATTTATTTTTACCTCCCCGCCAACACTCCAAACACGAATAACCGTTTTCCACCCCGAAACAAATAACAGCGATTGTTTATAAACAAGCGTCTAATGTTGCCAGCGTGTTTATTTAAATGCATCACACTCGGACATAATCGATACAATTGGCCCATACTTGGGAGAAAACACAATTCGTAAGATGGATCGTAAGTAACGTTCACGATCACACGTTGGATTCGTTGGATTGTAATATATATATACATATATATATACATATACATATATATATATAATGGATCTTGGTCTATTAAGTGGTGGTTATATATTTTGCTGGGCCCTGGGTTATTTACTTTAACGGAAAATTACTTCCCGGAAAATTTGAATAATTAAATCTTTCAAACAACATTTTTAAGCAAACCAGGAACTTATATTTTATGGATAGTTTTGCTAGTACATCTTTTAAAAATCTTCTATTCTTTCCTGATAATTTATCCTTTGGCCAGTTTTATAAATGCTTACGATCAAGTGAAATCGCGTCATTATACGTGGCAGTTAAATCTTTGAAAGTTTTTTTTTTAAATATGAAATTATGAATTGAAATAGATATTGAACAGGTCTTAAAAATTGCACGATAGAAACAATTTAATTTTCTTTTTCTCATTAGTGTACATATTTTTAATATATCACTTCACAAACATGAAAATAAAAATTAAAAGAATAGTCCGATAGTCGTGGGGCCCTGGGCAATTGCTTGGCTTTCCCTACTCTGGAGCCGCACCCTGGTTATGTCCCTACATCTTCAAAGAGACACGCTACATTTTACTCGCCGCTAATTGTTTTTCTCTGTGTCGGGTAAGGTTATTGTGTAGAGCTTCATCAATTACGCTATAGACTAATACCGGACAGCTCCAAGATTTTTGTGTGAAAACCTGGCGTTGTTACGACAGTCCGATAGATAGTAGACGGTATGCCCAGTATGAACAATGCAGCTGTCTAATTCACGTGGTACGATTATTCTGACAACGAAAATAACTTTTTTTTCCTCTTACAATGTATATTATTTTTATTCATCAATCAGATTTATGGGGAAAACACACAATCAGTGCTTCTAATTTCTTAAAAAAAAAAAATGATTATGTTTGACATAAAAAAAAAAGTGTGCGTGGTGTCCACGCGCGACAAAAGTGAAACTTCTTGATTATTAGATAGAGATAAATAATTATTATTTTTAATTGAACAAGAGATAATAATTGATAATAGTAATAATGCGGGTATGATCTCAAATGAAAAACATTTCCTTTTTCCGCGCCCTGTACTCTCGCATCCGTTCATTTTTTGGCGCCTCTTTTGACGGTTTATTCCCACGTTGCCTTTGAAGATATGTCTTAATCTGCTACTGCATTTTTATTATTTTTAGACATGATGTTGAATCACCATCTCCAGCTGAATAAAACGAAATAACAAAAAAAACCACTAAGATCGAACAAAAATTACATTTATAAAGTAAAGTCTATCTCACAAGTCAGTAACTCCTTTTGACAATTCATATCACAGCGTTCATGTACCAAAAATAAATTACACTTATAAAGCTAAGCTCTTAAGTCTATAATTTTATTTTTTTACATTGTAAATTACGCTATTCACATAAAAATGAATGATACTTATGAGGTTGATTGCACAAATCAATAACTCTTTTCCGCACGAATAAATAAATTGTAGATACTTTAAATAAAATAAACATGGTAGTGTCAAACGTTAGCCGTCACGAAAACTGAGGAGTAGAGAAACACAAGCAGCGTTACGAGAATTCCGGAGTATCACTGCTGCGTCATTTCTACGCCTCCCCTGCCGTTTCATCTTCCAGTCGTTACAACTAGCACAAAGCATGCTACTCCACGTATCTACCCCCTCTCTTTTTCGTCTTCCCATTCGACCGAAAGTGCATGCGTTGGAGTGGCGTCGCCGCTGACGCACTCTCATACTCTACCGGTTCCCCCACCACGTACCTAACTGTTCCCCTCATGTGATCGGAATTTCCGTAACGCTCGAAAATTGTAGCCCCTTCAGCAAAGAAGTTTCACTACAATGAACCATCATTTATCCATACAAATATTTGCTGTCAACTTCTCATGCCGCTAGGTTATTTTTCACACTTTCGCCTGTGTTGTTAGTTTAGATATTAGTCTCTGGTTTATTAGGTTTCACCCCAGGGCCGTAGCCAGGTTTTGTGTCCTAATAACCATTACATAGTTTTTTGAATGTTAAAATATAATTTCTCGCTTAAACATCAGGGAATAGTAGAATTTTAGAACGCCAACGTTTACAGATAGAAATTTGAGTTATGATTTTGCGTGAGAAAATGAAACTGAACATTTCATTTCTTTTTATTTAATTGGTTCTTAAAACAATTGTTGGATGATTTCGTTAAAACAATACAATACATGTAACACACTTGTAAAGTTTATATGAATATTTACTTACAGTAATACGTCTGCAAACTGGCATTAAAAATAGACTACTATGAATTAAAATTCCTGCCGCATCTGTGTATGAGGCATGTCGGGCTGTAATGGGGAGGAAATACATTATTGCAGCCCTTTAAGGATTGCAATAACCATTATAAAATAATCTCTGTGTAAACTTATGTAGCTAAGTTGCTATTGTTTAGTATTCTGTCTTCCCTTGTTTATTTTTTTCTTATTTTTAATCCTGGAAGGGATAATTCCTGAGCCCACGTACCTCCCACTGGATACGTCCTAGTTCACCTCATAACCTCTGATGTGTGAAAATCTCACTAGCACCGCATCTTTACCTCTGATATCTCTATTTTTATCATTTACAACAGTGGGCTGTTAGTTGGATGTACAAACATCCATAATTCAAGGAAACGGCGGGTTAATTATGAGAGCTAAATTTGTTTGTACAAAACATGACCTAAGTTTGGAGAAAGTAAACCCTCCTCCTTGAAATACATAAGAACGCAATCTTCCCAATGTTGCACTGCTTACTAAACTACTCACATTAATTATTGGAAAGATTATTATTATTATTGTACGGCATTTGTTAAGAGTAATTTCGTGAATGGAATGAAAGACGCATGGAACGGAAATATTTAAGCAAGGTGCTGTCATATGTGGCGGATGGAACGAGCCAAAGTTCACAAAGCCAGGGGGGAAACTTTATGGTGTTAGCTGTTTAATGAATTTTAACGAGATGTGCAGTATTTTAATACAATTCCTAGTCTAAAATCATGTCCATAGCCGGGGTTTAGTATATTTTCAAGTGTTTTTTTTTTTTTCGCTTTTACCGGATCCGATTTATAATATATATTAAATTTTTCTCTGGAAATCAAATGATTCAATAGTCGACGTAGCTGATCCCGGAAGCGAATTATAGCCGCGTGTGCGGAAACTACGTGTGATTCGCGTCCAGAAATTTAGTTGAAAACACAATTTTCATACATATTTTCCACGCTCGACATCTTTTGAAAAATTTCGTGTCGGTGTTTTCGTATTATACCTAAGTGTATTTTCAACATGAGAGCACACGTTACCGAGATTATATGTTATACATCTCAGGCAAGTATCGAAAGATTCGCTCACTTTTTTTTATGAAGAAGGTTCTTAAGGGTGAATCACGAACGTTTATAATTGTAATAGCTATGAAGGCATTCTCTATGATGATTCAAGTGCATAAGGGGTTTCTTTCATAGATCAGAGGCTATAAGAAATTTCAATATTGCAAATGAGAACTAAGTTCATCGGAACCTTCAGAGAGTCTAATATTTCTGCATAAAATAAATATATAATAAAAGAAACCCTATGATAAAAAAAATCACCCGTGGCAAAGCTTAAACGCACCATCCCCCAATTTGTCAGGAGTATTTCAGCAGGCGACGGGAAGAACTGATATCAGGGTTAGATTGGGGGGAGGGGGAAGGATTGGAGGCCAAAACCCCTTACCACCGAAGTTATTAAACAACTTGCGATATTTCGGTGAAGGCGGTATGTTATATAGTATGTCCATAAAATAATGCCCCAGTTATAAAATTTAATAGTATCAACTGTAAGGATTGTAGAGTGATGGTTCAAGGTCACAATTACAAAGTAATTCAAACCGTTTTAGATAAGCGAATGCGAGAATACTACTTTGTTGTTTTCTCGCTTGCAGCGCGAAATAATGGCTGTTTTCCCAATTAGTAGAGGGTGAACCTGTAAACTTTATTTAGCAACAGGATGGAGCCTCTCCCCATTGAAATATCTTTGTACGAGAGTGGTTGAACGTCGAAGTCCCTGACGACCATGAAATTGGTGGTAATATCGAGACGACAGAGATCTTTATCGCTGGCCTCCTCGTTCATCTCACATAACGCCAGGGGTTTTTTTTCTTTCAGGCTTTATAAAAGATCGTGTCTACGTTCCGCCGCTATATAATGATTTGCCAAAGTTGAGACACAGAATTGAAGAGGCTATTGCTCCCATTACTCTGGACGTGTTAACCGAAGTGAGGGAAGAATTGGACTATAAGTTGGATGTGTGCCGTATAACTAAAGGTGCACATATTGAAAATTTTAAAGAAAAACTAGGTTAGTTTACTTTCAATTTGATGTGTGATTTTTTGTAAATAGCCTAAATTAAACTTTTATGATATACCATTGAAACTGGAACATTATTTTATGAACATCTTGTATGAGGGGATACAGGGCGAGCTGTGACACCCCTGGAAAAACAATGTACACAAGAAGTGACCCATGTTTAGATTTATAATGTAACAGTGCAAACCCCTTGTTGACGTAAGTACTTTTTAATACAAAAATTCTAAATTTTTAATATCATCTCCACATCTTTCCACTTAAAAGGAATTTCTGTGTCCGCCACTGATCAAGGTGGTTTGGAACTGGATTCGAACTTGGGTTCTCCCCAGCATAAGACGTTTGTTTGTAAACAATCTCTGCCTTTTTTTTTTTTTTTTTGAGAAAACAGTTATTCATTCGTGTTTGGAGTGTTTCGTAGGGGAGGGGAATATAAATGCAGGTTTCCGAGTAGTCGTATGTAAAGGCAATAGAGCCGGTTGTTTGCGGGGGGGGGGGGGGGGGCAGGTGGAAGAGTTATCAGTAAAGTGACTCTAGTGCCTTACCACTGCATCACATTTCTCAGTAGTTACGTTGTTATGTGTCTCATCTCACAGGTGTAAAGATGCGAGAGTAAACGTTAAACTATTGACACATTATATACATTTTTTGAAATGGAACACAAATATTCATGTAAAATTACAGGTATTTGTAAATTTGTACATTTACATGAAAACAATACTATCACTACAAAATAATGTTCACAGTAATAATGAGTTTGGATTATTAACCGGGCATTTAAACTTTGTGTGGTCCCATTACCTCCAGTACTTATAGTTTTTTGTAAACGTTCCCTGAATACATGAATAAGCATAATAAATCAAATTAAATTCAAATTAATAAATATTTCCATGGTTTAAAAATTTTTTAAATGTAACATTAGTTAAAATATATAATTATGAGCCTATTTTCGAATGAAACGTATTATATATATTTGCCAAAATAACCATAGACATAAGTTGAACAAAGTTACATTATCTTTCTTTTAGTATTATAAACTATTTCTTGGAAACTGGTAGGCCTATCCAAAGTTATCATTTGTAAAAGTACAGAAATATTTTTTTCTTTGTAGAGATGATTTATCGCGGGAAAATCTGACTGTTAGACTTCCGTACTCTTTGTCCACATTTATTCTATTTCTCATTGTCACTGATCGGCGAAAGAAAATCGTTTCACACTGAACTCATCCCCTTCGTGATTTACCCTGAAACAAGTACGCCATGCCACAATATATATATTTTCTAACCAAGAGAAAGAAGAAGATACACTGGAATGCAGAGTACCTCGGCACTAAATATTTCCGCAACAAACCAGCTTCTATACCGCTAATAAAATTAATAAAGTGTATAGTGATGAAAATGACCAATGATCTATTAAATCTTCCGTAACATGCGACCATGCAAAACATAGCAAATAATCTGTAAGGAAATTCCCGTCGTGACATACAGGCTTTTGACTAAATTTGTCAGATAACACTGCATTTTTTACTAGGGAAATAACGCATGTAATATATCTTAGCTTTGAGAAAGTTATAAAAGCCATCACTCGTGTTGTGAATTTTACCCGGGCAAGGTGTTTGAATCGCTGACAGTTCCAACATGTTGTTCATGTTGAGTGTGAGCAGGGCTGAAACTTAATGTGTGTTGCTTTAGAGCATTGGAATTTATGTGAATAAACTCGCTCCGCTCTTTTTAGGGGCTTCTACCCTAAACTTCACCTCGTTGTGGGCCTCGTCCCTAGTTGTCCGTTAGTTAGAAATTTCAAACACCCGCTCATTGGGGGCTTCGACCCCTGAACTTCACCTCGTTGGGAGCTTCATCTCCAAACTCCCACTTGGGGTTTTACATATAATTATGATTATAAATTAATAAATTAAATATTTAACACACGAAAAGCACAGGTACGTGCATTCATAAAATTTTACAAACACATTGGCTCATCCAAATGCCGCAAGCGTGCTAAACCTGGTGATTCTAGCTGTCTTATAAGAATTGAAAAAAAATATTATTTGCATACCTTATGTCGGACAGATTAGTTTGGTATCAGTTAAAGAATCGAACTAAACATTTACTAACTCACATTCATGCACGATCTGGTATCAATTCCACAAACCCCTGAAGATACAGTTGACTACAGCTGCGCCATAGAGGCAAAGATATAAGCCCGATTAATTACTGCTAACACTGAGAAGCCTTAGCAACTTACGCGACACGTGTCTTACATTGTTACTGTTCCTTCAGACACGAGACCGAGTTTGCCATCCAGGAAGATGAAACATCAACGTTGAAACCGCACTAAGATGTTTATTCAAGTGAGGTGACAATGAAGCCAGTTGTCATCGTGTTGTGAGCATCTCACACGCCTTCAGAGGTATAGTGTCTAACATCGCACGGATCGTCACAGAGATGACGAAGGGGCAGTGGTGCAAAAAAGTTAGAACAATTTTAAACATTCGTAATGTATTGTAAAACTTCTTAAATAATGCTGTTCAATCGGTTTATAATAGCAGCCATGTGTTTATAACATCACTTATAATATCACTTAAGAGACATTTGAACACTTTGCAATCAAGTTGTTGTAGTTAGTGCGCAGTGAGATCTTAACAATTCGATGCCTTCCTTTAAAAGTATGAATTAGAAAGTGCAATGTTTCTACATCAACTTGTGGTTGAGTTAAACGTAATACTGACGAAATAATTTGTTTAATGAATAGGTAATTTTCATTTACAGTTGTGACATTACTTTGCAGTTTTAAAGCAATTTGTAGCAGTTGGTTCAGAGTCATGCGTGGACATATAAATTTCACAACCTTAACATAAACATATTTTTATGAAGCATCGAACCAGTGATTGTAAAAAAAGACGTGGAGGCCTGGCTGTCCCAGCTGGTAACAGCTGCCACACGGGCCGGACACTGCATGACTACAATCGTCGCACCAGAAGCTGCAGTGAGAGAAGCAAGAGAGGCGCCTAGCCGACGACAGACGAGTTGAAGTACTCCAGGCAGTGAGGCAGTTGGAGGAAATGCATCAGTTGCACATCAGGCTTCTGAGAGAATGTATTGATGAGGTACCTCAAAACTAGTATTGTTAAAGGTAACTCGACAGTGTCTTCTTTGTTGTAAACATGGATGATTTGGAGAAGGAAGGGGGGCACTCTCCATTTTTAAAATAAATTATCTCATCCCACGCTGTGACTCACGAGGATTTCTTCTGAGGCTATGTGGAAATCAGCGCAGTATTAGAGACTTACAGAAGATGGAAGAAGCACGGATTGCATTGGTACGATTTACGTATAAGCAGGCTACGTATAAGAACACCAGCAATACAGAACGGACAGCGAGCGGTAGCTGTTAGTGTCATCAGACTGGAACGAGGTGACCTCTGGGTCTTATCTGTGGATAAGAACTAGAGGTCACCTCTTTCCGTGGGGGCTGTTGATCGCTGGCGTTCATTTCCAAGATGGCGGCCGCAGACGTCGGCCTGTGGCTGCCTCCGGCACCGAGACAAAGCTTAGCGTTACGTTATGTGGTTCAGATTCCCTGTTGCGTTGCTCACTGTCACCTCTGTCAAATATTTTTAACTGTTTGAGTAGTTGCTTTAATTACAGCTACATATCACTTCATATAACTCTTGTATCGTCTTCAACACCCCCCCCCTCCCCCACCCACTCAGCTCTTGCCATCCTGTAATGTTTGTTCTGTAAAATACATACCACATAACATAACTGGTCTAGTTTCAAGGATATGAACGAGGCCCCTCATAGCATCTATTTGAATATTTTGTATCAAGTTTTTCCTTACTCAGAAATAAGAGCTAAATTTAAAATGGCTTACTTTATATGTACATCAGCTTAGCAAATGCAACGAAACCCCCAATAACGAAAACATTTCTATTAATATTTAGCTTAATATGTCAATATGTCTAGAAGTAATTTTTTAGTACTTCCAAGAAAAGCTTACAATAAAACAAAGTATTTCTAGAATATAACATTTTCGTCTGAGTTATTTTATTATATTTATGAAATTTTCTAGGAATATTCGTTCTTTCAACTGCCATAAGCGTGCCTAATTGGATAATTTGAGTTGCCATACAATTTGGTACAACCATTAAAGAATGCGTGGAAAGATTATTATAAATATATGTTTAAAACTGTATAACGTAAAACCGATAGAGATTCGACCAAAAGGTCATAGGAAAAACATTGCAGATTTTTTCAGTGAGAAAAGGCTTGTCAAGTTTGATGACTGCAACTGTTAGGTAAGTATGGAACTACAAAATCTTCCCTTATATCTAATAATGTAACTCTATAACTTAGGTATAATCAATGGCGGTATAAAACAAACAATGCCACAGGACACAAAATACGCTACGATGGTGCAATCCGTTTTGTTAAATTTCGTACCATTTAGCCAAACTCGACCTCCGAAAAAAGGTTTGCACCGACTTTGTAAGTGTGTAAGAGTTATTTTTTTCATGGTTGAAGATAAAAAATTTAAATTTTTTAATTTTCCCGTCTTTGAAGGCTGAGATCTAAAAGCTTGCAAAATTTAAAGTTTATAGTTAATTTGAAAGTTGGTTAGAATGTGTATGCATCAGTCAGTAAGTCGCACATAAGGAAGTGTCAAACCGAGAACAGCTGATAAGCTAAATAACTACGGTTATAAATCGAAGGAAAAAAAATCCCTTTCGGCACAGCCTACAGGCGTAGGTAGATTTCGAAGTAAATATTTATTCTGGAAATATTTTGTTAACTTCTATAAACTTTTGGAACATTTTAAGAACTTAATATACATATGTTCTCCAATATTAAAAGAAAACAATTGATTAAATATTTGCTCATTTTCCATGCAGCGAAAAAATTACGAATATTTTTTTACTCATTGTATCCAGCATTGAATAGTTTACAACGCATTGAATAGCTTAGAACGAATTTCATATTATATGCCAACTAAGGTATAAATATTTAATTTTTTCACTTCAAACACTATTTTTCATCCCTTGCACTAATAACGTAGTCGTATAAAAATTAGCTTTGCACCAATTTTTAAGATGATATTTTAACTGTTTATAATTAATTTAAACGAATTTAATACTTAGAAAGAGTTGATTTTTTTTTTAATTTCAAACCATGTTTTTACGGTAATAATTCGTTTCATCAAATATTGTTTCAGCCAATGTTTTAGATAAAGTTTATGATTCATAAAATAAATAATGACGGATATGATAGTATATCTATTTACAAAAAAGTAATGATTATTTTTTTTACTTTCAAACCTTGTTATTGCAGTAATGGTTTGGTAAACAAAAATTTATTATAACAATAGTTTTAGTCAATATTTAGACAGTTAAACAAACAATAGGGTTGGATTATATAGTGTACTGGGTAGGGAAGTATTTATTTTCTCCTTCTAACCCCAAGTTTTTTCAACCCCTTGCAATAATGGTTTGTATTATCAAAAATTGTTTCAGAGAAAAGTTTTCGATAGAAATTATAAGATTTTCAAACAATTTGAACGGTATTGATTGTGTCCTGACTAGGGGAGTTATAAATATTTTTTTGACTTCCAACCCTTGTTTTATCCACCCGTTTAAGTCATGATTGGTGGTATGGAAAACTATTTAAGCAAAATATTTTAGATAATACGGTTGGTTTACAAACAATTCGAACATATTTAATAGTATGCATATTAAGTGAGTTATGAATTTGTTTTTGTCTTTCAAAGACTATTATATTCCATCCCTTGCAGGAATGGTTGGTCATATAAAAAATAATTTTGGACGAAAGTTGTAATAATATTTAAAGGTTTTACAATAAAAAGGGAATGGATTTAATAGTGTAACATTTACTGATTTTATGAATTATTTAATTTAATTTATTTTTAAACCTCTTGCAGCAATGGTTTGGCTTATAAAAAATTATTTCAGACAAAAGTTTTAGATAAACATTATTAGATTAATACGCAATCTGCACGAATTCGATGTTGTTCCTATTAAGGGAGTTATTTTTTTCCCTCTAACCCTTTTTTTTAACCCCTTGTAGTTAAGGTTGGTTGTATAAGAAAACCTTTTTTAAGAAAATTGATTTTGGTATTACTCCTACTAGTTATAATACATTCAAACGGATGTGATATTTTCCATATTATGGGAGTTACAGCGATTATTCTGTTCAAAAAACCTTCCCCATTTCCCCATTACTACCCCCTTTGTTGGATAAATCCCATTAACAAACTCGACCGTGATTTTCCACTACTTGATTTTATATATCAGTTTGGAATTGATTTGAGAAAAATTGCTATAGTTATCGTGATCACAAAATTGTGAGATATATATATATATATATATATATATATATATATATATATATATATATATATATCAATGTTTAAGTTGACGACTGCTTTGGCGTCTATGAACCATGAAACGAAAAACCATATAGAAATTTTCCGAAAGTCGCCCAATGGTAACGGCTACAATAGGTAGTATTTCTTTGAAATCTACTTAATAAAAAGTGTATTTTTTGTGTTGCAGACATTTTTTCCCCCCGCTCCCAATTTATTATTATACACTATGAAACAAAATTTTATTACGCAATCATGAATAACTTGCTAGGTTATAATAACAAATATTTCTACAGTATTAATAGTCAAAGTTATCCAATTAAAGCTGCATAAGTCGTGCAAATAATTGCCTCCCCCTTTTTTTTAGATTATAGCAGGTTAGATTTTATTTTGAATTGTTATCAATGGTAGTGCTATTTAAGATTGCGCAACGAAAATGTGTAGTCACAGGATATAATAATTTGGTGCTAGGTGAGGATTTTAAAACTCTTTTTTTAAAATTCATATTTAAAAATAGTTTTTTTTAGAACCGTCATTGATCGTCCAATCAACTGTTATCGGCTCGACGATGAGTTCTGGGACATTCTATAGGTAAGTAAAACAAAAGCCATGTTTAATTAGGTAAAGTATTTCTCAGATGAAGTTCAGGAGCCACGCTGGTCGAGGGGTGAGAGTCGTCCTCCGTAGCCATGTCGGCAACGCGGGGGCTCTGGGTTCGAATCCCCGGGAAGACATGGATGCAATATTTGTGTTGTCCTTGGCGCTTACCCATACGTAAACAACTTCAACAACAACCACAATCACACAACCACTCGGAGTTACGTGAAAAAAAAATTCAACATTAAGTGTGGTTAGGGGCGCTGGTTGGCTCCATGGTGACTGCAAAACTTGCCAGTGTGCCTCTCATCTTAAAAATAATAAATAATAAATAATTGGTAAGATGATTCTCCTTCTACCAAGGTGACCAGAGTTCGATTCCAGGCGGTAGTGGTACCCGGGGGGTAGGTACTCTAGAAGTGCTCCCCTTTTCTCTACCAACTCATTTCGCCGATGCTCTGTACCTAGGTATCTCGTGCCACTTCATGCTGGTCGGAACAGGCAGGACATCCAGCTCCTACGGCTGTCGAACCCATGCAACTCTGTTGGTGGGGAAACTACATTTAGATTTTCATTATCATTTTCAGATGAAATTTTAATACCAACTCAATACCAAAACTTTGTCGAAGTTACATTCAGCATAATACATTTGTCAGTATGTAACTTCCCAAAATCCAGCTTTATTTTACTCGTGATTATATACAAAAAAAAATTATTTCTTTACTTTGTTATTTAATTACCAAAATGTATATTTTAAAATTATTTTTAAAAACTATATATACCTAATTCTAACGAGTACTAAATATTTTTTGCATTGATTATATGAATATCTAGTTTTATTTTTTAAAGCAAAATTCCAAGTCACATTTTTCACGAGAATTAAACTTTATATATATATATATATGCATAACTTATTTTAATTATATTTTTCAAAGTTTTAATTATCAATACCAATATTTATACAAGACAATGAGTCACATGTTAATTTATTCGATCGTGCAAGATAGTGTCTTCACACTGTAGTTAAGAAACTCACTAATTTATGTATACATTTTTAAAAACTGTTTATATTAAATTTAACGACAAAGAAAATCTAACAAACACATAACATTTTGCTTTTGTCACAGAAGTTTTAGCTTTATGGCCTTTCTTCTTTTACGTGTAGCCCATGTACCTCCAATAGTTAATGTTATTTGTAAACTGTTCTTTAAATAGCTTTCCAGTATTAACTGCGCACATTAATAAGCATTATAAAATAAAATAAAGTTCATTTTTTAAATATTGCATAATCTTTTCCGTGGTTATAGAAACGAGCTTCAACGAAACATACACAAAATTACAAAATTATGCGCCAATTTTTGTAAGAAATACTCAGCAATATCTTGAAAAGCGTATTTAATAAATGCAAAAATAACCATAGCCATTTTTTTCCCTTCAAAATTTACACTATATCTCTTGTACTACTATTACAAACTATCTGTTGGCAACTGGATTCCAAAGGAATTTTTTGTAAAGTACAGAAAATTATTTTCTATGTGATATGTCTAAATGCAAGCCTTATTGATAAGAAGCCATAAAAACTTAATGTGTGTATCACATATGTCGATACGAAAGAAAAAAATAAACCTTTTTCGTTAGCATATTGTGCGCTTTTTTTTAGAACTTTATAACATTTCATTTAGCTAATATTACCATGGGAGTTTGAAAAAAAAATGCACTTCAGTGCTGTTTGGTATTTTGTACTTGTTAATTACCCAGAGTGCATATAGAGTTCACGCGTATTTCACAAACATTCCTTGCAGCAAGCACGCTGCTCACAATCTCCACGTCATGTTTTTTCGTCTTGCCAAGATTCAGAATGTGAAACACGTAATGGATATTCAGAATTATTTTTGTGTCTCTCATATTAATATGTTATAACACATTGAGCATATCCTATGGTTGAAAATAATTAAAATAAAATTTTAAACCCCTAAAAATAGGTAAGTAACATAGGCTTGTAAAGTTTTATTTATTTTTCCAAGGTTGGGTGTAGCGTATTGATATTGGAAAATTTGGCCCTCTGCGTCCTGACGTGTTTCGTGTTTGACAGTGAGGGTCTAAAGGCCTTGTCACACTGTCAAATATTTGTCTTCAATATATTTAACAAAAGTGTTGGAGAGGTAGTAGTGGACGGAAAATGGCATCTGATTTTCTCAATCTATACTAATATTATAAATTTGAAGAGTTTGTTTGTTTGAACGCGCTAATCTCAGGAACCACTGGTCCGATTTGAAAAATTCTTTCAGTGTTGGATAGTGCATTTATCGAGGAAGGCTATAGGCTATATTATATTATCAATAACATTAGGGATCCTTACTAAAAGTCCAATTTAGAATCAAATGCGTTGGAGGGGGTTAGATACAACATGCAGTACACGTACGAAGTGTGTGTTGACGATGCCGCAGGCGCTAGAAGTTATCGACTATTTCATTGTTAGTGCAGTCCTCAAAACCCGTTGAAATTTTGCGGGTACTTTAAATATCAAAAATTGCCTTTTTTTTTCAAGTATATATATTTTGCAGACTTGAAACTTCACAGTAATGTTCCTTATGTTACGCAGGATAATTTTTTCCGAAAATTAGATCCCATGGGTGGTTAAAACCAGGAAACAGTGGGTACTTTGTCTGCATGAGAACAGGATTTTGCATTGTTCATGCCTTCTGCGTCTCCATGGCAACGGGCATCGCGCGGCAGTGGCGTACCCACAAGGAGGGGCATGTATAATGAGCGGCGCAAGAGTGATCTGCCTGTAGACTGCCGTAGCGAAGTACGGGTACATCAGTTGTACGTTGCGTGCACGAGTCGGGAAACCATCGGTGCTATTCATTTTCTCTCCGGAACATTATACAGCATTGTAATAAATTTTCACTGAATTTTTTTATTTACCATTACTGTAAATGGGAGATGTGGCTTAATTTTTTTCCATTAGTATAGCCGTGCGAAGCCGGGTCGGGCAGCTAGTCAAATATATTTGGTCAGATAACTTCAAACATGTTTTTAATCATGTCACAAAGTTGATTTTTGGTGTGAGCTATCTCAAACTTTTCATTTTTAATCTCAATTTTTTGAATTAAATAATGCATCACAATGCTGGATGTAATTTTCGAACTTATTATATATGCACTTATTAAAAATTTTTGAGCATGAATAAATGTCAATCACAATAATATTCGTTTCACAACGAAACAAATCATCATTGATTTTTTATAGTTAGAGAAACATAATTTAATTTTTACGCATAACATGTTTTCGCATATAACATACATAAGCATTATTTTAGTTATTTAGCTGTTATAACATCTTTAATCGTCCACGTGCACTTCGCCATTTTAAAGTTTAAATACCCGTTATGACGTAAACGGATGACATTTCCGTCTTCGCCAGGAGGCAGGATTTTGATTGGCCCGATCGCATCGCACATTCAACATATTTTAGGACCCGTCCTACGTGCAAATATGTTTGTTGGGAACTCATTCGACTTGTCAAACAAACATAGCTGCGCCTGTGACGTTTCGGTGACGTCACAACCGTGTCCAGCTTTATTCGCCGCAGCATACTGGAAGGCGTTGGAAGCGAAAACTTGACGGCGTGGTAGGGAAGTAGTCTGAACTATAAGACCGCGGAGGAAGGATGGGGTTGAGGGAAAGGGGGAGATAGTGATCGGAGGGGGGATGTGATCACGAACATCCCTGCGCATGCGCGGCGGCACCAGCGCGCTGGTTCAATACCCGCCTGCCTCGCAGACTCCAGACGCAGCGAGAACCGCGCACGGATCGCAGCCGGGCGGTGGTCAGTCCGCGCTGTCCGCTGTCCGCGCCGAGGAGTCCTGCTGGGGTCGCGACAGCGCGACGGACGTGACGGACGCGACGGACGCGACGGACGCGACGCGAAAGACGAGATGCCACAAAAAAAAAAAAAAGCGTGTTCGTTGACATTTCGTTTCTTACTCGTACGACACACATAAATAAACCATTATTAGAGACCCGTGAATTTCGCGGATTCATTTCGTGTTATGCTAAAATTCATATAATTATACCTTAGTGCTGCTTCTGTCATTGGTTCTCTGTTAATCTGGAGGACTGAGGGCCAATTAGAGACCCTCACTCATAGAAATGTCGAATCACAGTCCACCCAGTCGAGACGACTCACAAGTCAACAGCCAATGAACAGTTGGCATTTGCCCGAGTGTGTAGAGGATATTGGAGTCTATCCTGGAGGTCATTGAATCCGCGAAATTCACGGGTCTCTAACCATTATACATTTCATTTGAAATTTTGAAGTTATACTTCTAATGCGACTTCCAACAAGGTTGCGTTAAACGTTTAACGCTACCATGGAGAATTATTTGCATGCATTTAAAAACTATTCTTTAATGATGCCAAAGAAGTATAACTTCTCACGCGCGTACATAAGTACACGCACCCATTTTTTTTGAAGTTATACTTCTAATGCGACTTCCAACAATGTTGCGTTAAACGTTTAACGCTACCATGGAGAATAACGCTACCATGGAGAATTATTTGCATGCAATTAAAAACTATTTTTTAATGATGCCAAAGAAGTATAACTTCTCACGAGATTTGAGATAAATATGTTTAATCTAAAGTTAACGATCGTTCGGAAAAATCAAACGAGAGTTAACACATTTCAAAAACATCACAGAAAATTAAGTAAAAAAAAAACTTTACGAATGCAACAGTCCAGCCATTAATCGAAAAATAAATAAACTTTTTTTTTAACAAGCATTTATGTCACGGAAATAGAAAATCTTCCTAACCGTAAGGTATGTAGCGCCCGCGAATTTCGTCGCGCTGACGTCACTGTTCGTCGAACGTGGTTGGCCTGAGAAAACATTTTATTCGCGTCGCGCCCGTCGCGCTTTCGTGATTTCAGCATCAGGCAGCTCCAAAAAATCGATCCACCGAATCGATCTCTATGGTTCCGAACAATGATAGATTCCGAGCGTGAATAATCGCGCTCCCTCGTACACTCGACACGACGGTGTTGCGTAACCTGCAACAGGCCGACAATTTCCGAGCTCCTGTTCACGTGGGATAAATAACAAGCCACGATTATCATACTTGGTTTAGGCATTGAATATATATATATTTATATATTCAATGGTTAGGGTTGGTTGTAAACCAAATACTTTAGAAATCAATAACGGACACACCTATGCTATAAACACATGCCAGCGTGTGACAAATAACCTAGTGCCATGTTGTGATACTGCAATCATTTTTTTTTAGCCATAACAATTAACCGATGCATCTAACGATCTGAAGCGAAGATATTTCCATTAGGAAATTAATTATTACAATTCATTTGTTTAACTGAAGTTAACAGGTTTTGCCAAGAGAAAACAAATTATAATTTACTGTATTTAAGCTCGAATCGTGTAATTTAATTAAACAAAAAGTTAATACGTAGTGCACATATATTCTACTATCTATTTACCTGGCTGTGAAAAAATAGCAGATTTGTTGCACAAAAATCGTGAAGCAATCGTGAACTGGTTTATAGTGCACTTGTGAAAGCACAGGGGGACGCTTGTGCTTCAACATTGCCTATTGTACCACTTTAACACTGACAGCAAAAAATATTCCATTTGATTTTCTTCCAGGAATTTAGGAAATTAACAGAAAGCCATACAAAGTCTAAAGATGTTCACTTGTATTTATTAAATACTAGCAACCCTACGCTTTACTAACCGACTTCAAAAAAAGGAGGAGGTTATCAATTCGTTCGTATTTTTTTTTAATGTTTGTTACCTCAGAACTTTCGACTGGGTGAACCTATTTTGATGATTCTTTTTTTATTTGAAAGCTTGCCGTGTGGTCCCATTTCAATTTGGTCCAGTTCTGACAATGGAATCCATGAGAAAACCATATAAGTCTTCAATTTGCATTAAGTATGTGCGCGACTAATGGACGAATAACTCAATATCACGCTAACCGATTTCGATGATTCTTTTTTTATTGGAAAGGATGTAGTTCAAGAGTAGTTTGATGAGAGTTTGGTTAGGTTCTGATTATGGGATCCATGACAAAGTAACGGAACTCTTCAATTCTTAGGAGCAAATTAACGATACTCGGCCGAATCTTTTATAGACGCTCCGGATATTTGAGTCACCTACCGTAACGTGGATCAAGCTGACACGGTTTGCACGTTGCTCTTCTGTCTCTTTGGATAGACGATCGTGTATCACGCTGAGTCGGTGGGCACGTTGCCCTTCCGTCTCATTCGATAGACGATCGTTGATCAAGCCCAGACGGTGACTACGTTTTTCGATATTTTCCCTGTTCAAAACTTTTTTCATGTAAAGCCGCATTTTCGAAAGTCTATTTTTGCGCTCTTCGCAAGTCTCTTTTGAAATTGTCCTCGAGGTAGATTTCCTCTGTTGAGATAGGCGTTTCTCCCTAACTTCGTTTGTTTCATTTAAACAGCGCTTTCTCATATGAGCAGCACGTTTAGTAGGTTGACCCATTTTCAGACAAATTAGTTAGTGTACGTCGCAGATTCACTAAAAATAAAAAAATAAACATAAATTTTAACAAAAAAAAAAGACTTAAAAAACTATTTCATAACAAATTAATATGCACATAAAAGTAAAATAATAATTGCGTATTCTTCTAGAACTTAATAATCAACTGACTTTTTATACTCATTGATTATTACGATAATATAATGTAGTTACAATTATTGTTATTTTTGCAGTCGGTGTCAGCCAAGGAAATACTACAATATAGGGGAGACTGGGTACGGTTGTGCAAATTTTCATTTGATCGCCCATAATGTCGTAAGTATTCCAGTTAGCTGGAAGTAAGGTGTTTTTGGTAGTGAAATGGACATTTGCCTACAAATAATTACTACAATTTTTTCTTTAAGTGCAAAGGTAAACTTATAGGAACCATTTGAAGAAAAAAAAGGAAATGTCAATCGTCCCCACCCCAAGGACGGTTGTGACAGTGCCTGTGGTCGAAAGTGACAGGTTCAAAAATACACATAAATGATCTTTAATCAGCTTTATTGCACGTAACAAATGTCATACATTATTTTGTGATTAAATACATCGGTAACCAAGAAACATTTGGATCAATTTTGTAGCATCTTCAATTATTAACAGTCTTCACATTAATCAGCCAATAGGTTACTAAACTTAATGTCATCTTAAGATTAAAATACACATAAATGGTCTAAAATCACCTATAAGGCAAGTAATATATGTCATACAATCATATTGTGGTAAAATACAGGAAACAAAGTAACATTTGTATTACTTATAACTAATAAGGCTCTATAGCATCTTTAATTATTAACAGTCTTCATATTAATTAGCTAATAGTTAACTAAAATTCTAATCAGCTGTATAACAGCTTAAATAAACAATTGTGTAAGTGAACATGCAACAACAAAAACAAAATCAATAAAATCTAAGGAAGTTCTTACTTCTAAAAAAGTAACCTACTGAGATCTAGTCAAACTCTTCACAGTTATGACAAATGTAATGGCGACTACCATATCTGTGCACTCAAAGTGGGACCAGAGCTTACATTTTCCTTGGCATTTGATCCATCTAAAAGAAAAAAAAAAACAAACATTGTTTACTTATGTCACAACATTACCCAGAAAATATGGCAAAACCGTACCCATTGCATTAATTCGCAAAAAAAAAAAACAGTTGCCATGACTATACCGGATAAACTACGTTCAAAATAATCATTGCTATTTAACCACTAATGTTTGTTTTTACGAGAAAAAACACTTATCTATCTATCTGTATTAATAAAAGAACAATCACACAAAGAAATCGAAAGAAAACTTACTTTTCATGGGAAAATAGTAATGTGGAACTCTGCAAGCCGCTACGCAATACTGTGGAACACGTGCGGACAGGCACGCCGCTCCTCTCTTCCCCCGCACCCCACCCCCCTCCCCCAGTATTCCTTATAGTTCCGCCAATACGACGACTGTCACGCCCGTACCCGGGCACAATCGTACCCAGTCTACCCTACCTAGCAATAATAATACGAGAATACTGTAACAAATGTTTTTTTTTTGTTTTTACAAATTAACATTTATACGAACGACAATATACCGTGAGTACTGTGACCGAATACCAATACCTAATTAAACCCATTTACAAATTAACTTTTATTACGACAACATACTGTGACAATATCTGCGACCTTTAAACGACATAAATACCAATACCTGATTAAACCAAACAAACGAACTTTAATACGACACCACATATGCTGAGACATAATGTAGCAAACGGTGGTACGAAAATATAGCCAATATTAAACACAAGGACTTACCGTAAGAAGGACGGTGTGAATATAGAACGAGAAAAGAATCTGAAACGGTTCGTAATGAAGTGACTGGTATCTGGCGCGGCGCGTGCCCGCGTGTCCACTTGACAGCTGCCCTCCCGCCCCGGCCCGCTCTCGCCTATCGCCTCGTCAAGTCGCGCGTGCCTTACCTATGACTAGAGACCCGGAAAATTCGCGGGTTCAATGACCTCCAGGATAGACTCCAATATCCTCTACACACTCGGGCAAATGCCAACTGTTCATTGGCTGCTGACTTGTGAGTCGTCTCGACTGGGTGGCCTGTGATTCGACACTTCTATGAGTGAGGGTCTCTAATTGGCCCTCAGTCCTACAGATTAACAGAGAACCAATGACAGAAGCAGCACTAAGGTATAATTATTTGAATGTTAGCATAACACGAAATGAACCCGCGAATTTTCCGGGTCTCTACCTATGACTATGTACCTACCTTGGCTGACACCGACTCCAAAGATAACAATAATTGTAACTACATTATATTATCGTAATAATCGATGAGTAGAAAAAGTTAGTTGATTATTAAGTTTTAAAAGAATACGCAATTACTTTTTTTTTTTACTTTTTAGCGCATATTAATTTCTTGTGAAAAAGTTTTTTTTAAGTTGGTTTTTTTTTTAAAATTTGTGTTTATTTTCTGTCATAGAAAAATACAGTTGTGTTGGGAATAGTAGTCTTTTGAATTGCTAAGACATTTTGATAGCTGGATAGCAATTTGACAAAAAAAATTGGTTGTCCGTAAAGTCGGTTTACGGACGATAGTTTAACGTGACGTCATAACAAAACATTGATGAATTGATTGCATAGTTTTATGAATAAAATTGAATCGTTTTTATTGAATTATCACTATTTTGTATGGATACAAAGGAGTGAAATGAAATCTACAATTTAATTGATAAATTTACTTTTATTTGCACTCATTAATTCAAATATGTTTATTAATTTAACGTAGATTATTTTAACTATAACTTTTATACATGTTTGCTATTTAACTTCTTCCAATCTGTGTTATTCTGTTAATGATAGGACGATGATAGGAAAAGTAGGAAACGAATGGGAGTGTTTAAAGTTTAATGTGCCTCGAAAACGTCAAATCGATGGTTGTTCCAATCGAGTGGAAGAGAGATAGATGCGGCGCAAGCGTACAATGAGCGTAACGGGACAATGTGCGTAACGGGACACTTTTTCGTGCGTGAAGCCGGCGTTCATCGATTTATTAGACGTTGTCACGTCAAAAATATCGTATTGCGCAGCCTTACAAAAATTTGAAAATAAATATCAAAGTTGCACATATAAAGTTCTGGTAATTCTATAGTATAGCATTTATTTGATGTATTAGTCATGTATGAGGCAGCGTAAGCCACGGAAGCGCCCTAAAAGCGCCTATTTACGACTTGATTACAAAACATCGAGATTTATCTACTACGTTTAAACTTAATTAATGTACTGTACACATAAACTTTCGGAATTAAGTATCTAACTGATGGTAAAAACCACATAAAAATTCATTGCGTAGTTAAAGAGAAGTAAGCGAACAAACAGACAGAAGTGGATAGCGCATATATTTTGAACTATTTAAAGATTATTCAGAACTGAATTTAAACAAGATTTCTTTTAAAGAGTTTGTTCCCTGCTTAGTCAATATTTATTTACAATTTTATGCATTAAGAATGCAAAGATAGAATTTTCATTGTAAGTCAATGTTTGAATAGCCATAATTATTTATTTAAGATCTTACAATAATTTAGCAGATTAATTTCATTCCATTATTTATATTCCATCATTCATTATTAATAACTGGCTCAGGCTCGTGAAGGCCGTGTCAAGAGCTCAAGAGGTCTGTAGTCATCGAAGTGAGGCGGATTAGTCCGTACTTCAAGTCTACTTTGCTGCCCAATGAAACCCCGATAATCGAGGCTCTACTTACAAGTTAATTATCTTTCACGAAATGTTCAGTTTTTATGTAGAGGTTAGAGCCAAAATTTAATTATATATGGCCAAGAAGCTGGGTTTAAAATGCCGTTAAATTTTTACAATATTTATCTAAGACTTATTTAATGCATGAAAATAAAAAAATATGTGGATATAATTGGGATCTCGCTTCTGGTTTGTATGTACAAGTATACTACTCTGTTCATGCTTGTAATGCCTTCAATTTAAATGACAGAATTATTCTTTTTGTGTGACAATTATATTTTATTTCGCGGTTTTCTATCATTCCCACATTTTTTAAAATAAATTTTATTGCGTGCTTGAAATAATTCAAAAATATTATTATTTTTCACTTTGTTATATATGTACCTCCAATCTCACAAGTAATGTTTACTAACACATCGAATTTCACATTTCATCGAATCTCACGTTTGGGGATTTTGTTTCGCCGACAGCCAGGTAAGTAGAGACAAAAAAAACAAAGATAATTAGATCAATACATTGGAGGATGAATGGGCTACGGTAGCAAGGAACAAAAAATGCCAAGAGTGAATTCTTAAAAACCACGGAAAAAGAAATATCCAGAATGGTCAAGCCGGGATTCGAACATGCGTCGTTTGTAATGCCAGTGGAGTGGCTTAACCACTGTGCTACTTCCCTCCATTACGTAACACAAATACAAACCCATCAGATCGACTGCCGACTTTATGGTCATAAACCGAGACTACCAAGTAATGGAACTAGAACGATTCTCATCATCATGGTCTTGCGACGTTCACGTTATTATTTTTGATGACGATCTGGAATGCAACTCTGTGTACACTCGAATGACCCTTGTCATTGAATCACGAGTTTTTTGACAAGCCCCGGAGGACTGGAAGATTATGATTAGAGGTACGGAATTTTGAAATAATGCATAACTTCACACTCTCACACTGTGTTCATGATTGGACGGCAGTTATTTGGTCACGCCCCTCTACGACCACGAGCCAACGAAGCCCAGCTAGGAAAGAAGTAAGCGAATCAGATAGTGCCAATTAACAAGGATAAAAATTTTCTCGCTAACAAATCAAACAATGAGAAAGGAAACATGGATTAAGCACACCTATGACTTTGAATAATACTCTGTGGTCAGAAGAATCTGTGGAATTTCTGGGTCTCTAACAATGATAAACAGCTTTAGAAGGTGAGATGTTACAGCAGCCAATGAACTTACTGTGCATACGTTCATCGAGTTGAACCTTGCAACAGAAAATTACGAGAATAGTGCGGGGGCTCTACTCATTACTAGAGACCTAAAATTTTCGCGAATTAATTTTGCGATAGGCTAGAATCCAAATACGTTTGCCTTTCTGCTTCTTCAGTCATTTTGGCCAAAGTTTATCTGAAGGAATCTGGGCGAATGAAAAACCTTCAACAAAAGGACTATCAAATCACGAGCATCCCAGTTAACAGGTGTCACGCACGATTCATTAGCCAATGAGCAGATGTATTTTCCCAAAGAGGATCATTGAGCACCGTATAGGACATCGAAATCGCGAATTATTCCGGCCTCTACTCATTACTAACCGTTATGGCACATCAGGCTCCAGTTTTGTGTTGCAGAGGGTCCTCGGTGCTGGTTTCAATCCCAACTTATCCGAACGACTCAAATTAATGAGCAACGAGTAGAAAAAAAAGTGGCGCTTAGCCAACTATAATCCAGAAGTTGATGTCCTATTAAGTCCCTGCGCAATTGCGCAAGACCTTGCGAATTAATTAAGGGGCCAAAAAATAAGCAAACTATGATGCCGAACTACTTTTGGAGCGCGTCTTTAGAATCTACTTCTTTTAAAGTAAAAAAAAAAAGATAAGCTATTCTTTTCGTACTCGCCAGATATGTCTAACATCTAGTCTTTGTAACGAACAAATTCGTGTGTTCTGATGTTGCAAATATACTTATAATACCAAACTCGGACACGAAGTTTAACGTAGGATTCTTTAAAATAATGCTAAGCGTGATAATTATATATGTAAATGGTGTATTCAACTTCATTTCTGGACGCGAAACACAGGTAGTTTCCGCACCCGCCACTGGATTCGCAGCCATAGTAGTTACGTCGACTATTGAATCATTTGATTAGCAGACAGAAATTTCAAACTTTATAACTAAACGGCTCCGAGAAAAGTGATAAAAACCTGAAAAATACTAAACCCCTGCTTTAGGCTTGATTTTCGTCACGGAATTTTATTTAAATACTGCCTTTAATTTTAAAATTCATTAAATAGTTAATACTATGAAGTTTTTCCTTGTATTTGTGAACTTTGGTTTGCACCATCCACCCCAGATGGCAGCAACGGGGTTATTACACATTTCCGATCCTTGACTTCCATCGCATTTATTGCCGTATCCCAAAAGCTAAGATGTTACATATCAAAAAATGTTATGTATCGAAATTGAAGTGGAGTCGACGCGGCTCGAACAGCAGTAAACTCTGGGTCTTTGTTATGAGAATCGCCATATCTGGCGCTCGTGTGCAGGGAACACGGCACATCCTGCACTCATGGTTGGTTGTATACTTTGTCAATATGGTGTTCCACGTAACCGGGATCCAGTGTATATACCGTAGTTCACGATAATGGTTCTAGCAATATACATAAGCATTACCTGACCTCTGACATATGTTCATTGACGTGTCTCCTTCATCTACATGTCCTGCATACATACTCCCCAATTTTGACGCGTATTTGAAGTACATTCTGTGTACCTTAGCGTACCTCGTCCCCTTCAGAGTGTGCTGCGGTATTTCTCGACCCCTCCTCTGTCTCATCCGAGGGATGCTTCCACCCTTCTTGCTTCCTGTAACTTTTTTTTTTCAAACATGTTTGTTGAAAATTGGTTTTTCTCCCTACGGCTCAGAAGAAAATTAGTTTTGCCTTCCCTTGTTTCCGTCTCTTCAATTAACTCCCGCCCCCTCGCTGCGTAGAATGCGCGCACGTGTCGAGACAAACTCACGCGGGAAAGCAGCGTCATTAATTAAACTGTCGATCTGACGCGATACCACGCCATACGTTCAAATCGTTCCACGTGCAAATATTTGTCACTGTTCGTCATTCCTTTCCCCTTTATTACCGTTTCCGTGACCATTTCGTGTAGAACATAAAAAAGAGTAGTTTGCTACACTTTGCTTCAAAAAATCTCACAACACCCGTCAACACCATTCAGAACATTGGCAAACACAATATAACACAGCCGCACCCCCATAAACTAATAACTAACTACCACCCAGGCAGGCCACCCTGACTGGGCAGCAACAGTTAACCACTAGCAACGGACACCAACCAAAGTGCCAATGCAGTGACCAAATACGAACGCCCAGCACAGTGTCGTAAGTGAAATAGTTCAAAGCAATAGTGCTCCATAATGTATACAGTTGTAATGTAAATTGTTGTGTAAATAATGTATATTAAAAAGTGTTGAAAGTCAAGAAAAAGACATAGAGCCAATGAAGGCTCCAAATAATAAAACAAAAGGTTTTTAAAAAATTTTCCTTTTATTCAAACCAATACTGTAAATAATATGAATCATTGTAAATAATTATAAAATAACTTTGGCAAAAGAGCACTGCGTGCTGGGGTGCCATTCCAAAAAAATGTCCAAAACATGTAAAGTGTGAATATGTATGAATAAAAACCTATTAAATTGTAAAAATTGTACACTTGCGCTTCATGGAACAGTACTTACAATATTAAAAAAAAAGCTTTTTCTCTTTGGCAATTCTGATTTCGACTCTTTGTTTTTAACTTAAAACGTCTTTAAAATCACAACGAAACATACGCGGACCAGAACAGAAATTTGTACAGTAACGAAAAGGTCTATATCGTCTTGCTTTAATAATTCCCTAACTATTGATCTTAGAGACGTAAGTGCGGTGTCATTATTTAACGTATACAGTCAACTCGCTGACAGGACCTTGAGTTTGCGTCGCGGGTGGGCGGGGAAGGGGAACAGCGCTGATTGGTCAAAACCGACGCTCTCCCTACTTTATACACAGCGCAGCTCACGACTCAGACGTGATAGCGCGGTGATTCGTGTGTTGTGGATCGAGTTCATTTAAATCGCTCTATTTAAGCCCAATATAGTGTATTTTGGACAACATTTATAAGCAAAAATGTAAAGTAAGCCTATAAAAAGTATACAAATACAGCCCTGCAAGAGCCAGCAGGAAATATAAACCACGCCTATGGTTGGCAAGAGGCGGCTATGGAAGGCCAGTGTCTCTGGAGCGGCGCGAAGCTGTCACGGCTCGCTGAGTGAACCAGGCCGACTCCACGAGTACCTCCACCGCTGTTGTCCTGCACCAGTGGACATGTCGAGTGAAGATTACACCAAGAGCGACTCGCTGGCACAGACGTTTCACGTTAAACCAACGGCCTTGTCTCCCGACGCAGCCGCACACAATTTGTCCCTGAAAACACTCCAGGCAGAAGATGAGATGGTCTTCTGGTTTCCCTTTTACCTTGTATTTTGATGTTGTAGGTACATGAGACATGTCAGTCCCTAAGCATCACACCGTCGTGACAAAACTAAATACAAAAAAAATAAATGTAAATGTTAGCTAGTACAACCTCAATACACAACTTTCACCTACAAGAAATGATGTAAATGTAGGGGGTTTAAAATCATGTTGATCATTTTTGGACATTATTTGTTTTAAGGGATATTCCTGTATATTCATTACCACAACACTTACGATGCGTAATATGTTACACAAATGATTATGTATATGAACACTTACGTGGCCTAATACCCCTTTGAAATAACACTGAAGGCTTTGTCTCTCTCGCTGTTTCAATTTCTGATGTGTAAACATTTAAGCTCTCAGTATCCGGCATCTGGTAGGAGTAATTTCATGAATGGAACGGAAGTCACATGAAACTGAAATGTGTAAATATGGTGCTTGCATCTGTAGCGGATGGCGTGAAACAAAGTTCAAAAATCCAAAAATAAACTCTATAGTTTTAACCGATGAATTTTAACAATTTGGGCAGTATTTTATTAAAGTTATTTGTTGAAAATCAAGTCCAAAGCCGGGGATATGTTTTTTTTCAAGTCTTTTTTAGTCTGCTAGAGCCGTTTCATTGTATAGTTTAATCTTTCGCTCTGCAAATCGAATGATTTGATAGTTGACATAACTGTTCCGATAGCGAGTTCTAGCGGCGGTGCAGAAACTACGCGTAGTTCGGGTAAATAAATGTATTTGAAGACACCATTTTCGTATATTTATCACGCTAGGCAATATTTAAAAGAATTACACGTTAAATTTCGTGTCCAAGTTTCATATTATAATTGTATTTGCAACATGATAACACATGAATTTGCTCGTTACCGAGGTCATATGTTTACACATCACTGACGACTATTGAAAAACTCGCTCACATTTTTTCTCCTTTTTTTCCTTCATTATTAGTTTCTTTAAGGCCTATTTTAAAAATATTATCAAGATACATCACTTGCAATTGTTGATCTGCTATAAATATTTTAAACAAAAATACACTTAGTGCAATATCATGGATATAAAAGGCCCGTAAGTGTTCGTATTTATCATATTTTGCGCGCACTTGATCATCCATTATATTACACGATTTGAAGACCCGTTGAAAATGTTTATGGCACAACAAAAAACGCAAAGGATATGTAAGGTTGAATATTTCATAAATAGCCCTTAAAAACAAATTATGAAAGAAAACTGTACAATACACATGGCGTGTAACACTGAGCCGTAAGCTACTAAATGTCTGGTGACGACAATTTCTGACGAAATACAGTATGTCAATAGAAGAAAATCTTAGTAATAAATTGTATTATTATCAACTGTAAGAGATGTAGAGTGTTCGTTCAAGGTCACAATTAAATAGTAACTCAAAAAGTTTTAGATAAGCGCATACGTGAATACTTCTTTGTTGTTTTCTCGCTTGCAGCGCGAAAGAATGGCTCTTTCCCCAATTAGTACAGGGTGCACCTGTAAACTTTATTTGGCAACCGGATGGAGCTCCTCCTCATTGGAATCTCTTTGTACGAGAGTGGTTGAACGTCCAAGTCTCTGACAACCATGAGATTGGTCATAATATCGAGATGACAGAGCGCTTTTTCGCTGGCCTCCTTCCTGACATAATGCCATGCGATATTTTTACTCTTGGGGCTTTATAAAATACAGTGTCTACGTTCCACCGGAAACTAATTATTTGCTAGAGTTGAGACACGGAATTGAAGAGGCTACTGCTTCTATTACTCCGGACGTGTCAATCAAAGTGTGGTAAGAATTGGACTTTAGGTTGGATATGTGCTGTCTAACTAAAGGTGCGCATATTGAACATTCATACGACCAACCAGGTTAGCTTACCTTCACTTTGATGTTTGATTTATTGTTCATAATCTAATTTAAACTGTTTTAATATATCATTGAAACTAGAACATTATTTTATGGCCATTCTGTTTGAAATGTTAGAAATATATTGTGATAAAAAACCTTCAGTTAGTAAATATCACAAGAAAATTAGATAACCGACGTGGAATGCGAGACCGAGCTTACAAGATTACGATTGTTCTGAACAGTCAGGGTGTCAGCTCAGTGCTCATAAACTTGAGTAGAGCCGGAGGGTGGATTCGAACCCACGCCCTTCGTCGCACGAGCGTGACGGGTCGAGCTGGATTCACAATGGCGCGAAGCGACGGACGTGAAAAAGGCAATTAAATAACCAATCATGTTCGACATACCTGTAACGACAGCGCGATAGAAATCCGCGAACGCTAAAGACTTTCCGATTTGAAAGACAAAAGTTTTATTCCTATCACGTGGTGACCACGAAGTTACTGAAATGAGCGTCAGAATTTTCGATTTCCAAAGATGGTTAAGCTGGTACATTGAAAAAAATATCACTATTCGTGTACTATTAAGGTTCTGTGAACTAAATTATTTTGTGGAATATTTTACTACTTTCACGTACAATGATATTTTATCGAATAAATATTAAATTCTGAAACAGATAAAACAAATTCAAAAAATGAATGTTTGTTGTAAATGGGTTGCGTTTGTAATAGCAAGAAACGTTTTATAACTAGTGGCTTGTATCTGTTAGTTGCGCAGTTATAAATGGCATGCTCACATTAATGTGATATTTTGCTGTTACGCTATCGTGATTCCCGCACTAGGTTGTAGGAATCGGTGACTTTTCGCAAGAGTTTCGGAAATATTGTTTGCGCAAGCGAATGCAACATATTAATAGTCTATCTTTTTTTTAATTATTAACGTTGAGCTTCACGTCTGGTTGACCACCAGGCCATTGTAGAGGAAAATACTCAACGACACAATTCGGTCATGACTAGTTCCTTGAGGCCGAGAACGTCGAGTTGCCTACCTTCGAGGCTTGAAACCAGTCGCCTACCTTCCAAATTTAGTACGAGTTGCCTTACCTCCAGGCATAGTACGAGTTGCCTAACTTATAAGATTACTATGAAGAGTTGCCTATCTTCGAGGCGAGCTCTTTGCATTTCTTGGCATGTCTTATCAGGGCAGTTCCACAAGACAGACGTTGATTACCACATCTCTCACACACATGAGTCTTCTCTATTTATTACAATACTAGCTGCCCGACCCGGCTTCGCACGGCTATACTAATGGGAAAAAAAGCCACATCTCCCATTTACAGTAATGGTAAATAAAAAAAATTCAGTGCTAAAATGTATTACAATGCTGTATAATGTACTGGAGAGAAAATGAATAGCACCGATGATTTCCCGACTCGTGCACGCAACGTACAACTGATGTACCCGTACTTCGCTACGGCAGTCTACAGGCAGATAACTCTTGCGCCGCTCATTATACATGCCCCTCCTTGTGGGTACGCCACTGCCGCGCGATGCCCGTTGCCATGGAGACGCAGAAGGCATGAACAATGCAAAATCCTGTTCTCATGCAGACAAAGTACCCACTGTTGCCTGGTTTTAACCACCCATGGGATCTCATTTTCGGAAAATGTCATCCTGCGTAAAATAAGGAACATTACTGTGAAGATTCAAGTCTGTAAAATATATATACTTGAAAAAAAGGGCAATAAAAAAACAAATTAAACACAGAGAGAGGAAAAAAACAATAGTTTAGGTTTGCGATTTAAAGTGATAAAAAGTATTTAAATACTAATTGAACTCTTATGAGGGTACTGATTGCTTCGTTGTTAATATCACACGGGTGTTTATTACTTGTATGGGAAAATTAAGAATGATAAGCCATATAGTGCGAGGCAACAATGTTAATAGGCAATAGGAAAAAAACTTCTAGCGCCTGCGGCATTGTCAATACACACTTCGTACGTGTACTGCATGTTGTATATAACCCCCTCCAACGCATTTGATTCTAAATTGGACTTTTAGTAAGGATCCCTAATGTTATTGATAATATAATATAGCCTATAGCCTTCCTCGATAAATGGACTATCCAACACTGAAAGAATTTTTCAAATCGGACCAGTGGTTCCTGAGATTAGCGCGTTCAAACAAACAAACAAACTCCTCAGCTTTATAATATTAGTATAGATATTTTATGATGCCTTGTATTGACGCTGTATACAAATGTCTTGACACAAAAGGTACAGATGGCCTACGGTGAAGAACCATCCCAAGCATTCGCTTTCGCATAATTGTATAGTTATCGTATTATTGTTGTTTCATTAAATTTTATTCGTTAAGCTGTATTAGCAGCATGTTTTTTTTTTTCATCTTCTCTGAATATTTCTGCAGACGTTTATTTCCGAGTGTAAAATACTGCATTGTATTTTTTTTGTAAAGGGAAGAATATTCATGTAAAATTACAGATATTTGTAAATTTTTACACTTAAATGAAAACAACTGTATCACTTCATGTAATAATGTTAGCAGTAATACTATATTCAGATTCTTACCCTGGCATTTATGCTGGGTGTTATCCTAGTACCTCCAATAAGCAGTTATTTGTAAACTGTTCCCCGACTAGCTTTCCAGTATTAACTATGCACATTAATAAGTATAGGCCTAATAAAACAAAATAAAGTCCAATTATTGAATATTCGGTTATATTTTCCCATGGTTTAAAAAATTGTTTGAATGAAACATCAACTAAAATATAATATCACGCACCAATTTTCATAAGAAATATTCAGTATTATCTCGATAAACGTATTTCATGTACGCAAAAATAATCATAGCCATATGTTGCACAAAGTTACAACATCTTTCTTGTAGCATTACGAACTAGTACTTGACAGCTGGTTTCAAAAAAAAATCGTTTTTAAACGTAGATAATTTTTTTCTTTGTGTGTTTGTATTTTGTTATAAGTTTGGTCTGTTTCGTAGGGAACGTAAGCTGAGCTCAGTCGCAGAGGAAGCACGGAAGTATAAATATACAAATAAGTACGTATCCACGCCGGCAGATTCCTTCGCTCGAGGAACGGGCCAGGCGCGGTTCGGAGGGAAGGGCGTATCTGCCTGCGACCTCGAACCCGCCCCTAGGATCAGACCTCCGGGTCCTGCATTGTCCCTGAATTCCACCTTCCAGCCCCCAGGGCGCGGGAAGGGGAGAGACGAATACGCATCTGCGGGCTCGGGCGGCACAGGGGTGGACAAACTCCCGCTCGTGTTGCGGTGAGATCGCACACAGCGCGCTCCGGCTGTTCAACCCTGTGCACCGCGGCACTGCGTCGGGGGTGCTGTTACAACTTAGAAACACGCAAGTTAGAAATTTGTCAGGCCCAAGTTATGTGGTTATAAATTGCGATACTTCTAAGTTACGTGTTTCTAACGTGTTATACTTGAAAATTTTGTTTTTTTAGCTATAACATTTCCTAGTTGTAAGTTCCTTAGTTGTTGCAGTTGGTATAGGTTATGATTTACTAATTTTTTTTGATATTTCTAAGTTATAATGGTTTTAACTACAATCAAACTTCAGTTCATTTAGGTACTTCTAATGTCAAATGTGAATGTTTCTCACATGAGCCTTTCGAGTCCAAAATTGATTTTCCATATCTGTTACCGTAAGTTACTAATTCCTAATTTGCAGTTCTAGGTTATTATTACGATGTTTCTAAGTAATATTGGTTACTACTATTGTGTTTCTAAGGCAGCGGTACCTTTTTTCAGCCAGGGAACCCTATGTTGTACTTTATTTTCTTTCTGCGGAACTCCAACTTCTTCCAAGAAAGTTATTTGAAAATAATTGTGGCTGCTTTATATGACATTCGTAGAGACCGGAAAAATTCGCGAATTCATTTCACGATAGGCTAAAATACAAATAGTTATACCTCAGTGCTGCCTCTGTTATTGGCTCACAACTCACCTGGATGACTCTGAGCCAATGAGAAACACCCAACCAAAGCTTTAACGAATCACAGGATGCTACGTTGGGACGTCTCACAAGACAGCAGCCAATGAGTGGGTGACATTTGACCGAGAGTACGTAGAACTATGGAGTTCATCCTACAGGTCATTGAACCCGCAAATTTTTTCGGTCCCTAGACATTCGTCCTGACTCACGGAACCCCTGTGACCCTGCCACGGAACCCCAGGGTTCCGCGGTACACCTTTTGGGAACCGCTGCAGAAAATTATTATTCTTAAGTATGACAATTCTTTTTAATGTGGATTTTTTTTTTTAGAATTATGATTTACGACTTTTCTCAGTTGTGACTAAGTTATGTGTGGGCCGAATAGCTTCACAGCAGATAGTTCGCTTCTGCATCTGCACATCTTGGAGGCTCAGGTGAATATGTAACTACTTACATTCGGCTCATTGATACAGACAACAAAAATTGGTAAAATGATAAAGAAACATTTTAGAACTGTTAACACCTACAATTGGACTAGAGTAAAGTGTGTGTTACGTTACTTGTTACGCTTGGGTTTCCACCCAACCGTCGCGTGGCTTTGTGAAGACGTGTTTCTTCGTAGCCCCTGTTGGAACACAACCCGCAATGCTCCAGGAGAGCCTGGAAGTCAGAGGACGCGCTAAGATGGTGCGCGGTTGCCAGAGAACACCCAGTTCAGTTGACCTCCACGTCACCCGGAAGTTGCTCCAGCTCAGATGTGTTGAGAGCATTCCAGGCCTAGAAGACCGTTGCCCCTGGCGGGTATACCACCCCTCTCCTCCTGTCAAAAGTGAGAGGAGGAGAAGCAGCTTGACCACCACCGAGGAAGCTACCGACAGCGGTACTTACGCCCGATGGCTTCGTCTCCAGTAGTGGTAAGCCCGGCATTTCCCTAGTTCGGAGGTAGACTCTGGATGCGCCGTCAGTGGAGTCGCACGTCGTAAGAAGCACTCGGAAGTGAGCGAGTAGTGACCCGCACAGCCAGTAAAAAGTCGTTTAACTTGTGTGAACGGCTACGTAAGCTGATGAGCCAAGCAAGATGACGTGGGCGTGGCGACCTGTCGGACATACTCGCCGCACGACTACGGGAACGAGTTACACTACAGAGACCCTTCACACTTCACGTAGGAAACATATCCAGACAACAAAACACCACAGCACCTTCTTTGAAAGAACATTTAGTTAGTTACCTGGCGAGCCATCTCTGTAATGACAGTAATGACCTACAGGACTCGGTGTGACAGCACGTGACCGCGCTCTGCTTCACAAGGAACAGTCAACTGGAAGCCTGCCACGTCACCAGAGGCATCGCACTGACAGTGTGACCTTACCCAGGCAATATTTATAAAGATAATTAATTCATATAATGCATATATGTTAGATTTTTAGTATTATTTTCCCCAGTAATTGAACTTATATTTTATTTATTAAATGATTTTAATAACTTGTTTTATTTATTAAGTTTTTCTAATGGTGTTCTATAGAATGGTTTAAATATTTAATGTTGAACTGATATTTTACTCTTTGCACTGTGTAATGACATGAGAAAATTACAAATCGGCCTTGTGCTAAATTTTGTTTGTATTTGAATAAATAAATAAATGTTAATTCTTCAAAATGCCTCAACTCAGCAACCAATTTTCAAAAGACTTTTTCTCCAAGATGTACAGTATATTGACTATAAAACGTGTTTGAAGTTAGGTATTCGTGCCCTGTCGAGTCATAAAATCTGCAACGTCTTCTGCATTGGAAGCCAGTGGCGCAAAGCTATGGGATTCGTAATGCTAAGGAAGAGGGAGGTGGCATAATATAGAAGGGTGGGGATTGAGTTTTTAAATTCCAGGAAGCGAGGGAGAGGCTGGCTCCCCTGGAATATACGCTCATGCTGTAAGCTGTGGCTTAATAATAAAAAAACAAATTCATGAAAATGAACACTTATCTTCAAACACGGTGTTCACACTTTGTCCACACCATATTTATCAAATATTTGTTTGAAAATTGTTTTGTACTTTAGAGTAGGTGTCGTGGATGATCAAAAGAACGAATTACACTGGCAGAGTAGAAGAGTGTGATGATATTTACATAAGTAGAAAGTTTACTCATGTTCACTTGCAAGCGTTTTTACTTTATGTATATGGGTGGTTGCGGCCAGCAATGATTTATTTGGAGGTGTTTGGTTCCAAATAATTACTAGCTGAAGTTTGAATTTTAAACACGAGCATCGCTGCTTATGAAAGCTAAAATAATTTATTGTTTTATGTACCTTTACTGAACGTGATATTTTGATTGTAAAATTACCTGCAAAATTCTTTCAAGATTGCTCGTGATATTATTTGTTAAATTATAGTTAAAGATGTTGTTGGAAAAATTGTCCAAGTATAATTTTCCGGAAAAATATAACCACGTATAATTATTTTTCTAATACCAACATAGATTTCAATAATTTAATATATATTTATATACAAATATAATAGTACAACCTTTTGTAGCCGGTACGCTTGTTGTATAGAGTTTAGTATTTATCCTCTATTACGAACTTTTTATACCACATGAAGAGGAAACAAATTTAAGTTAAACAGTACGTACAGAACTGTGGAGTATGCCTTCTATATAGTATAATATCTCTTTTTGTACCACCCTATGCCTCAATTATTTTATTTGGTTTAATTTGTATAAAAAAGTTGATAAAATTTGGTTTGTGTGAAAGTATAACTCTCTGGAAACTTCTAGGGTTTTTCAAAACCTTTTTTGGGTACATTAGCGGAAAAAATTCCTAAAAATGTTTTTTTTTCTTCGGAAAACTAACATTAATGATTATAGTTGTTGTATTGTTTCATAAAACTCGACTGGCACTCCAAGTTACTGTTTTGGTAATCTTGTAAGTTAATGCTAAGTTGTAGCCAAATTAAAAGTATTTTCGTTGGTTTTAGAAAAATAATTTTCAATCGCTACGTTGCAATTTATTTTCCTATTGACGATTTATAAATATCACTACCGGAAAAATGTTACTTAAAAAAAGAACACAGAAAATGATTTCCAAAAATACCGATATACATTGATGGTGACAAAAAAATACAATGTTTCTTCGATAATAATTTAAATGGAAAATACAATTTTAAGTTAAAAAATAAGTTTTGTTTAAAAAAAATGTGTGCGTGACCGCTACACCTATTGTAGGTGACACTTCACACTTCAATAATTCACTTGAACGATAAAAACAAATGTAGTCTACACAATGGAGGTTCACACTAAAGGTTCATAATCATGATGAAGAAAAACCTGCAAAGAGTCTTACAGTTGTCATACTCTCTACTTTATTCTTTGTTTCCCCTCCCCGGTATCCATCACCTATTTCCTGAGCTATGCACTTTTCGTTACGATCTGGTAATTCATCGCGTCGACTTAACCTACCGGCTGTGTGCAAAGAAGCTTCACTTCAAAAAATTTGTGAAGTGACAGAAAAAGGCATTTCATTTTAAGATATGCAAAATATCAAAATGAGATATCAAATAAATACTTATAACTAGTCGGGTGCTCGTGACAATATTGCCCGGCCCGAGACTACACACACTGGCACAAGGAAAGGAATGTGTTGGAAAAAAAGATGGGAATACCTAAGGGTGGTAGGGGGTTTGTAGAGGGGGGGGGGGGGGAGAAGATAGCAAGTGCAGGGTTATGAGGCTGGGGAAGAAAGAAAAGGCTCGGCGACCGGCACCCCCTGTCCCGAGCGGCCAATGGCAGGAGGGCTTCGGCACAAAGAGAACCGCAAAAAAAAAAAAAAAAAAAAAAAAACCTTCCCGCCTGCGAAAAACGCAGTCAGGGGTGGCAACATGGTTCACACGCACCTGACAGTCTGCTAAACATGCAGCGCACTATAAACCTATTTTATGGTGTCACGTCGAGAACAAATGAGCAGATAAAAGACCACATACTACAATTCTGCAATAGGTTTTCAAAGTCACACTGTTAAAAATGTTCATCCTAAATTTACGAAGAGCTGGTTACAAATTATCCAGGGATCTTCGTAAATTTACGCTATATTCGTTTATTTACGGATACTAAGTTTATCGACTGTGAACATGAGTCCACGAAAATAACTTTGGTATATTAGCCAAATATTTAAAAATTATTAAAGATTAAAAAAAAAAAGTTCTTATTTCTTCTACGCGTGTATTTACCCTTAAAACAGAACATGACAGCCGAAATACGGCGTAGTGTCTATGAAGATCCAGCTATCTGAAATTACGAAGAACTCTTCGTTTATTTAAGGTAAATTCTTCATTTAAATTCCGTAAATCTACTGTAATTTCTAACAGTGCACAGTAATAAATCTACAGTACCCGAAACAGTTTGATATGGACGCAGGAAATTTTTCTAAGGCCAGTATTGAACTATCAAAGTTGTCTAACAAAGATCTTTCACAAACTATGTTGGCCAAGAAATGTATCAATTTACTATACTACCTCAACTTTTATAAAAAGAAGACATTTATATCATAAACGTTTTATCATACTTAGCCTATTCATTATAAGTTTTATAAAATATTTCGCGCAGTTGTTTTGTGATCACGGACAACGTGTTGGGCTGTGGCAGCCACAAAGCTGATAATTTCTTAATACGAAGGGTTATAAAATGCTATTTGAAGTTCGTTATCGTGATTATTAACATCAAAAAAAATACCTGGAAACGTGTTGGTGTTCTCAAAGAAAGTGGACTGCCCGTACGCTATGGCAGACCAGAAAAATAAATTGATTGGATTGTAACATCTCGTACGTAGTGTTATAAGTCATTTTGTGGTAGTAAAATAGCTTTTTAGTAAATATTTTATTCAAAAGATAGAAAGAGTGAAAACGATCTTAGTCAAAGAACTATCATGGTGAAACACCGAACAAGATCACCTACAACCCAACGACGTTTTTTTGTCCCAATATCAACAGCCTGGGAGGGCAGCGATACAGGATTTTGAATCCTAAAATCTCAGCGTGATGGAAATGTTGCTCGGAAAACTTCCCCAAAATATTTCGAGAGATGTGCTAACTTCCTCAAGGCGATATTCGCCATTTGAAAATCAGTTTTCGGAATGGTATTCGTACAAAAAAAAACATCGTGAACTTTTTAAAATTAAACTGATATTTCGGCCATATATATATATATATATATATATATATATATATATATATATATATATATATATGTCTCAATGTTAGCACGAATTGAAAGTATGAAATTGTATACTATGCAATTTTTTAACTTATCACAATCGTTTTTGTGTATTGTTTGTCACTAAACTCTTAATTTATAAGATATCATTCATACATAAACAAATCTGTTTTCCGGAAACCCTGAATATCTCATGTTTCTAACCATTTGTAAAAAATATAATTTTTATTCATTTACAAAAAAATTCTTATGGATGAAAATTTGTAAAACAAAACAAAATAAAAACACATAATTCAAAACTGCTTCGCCTACCACACGATCAGATTCTGTCAGTTCATTATATGATTTAAATATAATTTAATCTGAAGATCCTCACAATTAAATAAACAGTTATTAAACTGAACAAAAATCTTAAAAAAAATTACCGATATGTATATTATGAATTCATTTGAAACCATGAGGAAAACACAAATTTATAGAAGCATAATAATTTACGATAGTCCCGCTCTTCATACTATTAGAGCTGTGTAGTCATCCTGGTCTTCTTATAAAATACTATTCACCCAAAGAAGGTAAATAATTGTACTTTACGCGCAGCAGGCACCATTATCGGAACGGTGGCGTAGAAACAATCATCTCCATTCTCACGCAACTAGGCCATTAAAAAAAGTGAGTGAGTTTTTCAGTACTCACCAGAAATGTTTAACATATAACCTCGGTAACGAGCAAATTCATGTTTTATCATGTTACAAAAAATATACTTATAATACGAAACTCAGTCACGGAATCTAACATAACAATTCTTTAAAAAATAATGTCGAGCCTGATAAATATACGAAAATTGTATTTACAACCACATTTCTGGACACGAATAACACATAGTTTCCGCACCCGCACTAGAATTCACTGCGGAGCATCTACACCACTATTGAATCATTTAATTAGCGAACCGAAATTTAAAATTATATGATGAAATGACTCCAATTAAAGCGAAAAAGACTTTAAAAGATACTAAACTGCGGCTTTAGACATAAATTTCGACAAGGAATTTTAATAAAATACTGCCTATCTTGTTAAAAAGCATTAAACTGTTTAATACCATAAAGTTTTCCTTTGGTTTTGTGAACTTTGGTTCGCGCCATCCGCCACAGATGAAAGCATTGTGGTTACACGTTTCCGTTCATTGTGACTTCCGTTCCATTCACGAAATTACTCCTACCAAACGCCGTATACTGAGAGCTAAGATGCTACACATAAAAAAAAAGAAAGTTTTATATCTCGTGAACAGCTAGTTCATTACAGACGGTTAGACATGGCACAGACCCAAGTATTGTAAAGAATAATCTCAGCATTTGCCTGGCAGTTTTTGCCTGACATTTTTTTTCTCTCGGGGAACCATGGAAAACTGATATTATGGCGGGGTCGGAACTCAAAACCGAGACCTCTGGAAAGCGAACTATGGTCTTCCTACTCCCCCACCTCGTTCAGTAATTAGCAGCGGCGGCCCTAAACTTTTCTGAGTTATGGGCTATTTCTATATTGGAGGACAACCCCGGTAAATTGGAAAAAAAATACTCAACCGATAACTTAAATTTCGAAGATGAATTTGCTTATTATTCATCCCTACTAAAATTATAATTGCAAAAGTGTGTTTGTCCATTTGTCCTTCTTTCACACCGCAACGGATCGACATTTTTTTTTTGCATATATGTTGATCGTTTATGGACAGGAGAGTGACATAGACTACATATAACTATAAAATTTCTTTCCTAAAAGGATGAGAAATGGGTAAATTAAGGTTTTTATAATAGAAAATCATAGGAGGTAGGTCACATATACACGAACAATGAGTTTGTGTCATTTCTCTCTGTCCGCCACACGGTCATATAGTAAGGTCTGGCAACTTCCTATCCTTCTCCTTGGCGAAACCCATCCGCTCAGTGAAGCTCACGGCTGCTAGCGAACTGAAGGCGCTATTAACAATTTAGTTTAAAACTTCGTGAATAGATGGCGTTGCCTTGAATTTGTAACGCGCTATCGTTTGGTGCGTTCGGCCCGTCTTCCGTAGGGGTTACCTGCCTTTCCACACAATTGAGCTGAAGATTGTAGTCTCAGTTTTGCTAATGCGTAGCCTTGATGCACCCAGGCAGTGCAATTTGTGGGACTTTAAAATCATAATACCTCGTTTGTCAAGTGTATGTCCAGACTTTAACTCGGTAGTGATGTTTCTTATATTATGACGTGTTTAGTCTGGTACATCAGCTAGTTTTAAAATATTTTGACATTCTTTCCTGATAAACTATCCAAGTTCAGTGTTATAAATCTTACGATAAAAGTTCCGGTAGAATCGCGTCATTACACGTGGCAATAAAATCTTTGAATTATTTTTTTATAAGAAATTATGAATTGAAATATGTTTTGACCAGCACATTAGGTTACAAGATAAAAAAAAAACAATTTTCCCCATTAATGTATATATTTAATAAAACAATATACACCAAAAAAAATCAAAAATTAAAAACAGCAGCGCGTGGGCTCGGTTGACACGGGGCCCTCTGGTAATTGGGACATTTATTGGTATCGATGCTTGCAGAGAGAGAGAGAGAGAGAGAGAGAGCGAGAGAGAGAGAGAGCGAGAGAGAGAAAGAGAAATAAATAAAGGGGATAACGATCTGTACAAGATAATTACACAACATGGAAATTTGATGGATAAATAATATTGGTCTTATAGATTTTAAGGTCACGAATAGAATCATCATTATTGTATGTGTTAGGAAATGCAATTCATAACAGACGACGCTAAAGCAAGAGGCAGGAAGCTGAGCAGAGGTCGATAACCCCACAAATTGCTCTGGTTCCGTGTCCCACACCATTAATAAATTAACAGCGAGTGCGCGGCTGCTTTAGGCGGCGTTGCCAAGCCAGAGCAGTGTTGCCAAGCGGGAGGGAACGTACCGAGCTAGGTTTTATGAGTACGCTACGCCGCAATTGACTTAAGAATTGTCAGAAGACGGCATGCTGTGACGTAGTTGAAGTCACAATTTTTTTTTACCTCACCATCGTGAAACTGTTACGCCCAAAACATTGTGGAAGTGGTGCTTCATCGCGTCTGATGGTTAATGAAATCGAATTAGAATCTCCATCGTTGAACACAGTCACTTCCATAAAAAAAAACAGTCAATTAATACTTTACTTCAGCCAAAGTTTTGGGCATCCCAACAACATGGCGCAGACCATGAGCTGATTAAAATACGGTTTCACCTAGTTTGCCATGTAATCAGGCAGACGGGGTTACCACATGTTATAAACAAATATTATCATGGAGGTATTAGTCTATGAAGTGGTGTCTGCTCTGAAGTTTAAGTCACTTTGGGTAGCAACTGTACAAAGTATAAAAGTTTGAAAGGAACTCACTAGAAAGAATAGTAAAAATGCCATTCTGAATTGAGTATTGTTAAAAATAAAAGATGTTAACAACACATCGACATGAAATTAACGTTAAACTCCATTGTATATTACAAAAACAAATTTTGCTATCCAGATGAAAATGTATACTGAAAAGGGGGCTTAATTTTGACATTAATGATTAATATAACAAAAAATGGCACATAATAACTACTATTACTTCCCATCTTCACGGAATTAGGAAATAAATGTCATTCTAGGACTAGCCTTTTATCCTGTCGTAAACTTGGTAAGCAGGCACGTGTAAGGAAGAACATTGCGTTGGCCGCGGTCTTTAAAAGTTCTGGAGTGTTTCGTCTGAATACCAAGTTGTGGTTCATGTTCAAAGAAAGCAAATTCTAGTACATGCAATTTTCCGAGATACCCGTAACTTCGAGAAGCTCGCTTTATAATTTGTAAACAATATATATAATATTCGTACATTGACCGCGACAGTTTTATTTTTAAATTGTGCGCAAAATAATATTCTTAAAAATGGACCTAATCGTGAAAAAAATAAGAATTAATTTGTTAGAGGATATATTCAAGTTGCTGCATTTTCTGATTAAAATTTAATAATATTAGAGACGGTACAATACATCCATCGTAGCAAACAAAACCGCGGGATTGTTTGTTTTTAATATATTTCAATTTGCGATTCTAGAGCTTTGAAGATTTTTCTGTCTTGCTTGAGGTTGATGTTAGCTATCACATATCCGACCTGAGCAATAACGACATCAAGAAATATACAGAATATCCCAAAACTCAGTGTCAAGACACCAGTTGATACGCCAATTAATCACGGTTACGAATTAAATTTTTTTTAAAAACAAGTTGTGATTTTAAGTTTTAAGATTTTTATAAAATATTTTTTATCCCTACCCTACACCAAAGTATCTAATACTGGTACTATAAATATTTGCAATATAATCATAAATAACGCTATTATTGATAACAATTCAAAATAAAATCAAACATGCCATACTTTTGGGCGGAAAAACTTATTTTTACGACTTGTGTGGCAACAATTTTTAATCGGGTAACTTTGACTATTCATACTTCAGGAAAAAAATACTTGCTAAGTTAGCAAATAATTTTTTCACAGTATGACTGGTCAAATTTAACCTCTTAAAAATTTTTATCGAATAAGTTTTCCAAATATTTTTTTTCCGTAAAAGCATAACATGTTTGAGTTTATGTTAAATTTTTATTAATAGTAGGGTTATTTATAATTGCATAGCAAACATGTTTAGTCACAGTATTAAATAATTTGGTGCAGGGTAGGGATTTAAAAAAAAACTACAAATGAAGTCTATAACTCGAAGATTACGATACTTTTTGAACTATGCTTTTTTTTATCATAAGAGTAATTTACTGGCCCAGCAACTGTTCTCGGCGTGACGTTGAGTTATGGGGCAACCTGTACATTTCTGCGTATAGATTCCGTACGGCCGGAAAGTAATAAACCACCAATTTGCTCGTGAGCGAATCAACTGGCACAATGAAAGCATCCTTCCCTGGCTCCCCTGAGACCCCGGACGCACGATACCTTCACTGACGAGGTAATCGCGTCACCATTGTGCACCGCGCGGGGGTCGCCGCCGGCCCGGTTAAGTGAGTTAGGCGACACCCCGCGTACACCCTCGAGGCGCTAGGCGGGCAGCGGCGCTGCAGGGGAGCGCGGCGATTAGGTCGTCATCCACACGGCGCTCCAGGCCGCAGTCGCCCTTGTGCCCACCGCGTCCCTGTGCATTGCTGTCGCCGAGGAGTGCTAGAACGATAGTCTGGCGTGTGTTCTTGTGTGTACGTTATGTCCGCTTTTGGACAAAACCACAAACCTGACCACCGTTTGACGTTTTTATTTCTAGTGATTACTACGGTCTACGATTTGTCAGAAATACGTGTATTTTGGATAGATAATAGTTGAGTAAATAAATGAGGCAATATTTGAAATTATTTAAACTGCTCTTATAAACATAAATATTGTTTTTGTGACACAGTGTCATACGCCTCCAAAGAACATACAGAAACACACACACACACACACACACACACACACACACACATATATATATATATATATATATATATATATATATATATATATATATATATATAGCACAAAATATGTAACATTTTGACTTATCGTAGATCGTAGTTTTGCATGCCATTATAAAGAACTTCAAATGGTGGTCACGTTTATGGTTAAAAGTGCCTTTCGTCCAAAAGAGGACATAACGTCTTATACCTCCGAGGTGCAGATACAAAAATACGCGATTTTCAGTGTCGTCGCCGCGATGTGTGCACGCAAGCCCGCCTGCGAGTTGCCCAGTGGCGCTCGTCCTCCGAGCGGAAGAGTTGGTCCGCACTCCAGGTTGTCGTCAGCCGTCATGCCGCCGACACGAAGACCTCGGCGTGTCGACGATTAAGTATTGTAACCTGGGGCGATAGAAGTTAACGAACAATTTATGCGGCACTTATCCATATTCCTCAGGAAAGTTAATTTGGTGATGGAATATTTCCTATACAGAAGTTGGACTTGGAATAATTCGTGAGAGAATCCATTTTTGTGATGGAATATCTTCTGGTCTGTGGAACTTTTGATTATTTTAGAACGGCCAGAGGAATTAGTAATTTTTCGCCAGTACTGTGGACTTAGTTTTTTGAAGAGATCGCCCAAGGAGACTCAATTGTTTTCAAGACGCCATTGGCCTGCAAGGGAGAACGACACTGTTGAGCTGGCTCGCTCGGCCATCTCGTGCATAGCAAAATAGTACTCGGACGGCTTTTCAACATAATACGCACCAACAGTTATTTACGTAACAGACGTATGAGTTTACGTTACGTAAACGCAATGTGATCTGCCGAGTATGCGTAGGTTTCAGCGCCGTTTGCGTTCACAATACATTACGCAACCTCAGGGGCGCAACAACAGGGGGAGGCAAGGGTATTTTGCCCCCCTCCCCCCTCTGAAACCTTGAAGTGGGGGCAAACGGGGGCAAATAAAGTGCTGTGTAATCAATTTTTAGATAATAAAACTGCTTAAATAGCACCATTTTCCACCTTGAAATACAAATTTTCCCGGGGGAGGACCCCCGGACAACCCGCTTCAATAGGGGGGATCGATGATACTTTAGATAAAGGTATATTGCCCCCCCCCCTTTGGAAAATTAGTTGTTGCGCCCCTGCGCAACCTCCGTATCGGTGTTGGGTAAGTTTTAGGACGGCACGAGTGACTGGTGCGGACTGTACGAGTGTTTGTCGTGAGAAGGGTCCTGGTGTAATCCACATTGGCCCTTGTGCTTGAGGTTGAGAATCCTTCTCAGACGTTGTTTCCAAGGTGTTCACGAGCGGTAACGAGGCGAACCAGTGGCCAGCTTCAAGAGACAGCCGCGACGTGAAGTCCCATGCCAGCCTCGGTGTACAGCTGGTGCGCCGCCATTACGCTTACCCGCCGAGGACTTGCGGAGTCACCGAGGAGCTGCACAGCGTTTTGAGGACTCGTGAGGCGACTGCGTTCTGAACCTTAAAGCACCAAACTTCGGGAGCGGAAACTTTTGTAAAATAAACAATATACCAACTTCCATGGTGTCTAGTCAGTTGAAGTATTTATAGACTAGAACAGCTTGTCAGCACATTTAGAGTCCTTTTCTATATCTGTGTTGATTCGAATGTTTCATATTGTAATTTAGTATCGAGTTTGTCTTGTATAAAGATTGTTTTATTTACACTCAATTTTTTTATTAGTTACCTTCATTTTCGCTCATATTTGTATTTTCAGTCATTCAAGCATTTTAATATTACTTGCTTTGATTTTTCATGTATACTAATGTTCACGATATTTAAAGGCAATTATTTTTAATGCAATTGTGTTTTAAAGTTTTTATTTTTGGTTAGAAATGTGTTTTGAAGGATAAGAAGTAGTATTAACGACTGCTTGAATTCTGTTACAGTGAGTACCCGGGGGTCTTTGCGCAAATTGTGGTCGCACCTTATTGTTGTTGATTATTATTCTGGTACAATAAAACAATGTTAGCACGACTCACCTCGCTTTCATTTTGTAACCCAGTACGATTATTCCTTACAAAATATTTTTTTTAGTATTATATATACAAGTACTCAATATGAATCACTAAAGTATATTATATAAAAGCACATATGTAATATTTACTTGTATAAAGAATTTTTTTTTAATCCTGTCAATTTTAGATGCCTGCTGCGCACCCATCGAAAAAAATTCATGCTCATAATAGTTTTCATAACGCGCCTAAAAAGTATAATTTCAAAAAAATTGTTTGTCAAAATTGTGCCCACTGAAAACGCAAATGTCAGACGTTCCCGTCACGATGAATATTTATATCTATGAAAGACACGTCATGGGAGATAAAAAATAAAATAGGTAAAATATCAATGTCGTATGTGAAGTAATTTATCTGGTAAAAACATTTTATATGTCTATAAGCTTATAATAGTGCAGAACCTTTATTGTAAAACTATTATTAATATTATTTCAGTTATTAATCGTTTTAAAAGTAAATAGATGCATAAATAACATAAATTAAATTTTTGTTTCATTCAGCACTTTGATTAATTGTTTTGATTTTAAAATAAGTATAATATAGACAAATTTGAAGTAGCACAGTTAAAAAATAAACTTAGATAACGTAAATAGATTTTAAAAATGTATATAAGGTTTATCTGTCCAACTGTATTCGATTGAGAATATTAGAAGCCATATTTTGCCAAGCATTGTCAGATACAGTTTTTTTTAGATAAGAAAAACTTAAATCAGTACAATATTTCTTGGCTCTGCAATAAAGTTGTCACAACTATTTAGGAATTTATTTTTTAAAGATAAAAATTGGAGACAAAAATTTCACAGTGTGACAAGGCCTTAAGATTCGGTCTCACGCCGAGTTTGCTATATTATTTTCTTTCAATTATTATTAATTGAAGGATTTTTCTATATTATTAACCGGAAGCTCTATTGCGTTTGTTGGTGGGTCACAAATGTGTTTTCGACAGATATTTACTACACAAAATAGTTTTCATTACTTTAACAAAATATGCCATTGGAAACTAGTTGCGAAGAAATAGTTTGTAATACTACAAGAAAGATATTGTAACTTTGTACAACACATGACAATTGTTGTTTTGCAAATGTGAAATATGTTTTTAGAGATATTACTGAGTATTTCTTACCAAAATTGGTGCATAATTTTATATTATAATTATTTTCATCTAATATTCAACAATTTTACTTTATTTAGTTGTATCATGCTTACAAATACTGGAAAGCTATTCTGGGAACGGTTTACAAATAACTTTAACCATATGAGGTACTGGGACAACTCAAAAGCATACATGCCCGGGTAAGATTTCAAACCCAGTATTTCTGCGAACGCTATTTTGTAGTGATACAGTTGTTTCTATGTAAATGAACAAATTTACAAATATCTGTAATTTTACATGAATATTTGTTCCTTTCCCCAAAAAAAGAAAAATTCAGCGTGGATGTTATTTTCGAGCTGTGAAAGGTCACGCAAGGAATCATCGTATGGCGTGATAATATTTAGTAAATATTTGTCGAGAACTTTTGGTACGAAACACACACTGCAAGATCGCTATCGTGATGAATCTACGACAAGAAAATGTAATAAGCGACAATGCGTGAGGAGCTGAGCCTTATATTAAGGATGAGTTCTGTTGTTTCTCAGCTTGAGGGGTCTGGAGCCTGCAGGAGGGGAGGGGGGAGGGAGGTGGTATGACTGACAGTGCACACAGTGTCAGCTCGCAGCCGGTGGCAGGGTTACATTGCCTGGGGGGGGGGGGGTGAGGGGCTGTAGACAATAGGCCGCCTCCCAGGGGGAGTTGGGCTCGCTGATCAATACCTCGATAGGTCGAAATACACGCGCGATAAGGGCTCGGTGCGAGAACCGGCCAAGCGCCGACGTACAGCCCTCGCCTTTACCATGGCACGGAAAAGGAGACATTTCACTATCACGTCTGCTGCTTCCACAATGCACGGAAACATAATTTCGAGGTTGCGAAATATTAATTTAACTTAAAAAAATACATATTACGCTTTGAGATCATAGCACAGGCATAATTTAAATACATATTAAAAATAAACTATACTTCAAATCTAGAACACTAGATAACCTTGAAACACTTTTTAACATATTTAGAACACAAATATGGCTACCACCACAACCAAATACTCGACTTCTACTGGTCGCACGGAGCAACAGCATTGCCGAGCTATTTCTGTGAGACCCGTCTCCATTTACGCGGTGTCATGGCAGAACGGGCCTTAGAGCTTGCTTCGGGGTAATGCTGGAACCACACTAACGGGACGGCGAGATAATAAGATGGCGATGCGACAGCAAATCATCGCGTTATTGGGAACATGCGGTTTTCACCCGCGCGGCAATCAGGAATAAATTATATTGTATAACATGATTCTTCCTGTTGCGTACGCACCAAATATATGACAAGCCATGAATGCTTGCATGTTTTCTTAGTATACACGTTCGAGAGAGTAATTTTTTTAACTTAAATTTTGACATTACATCACAGATTTCAGATAAAACTTTATTAATAACACCTTTTTAAATGGAGATTAATATTATAATTACCAATACCCATGCTTAATCATCTTCGAAAACATAATTCTGATCCAGAAGGGGGGGGGGGGGCTAAGGGGCTCAAGCCCCCTCCAAAAGCATCTGGGTCCACTATTGTTTTAGTGTTTGCCTTGATAAAGCCTAGCCTCAGCTGCGTCAAGCCCCTCCCAGACCAAAATCCTGGATCCGCCACTGTAAGCAGTTCAGTAACACTGTGCCCGTGACGCGATGGAGATATAAAATATTTCTAATCAGAAGATCTGTTGCGTCCGCCAATTTTGTCGCGCTGACGTCATAGATGTGTCGAACGTGATTGGTTGGAAAACTTCGCGTCGCCGCCGTCGCGTGATTGTGATTACAACATACAGGTAGTTTTCACAGCCTCCACTTGGCGGTACGCGGGATTCTTTCATAATTTGAAGCTTGCAAATTTCGCGCTGTTATCGTTATTTGAACGAAATATGCAATGGCTCATGGGTAGTAAGCTGAACACGCCACCTAAGGACAATAAAACCAATAAGAAAGTAACAACGAAGGAAGGTAAAATGTGTCGGCAGCCAACGAACGAAACCGAAGGAAAAAAAAAATATAATGCAAGTCCATTAACCCTTGAAGGGTGGCAGAAGATGAACAACAAGATAAAGTATGGTTGTTCATTATGATTTGATATTATGTCTTTAATTTTAAGTAAAAAAACGTTCTTACAAAAATAATAGCTCTAATAAATACATGTAATAAACCAAAAGATCAGGTAGCCTACATGAGTTTCATAGAAAAATATCAGGAAAAAATTAAAGGGCATGATAATGGGCGAGAATCTGTAGGATTGCCCGGGGGTGGGGGTGGGGATAACGTTTACCAGTTACATTTCACAGTTAAGATTTCACAAGCCCAAGAGGGTTCTCTCAGAGAGAGATTTTTGATTCCCGTGGCGCAGGAAACCCCCCCCCTCCCCACCCCCAATTTCATCCTCGGAATCTACACCCATGGCTGTGATAAGCACATTAAAAGAAATTAATTATATCACTATCCTTATTTAAAACATCAACAAATTTAAAAGAGTCGCAAAATAAAATGTATCAACGCCGTCTATAACTACGAGAGCATAGGCAAGGAAAATGACGACGTGCGATCAATAACTGTACTTTTAGTTATCCATCCGATGATTACGGAAATTAATTGAAAATCTTCAGTCCCAAGGGTTGTCGGCAGACTCAGAGAGCGCATACGGGCGCATGCTTCCGCTGTGGACCAGAACGAGACAGAAGCGAATTGAGTGTCGACGGAGTGAACTGGAGTACGCCGAGAAAAAAAAAACTCACCTGTTCACGGCAAAATCCGCCACGTTTTAACCATTCTGTGAAAACAATCCGGAGATAGAGCGCAAATCATCTGACCACTTTTCTTTTTTTTTAATTTTTAAAATAAAATACGTGTGGTACATTGGCAAGTTTGACAGTCAACAGTAAGTCTCCCTTAATGTTGTATTTTTTGTTTCCATGTAGCCCCGAGTCGTTGTGTAGTTGTAATTGTTGTAATTGTTGGTGTGTGGGTAAGCGCCACAGAGACCATAAGGACAAAACAAATTACATCCATGTCCTTACCAGAACCCCCGCACCGGAACGTGGTGCGTTGCCGACTACGCTACGGAGGCAGACAACAATCGGCCATCGTTGTTGTTTAGGCAATGACATTGTGGAAGTGCATTGGCTTGTAGAGGCCACTGGTGTCGGTATCACAGCAGGTTGTAAAGGCGACTTATCACAAACTATGTTGGTTACCTATTTCATGTTCTCTTCATTACTACTACTTAAGCGCTATTACTAAAATGATAACACGTTGCCACCATTGCACTCGTTGTTCTTTATCAAATACAAGAAGTCCATAAAAAGAATGTCCCAGTTTCAATGGTATATTTCAAAAGTTTAATTTAGACTATTTACAACAAATCATTCATCAAATTAAAGGTAAAACTAGCCTAGTTTCTTTTTATCCAAATGTTCAATATGTGCACCTTTAGCCATACGGCTCACATCCAACCTATAGTCCGATTCTTCCCACACTTTGGTTAACACGTCCAGAGTAATGGATGTAAAAGCCTCTTATATTCTGTCATGAATATACATGCAAATAGCGTTTTCATTATTTCTTGACGCAAATCACTCGTAGTTTCCGCCTCCGCCACTAGAATTCGCTGCCGAAGCAGCCACGTCGTCTATTGAATAATTTGATTAGCAGACCGAAATCATAAACTATATAATGAAACGGCTCCGATAAAAATGAAAAAAAAAAATTGAAAAAATACTCAATCTCGACTCTGGAACTAATTTTTGACAAGGAATGTTAACAAAAAAAATACTGCCCATCTTGTTAAACGTAATTTATTAGTTAATTCTATGAAGGTTCCTTTTGTTTTTTGTTTTTTTTTTTTAACTTCAGTTCACGCCATCCGCTACAGATGGCAGCACCTCGGTTTTTACATATTTTTCATTCCTTGACTTCCGTAGCATTCACTAAATGACTCCCACCAAATGCCGTATAGATGAACATTTCAACAATTCTTTAGGCTTAAATATCCTTTGAGGAGTTATTTGAAAACAGGCAATGTGAGCGACCGAATACAACGCAACGCTCTGACCGACTCACAAGCAAACAAGTGATTCATTTGACAATGTATTTTTTTCTGTTAGCCCTACCTGGCGTCTGCTTCAGTTATCATTACGAAAAACTCCTAGTTAATATTTTCGCGAGCCTAGTTGACCTGTTATGGACCGAACACGGCGAAACTTTCACATTCTTAGATATACTGAAATTTTGATATCACGCTACGTTTTATTCGTAAATACATAAACACGAAAATAAGACAGTTTAGCACCGTTAAAAATGTTTAACCGAAAATACACGATGAACACTGGTAAAAAATTATCCCATGAGCTTAGTAAATTAACGGGTGTTGACTTACTGACTTTGAACATGAACTTACAAGAACAAATATTAGAGTATTAATGATATTCTTAAATAAAATTGTTAAGTCTCCAGTAAAGAGGATATACTTACTTTCTAGTGCTTGTTTACCTTGTTTTAATAAAAGTTTTTATAAACCATCAGTTATCTCGAGCTACGAAGATTATTTAATGTGCATTCTTTGTTTAAAAGTCCTTAAATTTACTGTGTTCTTAACATTGTGGATATAAGCCAACAATTTTGAACAAACAACGTTTTATAAAACATTAGGTGGTAGTTTATTGAAATGGTGCTAACTCAACTGGACTTATGCAAAAGCACAATAGGGTAAGTTATTTTTTGATTGAAAAATACACAAGTAAACGTAAAAACATTTGCTCTAGCCTCAGCGATAATTTATTGTCGCCAAATAACAAAATATTTGTCTTTAATCTGCCTTTTTATACTATAAACATACAACAGTGTTGGTATCAATTGTCTTAGGCTAACTAAAAAAGAGGCAACTTTTATTTCATGAGCGTTTTTAGCCAAACCTTAGCTTTTCGTCCAGTTTTCCATCAGTTTTATCAGTTCTCCGCATAGATGAGACACTAGCAAACCTTTGTTTTATCCACTTCACAATTATAATTACTGTTACTTTTCCACGAGTGCATTAATATGAAGCCTTTTTGTATGTATTTCCAATTCCACAGCTCGGGAAGGAATCTGTACGTTTGTACAAATGAAAGGAGATTCTTCCTTTTCTATGCGGCCATCTGTGAATGTTCAACGCAACTGACGGGACTGAACGTTCACCTGCACATTTATTGACATAATGAACTTTTCTGTGAAAAATTTAACTGAAATTCTGCATAATTTCAAATACGTAGCCGAATCTTCGTAGAAACTACGCCGTATTTAGACTCACAAGTTGAATGTTTTATTCTCAACGCGGATAAAAAAAAGAGTGTTCTTACTGTGGAACTAAAGTGTTTTAGAATCTTTATATTAGTATATTGAGAATATTCTTTTGGATTAATGTTCAAAGTAAGTGAACTCAGTGTTCGTAAATTGAAGGTGAATATTTTTAACAGTGTGAGCGAACTGTCAGCTCATCGGAGGGAGATGAGGTCCCAGGGCTCGGGCCAGATACCGTATGGAACTGCGCAGTTGACTCAAGTTAATCGTTCCTTGTGTGACATAGTGTCACACTGACAGATAAACTGGGGGTTGTGATTGTAAACTTCTCTCGTCCTCGTGCGAACACAGTCTCGTGTGCAAGTCTCGCTGTGATGCGACTCAGGGGAGAGAGGGTTCCTGCTGGCCTTTCACCCCCCCTCTTTCACCCTCACCCCTTCACTGTTCCTCCACAACGACCGCGGGTGGGTGGGCCGGCAGCCAATCAGGAGCGGGCAGCGAGGGTGGGAAAGGGCTGCACGCAGAATTGCAGCGCTGTGCAGGGGGATTGCGTGAGGCCCCTCTTGATTGAAACATGTCTCTCGGAAAATCATGCCCTTTGCTGAGCTAAGCACGGGCTGGGAAACAAGCGGTCATCGCACGGCGAGGCGCAGGCCTGGGCCGCGCTTCAACATTTCCAGCTTAGGCATTGATTCACGAAAGAATCCCTTAAGTTCGGTCTCACATACATAACGTTTTTTTTTTTTTTTAAGTCATTAATTTTTTCAAGGGCTAGTTATAACATTTTAACTCAATGTCTACCTTGCATTTTTGGATCTGCAACAAATATTTTCAATAGATATTTACTTAGTGTCCTATCATGGGTGTAAAAAGGCGCGCACGTTTATGTAATTATTATTATCATCATTCACGCGAGTTTTTACATTTTTTTTGTCGTTACTTTTATTTGAGATTTCGTTTCAAATTTTCTTAACACATATTCACTAAAAATTGTTACGAGGCTGCTAGCGACGAAGCTGGCCAGCCAGTCGACGCGCCAGCCCGCGGGTCGAAGAGGGTGGGAGAGGCGTAGGCAACTCCCGTCCCTCCCCTATCTCCACACGCATAATACGATTAGCGCCTCTCGGTATCACCTTCTCGAGGATTCGGAAGGCTCCTAGATCCATTGTGCCGAAGGGGTTTAACTAGAACGCCATTGGTCTCGCAATTTCGAGTGTTAGGTCGGGAGACTGACGACGCGTCACTTCTGAGGGCTGCGAGACCTTTCGAGGGCGAGACTTGGAGGTATGTCAACACGGAGGCTGACCTGCGGCGGCAGTGAAGTGAAGAGGGCGAGTGACCCCTTGGCGAGCGATGAAGTGGTGACGAGAGGGCTTCGGGACCTGCGTCGCGGCGCTGACGAGTGAGTGGTGCGAGGCAGTGTGCTGGGACAGTCGTGTGCGCTAACAGACAAGAAGTAGAGCCACTGTCGAGTCGAGCTCCAGTGGGAAGAGTGAGCAGTGGACTTATTAAAGTGTGATTAATTTGTGAATAGACAATTAAATTATTATAATTTTATTAATAATGTAAAATTATCTCAGAAACAAGGTTTTAATTAATGAATCAGCTGTCCTTTCGGAACTCCATTTCCCCACACGAAACAATATCACATCTAATAGCGGTATAACACCAGACAAGTTTTAATCATTATGATAACTTACGTGAGCTTTAATAGCTCGAAAATAACATTTTTAATAATATCTGTTGAGAACATTTCTGACCCAATAACAAATGAAACAGAAATATTGGAATAAATAACGTTTTAACAATATATGTTGAGAAACTTTCTGACATAATAACAAATGAAAGAGAGCTATTAAAATAATTTTGCAGGGAAAGATTTAATTATTAGTAGCAACAAGATTGTGAACTCGGTGTGTGAGACCCAGAGATTAGGAATGGATACCGATGGAGCATTATCTATCAGAAGTGAAACCGCTTTTTCCCCCAGTTTACTGTGATATGGCGGTCGTATGTTTAATCTGTATCAGATGTTATAATCTACGTTTATTAACGACTGTACATAGTAAAGATGTTCAGAAGAAAATTAGATGAAATGATTACAGGTTAATATGTTCATACATATTAAAAGTCCGAAACGAAACTTGATAATTCAAAAATAATTATATGAGTTCACATTTTTCTCCAATTTAACCTCTAATACAAGTAAGTACAGCTGATACATTTCTATAAAAAAAAAAGCCGCCCCCCTCATCTATAGAATTGCACCTTATGCTCAATCTGTATATTTCCCTAATCTCTGGTGAGATAAATCCTTAATATGGGAATATTTGAAATCCACGTCTTGTTTAGGACGTGTTTCAATTGGCTGATTTTGTTCACAGAATGTTCGTGAAAATATGTAATAACTTATTCTTAATAGTTTGATTAAAGAAAAAAAATTAATTTTACTGTGCGATATTTTAGTAACTGAAAACGTGATGCGGGTGATTAAACAGAAAATTTTAGCCTTCTGTGTGCCTGACGTATAAAACTTTAAATGTTCCTAAACGCTTCACTTTAAACACGGGAAGCGTTAACGCAAGCCGAAAAGTTGGCCGATGCTTGCGTTTTTTTTTTTTTTTGCGTCTTGAGTACTCAATGAACAGCTATTTGAAAACGTCTTTTTTTTTTTTTTTTGCGTTTTTTGTGTCCTTTTGTTTATTGTGTACAGTTGATTAACAAGGCCTGAGGCTCAGAAATGGGTGCCCAGTCTTTCCGTCATCCAGTGGGCTCAAGTGCCGACCGTAACGATTTATAGATTGGAAGACTGTACATACTGTGAGGAAACAACGAATTTGTGGACTCCTCAACGAAGAATGAATATAAAATAAAAAAAGGATAAATCGTAGTCCAAGATAACTATAGACTCTCATAGACACTACCCCGGGTACCGACTTACCAACTCTATTGTGTTCCATGAAGGATGAAGATTTTTTGCAACTTTTTTATGTTTTGAGGATTTCTTAAATGTTCCGACATAATTATTTGCAAGTTTCATTCCAGAGTAAGCAACCTTTGAGCCCTAAATATTTAACATCCCTTGATCACTTATAACCATTGTTCGTCTTCAATTAAAGGTCAACATTTTTTAAAGTGTAATATATTTCGAGTATCTGACTCTGCTTCAAAAAGAAAATAGTCTTTTTGACATTTTGAAATTTGGTGTGTCTAATATGAGTAACGCATTAAAAGCACTTGCCGGTGATTTGAATTAAATAACTAACATAATTATTGTTTATGATTGGTTTCATCACTACGGTAATTTTTTTTTAACGGTTTGAGCATGAATTGATAGATTAAAATGTTATGTTATGGACTTTTGAATTAAGAGTTTGTATGTAGCCTTTGCCATAACATTCTTTATTATTTTTTTTAGAATATCATAAATGCAAAACCAAATTTTCATTTTTATGAATAATATCTTAAAATTAAAATTATGTTTACATTATTAATTCAAAACTGTATAGAATAAAATAACATTATATTTGTTCAATCTAGGATTTAAATATAAATTAACATGTATGTGTATAAAAAGATTAAATAATAACTTCTTAAAATGATAAAAACCTTTGTAAATAATTACTAGAGACATGCAAAATTCGCGGATTCATTTCACGATAGGCTAGCATCAAAACAACTATACCTTCGTACCACTTCTGCGATTGGCCCACATTTTATCCGGGAAACTGTGAGCTAATGGGAAACACTAAACCAAGAAAGTGCCGAATTACGGACAGCCTAGTTGAGACGTCTCACGCGTCAGTAGCCAATGAACAGGTGTCATTTCCGCGAATATTTAAAGGACTGTGGAGTCTATCCTAAAGGCCAATGAATCCGCGAATTTTGCAGGTCTCTAATAATTACGCATGGTTATAATACGATATTTATTTAAAAAAACACGAATTTATTAAAATAGAGGAAGCTATTCCTTTAAGCTAGGGCAATTGCCTTCGCTTAGTAATTTCTAGAGACCTGCAAAATTCGCGGTTTTGTTGGCCTTCTGGATAGACTGCACATACCCCTGTACACTCGGGAAAATAACGCAAGTTCATTGGCTGCCGACTTGTAAGTCGTCTCAGCTGGTTCGTCTGTGATTCGATCCTTCTTTGGTTGAGGGTTTATAACTGGTTGAGATTCGTCCAGATGAACAAGTAGGTAAGCCAATAGCAAAATTATCTAAGAGGTGTATGTGTTTGAATTCTAGCCTATCGCCGAATGAATCCGCGAATTTTGCAGGTCTTTAGTAATTTCGCACATGGAGAAATGAAGGTTACCAACAACGTTGCAGTGCAACCCCCCTCCCCCCCTTTCCCACACTGACCCCGTGTCCTGCTGCGTCAGGCGAGCCGCAACGCGAGTCCCAGGAACGGCAAAGCTCGCATCACGTGACTCGTCTCGAAATTTAACAGTTCTCGGGAGAAAAAAAAAATGCAGTGCCAGTTTTACCCAATTTTCCCGACTGTCATTTTCCGAAGCAAAACACGATGCTTGTAAACGAACACAGACGACCACCTGAAGCTGTTTTCTAACACTGAACGCATCACTACAGTGGCAGAAGGATACTTTTACCATTAGTACTATGTTTATGAACTGTCAGATTTGAGACTCGTTACACGACACAGACAACAAAAGTAAATTAAATATGTTTACTTACTTATTTATTATTTTAATTGATATCTCTTTCAACAACGATGTCATTAGAGGTGACACGTCACGCAAGTCAAAGGATTTGTGACCTATGAGGGGGGATGGGGGGTGGGGGGGTGTAGAGCATCCGAGCACCAACCTGGAATGATTTCGGAAAACTGTAGGAAAATATAAATCAATATGGCTGGTTCAAGATTTAAAACCAGGTCCTCGTACTGAATGCAAGTAAAAGGGTAAAATAAATTCATTTTTTTTAAAGGTTATGCACATAATTTTAAAGTCTCCTTAAAGGTGAACAAACACATCTTCAGTACCTGTCAAAGGTTTAGAACCACAATGAAATACTTACAAAACATCCCTGTCCTTTAAAATTTGATGCAATCATTTGTAATAAATATTTTTCCAAAGTGGTTTTCATCAACAAATGTTTCTTATAAATTTAAATAATTTAAAACGATTTATTTGTTTGCAAGTTATTAAATGTTTTAGAAAAGTACAATTTTTGGTGCATTAATTTATTTGGAAAAATATTTAGGAAGAATAACATTTCTGGTATCTCAGTGTTATATTATTTTTCGAATTACCTTTTAATATATATATATATATATATCCTTTAAATATAAATTAAAATAACGACGGTATAATTTGCATACAACTTAAAAAAAGAAATTTACCTTTCAAGAACTGACAGCTTTAATTTTTATAAATTGGCAACACACACACATATATATATGTGTGTGTATGTGTGTGTGTGTGTAATCATGTATAATAAAAATTGAACCAACAAAACGGGGTTTGCATCGTTTCTTTTAGCGGGGAAGAAATTAACAAAAACTAGTTTTTATAAAAGGTTTTTTTATTTTTTTCAATTTTGGAAAATTTCAGGCTTATGTTTTTTAAAACATTTACTTCACAATTATTTTTAAAAATCTCTATACATTTTTATGTTTTTAATTTTTCTTGCAGTACAGTTAAGTGATAATTAAAAAAAATACTATATAAAACAATAAAATTTCAGGAAATTTATTGCGACTACAGTAGTATAGTAAAGGAGCTCCGAGCCCAGGTTCCAGGCTGTAGTGGTGGTGGTGTCAGATGTTTTTTTTTACCTACATCTCTAATGAAGTCATAGCGGTCATCTTGGATGACCTTGACCATTGACTTTTGAACTTAAATTTTGCCCTTGACCTTGACATTTGGCTTTGACTTTTGCATTTGACCTTGACATTCGCCCTTGACCTTTCACCTCAGCAGTCATCTTGAATTCCGCCATATTGAAATCTAATGTCCCATTTCTCTAATGTTATACTTTTAGTTACGGCCATCATATAGACATCAAGCGCCCCAATCCCCGAACGTTGAAATTTTCGTTACGGCCATCATCTTACATCCTAATGTCATCGCTGCCGCGGTTTTATTCGATTCTAATGCCATGTTCGCCATCTTTTTTCGTCTGCTGGAGGCCGCCATCTAGGATTACATCATGAAACCATATTGTTTTTTTTCTGTTCCTCTGGAGGCCACCATCTTGGATACCGACATTTTGTTTCTGCTGTTTGTTCCTAGAGAGCACCGGTATCGCTCTGTCTCAGGCACGTAAGGTCGATGCTCCATTGCCTGCCAATGTTATTGTGGTCCTTATCGACATATTAAATATAATTTTGAAAAAAAAAAAATACAAAACACGTTTATACTGCGGTGTTTCGAACCGTGACAGCTCGGATCTCTCGGTTAGATCACATACACCTTTGACCGCACGGCCATCAAGATCTTTAGCAGGCTAAGAATTAAATTAATTAAGATCACACATATTTGAACTCACGGTGGGCAGGTGAATTCCTTGGAAACATGATACTATGCGATGTGCTCAACTTGCTAGCTGTATTTTTTTTGTAACTGGAAAATAAATATTAATGTAAAATTACAGATATTTGTAAATTTGTACATTTACCTAAAAACAACTGTATCACTACAAAACTGGGTTCAGATTCTTACCCGGGCATTATCCTTTGTGTTGTCCCTGTACCTCCAATAGTTGAAGTTATTTGTAAACCGTTTCTTAAATAACTTTCCAGTATTAACTGCGCACATAATAAGCATGATACAACAAAATGAAGTCAAAAAAATGAATATTAGATCATCTTTCCCATGGTTTAAAAAATATATGTTCGAATGAAACATCAATTAGAGTATAAATATATGCGCCAATTTTCGTAAGAAATACATTGTAATTTAACGCAAAACGTATTATATGCAAAAATAATCATATCCACGCGTTGTACAAAGTTACTATACCTTTATTGTAGTATTAAAAACTATTTCTTGGCAACTGTTTTCCAAAGGAATCTTTTGTATGAGTACAGAAAATATTTTTCTGTGCTGTTACTTTACACTGTTCCGCTTATTTCTTCCGATTCAGTAGTGAGGAAATATTGGGGGAAGAAGCATCGAGATTAAAAAAAAAAAAAAAATATTTAACACCCATATTCCTAAGTGTGTATGAAATAAATAAAACACGAACAAACTCGCTGATAACTTAAATGACAGGATATAATTATAATTGAAAGCGTTACAAGATATTTAAATATTTAGCTAAGCCAATAATTAACTATAAAAATATAACTTCATATTTTCAAAACACACAGAAGGGGCCAACAAAGATATAACAAACTACGAAAAATGTTAATATCACCAAGTAGCTAAATGCCAATTAAGAAAATATAATTGGAAATAATTTTTTGTGTACGGGGAAAAAAAAAATATTGCTTTTTATTTTATGAAAAATGCACGGTGGCTGGCAGGAAATGGCGAAAGATGTATTGAATTTAATTTGGCGTAACGTTAAGTTTTTTTTTTAATACATCCCTCGTACCTTCCCCTAGAGTCCACAGGACCACGTGAGCCCTGACTCAACGAGCAACCCTATCTCTCAGGTTATTGCGATGGATAAAAAAGGGTTTAGGGGGAGGGGAGGACAGACTATGCGGGAAGAATGCAGAATGGGGCGAGAAACGAGAAACACAGTGCGGGTTGCGAGGGGATGGGGGTTTCACCCTTCCATTCCCTCCCCTCCCTTACTTTTCTGCCTGGGGGAGGGAACTGCAAGCCGAACGCATCTCACCTCCCCTCTCAGACCGTGTTACACGGTCCGGCTCAAGGAGTATACAAGTGAACAGATTTCTCTCCCAGGTTAAAAATAATTCCTTATTGTTTTTTTTTTTTTCCTTCTGTGAACAAACGATTTTGATACTACCAATCGCACAGCACTGGACAAAATAAATTTAGTTTTATCCCAAACAATATCTGGATCTAGTTTGTTTACAGAATTATTCGGGTTCAGAATATAGGTCCTTTAAATACATTTATACTTTTTAATAAAATATCGTCTAATTTGTATTTTCATGTCTTGATATTCATGTCATAAAGTTAAGGATTTTCATGAAATTTTATTGGAGACTGGATGTGGTGTTCGTTGATGGTCTTAAAGATAACTTGGTTAATCTAGATGTTTTACAATACATAACCATATTTTGGTTCTAAAATAACAATATTAATCTACACATACATATACGCCCATCTAATGCAATATACCCAAATTGGCTATATGAATGTGGTAGCTTTAAATACCACACGTACGCATATAGGAGTTTACCATTAACTAGTGCCTTCAAGAATGAACTGATACATTTAAACACACGGGCACACGAAAATTAACGTAAATTTTGATATTTTAACTTGAACGTTTACCGAAATCTCCCGATTCCTTTACATATAGGAATTGTAAATTATTTAATAGTTATGCATCCTATTTATTATTTTAAATACATTAGATATGCATGTGAAAACACAACGATATTTTGACGAGAGTGATTAAAAGAAATTTCTTTCGGAACAGCCTACAGGCGTAGGTAGATTTCGAAGTACCAATTTATTTTGGAAATTATTTGGAAACTTCCATAAACTACTAGAAAATTTTAAGAACTTAATGTAGCCTAAAAATCATCCTATATGTTCGCCAATATTCAAAAAAAGATCAATTAAATTTTTATCTTATTCCATGCAGCGAAAATATTTTTAATGTTTTTAACTTAATGCATATAACATTGAATATCTAAACGAATTTCATATAATGCTTATTAATGTAGTTACGCAATTATTTTTGATCTTCAAACACTATTTTTCATACCTTGCACTAATACGTGGTCGCATAAATATTTTTTTGGACAAAGGTTAAGGTAACATTAAAATGATTATGAATAAATTACGACGAATTTGATACTAAGAAAGTTATAATTTTATTTTAATTTCAACCCCTATTTTTACGGCATAAAATTGTTTCAGCCAATGGTTTTAGATAAAGTTGAGGAGATTTAGAATAAATTATAATGGATTGATATTATATCTATTAAAAAAAGTAATGATATTTTGTCTTTTTACCATTGTTATTTCCACCCGTTGCAGTAAGGGTTTGTATTATTAAAAATTGATTCAGACAAAAGTTTTAAATGTATTTGATAGTGAACCTACTAAGGAAAATATTAGTTTTTTTTTTTTTAAATTTCTACCCTTATTTTTTCAACCCCTTGCGACAATGGTTCCTCTAATCAAAAATAGTTTCAGACAAAAGTTTTGGATAAAAACTTTAAGATATACAAAATATCTGAACGAATTAGTTGTTGTGCCTACGAAGTGAGTTTTTTTTTGACATCCAACCTTGTATATTCTACCCCTGGTAGTAAAGGTTGGTCGTATAAGCAATTGTTTCAGACGAAAGTAGAAGATAATAATTAAAGGTTTTACAATGAAACAGAACGGATTTAATAGTGTACATAGTACGATAATTATGAATTTGATTTTAATTCTTCCTCTATTTTTTCTACCCCTTGCAACAATGGTGGTTCGTTTTATAAAAATTGTTTCAGACAAAATTATAAGATAAACAAACAATTTGTACAAATTAGATTTTGTGCCTACGAAGGGAGTTATAATTTCTTTTTCCTGCAAACCTTATTTTTTCGATCCTTTGCAGTTATGGTTGGTCATATCAAAAACGTATTCAGACAAAAGTTTTTGGTATTACTCCTACGAGTTATACGTTCAAACGGATGTGATATTTTCCATATAGGCCCTATGGGAGTTACAGAGTTTTTACTGTTTTTCAAAAAACCTGCCCCAGTTGTACCCCTTTGGTTGGATATTGCCTATTAACGAACTCAACTGAGATTTTCCACTACTAGATTTTATGTATCAGTTAGAAAGTGATTTGTGAAAAATTTCGACAGTTATCGTGTCCACAAAACTTTTGAGTTGACGATTGTTTTAGGGTCCATGGACTATGAAATAAGAAACTAAATACAAATTTTCCAAACGTCGCCCCACGGTAACAGCTACAATAGGTAGATAGCGTTTCTTTGAAATATACCTAAAAATCAAGGACTCCAACCAGATTTTGTAACCTTTGTTGATTTACACTTTTATTTTAAACATTTGTAAAATAAATTTGTAACCACCAAAATGTTGTACGAGTCAAAATAATCATAAAGAAAGTACAGTTATAGTTAGTTCACAAGTCACATTATTAGAACTATTTATAATATAGATCAAAATGTGAATGGCATTCTGAATTTGGTAGAGACGAATCGTTAATGTACAATAAGCATTCGTAGTCCCTATCTAGTGGCAGCCCTGGTCAGACTGGCACTCGCGCGTGAACACTAGTGATGTAACGAGTGTCAAATTTTTTGGCATTTTCGAATGCGAATATTTAGTTTTCCAATCCTAGGTTAGTATGAATTGTCGGCGCGACCCACGTTCGCCCTAGCGTCATCCGCTAGTACTCCCGGTGAAGCCACCACGCATTTATCACCGTTTGCATCATATTCCGGGAGTTGCCGAACTGATCTGAAATAAGCAGAACGTTTGTTTGTTTCTTTGTTTGTTTGGAATTTAACGACAGATCGAAAACAGGAACAAGTGAATTTTGAGGTTAGAGTGTGATTAGTGATATTTTAAGATGAGTAGATCAAACTGTAGCGAAATATGGAGTTATTTTTGCATTTTCCGACGCTGAACGAGTTAGATGAAAACTGTGTAGCAATGAATATTCATGAAAAGGAAGAACTACAACGACTATGTGAATCATTTCGAAGTCTATGGATAAAATCAAGTTTTGTGAACTGGAAAAATACGTAAAAGGAAAACAGCATACAGAACTCTTGCTTTGGCATCTTCTTCCCACCAGAGTACTAAGTACTCTAAAAAGATGTTCGCTTCAGGAAGGTGTCGAAAATGTTGATAATTCTGTAAGTGTAATTTTCACATAAAACAAATTTTCTTCTGATATTCATATTCGCAAAATATTTGCATTAATTTTGCGAATGCGAATGCCAAGAGATATGCGAAAAATCTCACATGCGAATGCGAATGTGAATATTCGTTTCATCAAGAGAGTACACCATCGCGACTCGTGTGCGCCGCCTCCCCACCTCCCACCGTGGCGCCTCTGGGACGCTGCTGTGCGCATGCGCCCGACAGCAGTCTTCACATTCACTCTTCCTCAGTTACACGCCCGAGTTCACAGGTCCAGGAGACTGTAACTGAAATGAAGGGCAAGTTAGATTGGATCAGCCACATCAATACCTTAAAATCCATGCCACGCTTCCCGAAAGCAAGAATTCCAAAGGTGCAGAAACGCGGATATCTGTGGAGTGCAATTGACGATGTGCAAATCTATACTGAAATCACAATAGCGCGACGGCGGTGACGCAAATATTTCCAAGCAATCACGTTCGACAAATCTATGACGTCAGCGCGACAAACATGGCGGACGTGACAGACACAGACTTCCTGATTAGAAATATTTTTTTTTATCTCAATGGCGTCGCGGGCGCGAGGTTCCTGAAATGCTTGTAGGAATTTTGTTTTCGAAAGATGGTTAAACTGGTGCATGGGTAATGCTTTTATCGTTTTTGTATTTTTTAAGGTTTTGTTTACCAAATTTAACTGTGAAATCTCCGAAATGCGTTTACGCACTGTGATTTTTACAATTGAATGTTAAATTTGAATTAACTTATTTCTCTCAAACATATTGATTAATGAAACCTACAAGCATTGATGGCTGGCGTATAGTTGGTGCACATGTAACAGCAAGAAACATTTTATGTGCCATCGTTTGTTTTAGCTGTCACATATCGCCGTCGCGTCTAGGCGCAAAGTTGCTGAAATGAACGTCAGGATTTTTTTTTATCCTGTGATTGCTAAACCAGTCCATTAGTAACAAATTCTTTATTAGAGATTTTTAAATACATCTGTGACATATTTTAATACGTTCATGCACAATGATCTTCAACTTTAAAAAGTAATAAAATTTTGATTGAGCATATATTTTTCTCAAACAAGTTATAAAAACTAAATTGTTAACATCGATGGCTGAAGAATATGTAGCGCAAATGTAATGACAAGAAAAGTTTGTATCTAAAGATGCTTGGCTTCAGACGATGGCCGCTAAAGCCTGCGATCTTTATTAAGTTTATATTAGGATTTATGTTATATTTTGTCGTTAAATTATAAACCGCACGTTCACAACAACGCGATATATTCGGCTGTCGCAACGCGTCTGTCGCATCGCGCCTGTCGTGCTATTGTGATTACAGCGTTATCTGCATCAGCGAGAGTCACCATTGCGTGTCTCACACGAAATGAAATCTCGCTTTGAAAGCAAAATACAAAAACGCGAGTTTGTGTCGACATTCGCAGGCGCATGGAATGCCACATCGTCCTTGCGGGACTGGTTCCTGGGTAATGCCTGGTAATCACGAAGGTTGCTGACAGTCAAGCCAAACCTAGCAGTTAAAACCAACACAAAGCTAAGGTTGCGTGTGACTAGATACACTGACATTTCTGCTAGCTGTAACTAACTTTATATTAATGGTGGGGAAAAAAAAGGTCAGGAGAAAATTTTTGAGTGGAAGGAGTTTTGTTTCTCCAAATTAGTTTTAGAGAAGAATTATCACTAAAGTATGTAGTAGTAATGAATTATCGTGTTAAAAATAACTATACGGATGACGACGGTATTTTATTTGAAACGAGTTGAGCCTTTTACTTCAACTTTGTTAGTACACGCACACTGTTTTCAGAGGAAATAATAGATATTGAATTAGGTAATAATTGCTTGTTTCAGACAATATCAATAACTATTTTCGTGTATCCACCACAGCTGAGTGCTAAGTGCGGTTTACGAAAGAAAAATGGACTAGAGTTCATGAGTGTTTGGAGTTGCAATTAAAACGCAAAGCACATGACTCGAGAATGTGATCGTGTAATGTGGAAGCGATACCTTCACCTCCACTCCATTCCCCTACAGGGCCCGTTCCAAGCACTTCGTTCAGCCCGTGAGTCATGCAACCTGGCAGTGCAGTCGTGAGTGACGGGCAAGTGTATAGCTGCAGGGGCGGCAATGTCCACAAGCGGTGTATTCCGAGCACCTGAAGTGTGTTCCAAACTGATAGTAACAATGAGCAAATACACACCGATAACACCGATCGAGCCCCGAGATACCGCCGAGTGGCATGTTATTGCTAGCAGCGCTGAGTGTTGAACGGACACGTTAGCGTTTGTTAGGTTAGTTTAACTTACATAATTTATTTAATAGGCGCCAAATTCTCTTGCCTTCATAGTTTTAACTCTAGGCAGGCTGGCAGGCTTTGGTTGGAAAACGATGAAAGCCCCCCCCCCCCCAAACAGTACTGCCAAAAACCAATGCGGACAGCAATATCCAAGTTCTCGCCCCCTGCTTAGTAGTATCTCTTCTTCCTGGACCATCCTTCTTTTTCCTGTAACCAACCTGCTGCCCTATGCATGACTTTGTACCCCGCATAATGATCCAAGGATTTTCCCTGTGTCTATGCAGGTTTTACCTCGGCCTTACTTAACTATTAATAGTATAGAGTTTAGATAGTAGGGGAGTTATTAATGGTATCAATGGCTGCCATGGTTGGCCAATCGCCTCCTAGCACATGATGCATTCTACTCCTCCGGTTTGCCAAAAATCCTGTATGATTAGGTGTTTAGGCTTGGGCCTGAGACGTACTTAAGAGTCTTCCCTACGTATACCCCTCCAAAATACACATAGTTTTTAGTTAGGTTAGGCAAAAAATAAAATGTTTTTAACAATGCACACTACCCAAACCTCACACATCAATTCATCACTAACGAAAAACCATTTCCACGTTAGATGGAACTACCTTGTTAAAATTTTGTGATGGAATCCAATTTTCAAGGCCACTGTAAAAATAATTCACTTGTGAGGGCCTATTGTAATTGTGGTGACAATGGGTTGACAAATGATAGTTTAAAGTTTACCTAACATAAACTTAAACAAACATTGCTACACAGAGACGGTTAGTAGATAGCCATCGTCAGATCCAACTTCATTTATTTTGTATAATATTTTGTAAACGAAGAATAGCTTAAAAAATGTTTTTAAACCTAATATTCGGGCAATTCACAATATAAAATTATTCCTTAGATTAGGTAATTAATGCCGTGTGATTATTGTATATTTAAACTCATAAATATAAAAGTGCATAAATTATTTTAATATTAACAAAAAAAGTTTAAATACTTTAACGATATTACAAATACATTTTGAAAAATATTTATGGAGCTGAAAAGGAAGTGTTTGTTCCAAATGAAAAACCACCCCGATCCGGCCGGTAATCGTAGTCGGATCAGCTTATGGACTAGGAGGGGGTACGGGTATTCCCCTCTTTTCCCATATTTCGTGCTGTTGTGAATGCGTGTAGGAAGGAGGGCTGGAGCTGGTTGCTAGGAGGGAGGGGGAGAGGTGCCTGACAAGTGTCTCCGGCCCGCCCCTGGCGTGCTAGCCGGCGGTGAGTCATCTGGGTGACAGGCAGGTGTGAGTGCGGGGAGTTCTGCGGGTTGGAACTCTAGGGGGCGCTGCGAGCTGGTTTTTATTCTTGCTATACGCGAAATCGAGGCTTGGAAAAAAACATTAACAAGCCGCTGAATGTTTCTTATATTTAGTCATTTAGTATTTCAGTTGAATTATTTTCTACTCTATGGCTGAGCAATTGTTATTAATTCAAATATTATAAATTTAATATTATATTGATTGTATATCACACTTGCTAAATCGTGGTAAAATGAAGAAAATATCAAAAGTCGAGATTTATGTTTAATATTCCCTAATTTGAAGCGTGTTTGGATTACGCCCACCAAATGCCGCATATCGAGAGCTAAATTGTTATGCATAAATAATTATTTAACACTAGTAGGTATTATTCCAAGGTAGTTGATATTGTTTCGTGAGACTATTAGAAACTGTCTTCGCTAAAGTGTTGAGCTTGAGGAAGATGTACACCATTAGTCATTCAGTGAAAGATGTCGAAGTACGTGTTTTTGGGTAAAGTGTGTTTTAAAGTATTAAACTTTTTGGTTTGTGACGGTTTGTGTCCTGAAAAGTTTTTCACCCGAGTTACGCACTAAGCAGTATAAACATGTCACTGTTACTGGACTCGACAGCTAATGCGCTAAGATACTGGTATATCAGGGAAAAAAAAACGTAATGACAGTCATGATGTGGTTTCCCAATTGCCCTTTCATGTTAAAAAAAAAATTGGACCTGTGTTGAAAGAGATTTTAAAGAAGGAAAAAAAAAACTGGCACAGAGAAAGCTGTCGACGAAACAAAACTTCGGCAGCTCTAGGCAGGGACGATAAAAAAAAAGGACCATAGCAGAAGTCGGGGGGAAAAAATGCAATAAACCACCAGCAATTTCCCTTTTCTTGCTTCCCCTTTCCAGCCAGCTGTATGGCACGGGATTAAAAAAAAAGCGAGAAGTAAAAAAAAAACTGGTCGCGGAGTTAGATCAGCTCGGCTCCTCACGCGCGGGGCGGATGCGATTTGTTATCGTAGTTGTGGCAACACTGGCTTTACTCCTTTCTATTTTACACTGTTTCCCAATCCTACCACCGCTCGCTCTGTCTGATATAGTTGGCGCATACACTACTAGGAGCGCTGGCGTCGGACAGCTCGATTGACTCAGGAATCGACAACGGGTTGAGAACTAAGGTCGACTTAAATCGAAAAAAAGATTAATAAATTAAGGTCGACTGACGTGGTTTAAACATTTTTGAGTATTCTGGCTCGGGTTACAAATATTTTAGCCTGCTTTGGAGGGGAGGAGAAAAAGGACGATTTTTCACAACCCTGACTGACAGATTTTTTGAAACTTGCCAAAAACATATATAGAATGAAAGGTCGCCTTTAAGTTCTGTCAAGCCAATTCTAGTTAGGCTTTTGCCTTCCGTATTTAATACGGTAATTTAGCCATACATTTGTTATATACCTCCGATTGACTAAAACCGTTCTTGTAAGTAATAATGAGATAGTTATTGCACACAGTAAATAGGTCTTCCTTGTCATTCGTAACAAAAATATGCTTATATATTTATTTGTTTTCAGTTTTTTGTAAAAAAATATTTCATTTGCCCACTTAACGCATGATTAAAAAGTTGAGAAAAACGTAGTTTACACTTCAAAATTACTTATACACACGCACATCAGGTCTTTTTATGAAATACAGCAGTTGAATTTGTAAATGCCCTGCTAAAATTTATTAAACTCATGAAATTTCACGCACAGAAAGTGGAACACAAGTAATGCAATGATGCCCACTACGACTATGCACAACACACACTGAGATATAGCACACGATCGGTGCTCAGAAATTTTGGACAATCGTACGCATGCGCCGAGCACTACTTACGTGTAGCCAATCAGGACGAGGTATCGCCGAGCTATTTTAATTTTTTATGAAGATGAATTCATTATAAGTATGTTATTAAAATTATCACTGGAGGTAGCTGTCATTAAAAAATATCTGCTTTCCAGTTTTTAATCTTTAACACATTTATAAAAGCATTTGCCCGTTTTTTATAAACTTACGTATAAAAATATTTTCGTAAATTAATTCACTCTTATTTCTTATTCTATTACTTTGGATACAGCATGGAAAATATTTTAGAAAATTAATAGAATGTCAAAAAATATATATTCATAATAAAAATATAAATGTTGAAGTTTTACACTAAAACAGTTGATTTAAAGTTATCTAAAAAAATACGAAAATGAGCAAAGAAAATGTTTCGTCGCTACTGATTACTTGATAAATAACAGAACAGAAAAATTACTAGAACATAATCTTTAACAGTTCAACATGGAACACCTCAGTTTTAATATATTCAATTTAAATTAGAAGATTTAATAAAATATTTAAATTCGTAACATCATTGAAAATAAATATGTCAAAATATGTTAAAACGTTTCAACCCTAAATAAAAAATAAAAACATAAAAATAAACTTTTAAAAAAGTGAATAATAAAGATATTCATCATACTTTCACTGTTTTGAGAGAGCAAATATGTAATAAACCCGACAATTTTATTCTTTTTATTTTTGAATTATCAAAATTTATTCCTACTCTGTTGCAAGTGATTGTTTATAGTTACGAGTTTCTGAGTTGATATTATTCAACACTGTTAAAAGAAGTTTTAAATGCAATGAAAATAGTCTAATTCTTTATAGCATACTCTTTTTTATATCCATTTCTTTAAAATCATTAGTAAAGTAATCAATGTAAAAAATGGTCAATATTTCGACAGCGATTTATCTCAATATCAACATAACAATTACAATTCTAATGTTTATAAATCTTTTTTATATCAATCCAAAAACAGATTTTCAAGAAAACCCAATTTGAGATAAAATGCCATGAATAATTTGAAAAAAAAATTTCTTTAGGAGTATAAGACAATTTTTTTTACCGTTTAGGAATAAAGGTGTACCTATATGGGAGTATGAATACGTAATATTGCGTGGCAACGTTTATGGAAACAACAAACGGAAAAGATTACTTAAATCTTAATATTGTATCCCAATCTTTCAAAAGAGTGTTTTATCACAAGCAGAAAAAAGTTCAATCAAAATTCATTACCAATTTTGTGATTATCTGTAAGTATTTAGTACATACGAGGGGTACATGTCAAAATTATATACTGCAAACAATGCGATTTTTAGAAACTCCTAGCATTGAAATAAATTTAAGCTCTACTATATATTTTATTGAAAAATTTAATGCGTTATTAAAGTGAAGGAATGATGTGATTTGTAAATGCATTGTGATTTTTTTTATTTTTTTGAATAATAATTTGTACTATCCGTAAAATTCACTGTTACTCATAAAAAAATTACAAAACTTATTTTGAAGTGCTTTCAGAGTTTAAGTACAGACTTTGCAGTCTATCCTAAATTAATGAAAACCCTTCTTAATTTCATCTTTTTAGATCATTGTGCATCTTATCATATTTATAAATGTGTGCAATGTGAGTTTCACCTCTCACATTCGATGAGTAGGTATTACATTCAACACATTTCAAAAGCAACAGTTTTTTAAATTTTTGCATTGTAATTTTACATTATTTAAAGTTTACCTTTGCACTGCATCACATGACATACTTATTTCTTGACAAAGATTAGTAATTTTACTTTGCCAACTTTGTCAGATATTTTGTAAATTATTATGAGATATTATGCAGCTTAATTAATTATTATCGCTTATTAATCATTATGCAGCTTATGAATCATTATCCCGTGTGTAGGTGCTAGTAAAAAAGTTAAAAAAATACTTATGTTCGTGTGTCTTTAAAAAGTATTTTATCTTGGACTAGCATAATCAAGATACAAGAATCAGTTGATAAAATGTTGATTAGTTCATGCCATGTTACATATCGTTCGAAATTTCGTAATTTATGTTTGGTTTTTGTACTTGGTAAGCTTCAAGATAAAACACTTTGACTTTCAATTGTTTATAGCGTGCAAAGCTACTCATGACAGCACAATGATTTATGTCGTATTAGTTTGACATGGAATACGAATCATGAAATACACTGATTTGTTACAAAAATAAATTATTAATGACTTCCATCATCGTTATTTATTTAACATTATTCATTCAAAAGAATAATTTTGGGTTAAATTTTCACTAACCACATCCGGATAGCAACTGTCATTTTGATGGTGACAGCCCAGGGTAGCAGTAGGTATGTTGTTATACATTATTTAATATAATATAAAATTCTTATAGTTCTGCTAGTGAATTAGCGTGAAATTTAATAATGAAAATCTGGCAACACCTTCAAATGGTAAAAAGGGAAAATGAGAAATTTCGATGTGTGTATAACAAAAGCGTGCAGTGATTTAAATTCGATATCCTAAAGGTGATTTCTGCAATGGTTCATTCCAGAATAATGCCATTATGAAACCAAAAAACATCGCATTTCTTTGTTTCGATTACGGAAATTTTGCGCAATAACAATCCATTCACACACCAGAATGCTGTTTTTTGTTGTATGTAAATGCCATACGCACTAAGCACAGTTTTCTGCAGGCTTTTACAAGTACGAAATTCACGAAGTCAGACTACTGCAAGTCGAGTGAATAATTCAATCAGATCTAGTAATTGTGAGCACTATGACAAGTAAGAGCTCTGCTGAAGAGTGAAAATAGGGGTACGTAATACTTAAGCTTAAACGAAAGCGCTCAAGAGACGGAAAATTTATATGGTTATTTACATATTCGAAATTATCATGTTGTTACGATTATTAAAACCATAATTAATAATCGTCGTGTGGGAAACTACTGGGTTCGTAAATGGATAGCCCAATTAAAGATTTTACTACATAGTTTTATTGATTGCCAATATTTACATCACTAGCAAATAATCTTATAAAAATGGCAAATAATCAATTACACTTAAAAAAATGTTTATTGCTCAGTCACTCGGTTTTTACTCACCGCACACCTCGCTGGGCCGCACCTCTCGCGCAACTCTCGCTGCAGCACCCCTCGCGGTCCTCCGTCGTAGGACTCCGTCGCCGCACTCCGCCACCGCCGTCGCACTTCCCTTCGCCGAGAATCCGCTTGACGCTTCGCTCGGAACTTCACTTGGGACTCTCCGCACCCGCGGCACTCTCGCCACCCAACTATCGCCGAGAGACTCGCTCGCCGAGGAACTCCGCCGCACCCGCGACACTATCGCGCAGACACTCTCACCCAGCAACTCCAGCCCAGACTCTCGCCCCGAAACTCCGCCGCACCAGAGACACTATCGCCCGAATCCACTCCACTCCACTCCACTCTCGGAGGCAAGCGTCCTGGCTTATATAGGTCCAGGCGCCACTTCTAGAAGTCACGAGCGCGGCTGGGGCCAGTCGCGTCATCCCGCGCCAACGCGACGCCAGAAATATCGAGACGCGCGGCGGCGGCTCGCAGAACGCCGCGGCTGTAAGGTGTCAGATAACGCCGCAAAGACAGAGCGTCGCTAGGGGAGCGGAGGGAAGGAGGGGGAAAGTGACGATCCTTCTAATATACAAGGAGCGCGCGGCACGTCTCACGTTGTGGCGGCCACGTGACATCAGTGGCCGTGCGGGGCCGCCAGCCAGCTCCGAACCTACACGCGCCGCGGCCCTGCTCACGTTCGTAACAATGTATAGGATTGAAGAAATACATAATTACTTTTATAAACATTTTAAAAATTTTCATTCAATGCCTTTACTACCTATGGGAAAAAAGAAATTGTTAGGTGTATGGATAAGGACGTATGTTTATTTTTGACAGTCGGTTCCTTGTATTTAAAAATTCTTTGATCTTTCTTTCCCCGGAATAAGATTTTAGCCAGCCCATATTTAAAATAAAAAAATAATTTTAAGTCGAAGTTCTTTTTTACTGGGGATTCTAGCTAAAAACAAAGAAAGTTGCAACATTTACCTCCGCGCGTGCTAGCGTCCAGGCTGCATGTTCCCTGCGGCCAGCCACGGAGACCCCTCAGCCGGAGATGCTCGGTCTCTAGGAGGGGGAGGGGGAAGGGCTGGAAGCTGGTTAGTGGTGGGGGAACAGTTCTCGGGCACCTTCTGGTTCAGGTAAATGATCGCAACGAAAATTACAGATTTGCATGCCTTTTTATGTGAAAACTATTATTCGAATATCCTAAATATCATATTTCAAATAGTCATACAATTTCCATAAACTATATAAAATTAATTAATTTTAATTTATTTTAAAAAAACTGTCAGAATTTTAACATCTTTATTTATGTTTCTAACAGTATTATGTAGAACTTCTTTTTCAGTTCTGCACTTTTTATTCGTATATTTTTACACATTAAAAAAATTATATGTTCCGATGATACTAAAACAAGCTATGAGTCATCCAAATTTTACATTTTTCCCATCGGTATATGTATTTATATAAGACAGAGACTTAAATAAAGAAAAATATTATCCGAGATACATAATAATTATGCTATTAAGTAGCCAATGGCATTCGGTTTTAATCAGTAAAGTTATATATTTTGTTATTCATTTAGTTCTCTCATCTTGAACTCAGTGGTCTTCAAAATGTTTAAATACTGATAGCTAATTATGAAAAATACTTTAGTTAAATGTCTACAGCTAAATAATTTTTCACATAAACATTAATGAACTATATGGTGCCTTTCTAGCACATAAATACGCTGTAAAATATTTGAAATACACGTTTTTGCAGAAAACACATAAAATGCTATGGAACATTCTATATTGCTACCAATCATTTCTAGCTCATGTAAAATTATAAATAGTTACTAAATTTATCAAACCGTTTTGCAATTTTGTTGTACTAAAATAGTGATTTTTATTTGGATAACTTTGTTTAGCAATCCTTTACTGTTCAATAACTCACTGTCCTTCGATGTTATTTTGTTAATCAGTGGACTCTCACAAGTTTTTAATACTAAGTTTTTTGATAATGATTGTAGGCTTTAACACTGGAAAATAAGTTTGTTTTACGTAAACCTTTCATACCTGAATCTGTGTCATATTATTGGGTTACACACTGTACAAATTTTGATGCATTTGGTAGGAGTAAATTCGTGAATAAAACGGAAGTCACATGGAACGGAAATGTGTAACCACAGTGCTAACATCTGTGGCGGATGGTGCGAACCAAAGTTCTTAAGTAAAACTTTGTAGTACTAACTGTTTTATTAATATTAATAACATTCTTTGTCGAAAATCAGGTCCAAAGCACGGGTTTTGTATTTTCTCAAATCTTTTTCGCTTTTATTTACACAGTTTCTCTTTGTAATTTAAATTTTTGTCTGCAAATGGAATGATTCCGTAGTCTACGTAGCTTCTCCGGCAGCAATTCTAGCTGCGGGTTTAGAATCTACGTGTGGTTCGCGTTCAGAAATGTCGAAAACACAATAATTTGCGTATATTTCTCACGATTGACATTATTTAAAAATATTCTTCGCTAAATTTCGTGTCCGAGTTTCGTTTTTTTGTAACATGAGAACACACGAATCCACTCGTTACTGATGTTAGATGTTACACATCACTGGCGAGTACTGAAAGACTATCTCACATTTATCTTTTGTAAAATTACATATTTAGTACATATTAGTGTATTTTTACATTTTTGTCGTGTTATTCGGAAAACACTAGCAGTATGTGTATTTTCACACATTTATTGTGCATAATTACTTTTAAATCCTGTAATGTTACACCAAATATAGGTTTATATTCTAAAAAATTAATATTTGGTGTAAAAATACACATTTGACGAGTAAATTTACGATTCTTCTAATAATTTGACACTCACAATATCCTGGTACAATTCCATTAACATAAAGAAAAATAACTCGTTATGTTGTGATATTATTACACCCAGGGGGAGTCTGTAATTTTTCACATGCAGTATGCATTTTAAAACACTATTTAATCACTTTGTATCTCTATGTGTCCACCAGGAAACATTCCGTGTGCAAAAATACCACAACTTCTACACCAAATGTAAGTTGATATTCTAAAAACTCAACATTTGTGTAAAAACATACAATGGTGCCTTGTAAATTAACGCGTCTTTTCAAAATTTTATACCTACACAGAAAAAAAAATCGTAAAATTATATACACAAACGTATAGTGATTTTTAATTTTATTGTGTAATTTTTGAAATCAACATTAGTTTGCGTAATTTTAAACAAAGTATATTAAAAAACTAAATTATGTTACAGCTTCGGTAAAAATACACAAATGTAAATATTTTATTTCAATAAATTACGTGTTAAATAACACATTTGGCTGTAGGTATATGCAAAATTACACTTACAACAAGTGTTACATTAATCAACGTCCTAGATTTTATCAGTACACTGTAGTTGTTTATACACACTTACGCCATTGTAAAAGTACATAAAATTTGCCACAGTAAATTGACAGTGAACAAGGAACTGCAAAAATAAAATTTATTTTAATATTTATACTGACGAAAACCCATTACATTTACATTAGGTTACGAAATTTTTACTCCAATTTCTCTATATTTATTATTCTGCACGATTGTCGTGATGTTTAGATGCTGGGCTAATAATCTTAAACTCGTGAGTTCGATCCTCTGCTAGGTCACCGAGAATATAGGAAGTAATAAGTTTATCGTTAGAAGGTGTTAGAATACAATTATATATAATTTGCACATCATTTAATAATAGTTATAATCTATAAAAAGAAAAAAATATTTTTGAAGCAGTGCAAATTAACATGTTCAGTGTTATTACATATTTAGTAAATGATACAGTAAAATGAACTGACGGTTGTGGTAAATTTACAAATGCATGCATTTGTAAATTTATACACCAACAGCTATGGTGTATTTACCAAACTATAGAAATTGTAATTTTATACTAAATATGTGTGGCAGCAAAGACTCCACCAAAGTTAGTGTATTTCACACATACATGTTGATGTATATTTATATTTGTGTTGAAGTAAAAATACATCAACACGTGAAGGTATATGTAAAATTACACAAACATCGTTGGAGACTCTAATGCCACATACATTTTTTGTAAAATTACACAATTTTTTTTTTCATTTACAGCGTAATTTTGTATAAAACCAAACAAAAAAAAAAGGCTTTGAGGTGAAGTGACAATTGAAAAAAAAATACCAATAACACAGACGTGGGTCGTGTGCACAAAATTAGACCGCTATGTTTTCGAATATACTGAGTCACAACAACGCATAGTGTGGTCGTACGTATGAGACAGAAAGCGTACATATAGGAGGGATATAAATTAATTTTATTTCTGCTATGGATGAATGGAAAAATGGCCAATAAGAGCAGGTAGGTTGATATTTTGGCGGGAACCGAGAACTATTTATGTTTATCATAAATGGTGGCAAGAAATCATTGACATATTACTTGTTTATTACAATTATTGGCAAAACGTAACCAACGATACATGTAATAAAAAATAATCATGTTATAAGGTTTAAATGGTTCACACAAAATAAAAGGTAATTTACTACAACCTAAATTGGTTTATATATTGAATAACTATTTTCATAGGCTGCTGGTTAGCTGTTGTGGAATAATGACCATAAAGTTTAAGTATTTATTTAAGTACATTACTTACAGATGTAGGATACATCGTGAGATTTCTTTGGCTAATGCATAAACATTCAATTGAGATTCACCTTCGCACAGCCGTGTGCATAGACTTCTATGCGTTCGCTTATGTTTTTTAACTATGAACCCAGCATTAGTTTACAATGGACGCCTGCTTTCAAGGCGCTTCGCATTTGGTCAACATTGAATTTTACGGCTGGAGTTACAATAGCATATCGCCTCCGTCCGTCCGTCATCCGTTCGTCGATCATGCGACATGCAGCCAATCAGAGGGCCCAAAAAAGTTCATCCTTACGTCCGTCAAAAGTTTGGCAAGCTCACACTTCTGACGGACGAATGGCCTGTGGTATTTGTGTTTGTTTTTTCAGGTATTTTACATAATAACATCGTAGTTGTTGAAAATTATATCCAAACAATTGAATCATGACTGAATTTCTCCGAGAATTTGCTAATACAATACGTGCAGGAACTCGACATAAATAGCAAACAACATTGATATAAATCTGAGAGTAAAACATGGATTGTTGGCAGCACTGATTTAGAAAAATATTCTGATGGACGGAGGAAGTATTGTTTCAAATCGCTTGGTTAGTTGCTTGACGAACGAAGTCTTGTTTCAAATCGCTTGGTTAGTCGCTTGACGGATGAAATGACGGACAGAAGGACGTCGGATGGAGGCGACGGACTACAGTATTTCCGGCTTGCCCTTCAAAAGATATTTCCACCCAAGGGGTCTGCACTGAACTTTGTTTCGCATTTCCAATTGTAACAAACTAGCCGATAACCCGCAGCTACGCTCGCATGATTTCAGAATATTGCTAAAATCCTACCACTGAAAGAAAGGTATGTGAATAATTCCAGATATTTTTACTAAATAAATAGACAGAATACTTTTTCAGGTGCATAAAATATTAATTTATAACAAAACTTTTAAAAAAATTATATTTTTGAATTGTTATGTGTAGGCATTTAAAATTCTTTTTTTAGTATAAAGTATCCGACTTTAAAACTATGTTTTATAGTGTTCGAGGATATATTTTACCTTGATATAATTACACTTACCTCCTTTTCTTATCATGGGGTAGACAATTTAAAAAAAAGTGTTAAACACGCACCTTAATCATTTTAACTAAGATTATGCCATCGTTTACACTAACACTTTTATTTACTATGTTTAAAGCTATGTTTAGAATAATGAAATAATTATACCTTATTACAATTATTTAAGACTATTTGATACACTCGCATCTAAATTTGAAATTTAGAGAACATATATCAAATTCATTATCCAACGTATTAGTTGATTCTTTATTTGCTTAGTATTGCTTAAAAAAAATTCCCCAAATTTTTTACCCCATTCCACTTTTTTCACACGGATGAATATAAAAATTCAGTACTTACGTACTAAATATTGCAATATCCTTGAACCAAAAAAAAAAAAATCCCTTTTTTTAACCGCAGATGTGAACTCCAGAATAATAAATTATAATAAACTTATATTTTTATTAAGTAAAATTATCTTGCAAATACTGATCTAATGGATTCCGTAACTACTTTTTTTTTAATTTTAAATTAATATTAACCCCTGGTACATCTTAAGAGGTGATATTTCGGAGAACTTTGAATAAGAGAAGTTATCTAAAGGTATGTTTATTTATCATTTATAATATGTAAAATAAAGTTTATTTTAATATAATATTTTTGAATGTGAAAACCATATTTACAATATTTGACCTTTTAAACAGTAGAACATCCCCAAGTTGGAAAAGTGAGTTGTTAGGTTTTGAATGTTTATGAATCCACATAACCACATAACCTACATCCCTCTTGATTAGCTTCAGAGATACGACTTTTATAATCAAAAAAATTGAGTACCCTTTCACCACATTTGCAGTCGAATATAGAATAATGGGATCGGTGAAAGCACGATGATAAATCATATTGCTGTACGTTATTCTTGCTCATTTTCTTACCTTCATCTTAATGCTTAGATATAGATTTATTACTATAAAAACTAACGTTCCCCGTTTCACTGCCTTTGAAGTTGAATATCAAAAAAATCGTAAAAAAACTCTACATTATAATTTTTTATGTTATCTATGCTAAGTTTCTTACATCCAGCTTTATTCGCTATAAAGATATGATTTTTTTATAATAAATCAAAACATACAACTTTTCACTCCTTTGAAAGACGAAATCTGGAAATTGAAATAAAATACAATAATTATCAACCTCTATATGCTTGTTTATTCTTAATTTATAACCCTTGCATATAGTAGATTCGGAATTATCCTTATTTTCTTCAAACTAAACTAAAACCCATTATATCACACAAACACCCCACAAACTTGGATTTAACTTTACACTACACCTCTCCCCCCTTAATATCTAAAAAAATAAAATTGCGTCATCTGACAAACGCACGCTAAGCCCAAAAAATGTAACATTTCAATGGACTATACTGTCACCAGCATACCTATCACAGCTATCCGGTGCGGAAGCAAAGGCATCCTGAATGCCCGGCCAAATAGAGCAATGACTTTTCTTCAGATGGCCGCCAATTCAAAGGAAACAGTCGATAGCGCAGGCATATACATTTTTGCAGTCTAATGAGCGATAAGATTATTAAGCGAAAAATGCATGCCCGTAACATTAACTCTAGTTCGGTTAACACCCGTGGGAATTAAAGCCATTACGTTTACCTTAATATGCAAGGCGAGTCTGAATTCGACCAAATATCTTCGACTGCTGGTTCATTACCACAAAATAAGTTGAAAACATCTATAAAACGTATGGTCTAATATGCTTTCCAAGTCTGGTATTCGTCTTTGAAGTCTGAGCAGAACAACATTTTTTATAGTAAATAATAAATTATTTAAGATAGAACACTGAGCTTTTAAATTATGTTTAGTTGATTGGAGTTATACAACTACTGAGAATGTTGTCGCTATATCAAAAATTATTTCATTGAAATAATTAGGGGTAATAACATGTCCCAAAAAATTTTGGAAAAAATAGGTGTTACTCCTAATTATTTAAATAAAATAATTTTACTACATCGACCCAATTCACGGTGGTTGTCGAACATCATTTAATTAAACATAATTCAGGCACTCAGTGTTCTATTCTAAATACCTTATCTATTATTTACAACAAAACATTTTTTATCTTCATAGTACTTTAGTTATATGTGTATATATATATATATGTGTGTGTGTGTTTTTTCAACTTATTTTGTCGTGATGAACGTGCAGGCGAACTTTGTTGGTAGAATTCCGTCTCTACTCTGTATAAACGTGAGTCCGCGGGGAGAGAAGCGGCAGTCGACAGTCGCGACAGGTCGACCGCGCAGCGCGATTAATCGAACGGTGAGCTAGCTGCCACCTGCGGCCGGCCAGCTTTCACCCCCCTCTTCATCCCACCCGCAAACCATTTTTCAGGCGCTGGGGTCCCGGAAGTGGCCGCGGCAACGGCCGGAGACAGGAAGCGGCTTGTTTCCCGCCGGCCGGCCAACTGCTGCCTGACATGCATATTCCGAAAAAAAAAAGCTTTCGCAGCAGCTGTGGCGACTGGCGACTGGCGACTGCACTCCGCTGCCAGGGTCGCCAACATTCGGTACCATTTTAAAGTGAAAATTCTTTACAGGTGATAGGGCAAGTCGACGCATTGACCTCATCAGAGCTAACGAAAAAAAAAAAAAAAAAAAAAAAACGTACCGAAGGTAAAAAATATATATATGTAAGCGATATTTCAGTACTCGCAGAGATGTGTAACATCTAACCTCGGTAACGATCAAATTCATGTGTACTCATGTTGAAAATACTCTTAAAATACGAAACACGGACACGAAATTTAAAGTAGAATTATTTAAAATAATGCCGAGCATGATAAATATACACGAAAATTGTGTTTTCAGTTAAATTTCTCGACGCGGATCATACTTAGTTACCGCACCCGCCGTAGAATTCTCTGCTGGAGCAGCTACGTCGACTATTGGATCACTTGATTAGCAGACCGAAATTTCAAACTATACAATGATACGACTCCTATAAAAGCGAAAAAGACTTGGGAAAAATACTAAACCCCGGCTTTGGACCTGAATTCGTCAAGGAATTTTATTAAAGTGCTGCCCATCTAGTTAAAATTCATTACACAGTTAATACTATAAAGTTTTCCTTTGGTTTTGTGAACATTGGTTCACGCCATCCGCCACAGATAACTGCAGCTTGGTTACACTTTTCAGTTCCATGCAACATCCGTTCCATTCACGAACGTACTCCTACCAAATGCTGTATACCGAGAGCTAAGATGTTACACAAAATAAAAAATAATACGCTAAAAGTTTTCTGTCCCTCTATTTGTTAAGTTTCACTTCTAACGCATGATGTGAACATGCACACATTTTTAAAAATCGTAAACTTAATTAAAAACAGCTGAAATGAATCTGCAACCGTTTTTGCCACACGTTTAATGGAATTACAATTGCATTGAAAATCGTATATGTATATTGCTGGTTCATTAACGCGCATTAAAAAAAAAAAGACGTTACAAACAGTTACCACAGAATAAAATATCATACTCCACTCATAGAAAACTAGTGAACAAAACTACTCATGTCAGTATGTGAATTCTCGAAGGTCCCTAGTAAGGGACTTAACCTCACTTCTATGTACATTCACTACCACTCTGCTACTGCATACAACATGATTCGTTAATGTATAGGTAAGTGGATCTCTCAAGTGAAAGAAAATTAGAGAGCTGAAAAAATAATAACTGACTTTATGTTTGAATTTTCGGTAAAATAGTTTGCAGGTTTCATGGCCATTGTCTAATGAAATATCTTGCTTTTTGAGTTTAGGTTTACGTCGCTGTTGTAGGTTTTACTGACGTTTAAATCATTATTTTTAGCAGGGATCTTCAGGGTTAATGATGCCTGCTGCAATGCAGAGCGAAAAGTCGGTGCAATCCTATAACTGCGACGCAGCAGCTGAACCTCAAGAGCAAATATAGTTTATTGGATTATGGATAGTTTGACACGCTTAATTTCAAGACAGTTTACACGACTATTTTGAGAAATTTCAAATGCAATTTCAATTTTTTTTTACGATTATTCCCCTCAAAAGGGTACAAATTTCTGGAAAATAATGCCCCACCTCCTGAATCGCTTGGGATTCTTTAAACTGATGTCAAACTGAAAAGTTTTCCTGCATGTATGAACACTGGCCAAAAAATTACACATATATATGTATATATATGTATATATATATTTATTAATTTTAATGCGATCATGAGGCAAACAACTAAGGAGAAATTTTCTGGAAGTCGTACAATGTGAATGATTAGATACATATGAAAAATATATATATAAACTAGGAATATCATACATGGCTGCAGCCAATGAAAGGGAGTCACAGACGTTTTTATGTACAAGATTTGGTTTGGAGTCTAGCCTGGTGTCAGAAAATAATGATAATTTTGCTTGTCTATGCATATAAATCAAACCCCTGCTTTGGTGTTGGTGGCTTCAAGTATGTCAAGAAAAATCTCAGTGCTTTAGCAATCATTATTTTTGATGGTTACAGTGCGCACAAAAACACTACGGTTAGGAAATATGATCGCCTGTATAAGCATTTCCCTTCCCAGTTTTAAATAACAGCGGATAAATCTGTACTATAATCAAGAAAACATTTTTGCAAACGCTTAAATCTAAAATTCGGTCATTAGTATCTTAGAATTTTAACAATAAGGACATCAGTGCTATTTCAAAATTGAAAACCTCGAATATTCAAAGGAAAAAAGTACTCTAAACCACGTGTAGGTGTGTTAAAATAATATTTTTCTCCATAAAAATATTAGAATCATTATTTAATAAGTAATAGCCATAATATTGAGAAAAAAATGATCATAGAAGACTCAAAACCAACAAAAGTGAAAGACGCCAATATCTGGGGCAATGTATTGTATTAGTAATGTAAGCGCGTCAGTCGTACAACTGTAATATGTAGTATGTAAAAATCGGCATAAAAAGGATTTTAAAATTATTTTTAAATAAAAATCAAACATCAAAATCAAGACGAAGCAAGCTGTATGGGATGCTGATGCATTCTTGGTACAATCCACGCTAAACTAGAAAACTGAGACTGGAAACAACATTCTCAATACACAACTAGAAAAAATATGTGTGTAAGTTCTAACCCAAATGTACACGAAGTAAGGCAAAGCTTTATTTACTCCAATGACTTGCAACAAAAACACGCTGATAATCGCAGCTACGTACTACGCTTTTAGTTGTTGCGATACCACCATCGCCACTTTCAGAGAGAGAGAGAGAGAGAGAGATAGAGAGAAAAAAAAGCTACTGCTGATACTAAAGAAGGAAGCCGGTTTGCAGCAACGCATTGTGACATTTAAGAAACAATCAAGATATACCGTTTTTGAGATTGTAAAAGCATGATATTAACAATACTCATGTAACTTCATGTATGAATTTGAGTCACATGATACGATATTATAGATTAAATACGATACACAGAAAAATAATTTCTCTACTTCAACATAAATTTCCTTTGTAAATTAGTTGCCAAGAAATAGTTCGTAATACTACAAGAAATATATTGTTACTTTATATAACACATGTCTGTGGTTATTTTATCATAAATGAAATACATTTTTAGAGATAATACTGAGTATTTATTACGAAAATTGGCGCATAATTTTATATTTTATTGATATTTCATTCAAGCATAATTTTTTATAACATGGTAAAGATGATAGAACATTCCAAAATTTGACAATATTGTTTTATTATGTTTATTAATATGCGCCTTAATACTGGAAAGCTATTCAGGGAACGGTTTGCAAAAACTAACTATTGGATGTCTTGGGATAACACAAAGCATAAATGCCCGGGTAAGGATGTAAACCCAGTATTACTGCGGACATTATTTTGTAGTGATAACTTTGTTTTCATGTACGAATTTAGAAATATCTGTGATTTCACATGAATATTTCTGTTTCATTAAAAACATTTTCAGAGCATAGCTGTAGCGGAAGCAGTTACTTGATTTCATTTTACGTTGCGGTGTTTTAAGAAGATAAGTGACGCCCTTAGAACAACAGTAAATATGACAGTCTTGAAAATAATGTCTTCTTGACCTGTTTTATATTAGGTTTGAATAGTGCTGTAACTTTTTTTTTGCGTGCAAAAAGGTTCTGAATTAAAACATAAGTATTACTGATTTTTGGCATTTAGTAATTTAGGTACTACTTTTCCCATTTCAACGTGATATAATCAAGTTTTAAGGGTAGCAATTGGTCGTATCTCACCCAAGCGTCATTTTATCAACTGGGAAGGGGTAAAGACCAATCATTGTGAAAGACAATTCTATTATATACTTTACACAACTGTTTAAACACTTCAGAATGAACTCTCAAATTTTTTTGTTTTACCTTTTCAAAAGTGATTGAACTTATGGAAAATAATGTTCCAACTCCTGAATCGCTTGGGATTATTTAAGTTGGTCCAAACGGGAGTTTTCCTCAAGTTTACCATTGGCCGAAAAGTGATTTATATATAAACCACATTTAGGATTTTTAATGGTGTCCTGAGTCGAAAAACTCAGTAGATATTGTTTGAAAGTCCTGCCATGGGATGATTATGTAAGTTTTGAAGGAAAGGGTACATCTGAAAATCATAATCCGAAAATGGGGTTTTCCTCCATCCTATTATTTTTATAATAATTTTGTAAAACGGCAAAGCAATAATTGCATTATTGTATTACCTGAGACATAATTATTTTTCAGTAACATATTCGTAGAAGGAAATGATTTCCGTCATGTTAAATAACTGTGTCAAATTACTGTACTTTAGTTTGCGTTGCAAAAAATTATGGTGTGGTAAAAATAATGTTTTTTAAGACGATGGTAATATTATGCGTGTGTTAATACGTATGTGCTTTTTTTTTACCTTCACGTTATAATAAATAAAATTGAATTTTGGTGACGTTCCTTAAGTTAAATATTAAAAGAAATAAGATATCATATCTATAGTTTAATTTATTCTATGCAGAATTATACTATTGTAAAAAATAATATTACGTCGAGCAGCAAATTTCGACTGAATTTGAAAAGGTAGGTACTGTTTTTTGACTTTACATATGTCGTTTGAACTGTGTAAAGTATGACCTGTTGCGAAGGTGTGTTTAAAAGTGAAAATTAAGTATGGTTACGTATTTATTACATATTCCGTGTTTAATATGTAATGAATATGAAAAACTTCATTACTGCAGCTAACCTAAAAAAAATATATATATCTTTTAAATTATTTTACAGTATCTTAAATGCCGCTAACCTACCTAACCAATCGTTCACACGTTTTTACAGTACTGTATTTAGAGTGTTGCTAAACTAAACAACCTTCACACGACTGTAAGCAGGGGCGCAAATCTGTAGGGTTCACAAGGTGACTCGTAGGAATTCGCCCGAGAGTCTTACGCGTGGGTTTTAACCGACACAATTCTCTGGATAGGGTGCTCTCATGTTGTATACTGCCCATATTTTGGCCTTTATGCACGCAATAAGCGGAAAACTTTAAAATATACAGAAATTTTTCCATAAAACATAGGTTTGACCTTTAAGTTTACCAACCCCGTTCAGTGGCGTAGCCAGGATTTTTGTATGGGGGGTGTTACGAAGCATTCCTCCACCCCCCCCCCCCCCGTATTAAAGCCCTCCCCCGGGAAAATTTGGATTTTAAGGTGTAAAATAGTGCTATTTTAGCAGTTTTCGGTACTTAAATATAATATTGGAATGGTAAAATTTTTATTAATTTTAATATGAAATTTGTTTGAGTGATGAATAAGAAATTAATTAAAGATTTGGTGCTAAGGGGGGGGGGGGGGTTGAACCCCTAACCCCCCCCCCCCCCCCTTGGCTACGCCCCTGACCCCGTTTATCAGTAACTATTTTGCAAGCGCAAGCGGACCCTCTCAGTGAAAGGCTTCTTAATTCCCCCTTCATCTACTCCCATAATAATGTAAGTACTTTAAATCTAGCTAACCTTAACTAACAACTAGTTAAAAATTGTAAATATATAAATAATATCGTATTGTCTTTATACAATTTTTTTTTTTTAAATAAGATGTTCTATAACAACGCATACACGGATTATTATTTGTTTTAGGTATTTCAGCTGCACCATAAACTTGGCAATACAATCATTCATATCGTTTCCATATTAAAAACAATACAAACTATTAAGTATAAGTTTTTGACGTTATACTTCTTTAGGCTGGTCGGGGGTGAAATTTCAGTAAGCAACGGAAATAAAAAGGAGTGCGCCTGCACTGTGGACGGAAGTTTAACACGCTTGCGCTATACCAAGTTGTCCAGGTAGCTGACTGCGCTTGGTTGCATTTACCTTTTATTATATATGCGCTTACGTGAACATCGGATGACGTATCAAACGTATCAGTGTGCCAAATAAATCTTTGTTAGCAAATTTTAAAATACTTTATAACCTTTGTATTACAACATTGATAAACAAATATTTTACGCAATAAAATATTGTTTCTAATGAGCTCCGTGGTTAAGTGCGTGAAATCGGACTTCAATATCTAAGTTTGAATCCCGTCACTGGAGAGTAAGTATTATACTTTTTCTTACATAACTTATTTTAACAGTTTTAAACTATAGTTGAAAAACATTATAAAGCGAAATTATATCTTGGTGAAATTTTACCCGCTTGACAAATAAAGTAAAACTAAAATTAATGTCTACATCTGTTTTAAAAAAAAAAGTAGATCTCTTTCAACGTAAATTTTCTAAAAACCACTCCACGTACTGGATTTTGGTAACTTTTGATGAAAGTTTGCACACTTGACCAAAATTACTGTCTGTAATTGATGTCTAAAAACGAGTAAACTCACTGGCCACATGAGATTAATAAAAACCACCACAACTCCCTTTTCTACCCCATAAATTATAATTTTGGTAATTATTGATGAAATTTTGCACACTTGACAAAAATTACCCCTAAATCTAATTTTGAAAAAAAAGTAAAATAAGAATTTTAAAAACCACTCCATCCTTTATTAACACTCCTTAAAAAGTATTTTGGTACTTCTGAAAATATTTTCATATTTTACATTCAAAATAAGACGAAAATTATTGTCTATATTTGATTTCGAAACCACTACTCCCATCCTCCATTCACCAGCAGTTTAATTTTATGAATTAAATATTACATATTTGTATTCCAATTAATTTCTCTCTCTCTCTCTTGAAATGCTGAAATACCGGGCAATACCGGGTACTCCAGTGTTGTATATACAGAGTGTCCTACAACTCAAGGTCAAGGCGAGAACAGTTTTTATGGAAATTAATCACGGTTCAGAATAAGAAATACCAAAATTCAAAAACTGTCTAAGTTGTCGAGTTGTAGCTATTTTTTAAAAGTATTTATATCCCCACTCTGCACCAATTTTATAAATAGGCCTACTGCGAATAAACATTTTTGCTACGCAATCATAAGTAAACCTACTAGTGATAACAATTCAAAATAAAATTTTGGGAAAATACCCTTTGCATAACTTATGCGGCAATAATAGTTAATCAGGTTACTTTGACTATTCATATTGTAAAAAAAAATTACTAACTTAGCAAATTATTTTTTTTAATCAGCCACCTTAAAAATAACTGGCTAAGTCACGGATTATTATTTTCTCTGAGTATTTAAGATGCACGATTTTGACAATACCAAACGTATCGCTTCCATATTAAAATCAATATAAAAATAGTAATGATTTTTTGTCATAAAACTACTATTTAACCCTTCCTTGATCTTATGGTTAGTATAGAAAAAATAAACTTTCAAAAAATGTTTTTGGTACTACTTTTAGGAGGTAACTTAACTTAAAAGAGATAACTACAATAACTTATAAAAAAAGAATTTTTTTTGCATAGTATGAGAGTTATAGTGATATTTCAGTTCATCAAAAAAACTTTCTCCAACTTTACTCCATTTGTCCGATTTCGCACATAGAAGAACTCGAAAGCGGTTTTCCAAATCTATTTTTTTTTTGTGTGTGTATTAAGAAGTAAATTATGCAAAAATACGATACATTTGGTGATTACAAAAAACGAGACAACACACACACACACCTACACCTACACTCACACACAAAACATAGTTGATGGTTTTGAGTCTAGTAGCAATGAAATGAAAAACTATTAATTTTTTTCGGGAGTTTCATAATTGTACACAACTACAGCAATAGGTAGCTAAGAAATATTATTGGAAGTAGGTAGATATTAGTAACCTACGAATACATAAAAGTAATAATACGTATGTGCGAAAAAGTTTAGGCATATGTGATGAATGAAAAAAAATGGGAGGGAGAGAGAGAGAGAGAGAGAGAGAGAGAGAGAGAGAGAGAGAGAGAGAGAGAGAGAGAGGAGGGAAGCTGTTTAAGAATGCGTAGGATAGTTCCACGTATTTTGGATAACCTTATATTTGTATTTTAAAGTTTCTTCGTTATACTTGGTTTCCTCTTCCCTTATTTCTCTTTTTCTGTTGTTTTATTTTCATAAACAGTTATTATTTAGTCCAGTGTGAGCTTTATTTATTTAAAATATAATTTTTTTTGAAAATTTACTTAAATGCAAATTATGATATTTAAATTTAATCCTTTTTTTTGTATTATTAATAGTTATATGAGATTGTTTAGGAATACTGAATATACATAATTAAGGATGGCCGCAGTGTTCATCTTGAGCAGGGGCTTACCAATTTTGGGCAAAAGGGGGAGAGTGGGTATCCCCCCCAAAAAAAGTCCTAAAACATTTATTAAAATATCTATGATCCTCACCAATTCACGGAAAGTATTTGAAAGCAAACTATATACGCTCTTAATCTTGAGGGATAAAGACAATAAAGTTAGCATATTTTACATGTGATTTCAATAACAATTAACATTATCAATACCGTAACACAATAAAAAAATAATAATTTACATGTTTAATGCCTTACGTACTGGTCCCTCCTCTTTTGAACATGCTGATTAAATAAAACATTTTAACTCAATAAAACTTTTTAAAACTGTTATTGTAACCGTTAAAAGTCAATGTTAATTTGACAGAACAAATGCGCATAAACTGAAAAAAAAAACATAAATGACAAAATAACGATATGACTAATTTTACTAATTTTACTAATTGCACTATGGTCACCAGGGCTGAAGCCAGGGATCTATGAGTGTTAGGATATATAATATTAAATAAATAAATAATTTATACTTATTGTGAGTACCATAATAATGGTAAAATATTTTAATTTAATTTTAAAATATTTTTTCCTAAATTTGACAAGAAGATTGCAGTGAAAATAAGTAGGTTGCGCTATTAACCATCAACAGTTTATTTGAACTATATTTTAAAACACTGTAACGGACATAAATGAAACTAATTTAAATGTCGATTTATTACAAGAACAGGATTATCAATTCTAAAATCGTGGGGGCGATAACAGCGCTATCTATACATCGGCAGACAGTTTCTAGTAATGTAGTTTTTTATTCTCACGCGAGCCGCGCGCTAGTCGCTAACTTGTACATTTCCTCATAGATAGCGCAGCAATACGTGGCGGGAAAAGTAAGCTGTTAATTGCGTAATACCTCTGCTACCCCATAATACAAACACACAACTAATAACAATGATATCTTAACTGCAGGAAAACATTGACAAAGTAGACTTAATTTCACCTTATTTACGTGGAAGAACCCTTGTTTCTTAAAGGCCAATTTCTATAATCGTGGACTCTGAGAAAAATAAATATTCAAATTATTAATTTTTTTTTATTTACTTACCTTTGTGGTGGTTATTTCAAGGCAGGAGACCAAGTTTATTACATTACAATTATGTGGGTAACGTTTATATGAAGTAGCGTATTATCTACAGTTTTATCTTACGGTCATTTTCACTATACACGTGCATCTTTTTTCGTACTACTCGTGTCAAGTGTTGTATTATTGATAAAGAAAACAGTCTCTTTCGTAATCTAACGGATGTTTTCGTGATTGCAACCATACAGGTTTTATTTGGTATCCATGCGTGAGTCCATACTGTGCTTGATATAGTGACGTAAATTTATGCTGTAATTTAAAAGCGTAGCCGCACCTGTTTTCCACAAGAGATTGCCTTGATTTTGTAGTCGCCGCCCAACTGTTTTTTTGTTGATACTAGCTGCAACTTGATCCTGTGGTTTGCCAGAGATCTAGGAATATAGCGTAGACGAGTCTGTTTTTTTTAAAATTGTTTTTCGTTCAGTTGCTTTGAAACAGATAACCAAGTTCCCGAAAATGTTTATATTAATATAAATTAATAAATAAATATGTGTATATATGTATGTATGTATGTATGTATGTATGTATGTATGTATGTATGTATATATATATATATATATATATATATATATATATAGAGAGAGAGAGAGAGAGAGAGAGAGAGTGTGTGTGTGTGTGTGTAGGCATAAAACTAACAGTTTTAACCTAAATAAATATTAAACTATTAGTTAAATCTAAAAATAAAAGTATCGAAGTTCAATTAATACACATGTACATTCATCTCTATTTCTTATACAGCTCTCGAGCTAAGCCAATATAAATATCAATGTAAATCTATCGTGTGCCCTCTATGCAGTATCATACGAACCAGAACAATCAGACAAGTGAATGCGGCACGCTGCTACAGACAACTAATGAGACAGCACGGTCAACACGGTCTGACAGAACAGACAGCCGCGACTGCACTGGTGTTGTCGAGGCGGTGGGGGCGATGTCAAGAGAGGTGGGTGTACATAGCTGCTGCGCCCAAGCGCGCACGTAGAATTTCATTTCGGGGAAGGAAGGGGGGGATAAAACGATGTTGCCCGCTGTTTGCGGGGGATAAACACTTACGAAAGATAAATTTATAATGTTTTTCATGCTCGTACTCTTAAAAAATAAAATTAAAAAAAAAACAGTATTATGAAGAAGCAGTATATCGTCATCCGCCGCGTGACGTGCGAGTGAGCGCTGTGTGGCAGAAGGATGACGTAACTCTGGCGTGTGCCCTGGTATCAGGAGCACATCGTCTCGAGAGGTCTCCAGTCCCGGCGATCCTACAGTTCCGCGCGTATAGATTGCAGTTCAGAACATTGGCGCACACTGTTGCCAGACTGATAATACTCAGCTTTTTAACATTACAAATTTTTATTTTTTATATCATAAATAATTATAACATTTATAAATTATTCAAATTTTACAGTTTATTGATTCTTTAAGACCATAAAATAATTAATTTTGAAAGTAATATTACAGTTGTATACATTCTGAAAGACAAAAATAAAATAACAGTTTAAACACAAATTATTATCTACAGGAGAAAGTATTTGTAGCAGTTGGTGACTATTAATAATCCGTTATTTATGTACTATGGTAAATCAGAGTCAAAGTTTCTGAAAATAAATTATACAAAATATTCACGTTAAAATGGTTGAAACCAAAATGTCGTATTTCAGTTAGATTTTATTAAAAAATAGAATTGAATATTATCAAATGGTGCTCTTAGTAGAGTACTTGAAAATAGTTTTATACAATTTTAATTTCAAATAATCACAAAAAAAAAAACATTTTATTTTAGATTTTTAAAATTTTTCATTACATTAAAAAGTCTTCTCCAAACTTTTTAAGCTCTTTGGGTATAACTAGCAACAGAGCTAGAAACAAGGACTGCGCTTATATAAGATAACGTGAATTGGAAAGAGAAAGTAAATGACCTTAAAATGCACTCTGAGATCTAAGGGTGAGAAGAGACCCTATAGTGGCGAACGAGCTAGCTGGATGAGAAGTCAGTCATTCCATTTCACAGTGGTGCATGGGGCATGGAGAGGAAAAAGAATTGGTTGAAGGGGGGAGGGGAATATATTTAGGTATTGTCATCCTAATTACATAGGCGTGCGCACGGTAGGTGCCACAGGTGCCTTGGCACCACCATTAGGGTTAACGTTATTTTGTTTTTTACAAGCAGAAATAATACATACTTACAAAAATCCGTATTATTTCCAAAAATAATATGTTTTCCAATCGTGTCGAGTTACAGATATGTGCTCATAACACTATCAGTATATCAAACATCAATCGAACCAACTATACACACGAAAACAAGCCAGTGACAATTACTTGTGTTGTACACGCGGGCCGCGGCTACGAAACTTCTGAAATGTAAATACTTCTCATAGTTCTCCTCGAATTACATAGAATGCGCGCTCGGTGTCCACTGGTCACTCCACTCGGCAGGCGCACGGAATAATAGCCGCCGTCCGCCAGGGTTTATTTTTAAAAAAGAGAGAGTTTAGTTAGTTAAAAGGATAGGCTTACTCGATGACTAATATGCATTCGCCGACAAAACATTTTTGTTGTATTCCAAAAGTTAAAACTTTTGCCCACTCTTATTTGTGTATTTTTATTATTTTAATATTTTACATATTTTAGGTATGTTATAAAAACTCCCTTCATTTGTTGATTTTAAAACTTAACATTTGAGAATGTTTTATCTAGCATTTATTTGGCGTCTTCAGAAAACATATAAGTATAGTTTTTCAAAGCCACGAGCATTAATTCCTGCAAACAATTTGTGCAATTTACTTTATGGCTCAACAAAGCTTAAAACTGTAAATAGTTTAGTAGTTTTCCTGGTGATTATAACGTTCAAAGCCATAATTTGTCATAAAAAATGTTAAAATTTTTACATCTGTGTATTTAATGTTTTTGTTCGGAAAAACCTTAAATAGCACCATTTTGCGCTTTCAAATCAAAAAATTTTCCGGGGGAGGACCCCCGGCCACCCGCTTTAGGCTCGGGATCCATAAATGACAGGGCTGTTGTGTAATCTGGCACCACCAATACTGAAGTTCTGCGCACGCCTATGATCCCAAAGTCTTTAGTAGTATTAAATTTCACAGCGATCTTTAGAATTTTTGCTTCCAAAAGTATAAAAACAGTAACTCAACTTCCATTGCGTGACCACCACGCAATTAATCTAACAAAACAAGTTTTGTTCATAAATATTTCCATGACTTTGAACAAATAGCATATACTAATGTGTAGCATCAAAAATAACAGAAACAAAAATGCAAACATAAGTGGAGGAACATCTGTTTCAATTGACATGGAACACATATAGGCCAACCTAGAAGGTCACAACTTAACAACAGTCTTAACTTCGAATTCTCAAAATATACACATAAAAAATAACAGTCATACGTTAGAACAATCTTAACTTGAAAGTACTCAAGAAATAAACATCTCAACTAAAAGAATCATAACTTATAACTATCCCAACTTATAGAAACACACAACTTAGAACTATAGTGTCTAATCACATATCAATGTCTAATACCGAAAATTAGAAAAGTTATAACTTAGAAAGTAATAACTAAGAACTATCAGAATCTATAAACACACACATTAGTATTATCAAAAGTTATACTCATGTAACTTATAACTGTCATTACTAGAGATATGTTTTTTGCGTCTTTCTAAGGTGTGTGATGCGACAGTTCTCCAGCATCGACCTAGATGAAAGATAATGAACTGAAAATTCAAAACAAATCCTACACGGAAAGTCCCCCAACTCTTCCACTTCCCATAGAACTCCTCAGTGAAAGTGCGTCGGTGATTTGGTGTCGCCAAATAATCATAAAGTGCAACGAAATCCAGTGTCGCTTCTCCAACCTCGCGCGTTATTTCCTAACAGCCTACTTCGATAGTAATTTTCGCTAATTTAGTTACTTCTTGTGCTAACCAGATTCAGACTCAGTGTTACGAACGTTCAATGTCGTGTCTTCATTAATTAATGGTTCATTTTAATTCCGGCGAAAAAGACTTGAAAAAATAATACTAAACCCTATCTTTGGACATAATTTCGACAAGGAATCTGATTTAAACACTGCCCATTTTGTTAAAATTAATTATACAGTTAACAAATACAAATTTTACCTTAGGCTTTGTGAATTTTTGTTCTCGCCATCCGTAACGGACGGCAGCACCGCCGGTTACGCATTTCCGTTCCACGCGACTTCCCGTTTCATTCACGAAATCACTCCTACCCAAACTTCCGTTTAACGAGAGATAAGATCTTACAAATATTGTTGTTTTTCTCTTCTGGGGAACTTAATGTCAAATTCACACATTTAATAATTGTAAATTGAGGTGAAAATATTCTGGCAACTAATTTCCGAAGGGTTCATTTGTAAATTTGACAACAGTTTGACGGCGTGCAGGCGGGCTGGGAGGCGTGTCCCGGGGCTCAGCCGCTCCGGACCTCGTTACATATGGAGATGCGCGCGCCGGGAATGCGCCCTGCCCACCAGCCTAGCCCTCACGGCGGCACTGGGTCAGCACGTGGCCTCCCCTCGCAGCAGACACACGCCAGTCTGCACGCGACGCCTGTCTCCAAACACTCTTGCGGCAGAAGGATGTGTAATGTGGTGCAACATCCGCAGAGCTCGACGGGTACCACATTGCAACGTAGAAAGTCGCAACTTGGAAATGTCATAATTCAGAATGAATAAAACAATACACATAAATTAGAACTACCGTAATTTAGAGTGACAATAAATTATAATCAAGCGCGGTAGAATTATAATTAAAAAAAAAACCTCGACTAATAAACATCTTAACTTAAAAAAAAAAATTCTTATATTAAAACTGACAGGTGAAAATTTTTAGTCCGACTTTGAAACGGTCAACAGAACTGTGAAAAAATCAAATTAATGTGTCATGGAGGATGGAAATTACCGTGTTCCTTTTTTTTTAAATAAAAAAAACTAAACTTGATGACAGAAAGGTCACGGAGATGTACGAACTTAACAACACAGTTCGGTGAAACTGGGGCACCACTTGGAGTACTTTCGGGAAAGCTATTAAAAACTGAATAATGAAAATGGCCGGGCAGGGTTTCGAACCGAGGTCCTCCGTGTGTCTTAACTACATTTTTTTTTGCTATAGGAATACAATCTGAAGATATAAAAATAACACAAGTGCATATCAAATTGAATGTTATTTACACTATATTGTAATGTAATCTCCAGTGCAACTAGCTGATGATATAATGGAGAATTTACGGAATATATGAAGGGGGAGGGGTGGAAACACACCGGCTTGTGATAACGTCCGCCACATTTACACCTACTGAAAAATCAAGTTTTGACCGGCCAGGAATTGAACGCAGACCTCCTAGGTGGTATGTGAGAGATTTAGTTGTTGGTGATATGTCATTACCTATAAGCAAACACCGCTCCCAATTTTAATGGATTTGTTTGGCAAGTGCCATTTTCATTTTAGTGAGGGTGGCAATGTCTGAGCCTTAAAGAGCTAAACACAAATGCACACTCGTGCCTCGCCTGGCTCCGGAAGCCGACGTTCTTCTGCAGTGGAGTAAAAAATCCTGTGGTTATTTTTGCACATATGAAAAATGTTTTTTTCGAGATAATAGTGAGTATTTATTACGTAAATTGACGTATAACTGCAAATTTTAATTCATGTTTAATTGAAGCACAATGTTTTCAAACCATGGGAAAGATAACGAAATCATCAATAATTTGAATTTTTTTATTGTATGATACGTATTAATGTACACAGTTAATACTAGAAAACTATTCAGGCAATTGTTTGCAAATAACCTTGGAACTATTGGAGGTACAAGGACAACACAAAGCTAAATTTCCGGTTAAGAATCCGAACCCTGTATTACTGCGAACACTATTTTGTAGTGATACAGTTAATTGGTTTGAAGTAAATAATTTTAATTTTAACATGAATATTTCGGTTTCACTTGCATACAAAAATGGGTGCGTGTATACTTCTTTGGCATCATTAAAAAATAGTGTAAGAGCATTTCAGAGGTCCACCCATTCAGCCACTGTGTTCCCACTTGGCTTGCGGTTCAGTACGTAGATGGCATCGCTGTCAGGTGAGCGCTGCCTTGCGGACCTGTCACCGAGCGCGACGTAGCCCCTTGTTGCGGTGCTGGGTTCGCCGGCACACGCCCTGCCCACCGGCCGGCGCGAGGGACACCTCTCGTCCGAGCGCACCGCGGGCCGCCTTCCCTCCGCCGCGCATTAATTACCTGATTAATGAGTGGGCAGCTGATTAATACCAGCGTCGACCCCCGACCTCCGCGGCTCTGGCTGGCCGCACCGTCGACCGCACGAGACCCGTGAAGGGGAGATTTAGGCCCTGCCGTCTTGGATTTTTAAATCTTTTTTGCTTTAATTATAATTTGGAACTATTTATCCCATTTTTGGAAATTTCAAGGCATAAATCACATCTCCCAGACCTTCTGTCCCTTGTTGCAACCACATATTTACCTACAGACTCCAGTCTGTAGGCGCCGCGAGGAAATAACTCATTATTTAATGCCAGCGACTGCAAATATCATGATAATCACACCAGTTCACTCACAAGTGTTGACTTCAACAAGTAGCCAAAGCTAAGTCCTATGCCATGTCAAATAAAAAAAATTAAGCATTAAAGCTATATAGCAAGCAGTATCAAAAAATTTGAAATTGCAAGATAGAGAGTCTAATGTCCCACCGGGACTCGATTCCAGCGTTATTATACAAACACAATAGCGCGATGAGCTCGATGGGATGTACGCGAAGTGAATATTTTTATTTTTCTAACAAACCACGTATGACACATCCATGACGCCAGCACGATTTTCTGTCAGAAAGTTATTCTATTCGTGACTGCAATAAAAAAAATCACAATTTTATGAGATTTAAAACAGTCTCAATTTAAGAGTATTTCAAATACGTCGCTGACCTAAAACATAACTTCTAAGTTTAACTTTTACATACAAAGTGTTTGCAAAATGCAGGGCATAAATTTCAAGAGTGGCAGGTAATGACAAAACAAGCAATTTCGGTTTGTAATTCGATGGAACGTCCCGCGTGTATGACACAACATAAACAGACCCAGGATCAGTGAGCTGGGCTGTATTGTAATATCCTCGGTATTTTAGACAGTGGCAGCCAACGAGTGATTAAGGCCACCAAGCAGGCAACCAGGCACTCAGAACATCAGGAGTCACCAGCAGTCATTGGTCATCCAGCTATCACATTTGAGCCTTCATTAGACTACGAGGAAGACATGAGGATACAGTTGTGCGCTGTAACTCTGCAGGTTGTTACGAAAATCGTTTGTCTTACAAATCACTTAACTCAAAAGTTTGAAACCACCGTCCAACTCAGAGTGATAGGGAAAGGGTCCACAATTCCTCTCGGTGGCCTGGTGTACGTATATCGATGTTCGCCGCACCTCCGAAGCTGCCAGGATGTAAAAATCTCCACCCACAAGGGATTGTAGAACGTCAAGACCGCTTGCCTCCATAGCTGCCCGTAAGATGATACTTTGAGGAGGGACCAATCGACTAACCAGAATCAGTTATCGTTAGGTTTCTATGGGATATATATCTCATTCGACTCATAGTTTTATTCTCTCCAACATTAACGAGGAACGATTATTTTCTCCTGCTGAGCACTCAAGCCCATCCTAACATTGTTGTTCTTCATGTTGATCTTATACACTGTTGCTTTATCACATTGTGAAAATCTTCAGTCGATTTTATCTGACATTTTCCTATGCATTCACATTTCCAAAATGTTCCCGCCTTTCACCACTGAATTGTAGTTATCCTTGGTTAACATACAACATATATGCTGTTCGTAGTAGCAATATTTTTCTCAAAACTGATGGCTGAAACCTCCACCACGACTTTAATTAATGTACCTAAAACATCTACAAGTTTAACCTATACTATTAACACGCCTCCATCTAGGACGAATAAGGAAGCAACAGTACCATAAACACACAGTTCTCCGATTCTCTCGTCCTTGAGTTCCAAAACAACTTTTGCCCAATATATTTCTACCATGCCCTTTCAAACCATCGCTCAGAGACTACTCGCTTCGCAATCTACAAAGAAGTCTTATTCATTACACCAATCGCAACCAACAGAGGCGGACAGGGGGCGTTAATGGCCTGTACCGCGGATGCAACCACCACAATCCCATTACAAAGCTCATCATCGCCATCGTGATTCCAAGCACCAGCACTCCTACCATCGCCCAGATTCATCAGGGCACTCCAGCCACCCACAAAGTAATCGTACTCCATCGCAATCAGTTGACGAATTAGAGGTAACTGCAGATTACACTATGGAGTTGAATTGATACCGTAAATACATGAAAACACAAGGGCCATGAACTCACAGATGGTAACTTTGACTACCGGGATGATTCTCACCACCATATAATCCCACCACTTTCGGTATCTTACTTATCCTTCTTAACACCCCCTACCAACCACTCTATCTCGCCCAAGCAAATGCAAGTACTGAACATCTATGTTTATGTCTTCTGGTCATCATGGCAATCTGGAAATACTGATTCTTCTTCAAAATAATGCAACTCCCTCACCACATGGGTATGGTATCCCTGGGCCAGATTAATCCCAGATTGGTCCCACAGTGACCCTTTAATGGCCAGATCTTTCTTGTAATTCTTCAACCGAGACAATACAAGTACACCTCCTTTATATCCCAACCACATTGAATAGTAGGCAGCCACAAAAAGATGCATCCTCCATCAATCCACAGTTCACTACCAACAACAAAGTCCGTGATCTTTGACATGATCTAAAAAGCACCTGCCTCTCCAGGCAATTACTCCCAGTCATCAGTCACCTTCTACGACGACATCATCTGAACTGGTTTCAGTACTGATAACATTCCAGTAATCACAGCTCCTGCCTTCACCTCTGAGGTGCTTCAATCGCACACACCGATGGATGCCACAGAGGGTAGAATGGGTAAAAATCAGGGAGTAGACTGGATAGAACTGCATGACTGGACTAATGATCATGAAGTAGGTGATTTATCAGCTGTTTAACCACCTTAAAATTGCAAAGCCGATGTGAACACTGACCATGCAGTCCTTTGGAAGTGCAACACACTGATCCAACAACTACTAAAGAAGTACCAACCCATGTTTCTTTTCCTACAAACGAATATTCTCTTAAATACAATAGGCTTACCATGACTGCTAACGCTACATCTACTCCATTCGCCAATAAACCAAAACGGCCCCCATTATCGTGTGTAAAGGAAATCTGCCACCTTCCGAACTTCGAGTCATGGCGACTCTCAAATCTGAAATTATAATGGAATGTGTAGCGACAAATTACACCAATTCTACCACCTTTCAAATAAGCTCGAAAGAGGACCATTATAAAATCGCAGAAATGTTGTGGGCGCGGGGCATATTTTTCCATGTCTGGACGTGCCCCGAAGACCGCAAATTACAGGTCGTCCTGCGAAGGTTACACCAAACATTCCAAAGTACTTCGTATATAAAGAAAAGGGGATTTTCCTCATCCATTTCCTCTGTTCCTCGTCGTTTTGGGAGGCACACAGCAGCTATCAGAGGTTCTTGAACTTAACCACCTTCGAGGAGTTGGAGTGAAGATAGAGATATTTCGTGGTGGAGGGCGTATTAGCCAGTGATAGAGGTGCCAGGCTTTGGGACACCCCTCCTATACATGTAATGATAAGATACATCGTGTTCGCTGTGGTGAAAATCAAATGTCAACAGAGTGTCCATGGCCTAAGTATGAAAAAAAAATGTCTATGCAAGGGAGATCATACGGTGAATTAATTCAGGTGCACATACCACAAACAATGGAAGTAAATTTTTTTTTATCAAAATACGAAGGCAAATGTGAAAGGGACAGCAGAAATGCAGCATAAAATCCTTCCTGCAACATCATACTGAAGAGATTACAATTGTTCCTTCGCCAATGTAGTCGAGGGAAAAGGCTTTCGGTCGGAGACAAAACAAATTAATGAACCATATGATACTACCCTTTTTGATGCCCTGTGGGACATTATTTCCATGGTTTGGCACTTAGATTTCTGCTCATGGCTCCGAAGACTTAAGCGAAACATCCACCTGTTCCAATCGAGTTTCTCCCTCACCGACAAATGTGAAGGCATTCTGGTAGGGCTGTCTATAATTATTCCCCTAGAAGTCATACTGATAGTCAAAATTCCAATTACTGATATACTCATCGTCTGGAACGCCCATTCTCTCGTCCCTTGGCTACCAGAGGTTCTACAGCTTCTGGATCATTGTTGCTCAGATATTGTTGGCCTAACAGAAGCATGGTTGACTCCAAATACATCGTTAAGTATTCTGGGCTACAAAATTCATCGCACCGACAGAGTTACAAGAGGAGAGGGAGTTGCTTTGTTAAAAAAGAAGGGCATTCGTCATTACCGAAGGATCCCTCGATGGGAGATTCTAATCGAAAATGTTTCCATCACAGGAGTCACCCATCACTTCACATTTATAAAAATTTACTTGGTCCCTCGTCGGTCTTTTCCACAGATCATAGCTGGGGACTTCAATTGGGGTACACAAAGATCAATGTCCGAGGGAAGAGCCTGGTACACTTTGCAACTCTGTACGACCTCAAGATTTGTGTACCACTTATTTATATTTACTACCCTGAGATAAAATACTATCCAGCTATCACTATTTATCTGCCACTATTGACAAACCGAAGTACCTATCTCTTAACATGCACGCCTTAATAGTCTCTGTTCTGATCACTTACCTGTCCTTGGAATGGTACGAATGGGCGTAAACATGGACAACTTAGTTCGCCATTGTTTATTAAATAGAGTTTAGACAACCAATAAATATATTCTGGTAAGTTAATCTTTAAAAAAATACACATCACATTTTGTCGAACAAGCGAGCAGTATCCACCATAATTGTTTTGACGACGTTAAAAAAATTAATTATCTGCTTGGGGAAAAATAATTCTTTTCTTTGTGTAGATCTACGTATAATAAACTGTTAGGTATAAACGGCCTTTAGGCAGAGTCTCCCGGGGTGTTTGTTTAGAGCTTGCCGCCGCACGATCGGCGGGCCAATGGGAACAGCGGGGACGGGTGGGACGTGCCGACGCGAGCGCTGCGCGGCGGCGGTTTGAGTAACGAGCGCGAGGCGTTGAGATATGGCCGCCGCGCATGCGCACGCGAGAGGTGAGCTTCGAGGTTTATGGGAAACGTCTATACTGCTTATACATATTCATAGACCTTGGCTGGAGGTATTTGTCTATAAAGTGGAAGTCACTCTGGATATCATTTGTTTAGCAAATCAAACCGTGGCTTTGTTTAGGCTAATGCTAGAACATTGTTTAGTATCTTTAAGTAACTTGCTATGAAGAATCATAAATTGTCATCACATAGTGACGAATATATCGGTCGAATTTGGACTCATTCCGTACAACATCTTTTAGGTACTGCTGGAAAACGGGTGACTGCGAGTGTAGCCACACGCCACCAGGGGCGCTTGTGTTCCTTGTTACAAAAAAAAAACAGATGTGAATAAAAATACTAAAACGGACCTCACGTCCAAGTGCCCAACCCCCGCACGGTAGACTCTTTCCCGCCCCGTTCAACACTTTATCCAGACCATCCTCTGTCTCCTGTATTCTCCTGCGCTATTAATGCATGCTCGTTGCTTCCCGCGTGTCTCAGCTCAGGATTTTACCCGTGTCTGTAAAGGTTTTTACTGAGTCCATTTTAACATAGTTTTGATATAAATTTAAGATAGGGGAGTTGGTCATGGCTAGAGACCCGTGAAATTCGCGGGTTCATTTCGTGTTTTGATAAAATCCAAATAATTATACCTTAGTGTTGCTTCTGTCATTGGTTCACTGTTAATCTGGAGGACTGAGGGCCAATTAGACACCCTCACTCATAGAAGTGTCGAATCACAGGCCACCCAGTCGAGACGACTCACAAGTCAGCAGCCAATGAACAGTTGGCATTTGCCCGAGTGTGTCTGTAGAGGATATTGGAGTATATCCTGGAGGTCATTGAACCCGCGAATTTCACGGGTCTCTAGTCATGGCTTCAATCGCTGTCATGGCTGGCCAATACTCGCACAGAGCACACGATGCATGCGACCCTTCCCTGCATGGCTGATCCCAGCTTCGGCCTGAGATGCACCTAGATCCTTCCCTAATCCGGACCCCTCCTACAGAATACACTTAGTTTAAGTTAGGTTAGGAAAAAAATACAGAGTATATGGGAGTACTGATATGAGAAATATAATAAAAAGAAGAAACGAGGTCGCGGAGGGCTGGGGCGACCTCCACATCGGGGACTGCTCTGGAGGGGCGAGGCCTCGTCCGGCCGACAGCGCCGCCGTTGTTTGCGTCTCGCGGGTCGCTCGTCGGCGGACCTGCCCTCCGCCGCACAGACCGCCGCGCCGCTTGTAAACACACCTCCGCCCTCCACGCTAACTCCTTTACGGCCTCGCAAACAGCGACGGGGTGGAGTCGTTACCTACGCCCTTCCTTTGCGCGCGCCGCGTCCAACACTTTATGGCGAGGGCTCCGCGCCTCGGGTTGCAATCACAACAGCGCGACGATGCGGTGGATACGACGCGACATATATGTATATATACACATATTTATTGAACACACATGTGACGTCTGCGAGGCAAAATTCGCGGTTGTGACAGAATTTCCTATTATACATATATCTTCTATTCCTATTGCGTTGCGGGAGTGAGGGTTAGAATTTTTCTCTCTCTCTAAATATTGTTGGACTGATGCGTTGGTAAAACCGTTACAGTTCGTGTATTAATGAAGCTTTTATCTGATGAATTTTTTAATGTGAAATCTTGTAAATGTTTTCCCGTATTTTTTTTTCTTTCGAATAAATTTAAATATGAATTAAACATATTTCCCTTGAAGACTTCTATAGTAAAACCAAATTGGTGCATGTACTTATGCACACGTGTTAAAATTTATACCCTCTCGGCGTAGTAAAAAAAAAAAAAAAACTAACTTTATTTTTGATGCAAATGATTAGTAGAAATAAAATAATAAATTGACTAGAGTGATTCTAAAAACGGTTAGTAAAATAAAAAATAAGAATTCAACATTAATAAAAACAAGTGAATAAAATAATGATTTTATTAAATTAATCGAGATTAATTTTAATTAGTAAGTAAAATCAATACCTACATATGATAAATTTTCATTCTAAATCATTATTTAAAATAATTTATTAAATAATAATGTTATAATTTATAATGCAAATATATTATACATACGTTAATATATATTCACAAACACTCCCATGTAAACGGCCAGGAGTCTACTAAACCTTCCACAGGCACTTCCTGCCAGCGACAATGGAAGCTTACAAGCAACTTTAAATCGTTATGCTTACGAAAATATAACCTCACTTATATAAATACACTTGAAAAAGTCTATAAACACCATTTATATAACTGATATTTACAATAAATGTTTTTAATTATATGGTCCAGTATTCAATATCAATCACTAAAGTATATGATTTAAGAGAACATATATATATATATTTTTTGTAATTAGACTTTTTTAATCCTGCCAATTTTTGTTGCATACTGCGTGCGCTTCGTAAAAAATCATTCCCATAATTATTTTCCATAACGCGCCTAAAGAAGAAAAACTTAAAAAATAAGTTCAACATTGATGACTGTAATGTGTTTGGTGTGTACCTATGTAATGGCCAGAAACACTGTAGGTACTTTAGCCGCATGTTCACAATAACGCGATGTTTATCAGTCATGATTCCCGGATCACACACACTCACACACACTGCGCGGCGGAGAAAGGGCTCGAAGCTGGCGCCTGCGCACTCTGTCGAAATGCCCCGACGAATGATCAAACACGTTAGTGGACAATCATTGACGAGCACACGTCGAGACTTGAGTCAGAGTATTAGTTTACTTGATTGATCGTTTGAAAGTTTTCTTATGTTTATAGACCTGACTGCGCTAACCAGCTTACAACTTTTGATTCTTTCGGAAATAGGTGGCAACACATCAATTAAAAACAAAACAAGCACTCTATACAAAGAACTGTGGCTCGAAGACAAAAAATAAAGGGTTCTTCGCATCATTCGTCTGCAGCCTGGGTACGATTTGCTGCATTAAAATGTACATAGCCTATATATAATTTTCTTCAAATTTATATTTATAAATACTTAATAGAATTCTAAGCTCTGTAATATTACGAATAACAAACGGGCATTTGATAGACGAGAAATATGATATTTCGATAACGTCTAATATATTTTAATTTTTATGGTTCTACCTTAGAGTGCCACATACAACTAAATTTCAAATTCAGGTGCTAGACGAGTGTTTAGACGCTGTCAGAAGATATTATAAGCGAGAACCAGTATTCCACGCACGTACATCTAGTTCTTCTAGTTTACTTAAGACCTACTGATCACAAAAAAATATAACATAACAGTGTACTGCGTTCTAGACGCACGCCCTAACAAATTGCTGGAACTTCGATCATCGGATATTAATTAGAGAAGTTAGTAGAAGCAAGATAAAATGCTGCAGTATTGTCAAAGAATTAGACGTTAGTCATTTATTAAACAATGAAAGTACCAGACTTAGCCAAACAAACAAAAAAATCGAAATACTCCAAAGTGATGCTCTGTAAATACTTATTGTAACAAAGTCTAGGTCTTCTGTCAAATGTATGGTTCCCAACTAAAATTATCTGGAAGGAAAGAGGCAGCCAAGAACATTGATCCCTATGCATCTTTAGAAAAAAAAAATATTTATTCTACGTCTGTAAACTAGCGTGACCAGCAGTCTAAAATTATATATGTATATAGGTATATATATATATACACACACATACACAATATATATATATATATAAAGCTAATTTACAACAGAGAACGCAAGGTTGGTATGCTAGAAACGAAAAAAAAAGTACACCGTAAAACATTTTTTACAAAGAATAAACGTCCTTGCATCTCGTCAAAACAGTAAGATTTTTTTATCAGTGTAATTTACATTTGAGAATAATCACAGAAAAGGACGTGAGCAATATAGTTAACTGCTAACAGACAACGAGAATAAAACCCAGGATGCTGCCCCGAAGAACGAGGAAGATGCAGGGAAAGGTGAAGAGCATCAGAGACGTGTTTGAAAGCGTTAACTCGGAAGGCAAATATGTTGAAACATCCTCGCCGAAAACACTCCAGCCCTAATGGGTTTCCTCGCCGCTGCTTGTTGCGTGCTAACGAGGTGTCCGGCGGCCCGCCTCACGGGATAGGACGTGCGCCTGCCCGCGGGTGACCACTCACTCTCCCGGAGCCACTCGGCGCCAGAGTGGCCGCAGGGCGTGCGCTCCCGTGACAGTCACAGTGACAGTGACACTTGTCCCCGGCCCTGCTCCTGCTCGAGGCACGGCCAGGGCGAGGACGTGAGTCTGCCCGCGGGGGACCACTCACTCTCCCGGAGCCACTCGGCGCCAGAGTGGCCGCAGGGAGCGCGCTCCCGTGACAGTGACAGTGACAGTGACACTTGTCCCCGGCCCTGCTCCTGCTCGACGCACGGCTCAGGGCGAGGACGTGAGTCTGCCCGCGGGTGACCACTCACTCTCCCGGAGCCTCTCGGCGCCAGAGTGGCCGCAGGGAGCGCGCTCCTGTGACAGTGACAGTGACACTTGCCCCCGGCCCTGCTCCTGCTCGGGCACGGCTCAGGGCGAGGACGTGCGCCTGCCCGCGGGTGACCACTCTCTCTCCCGGAGCATCTCGGCGCCAGAGTGGCCGCAGGGAGCGCGCTCCTGTGACAGTGACAGTGACACTTGTCCCCGGCCCTGCTCCTTCTCGAGGCACGGCTCAGGGCGAGGACGTGAGTCTGCCCGCGGGTGACCACTCACTCTCCCGGAGCCTCCCGGCGCCAGAGTGGCCGCAGGGAGCGCGCTCCTGTGACAGTGACAGTGACACTTGTCCCCGGCCCTGCTCCTGCTCGAGGCACGGCTCAGGGCAAGGACGTGCGCCTGCCCGCGGGTGACCACTCACTCTCCCGGAGCCTCTCGGCGCCAGAGTGGCCGCAGGGAGCGCGCTCCTGTGACAGTGACAGTGACACTTGTCCCCGGCCCTGCTCCTGCTCGAGGCACGGCTCAGGGCGAGGACGAGCGCCTGCCCGCGGGTGACCACTCACTCTCCCGGAGCCTCTCGGCGCCAGAGTGGCCGCAGGGAGCGTGCTCCCGTGACAGTGACAGTGACAGTGACACTTGTCCCCGGCCCTGCTCCTGCTCGAGGCACGGCTCAGGGCGAGGACGAGCGCCTGCCCGCGGGTGACCACTCACTCTCCCGGAGCCCCTCGGCGCCAGAGTGGCCGCAGGGAGCGCGCTCCCGTGACAGTGACAGTGACAGTGACACTTGTCCCCGGCCCTGCTCCTGCTCGAGGCACGGCTCAGGGCAAGGACGTGCGCCTGCCCGCGGGTGACCACTCACTCTCCCGGAGCCTCTCGGCGCCAGAGTGGCCGCAGGGAGCGCGCTCCTGTGACAGTGACAGTGACACTTGTCCCCGGCCCTGCTCCTGCTCGAGGCACGGCTCAGGGCGAGGACGTGCGCCTGCCCGCGGGTGACCACACACTCTCCCGGAGCCCCTCGGCGCCAGAGTGGCCGCAGGGAGCGTGCTCCCGTGACAGTGACAGTGACACTTGTCCCCGGCCCTGCTCCTGCTCGAGGCACGGCTCAGGGCGAGGACGTGCGCCTGCCCGCGGGTGACCACTCACTCTCCCGGAGCCCCTCGGCGCCAGAGTGGCCGCAGGGAGCGCGCTCCCGTGACAGTGTCAGTGACACTTGTCCCCGGCCCTGATCCTGCTCGAGGCACGGCTCAGGGCGAGGACGTGCGCCTGCCCGCGGGTGACCACTCACTCTCCCGGAGCCCCTCGGCGCCAGAGTGGCAGCAGGGAGCGTGCTCCCGTGACAGTGTCAGTGACAGTGACACTTGTCCCCGGCCCTGCTCCTGCTCGAGGCACGGCTCAGGGCGAGTACGTGAGTCTGCCCGCGGGTGACCACTCACTCTCCTGGAGCCTCTCGACGCCAGAGTGGCCGCAGGGAGCGTGCTCCCGTGACAGTGACAGTGACACTTGTCCCCGGCCCTGATCCTGCTCGAGGCACGGCTCAGGGCGAGGACGTGCGCCTGCCCGCGGGTGACCACTCACTCTCCCGGAGCCTCTCGGCGCCAGAGTGGCCGCAGGGAGCGCGCTCCTGTGACAGTGACAGTGACACTTGCCCCCGGCCCCGCTCCAGCTCGAGGCACGGCTCAGGGCGAGGACGTGCGCCTGCCCGCGGGTGACCACTCACTCTCCCGGAGCCTCTCGGCGCCAGAGTGGCCGCAGGGAGCGCGCTCCTGTGACAGTGACAGTGACACTTGTCCCCGGCCCCGCTCCTGATCGAGACACGGCTCAGGGCGAGGACGTGAGTCTGCCCGCGGGTGACCACTCTCTCTCCCGGAGCCACTCGGTGCCAGAGTGGCCGCAGGGAGCGCGCTCCCGTGACAGTGACAGTGACAGTGACACTTGTCCCCGGCCCTGCTCCTTCTCGAGGCACGGCTCAGGGCGAGGACGTGAGTCTGCCCGCGGGTGACCACTCACTCTCCCGGAGCCTCTCGGCGCCAGAGTGGCCGCAGGGAGCGCGCTCCCGTGACAGTGACAGTGACACTTGTCCCCGGCCCTGCTCCTGCTCGAGGCACGGCTCAGGGCGAGGACGTGCGCCTGCCCGCGGGTGACCACTCACTCTCCCGGAGCCTCTCGGCGCCAGAGTGGCCGCAGGGAGCGCGCTCCTGTGACAGTGACAGTGACACTTGCCCCCGGCCCTGCTCCTGCTCGGGCACGGCTCAGGGCGAGGACGTGCGCCTGCCCGCGGGTGACCACTCTCTCTCCCGGAGCCTCTCGGCGCCAGAGTGGCCGCAGGGAGCGCGCTCCTGTGACAGTGACAGTGACACTTGTCCCCGGCCCTGCTCCTTCTCGAGGCACGGCTCAGGGCGAGGACGTGAGTCTGCCCGCGGGTGACCACTCACTCTCCCGGAGCCTCCCGGCGCCAGAGTGGCCGCAGGGAGCGCGCTCCTGTGACAGTGACAGTGACACTTGTCCCCGGCCCTGCTCCTGCTCGAGGCACGGCTCAGGGCAAGGACGTGCGCCTGCCTGCGGGTGACCACTCACTCTCCCGGAGCCTCTCGGCGCCAGAGTGGCCGCAGGGAGCGCGCTCCTGTGACAGTGACAGTGACACTTGTCCCCGGCCCTGCTCCTGCTCGAGGCACGGCTCAGGGCGAGGACGTGCGCCTGCCCGCGGGTGACCACTCACTCTCCCGGAGCCCCTCGGCGCCAGAGTGGCCGCAGGGAGCGTGCTCCCGTGACAGTGACAGTGACACTTGTCCCCGGCCCTGCTCCTGCTCGAGGCACGGCTCAGGGCGAGGACGTGCGCCTGCCCGCGGGTGACCACTCACTCTCCCGGAGCCCCTCGGCGCCAGAGTGGCCGCAGGGAGCGCGCTCCCGTGACAGTGACAGTGACAGTGACACTTGTCCCCGGCCCTGATCCTGCTCGAGGCACGGCTCAGGGCGAGAACGTGAGTCTGCCCGCGGGTGACCACTCACTCTCCTGGAGCCTCTCGACGCCAGAGTGGCCGCAGGGAGCGTGCTCCCGTGACAGTGACAGTGACACTTGTCCCCGGCCCTGCTCCTGCTCGAGGAAGGGCTCAGGGCGAGGACGTGCGCCTGCCCGCGGGTGACCACTCACTCTCCCGGAGCCCCTCGGCGCCAGAGTGGCCGCAGGGAGCGTGCTCCCGTGACAGTGACAGTGACACTTGTCCCCGGCCCTGCTCCTGCTCGAGGCAAGGCTCAAGGCGAGGACGTGAGTCTGCCCGCGGGTGACCACTCACTCTCCCGGAGCCTCTCGGCGCCAGAGTGGCCGCAGGGAGCGCGTTCCCGTGACAGTGACAGTGACACTTGCCCCGGCCCTGCTCCTGCAAGAGGCACGGCTCAGGGCGAGGACGTGAGTCTGCCCGCGGGTTACCACTCACTCTCCTGGAGCCACTCGGCGCCAGAGTGGCCGCAGAGAGTGCGCTCCCGTGACAGTGACAATGACACTTGTCCCCGGCCCCGCTCCTGCTCGAGACACGGCTCAGGGCGAGGACGTAAGTCTGCCCGCGGGTGACCACTCACTCTCCCGGAGCCTCTCGGCGCCAGAAAGGCCGCAGGGAGCGCGCTCCCGTGACAGTGACAGTGACAGTGACACTTGTCTCTGGCCCTGCTCCTGCTCGAGGCACGGCTCAGGGCGAGGACGTGAGTCTGCCCGCGGGTGACCACTCACTCTCCCGGAGCCACTCGGCGCCAGAGTGGCCGCAGGGCGCGCGCTCCCGTGACAGTGACAGTGACACTTGTCCCCGGCCCTGCTCCTGCTCGAGGCAAGGCTCAGGGCGAGGACGTGAGTCTGCCCGCGGGTGACCACTCTCTCTCCCGGAGCCACTCGGCGCCAGAGTGGACGCAGGGAGCGCGCTCCCGTGACAGTGACAGTGACACTTGTCTCTGGCCCTGCTCCTTCTCGAGGCACGGCTCAGGGCGAGGACGTGAGTCTGCCCGCGGGTGACCACTCACTCTCCTGGAGCCACTCGGCGCCAGAGTGGCCGCAGGGAGTGCGCTCCCATGACAGTGACAATGACACTTGTCCCCGGCCCCGCTCCTGCTCGAGACACGGCTCAGGGCGAGGACGTGAGTCTGCCCGCGGGTGACCACTCACTCTCCCGGAGCCACTCGGCGCCAGAGTGGCCGCAGGGCGCGCGCTCCCGTGACAGTGACAGTGACACTTGTCCCCGGCCCTGCTCCTGCTCGAGGCAAGGCTCAGGGCGAGGACGTGAGTCTGCCCGCGGGTGACCACTCATTCTCCCGGAGCCTCTCGGCGCCAGAGTGGCCGCAGGGAGCGCGCTCCCATGACAGTGACAGTGACACTTGTCCCCGGCCCTGCTCCTGCTCGAGGCACGGCTCAGGGCGAGGACGTGCGCCTGCCCGCGGGTGACCACTCACTCTCCCGGAGCCCCTCGGCGCCAGAGTGGCCGCAGGGCGCGCGCTCCTGTGACAGTGACAGTGACAGTGACACTTGTCCCCGGCCCTGCTCCTGCTCGAGGCAAGGCTCAGGGCGAGGACGTGAGTCTGCCCGCGGGTGACCACTCTCTCTCCCGGAGCCATTCGGCGCCAGAGTGGCCGCAGGGAGCGCGCTCCTGTGACAGTGACAGTGACAGTGACACTTGTCCCCGGCCCTGCTCCTGCTCGAGGCAAGGCTCAGGGCGAGGACGTGAGTCTGCCCGCGGGTGACCACTCACTCTCCTGGAGCCCCTCGGCGCCAGAGTGGCCGCAGGGCGCGCACTCCCGTGACAGTGACAGTGACAGTGACACTTGTCCCCGGCCCTGCTCCTGCTCGAGGCACGGCTCAGGGCGAGGACGTGAGTCTGCCCGCGGGTGACCACTCACTCTCCCGGAGCCTCTCGGCGCCAGAGTGGCCGCAGGGAGCGCGCTCCCGTGACAGTGACAGTGACAGTGACACTTGTCCCCGGCCCTGCTCCTGCTCGAGGCAAGGCTCAGGGCGAGGACGTGAGTCTGCCCGCGGGTGACCACTCTCTCTCCCGGAGCCACTCGGCGCCAGAGTGGCCGCAGGGAGCGCGCTCCTGTGACAGTGACAGTGACACTTGTCCCCGGCCCTGCTCCTGCTCGAGGCAAGGCTCAGGGCGAGGACGTGAGGCTGCCCGCGGGTGACCACTCTCTCTCCCGGAGCCACTCGGCGCCAGAGTGGCCGCAGGGAGCGCGCTCCTGTGACAGTGACAGTGACACTTGTCCCGGCCCCGCTCCTGCTCGAGGCATGGCTCAGGGCGAGGACGTGAGTCTGCCCGCTGGTGACCATTCACTCTCCCGGAGCCTCTCGGCGCCAGAGTGGCCGCAGGGAGTGCGCTCCCGTGACAGTGACAGTGACACTTGTCCCCGGCCCCGCTCCTGCTCGAGGCACGGCTCAGGGCGAGGACGTGCGCCTGCCCGCGGGTGACCACTCACTCTCCCGGAGCCTCTCGGCGCCAGAGTGGCCGCAGGGAGCGTGCTCCCGTGACAGTGACAGTGACACTAGTCCCCGGCCCTGCTCCTGCTCGAGGCACGGCTCAGGGCGAGGACGTGAGTCTGCCCGCGGGTGACCACTCTCTCTCCCGGAGCCACTCGGCGCCAGAGTGTCCGCAGGGAGCGCGCTCCCGTGACAGTGACAGTGACACTTGTCCCCGGCCCTGCTCCTGCTCGAGGCACGGCTCAGGGCGAGGACGTGCGCCTGCCCGCGGGTGACCACTCACTCTCCCGGAGCCTCTCGGCGCCAGAGTGGCCGCAGGGAGCGCGCTCCCGTGACAGTGACAGTGACACTTGTCCCCGGCCCTGCTCCTGCTCGAGGCACGGCTCAGGGCGAGGACGTGCGCCTGCCCGCGGGTGACCACTCACTCTCCTGGAGCCCCTCGGCGCCAGAGTGGCCGCAGGGCGCGCACTCCCGTGACAGTGACAGTGACAGTGACACTTGTCCCCGGCCCTGCTCCTGCTCGAGGCACGGCTCAGGGCGAGGACGTGAGTCTGCCCGCGGGTGACCACTCACTCTCCCGGAGCCTCTCGGCGCCAGAGTGGCCGCAGGGAGCGCGCTCCCGTGACAGTGACAGTGACACTTGTCCCCGGCCCTGCTCCTGCTCGAGGCACGGCTCAGGGCGAGGACGTGCGCCTGCCCGCGGGTGACCACTCACTCTCCCGGAGCTACTCGGCGCCAGAGTGTCCGCAGGGAGCGCGCTCCCGTGACAGTGACAGTGACACTTGTCCCCGGCCCTGCTCCTGCTCGAGGCACTGCTCAGGGCGAGGACGTGCGCCTGCCCGCGGGTGACCACTCACTCTCCCGGAGCCTCTCGGCGCCAGAGTGGCCGCAGGGAGCGCGCTCCCGTGACAGTGACAGTGACACTTGTCCCCGGCCCTGCTCCTGCTCGAGGCACGGCTCAGGGCGAGGACGTGCGCCTGCCCGCGGGTGACCACTCACTCTCCCGGAGCCACTCGGCGCCAGAGTGTCCGCAGGGAGCGCGCTCCTGTGACAGTGACAGTGACACTTGTCCCCGGCCCCGCTCCTGCTCGAGGCACGGCTCAGGGCGAGGACGTGAGTCTGCCCGCGGGTGACCACTCACTCTCCCGGAGCCTCTCGGCGCCAGAGTGGCCGCAGGGAGCGCGCTCCCGTGACAGTGACAGTGACACTTGTCCCCGGCCCTGCTCCTGCTCGAGGCACGGCTCAGGGCGAGGACGTGAGTCTGCCCGCGGGTTGCCACTCACTCTCCTGGAGCCTCTCGGCGCCTGAGTGGCCGCAGGGAGCGCGCTCCTGTGACAGTGACAGTGACACTTGTCCCCGGCCCTGCTCCTGCTCGAGGCACGGCTCAGGGCGAGGACGTGAGTCTGCCCGCGGGTGACCACTCACTCTCCTGGAGCCTCTCGGCGCCAGAGTGGCCGCAGGGAGCGTGCTCCCGTGACAGTGACAGTGACACTTGTCCCCGGCCCTGCTCCTGCTCGAGGCACGGCTCAGGGCGAGGACGTGAGTCTGCCCGCGGGTGACCACTCACTCTCCTGGAGCCTCTCGGCGCCAGAGTGGCCGCAGGGAGCGTGCTCCCGTGACATTGACAGTGACACTTGTCCCCGGCCCTGCTCCTGCTCGAGGCACGGCTCAGGGCGAGGACGTGAGTCTGCCCGCGGGTGACCACTCACTCTCCCGGAGACTCTCGGCGCCAGAGTGGTCGCAGGAAGCGCGCTCCTGTACAGTGACTGTGACACTTGTCCCCGGCCCTGCTCCTGCTCGAGGCACGGCTCAGGGCGAGGACGTGAGTCTGCCCGCGGGTGACCACTATCTCTCCCGGAGCCTCTCGGCGCCAGAGTGGCCGCAGGAAGCGCGCTCCTGTACAGTGACAGTGACACTTGTCCCCGGCCTTGCTCCTGCTCGAGGCACGGCTCAGGGCGAGGACGTGCGCCTGCCCGCGGGTGACCACTCACTCTCCCGGAGCCCCTCGGCGCCAGAGTGGCCGCAGGGAGCGTGCTCCCGTGACAGTGACAGTGACAGTGACACTTGTCCCCGGCCCTGCTCCTGCTCGAGGCACGGCTCAGGGCGAGGACGTGCGCCTGCCCGCGGGTGACCACTCACTCTCCCGGAGCCCCTCGGCGCCAGAGTGGCCGCAGGGAGCGCGCTCCCGTGACAGTGACAGTGACACTTGTCCCCGGCCCTGCTCCTGCTCGAGGCACGGCTCAGGGCGAGGACGTGCGCCTGCCCGCGGGTGACCACTCACTCTCCCGGAGCCACTCGGCGCCAGAGTGGCCGCAGGGAGCGCGCTCCCGTGACAGTGACAGTGACACTTGTCCCCGGCCCTGCTCCTGCTCGAGTCACTGCTCAGGGCGAGGACGTGAGTCTGCCCGCGGGTGACCACTCACTCTCCCGGAGCCACTCGGCGCCAGAGTGGCCGCAGGGAGCGCGCTCCCGTGACAGTGACAGTGACAGTGACACTTGTCCCCGGCCCTGCTCCTGCTCGAGGCACGGCTCTGGGCGAGGACGTGAATCTGCCCGCTGGTGACCACTCACTCTCCCGGAGCCACTCGGCGCCAGAGTGGCCGCAGGGAGCGCGCTCCCGTGACAGTGACAGTGACAGTGACACTTGTCCCCGGCCCTGCTCCTGCTCGAGGCACGGCTCAGGGCGAGGACGTGAGTCTGCCCGCTGGTGACCACTCACTCTCCCGGAGCCACTCGGCGCCAGAGTGGCCGCAGGGAGTGCGCTCCCGTGAAAGTGACAGTGACACTTGTCCCCGACCCTGCTCCTGCTCGAGGCACGGCTCAGGGCGAGGACGTGAGTCTGCCCGCTGGTGACCACTCACTCTCCCGGAGCCACTCGGCGCCAGAGTGGCCGCAGGGAGCGTGCTCCCGTGACAGTGACAGTGACAGTGACACTTGTCCCCGGCCCTGCTCCTGCTCGAGGCACGGCTCAGGGCGAGGACGTGAGTCTGCCCGCTGGTGACCACTCACTCTCCCGGAGCCACTCGGCGCCAGAGTGGCCGCAGGGAGCGCGCTCCCGTGTCAGTGACAGTGACAGTGACACTTGTCCCCGGCCCTGCTCCTGCTCGAGGCACGGCTCAGGGCGAGGACGTGAGTCTGCCCGCGGGTGACCATTCACTCTCCCGGAGCCTCTCGGCGCCAGAGTGGCCGCAGGGAGCGCGCTCCCGTGACAGTGACAGTGACACTTGTCCCCGGCCCTGATCCTGCTCGAGGCACGGCTCAGGGCGAGGACGTGAGTCTGCCCGCGGGTGACCACTCACTCTCCCGGAGCCTCTCGGCGCCAGAGTGGCCGCAGGGAGCGCGCTCCCGTGACAGTGACAGTGACACTTGTACCCGGCCCTGATCCTGCTCGAGGCACGGCTCAGGGCGAGGACGTGAGTCTGCCCGCGGGTGACCACTCACTCTCCCGGAGCCTCTCGGCGCCAGAGTGGCCGCAGGGAGCGTGCTCCCGTGACAGTGACAGTGACACTTGTCCCCGGCCCTGATCCTGCTCGAGGCACGGCTCAGGGCGAGGACGTGAGTCGGCCCGCGGGTGACCACTCACTCTCCCGGAGCCTCTCGGCGCCAGAGTGGCCGCAGGGAGCGCGCTCCCGTGACAGTGACAGTGACACTTGTCCCCGGCCCCGCTCCTGCTCGAGGCACGGCTCAGGGCGAGGACGTGAGTCTGCCCGCGGGTGACCACTCACTCTCCCAGAGCCTCTCGGCGCCAGAGTGGCCGCAGGGAGCGCGCTCCCGTGACAGTGACAGTGACACTTGTCCCCGGCCCTGATCCTGCTCGAGGCACGGCTCAGGGCGAGGACGTGAGTCTGCCCGCGGGTGACCACTCACTCTCCCGGAGCCTCTCGGCGCCAGAGTGGCCGCAGGGAGCGTGCTCCCGTGACAGTGACAGTGACACTTGTCCCCGGCCCTGATCCTGCTCGAGGCACGGCTCAGGGCGAGGACGTGAGTCTGCCCGCGGGTGACCACTCACTCTCCCGGAGCCTCTCGGCGCCAGAGTGGCCGCAGGGAGCGCGCTCCCGTGACAGTGACAGTGACAGTGACACTTGTCCCCGGCCCTGCTCCTGCTCGAGGCACGGCTCAGGGCGAGGACGTGAGTCTGCCCGCGGGTGACCACTCACTCTCCCGGAGCCTCTCGGCGCCAGAGTGGCCGCAGGGAGCGTGCTCCCGTGACAGTGACAGTGACACTTGTCCCCGGCCCTGATCCTGCTCGAGGCACGGCTCAGGGCGAGGACGTGAGTCTGCCCGCTGGTGACCACTCACTCTCCCGGAGCCAATCGGCGCCAGAGTGGCCGCAGGGAGCGCGCTCCCGTGACAGTGACAGTGACAGTGACACTTGTCCCCGGCCCTGCTCCTGCTCGAGGCACGGCTCAGGGCGAGGACGTGAGTCTGCCCGCTGGTGACCACTCACTCTCCCGGAGCCACTCGGCGCCAGAGTGGCCGCAGGGAGCGCGCTCCCGTGACAGTGACAGTGACACTTGTCCCCGGCCCCGCTCCTGCTCGAGGCACGGCTCAGGGCGAGGACGTGAGTCTGCCCGCTGGTGACCACTCACTCTCCCGGAGCCACTCGGCGCCAGAGTGGCCGCAGGGAGCGCGCTCCCGTGACAGTGACAGTGACACTTGTCCCCGGCTCTGCTCCTGCTCGAGGCACGGCTCAGGGCGAGGACGTGAGTCTGCCCGCTGGTGACCACTCACTCTCCCGGAGCCTCTCGGCGCCAGAGTGGCCGCAGGGAGCGCGCTCCCGTGACAGTGACAGTGACACTTGTCCCCGGCCCCGCTCCTGCTCGAGGCACGGCTCAGGGCGAGGACGTGAGTCTGCCCGCTGGTGACCACTCACTCTCCCGGAGCCACTCGGCGCCAGAGTGGCCGCAGGGAGCGCGCTCCCGTGACAGTGACAGTGACAGTGACACTTGTCCCCGGCTCTGCTCCTGCTCGAGGCACGGCTCAGGGCGAGGACGTGAGTCTGCCCGCTGGTGACCACTCACTCTCCCGGAGCCACTCGGCGCCAGAGTGGCTGCAGGGAGCGCGCTCCCGTGACAGTGACAGTGACAGTGACACTTGTCCCCGGCCCTGCTCCTGCTCGAGGCACGGCTCAGGGCGAGGACGTGAGTCTGCCCGCTGGTGACCACTCACTCTCCCGGAGCCACTCGGCGCCAGAGTGGCCGCAGGGAGCGCGCTCCCGTGACAGTGACAGTGACAGTGACACTTGTCCCCGGCCCTGCTCCTGCTCGAGGCACGGCTCAGGGCGAGGACGTGAGTCTGCCCGCTGGTGACCACTCACTCTCCCGGAGCCACTCGGCGCCAGAGTGGCCGCAGGGAGCGCGCTCCCGTGACAGTGACAGTGACAGTGACACTTGTCCCCGGCCCTGCTCCTGCTCGAGGCACGGCTCAGGGCGAGGACGTGAGTCTGCCCGCTGGTGACCACTCACTCTCCCGCAGCCACTCGGCGCCAGAGTGGCCGCAGGGAGCGCGCTCCCGTGACAGTGACAGTGACAGTGACACTTGTCCCCGGCCCTGATCCTGCTCGAGGCACGGCTCAGGGCGAGGACGTGAGTCTGCCCGCGGGTGACCACTCACTCTTCCGGAGCCTCTCGGCGCCAGAGTGGCCGCAGGGAGCGTGCTCCTGTGACAGTGACAGTGACACTTGTCCCCGGCCCTGCTCCTGCTCGAGGCACGGCTCAGGGCGAGGACGTGAGTCTGCCCGCTGGTGACCACTCACTCTCCCGGAGCCACTCGGCGCCAGAGTGGCCGCAGGGAGCGCGCTCCCGTGACAGTGACAGTGACAGTGACACTTGTCCCCGGCCCTGCTCCTGCTCGAGGCACGGCTCAGGGCGAGGACGTGAGTCTGCCCGCTGGTGACCACTCACTCTCCCGGAGCCACTCGGCGCCAGAGTGGCCGCAGGGAGCGCGCTCCCGTGACAGTGACAGTGACAGTGACACTTGTCCCCGGCTCTGCTCCTGCTCGAGGCACGGCTCAGGGCGAGGACGTGAGTCTGCCCGCTGGTGACCACTCACTCTCCCGGAGCCACTCGGCGCCAGAGTGGCCGCAGGGAGCGCGCTCCCGTGACAGTGACAGTGACAGTGACACTTGTCCCCGGCCCTGCTCCTGCTCGAGGCACGGCTCAGGGCGAGGACGTGAGTCTGCCCGCTGGTGACCACTCACTCTCCCGGAGCCACTCGGCGCCAGAGTGGCCGCAGGGAGCGCGCTCCCGTGACAGTGACAGTGACAGTGACACTTGTCCCCGTCCCTGCTCCTGCTCTAGGCACGGCTCAGGGCGAGGACGTGAGTCTGCCCGCTGGTGACCACTCACTCTCCCGGAGCCACTCGGCGCCAGAGTGGCCGCAGGGAGCGCGCTCCCGTGACAGTGACAGTGACAGTGAAACTTGTCCCCGGCCCTGCTTTTGCTCGAGGCACGGCTCAGGGCGAGGACGTGAGTCTGCCCGCTGGTGACCACTCACTCTCCCGCAGCCACTCAGCGCCAGAGTGGCCGCAGGGAGCGCGCTCCCGTGACAGTGACAGTGACAGTGACACTTGTCCCCGGCCCTGCTCCTGCTCGAGGCACGGCTCAGGGCGAGGACGTGAGTCTGCCCGCTGGTGACCACTCACTCTCCCGGAGCCACTCGGCGCCAGAGTGGCCGCAGGGAGCGTGCTCCCGTGACAGTGACAGTGACAATTGTCCCCGGCCCTGCTCCTGCTCGAGGCACGGCTCAGGGCGAGGACGTGCACCTGTCCGCGGGTGACCACTCACTCTCCCGGAGCCCCTCGGCGCCAGAGTGGCCGCAGGGCGCGCGCTCCCGTGACAGTGACAGTGACAGTGACACTTGTCCCCGGCCCTGCTCCTGCTCGAGGCAAGGCTCAGGGCGAGGACGTGAGTCTGCCCGCGGGTGACCACTCATTCTCCCGGAGCCTCTCGGCGCCAGAGTGGCCGCAGGGAGCGCGCTCCCGTGACAGTGACAGTGACACTTGTCCCCGGCCCTGCTCCTGCTCGAGGCACGGCTCAGGGCGAGGACGTGAGTCTGCCCGCGGGTGACCACTCACCCTCCCGGAGCCACTCGGCGCCAGAGTGGCCGCAGGGAGCGCGCTCCTGTGACAGTGACAGTGACACTTGTCCCCGGCCCTGCTCCGGCTCGAGGCACGGCTCAGGACGAAGACGTGCGCCTGACCGCGGGTGACCACTCACTCTCCCGGAGCCCCTCGGCGCCAGAGTGGCCGCAGGGCGCGCGCTCCCGTGACAGTGACAGTGACAGTGACACTTGTCCCCGGCCCTGCTCCTGCTCGAGGCACGGCTCAGGGCGAGGACGTGAGTCTGCCCGCTGGTGACCACTCACTCTCCCGGAGCCTCTCGGCGCCAGAGTGGCCGAAGGGAGCGCACTCCTGTGACAGTGACAGTGACACTTGTCCCCGGCCCTGCTCCTGCTCGAGGCAAGGCTCAGGGCGAGGACGTGAGTCTGCCCGCGGGTGACCACTCTCTCTCCCGGAGCCACTCGGCGCCAGAGTGGCCGCAGGGAGCGCGCTCCTGTGACAGTGACAGTGACAGTGACACTTGTCCCCGGCCCTGCTCCTGCTCGAGGCAAGGCTCAGGGCGAGGACGTGAGTCTTCCCGCGGGTGACCACTCACTCTCCTGGAGCCCCTCGGCGCCAGAGTGGCCGCAGGGCGCGCGCTCCCGTGACAGTGACAGTGACAGTGACACTTGTCCCCGGCCCTGCTCCTGCTCGAGGCACGGCTCAGGGCGAGGACGTGAGTCTGCCCGCGGGTGACCACTCACTCTCCCGGAGCCTCTCGGCGCCAGAGTGGCCGCAGGGAGCGCGCTCCTGTGACAGTGACAGTGACAGTGACACTTGTCCCCGGCCCTGCTCCTGCTCGAGGCACGGCTCAGGGCGAGGACGTGAGTCTGCCCGCGGGTGACCACTCACTCTCCCGGAGCCTCTCGGCGCCAGAGTGGCCGCAGGGAGCGCGCTCCCGTGACAGTGACAGTGACACTTGTCCCCGGCCCTGATCCTGCTCGAGGCACGGCTCAGGGCGAGGACGTGAGTCTGCCCGCGGGTGACCACTCACTCTCCCGGAGCCTCTCGGCGCCAGAGTGGCCGCAGGGAGCGTGCTCCCGTGACAGTGACAGTGACACTTGTCCCCGGCCCTGATCCTGCTCGAGGCACGGCTCAGGGCGAGGACGTGAGTCGGCCCGCGGGTGACCACTCACTCTCCCGGAGCCTCTCGGCGCCAGAGTGGCCGCAGGGAGCGCGCTCCCGTGACAGTGACAGTGACACTTGTCCCCGGCCCCGCTCCTGCTCGAGGCACGGCTCAGGGCGAGGACGTGAGTCTGCCCGCGGGTGACCACTCACTCTCCCAGAGCCTCTCGGCGCCAGAGTGGCCGCAGGGAGCGCGCTCCCGTGACAGTGACAGTGACACTTGTCCCCGGCCCTGATCCTGCTCGAGGCACGGCTCAGGGCGAGGACGTGAGTCTGCCCGCGGGTGACCACTCACTCTCCCGGAGCCTCTCGGCGCCAGAGTGGCCGCAGGGAGCGTGCTCCCGTGACAGTGACAGTGACACTTGTCCCCGGCCCTGATCCTGCTCGAGGAACGGCTCAGGGCGAGGACGTGAGTCTGCCCGCGGGTGACCACTCACTCTCCCGGAGCCTCTCGGCGCCAGAGTGGCCGCAGGGAGCGCGCTCCCGTGACAGTGACAGTGACAGTGACACTTGTCCCCGGCCCTGCTCCTGCTCGAGGCACGGCTCAGGGCGAGGACGTGAGTCTGCCCGCGGGTGACCACTCACTCTCCCGGAGCCTCTCGGCGCCAGAGTGGCCGCAGGGAGCGTGCTCCCGTGACAGTGACAGTGACACTTGTCCCCGGCCCTGATCCTGCTCGAGGCACGGCTCAGGGCGAGGACGTGAGTCTGCCCGCTGGTGACCACTCACTCTCCCGGAGCCACTCGGCGCCAGAGTGGCCGCAGGGAGCGCGCTCCCGTGACAGTGACAGTGACAGTGACACTTGTCCCCGGCCCTGCTCCTGCTCGAGGCACGGCTCAGGGCGAGGACGTGAGTCTGCCCGCTGGTGACCACTCACTCTCCCGGAGCCACTCGGCGCCAGAGTGGCCGCAGGGAGCGCGCTCCCGTGACAGTGACAGTGACACTTGTCCCCGGCCCCGCTCCTGCTCGAGGCACGGCTCAGGGCGAGGACGTGAGTCTGCCCGCTGGTGACCACTCACTCTCCCGGAGCCACTCGGCGCCAGAGTGGCCGCAGGGAGCGCGCTCCCGTGACAGTGACAGTGACACTTGTCCCCGGCTCTGCTCCTGCTCGAGGCACGGCTCAGGGCGAGGACGTGAGTCTGCCCGCTGGTGACCACTCACTCTCCCGGAGCCTCTCGGCGCCAGAGTGGCCGCAGGGAGCGCGCTCCCGTGACAGTGACAGTGACACTTGTCCCCGGCCCCGCTCCTGCTCGAGGCACGGCTCAGGGCGAGGACGTGAGTCTGCCCGCTGGTGACCACTCACTCTCCCGGAGCCACTCGGCGCCAGAGTGGCCGCAGGGAGCGCGCTCCCGTGACAGTGACAGTGACAGTGACACTTGTCCCCGGCTCTGCTCCTGCTCGAGGCACGGCTCAGGGCGAGGACGTGAGTCTGCCCGCTGGTGACCACTCACTCTCCCGGAGCCACTCGGCGCCAGAGTGGCTGCAGGGAGCGCGCTCCCGTGACAGTGACAGTGACAGTGACACTTGTCCCCGGCCCTGCTCCTGCTCGAGGCACGGCTCAGGGCGAGGACGTGAGTCTGCCCGCTGGTGACCACTCACTCTCCCGGAGCCACTCGGCGCCAGAGTGGCCGCAGGGAGCGCGCTCCCGTGACAGTGACAGTGACAGTGACACTTGTCCCCGGCCCTGCTCCTGCTCGAGGCACGGCTCAGGGCGAGGACGTGAGTCTGCCCGCTGGTGACCACTCACTCTCCCGGAGCCACTCGGCGCCAGAGTGGCCGCAGGGAGCGCGCTCCCGTGACAGTGACAGTGACAGTGACACTTGTCCCCGGCCCTGCTCCTGCTCGAGGCACGGCTCAGGGCGAGGACGTGAGTCTGCCCGCTGGTGACCACTCACTCTCCCGCAGCCACTCGGCGCCAGAGTGGCCGCAGGGAGCGCGCTCCCGTGACAGTGACAGTGACAGTGACACTTGTCCCCGGCCCTGATCCTGCTCGAGGCACGGCTCAGGGCGAGGACGTGAGTCTGCCCGCGGGTGACCACTCACTCTCCCGGAGCCTCTCGGCGCCAGAGTGGCCGCAGGGAGCGTGCTCCTGTGACAGTGACAGTGACACTTGTCCCCGGCCCTGCTCCTGCTCGAGGCACGGCTCAGGGCGAGGACGTGAGTCTGCCCGCTGGTGACCACTCACTCTCCCGGAGCCACTCGGCGCCAGAGTGGCCGCAGGGAGCGCGCTCCCGTGACAGTGACAGTGACAGTGACACTTGTCCCCGGCCCTGCTCCTGCTCGAGGCACGGCTCAGGGCGAGGACGTGAGTCTGCCCGCTGGTGACCACTCACTCTCCCGGAGCCACTCGGCGCCAGAGTGGCCGCAGGGAGCGCGCTCCCGTGACAGTGACAGTGACAGTGACACTTGTCCCCGGCTCTGCTCCTGCTCGAGGCACGGCTCAGGGCGAGGACGTGAGTCTGCCCGCTGGTGACCACTCACTCTCCCGGAGCCACTCGGCGCCAGAGTGGCCGCAGGGAGCGCGCTCCCGTGACAGTGACAGTGACAGTGACACTTGTCCCCGGCCCTGCTCCTGCTCGAGGCACGGCTCAGGGCGAGGACGTGAGTCTGCCCGCTGGTGACCACTCACTCTCCCGGAGCCACTCGGCGCCAGAGTGGCCGCAGGGAGCGCGCTCCCGTGACAGTGACAGTGACAGTGACACTTGTCCCCGTCCCTGCTCCTGCTCTAGGCACGGCTCAGGGCGAGGACGTGAGTCTGCCCGCTGGTGACCACTCACTCTCCCTGAGCCACTCGGCGCCAGAGTGGCCGCAGGGAGCGCGCTCCCGTGACAGTGACAGTGACAGTGAAACTTGTCCCCGGCCCTGCTTTTGCTCGAGGCACGGCTCAGGGCGAGGACGTGAGTCTGCCCGCTGGTGACCACTCACTCTCCCGCAGCCACTCAGCGCCAGAGTGGCCGCAGGGAGCGCGCTCCCGTGACAGTGACAGTGACAGTGACACTTGTCCCCGGCCCTGCTCCTGCTCGAGGCACGGCTCAGGGCGAGGACGTGAGTCTGCCCGCTGGTGACCACTCACTCTCCCGGAGCCACTCGGCGCCAGAGTGGCCGCAGGGAGCGTGCTCCCGTGACAGTGACAGTGACAATTGTCCCCGGCCCTGCTCCTGCTCGAGGCACGGCTCAGGGCGAGGACGTGCACCTGCCCGCGGGTGACCACTCACTCTCCCGGAGCCCCTCGGCGCCAGAGTGGCCGCAGGGCGCGCGCTCCCGTGACAGTGACAGTGACAGTGACACTTGTCCCCGGCCCTGCTCCTGCTCGAGGCAAGGCTCAGGGCGAGGACGTGAGTCTGCCCGCGGGTGACCACTCATTCTCCCGGAGCCTCTCGGCGCCAGAGTGGCCGCAGGGAGCGCGCTCCCGTGACAGTGACAGTGACACTTGTCCCCGGCCCTGCTCCTGCTCGAGGCACGGCTCAGGGCGAGGACGTGAGTCTGCCCGCGGGTGACCACTCACCCTCCCGGAGCCACTCGGCGCCAGAGTGGCCGCAGGGAGCGCGCTCCTGTGACAGTGACAGTGACACTTGTCCCCGGCCCTGCTCCGGCTCGAGGCACGGCTCAGGACGAAGACGTGCGCCTGACCGCGGGTGACCACTCACTCTCCCGGAGCCCCTCGGCGCCAGAGTGGCCGCAGGGCGCGCGCTCCCGTGACAGTGACAGTGACAGTGACACTTGTCCCCGGCCCTGCTCCTGCTCGAGGCACGGCTCAGGGCGAGGACGTGAGTCTGCCCGCTGGTGACCACTCACTCTCCCGGAGCCTCTCGGCGCCAGAGTGGCCGAAGGGAGCGCACTCCTGTGACAGTGACAGTGACACTTGTCCCCGGCCCTGCTCCTGCTCGAGGCAAGGCTCAGGGCGAGGACGTGAGTCTGCCCGCGGGTGACCACTCTCTCTCCCGGAGCCACTCGGCGCCAGAGTGGCCGCAGGGAGCGCGCTCCTGTGACAGTGACAGTGACAGTGACACTTGTCCCCGGCCCTGCTCCTGCTCGAGGCAAGGCTCAGGGCGAGGACGTGAGTCTTCCCGCGGGTGACCACTCACTCTCCTGGAGCCCCTCGGCGCCAGAGTGGCCGCAGGGCGCGCGCTCCCGTGACAGTGACAGTGACAGTGACACTTGTCCCCGGCCCTGCTCCTGCTCGAGGCACGGCTCAGGGCGAGGACGTGAGTCTGCCCGCGGGTGACCACTCACTCTCCCGGAGCCTCTCGGCGCCAGAGTGGCAGCAGGGAGCGCGCTCCTGTGACAGTGACAGTGACAGTGACACTTGTCCCCGGCCCTGCTCCTGCTCGAGGCAAGGCTCAGGGCGAGGACGTGAGTCTGCCCGCGGGTGACCACTCACTCTCCCGGAGCCTCTCGGCGCCAGAGTGGCCGCAGGGAGCGCGCTCCTGTGACAGTGACAGTGACAGTGACACTTGTCCCCGGCCCTGCTCCTGCTCGAGGCAAGGCTCAGGGCGAGGACGTGAGTCTGCCCGCGGGTGACCACTCACTCTCCCGGAGCCTCTCGGCGCCAGAGTGGCCGCAGGGAGCGTGCTCCAGTGACAGTGACAGTGACACTTGTCCCTGGCCCTGCTCCTGCTCGAGGCACGGCTCAGGGCGAGGAAGTGATTCTGCCCGCAAGTGACCACTCACTCTCCCGTAGCCTCTCGGCGCCAGAGTGGCCGCAGGGAGCGCACTCCTGTGACAGTGACAGTGACACTTGTCCACGGCCCTGCTCCTCCACGAGGCAAGGCTCAGGGCGAGGACGTGAGGCTGCCCGCGGGTGACCACTCTCTCTCCCGGAGCCACTCGGCGCCAGAGTGGCCGCAGGGAGCGCGCTCCTGTGACAGTGACAGTGACACTTGTCCCCGGCCCCGCTCCTGCTCGAGGCACGGCTCAGGGCGAGGACGTGAGTCTGCCCGCTGGTGACCACTCACTCTCCCGGAGCCTCTCGGCGCCAGAGTGGCTGCAGGAAGCGCGCTCCTGTACAGTGACAGTGACACTTGTCCCCGGCCCTGCTCCTGCTCGAGGCACGGCTCAGGGCGAGGACGTGAGTCTGCCCGCGGGTGACCACTATCTCTCCCGGAGCCTCTCGGCGCCAGAGTGGCCGCAGGAAGCGCACTCCTGTACAGTGACAGTGACACTTGTCCCCGGCCCTGCTCCTGCTCGAGGCACGGCTCAGGGCGTGAAAGTGAGTCTGCCCGCGGGTGACCACTCACTCTCCCGGAGCCTCTCGGCGCCAGAGTGGTCGCAGGGAGCGTGCTCCCGTGACAGTGACAGTGACACTTGTCCCCGGCCCTGCTCCTGCTCGAGGCACGGCTCAGGGCGAGGACGTGCGCCTGCCCGCGGGTGAGCACTCACTCTCCCGGAGCCCCTCGGCGCCAGAGTGGCCGCAGGGAGCGTGCTCCCGTGACAGTGACAGTGACAGTGACACTTGTCCCCGGCCCTGCTCCTGCTCGAGGCACGGCTCAGGGCGAGGACGTGAGTCTGCCCGCGGGTGACCACTCACTCTCCCGGAGCCTCTCGGCGCCAGAGTGGCCGCAGGGAGCGCGCTCCTGTGACAGTGACAGTGACACTTGTCCCCGGCCCTGCTCCTGCTCGAGGCACGGCTCAGGGCGAGGACGTGCGCCTGCCCGCGGGTGAGCACTCACTCTCCCGGAGCCCCTCGGCGCCAGAGTGGCCGCAGGGAGCGTGCTCCCGTGACAGTGACAGTGACAGTGACACTTGTCCCCGGCCCTGCTCCTGCTCGAGGCACGGCTCAGGGCGAGGACGTGCGCCTGCCCGCGGGTGACCACTCACTCTCCCGGAGCCCCTCGGCGCCAGAGTGGCCGCAGGGAGCGCGCTCCCGTGACAGTGACAGTGACAGTGACACTTGTCCCCGGCCCTGCTCCTGCTCGAGGCACGGCTCAGGGCGAGGACGTGCGCCTGCCCGCGGGTGAGCACTCACTCTCCCGGAGCCCCTCGGCGCCAGAGTGGCCGCAGGGAGCGTGCTCCCGTGACAGTGACAGTGACAGTGACACTTGTCCCCGGCCCTGCTCCTGCTCGAGGCACGGCTCAGGGCGAGGACGTGCGCCTGCCCGCGGGTGACCACTCACTCTCCCGGAGCCCCTCGGCGCCAGAGTGGCCGCAGGGAGCGCGCTCCCGTGACAGTGACAGTGACACTTGTCCCCGGCCCTGCTCCTGCTCGAGGCACGGCTCAGGGCGAGGACGTGCGCCTGCCCGCGGGTGACCACTCACTCTCCCGGAGCCACTCGGCGCCAGAGTGGCCGCAGGGAGCGCGCTCCCGTGACAGTGACAGTGACACTTGTCCCCGGCCCTGCTCCTGCTCGAGGCACTGCTCAGGGCGAGGACGTGAGTCTGCCCGCGGGTGACCACTCACTCTCCCGGAGCCTCTCGGCGCCAGAGTGGCCGCAGGGAGCGTGCTCCCGTGACAGTGACAGTGACACTCGACTGGGTGGCCTGTGATTCGACACATCTATGAGTGAGGGTCTCTAATTGGCTCTCAGTCCTCCAGATTAACAGTGAACCAATGGCGGAAGCAGCTCTAAGGTATTATTATTTGAATTTTAGCATAACACGAAATGAATCCGCGAATTTGTCAGGTCTCTAATAATTGTATGTTCGACTGCATTTCTGGACACGAAACACACGTAGTTACCGCACCCGCCACTAGAATTCGCTGCCGGAGCAGCTACGTCGACTATAGAATCATTCGATTACAAAACGAAATGTTAAACTAAGTTTATAATGAATCGGCTCCGATAAAAGCGAAAGAGACTTGAAAAAAATACTAAATCCCGGCTGTAGATCTGAATTTCGACAGGGAATTTTATTAAAATACTGCCTCTATTGTTAACATTTACTAAACAGTTAATAATATACAGTTTTGTGAATTTTGGTTCACGTCATCCACAAACAAATGGCAGCACCGTGGTAACATACACATTTTCGTTCCACGCAACTTCCGTTATATTCACGAAATTACTCCTACCACATCAAAAGAGGGGGAGAGGGGGATATCTTTACATAACATGGCCAATTCGAGTCTTTCAACTAACCAGTTCTAAGCCTGATTGTGCCTGGTTGGTATATCAACCTCTTCCTCGGTAACAACTTCTAGCACAGTGGTATCAGCCTTTTCTTTTAAACAAGTACCAGTTGTATCCTCAGCTTAGTTGTTTAAGGCCGCAGCCTATCATACATATATTACCTATCATAGCTATATTACCTACAATAGCTCTATTACCTAACATACCTATATTGCCTAACATAACTATATTAATTATAGTACCAAAATTACATATCATACCTAGATCAACATAATTCTTACAATCACGATTTTCATCGAGACGACATATTTGTCTTTATTTTGCAAGATGGCAGGTGTAAATTAAATTAAAAAACACATTTAAACAAAAATGTGTATATTCAAATATAATTTAGGTTTTTTAACCAATTAATTTTAAAATTAGTAAAAAAAGTTTATTTTTTCTAGAATTAAGAAGTGGCACATGTTTTTATCAAAACATAGTAGAATAAAAATATAAAATTTAACTTTTTATATAATGTCTAGTAACGCTAAATAATTTTTCAATAAAAATGTATATAACATTGTTCTTTACTTTCGGCATTAGGCTCTTGTAATGAATGAAACAGACTTAGGAGAGATGACTTGAATTAGTTATAAAATTCATCCAATAGACTGAGCAGACTTAAAAGTGCTAATTAGTAGAGACCTGCAAAATTCGCGGATTCATTCTGTGATAGGCTAGAATTCAAATACACATACCTCTTAGATAATTTTTCTATTGGCTTACTGTTCATCTGGACGAATCTCATCAAGTTATAAACCCTCAACCAAAGAAGGATCGAATCGCAGACAAACCAGCTGAGACGACTTACAAGTCGGCAGCCAATGAACTTGCGTTATTTACCCGAGTGCACAGGGGTATGTGCAGTCTATTCTGAAGGCCATCGAAACCGCGAATTTTGCAGGTCTCTACCAATTAGATGTCTTACTTGCACATAGTCAGCCTCGTACTTGTGGAGATTACATGCCAAAGTAAATGTTCACTGAAACCTTGTCCAGGGGCCACAAGAACTTACTTGGTGAGCGGTTAGCGAGGTGCGGGGTGAGGACCACTGCACTGGTTCGTGAAAGGCATACAACGAAGCAACTGAATAAGATTTTGGAGAGGCCTTGGAGGTATGGAATAGCCATCCCCGGGAAAGTTTGAAGAATAAATTATTTAAATCAACGTTTTTAAACCAAACTCTGACTTAAATTTCACGCGAATTTTTTTGCTAATTTTCATCAAGAAATTACAGTATTCTTTCCTAATATTACACTCGAGTTGGGTTTATAAATGTTGATGTCTGAATTCCTGTGAAGTCAGGTCATTACATGACACAATAAAATTGTTGAAAATTTTTTTTATAGTAAGAAATTATAAGATCTAAAAGATATTGACCAGGGAATTATCTACATGCAAATAAAAATGTAATACTCCCTTTTTATAATTAATATAATTATTTCACACGGCCCAGGAGCCACCCCTGTTTATGCACGTAGCTGTAGCTTGTCTACGCTCTTATTGGCCGCTGGTCGGTCGGTCGTACCACGTTGAAGGCTTTTTATACCAATTTTCGCGAAAGAAATGCCAACCATAATTTTGTATTCTCAATTCAGTTCTCGGTACGGGTGAGACGCCTTCCCTCCTCCCCCCCCCCCCCCCCCAAAAAAAAAAATCTGTGGGGTCTTCAACGGTCTGACATGCGCAGAAGATGATAAACAGTTCACCCAATCCTCGAGCCATGGTCGGCAAGAGGTCAGTGAGGCAACACAGGCTCGGCGCGTGTCGCAACCAACACGCCGCCGGCCTCTAGCCGCCGGCGGCGCTGCAGGTGGCTCGCTCTTGCGACACCCGAGCCGAGCCGATCACGCCCGACGCCACCCGAGGCCTGCCGCCTGGCGACCTTTCCCTCCCGACACCTTCCACGTGTATAGTCGCTCAGATAAAGGTTTCACAGGCCCTTTCCCGTCTAAAAAGGGCTTTTTTTTTCCCCTATGTATTCAAATTCTTCTCATGTGCTAACCTTATTTTCTGCATTTCAGGAAGCTGGCATACGTCGGGTGGGCGGCTCAGTTCTGTCCCCCACCACCAGGCCGTAGGCTGCGCTGCGACCCTGGCTACAAACCAGTAGCGCCCCGACTCATCCGTCATCACCCTGCATGACCCTCACCAAGTAGTGGTTTCACGGGCAATTTTAGTCCAGCCACTTATGCCTTTTTCACACCACGCGGTTGAACCGGATCGGTTGCCAGTTTCTACTCGGCGATTTCTTCCCGATCACTTATTGTTTACATGTTCGATTATGATGAATTTACTTAGTGAATAATTCTTGAGAGACCTTCATTGTTTAATCTAAAAAAAAAAAAAAAAGCAGTCGAAAGAATATTCAGCCAAAAAAACGCTGGGAAAGTTTCAGAAACAGATTGTGTGACATGGTGGGACGGCCGCGGAGATTTACAACTAATTACGTTAGGCACATATGCAGCATATTCCGTAAAAGAATATTCCAGTTATAAAATATAATAGTATCAACTGTAAGCGTTGTAGTGTGTTTGTTCAAGGTCACAGCTAAAGTGTACCTCAAAACTTTTTAGATAAGCGCATACGCGAATACTGCTTTGTTGTTTTCTCGCTAGCAGCGCGATAGAATGGCTCTTTCCCCAATTAGTAGAGTGTGAAACTTTATTTGACAACAGGATGGAACCCCTCCCCATTGGAATCTCTTTGTACGAGAGTGGTTGAACGTCCAAGTCCCAGGCCGTTGGGATTGGTCGTAATGTTCGAGACGACAGAGCTCTTTTTCGCTGGTCTCCACGTTCAACTGCAAAATGCCATGCGATTTTTTTTTCCTTTGTGGCTTTATAAAACATATTGTCTACATTCCGTCGCTACCTAATGATCTGCCAGAGTTGAGACACGCAAATTAAGAGGCTATTTATTGCTTCTTCCATTAATCCTGACTTGTTAACCGAAGTGTGGAAAGTAATTGGAATTTAGGTTAGATGTGTGCAATTTACCAAAGGTGCACATATTTAACATTTGGAAGAGAAAAGAACAACTAGGTTGGTTTACCTTTAATTTGACGTATGTTTATGTTGCAAATATTCTAAATAAAACTGTTATAAACTGGGACATTATTTTAGGGGCACCGTGCTCTTCGGTAAGCTGCTCGGGTCGTGGTCGTCGCGATGGGAGACGCACCACAACGCCGAAATACTACAACGCCGAAATACTACAACGCCGAACGTACAATAACGCCGAATACCATAACGCCGAATGTCAAAATTGACCACAACGCCGACAGGTAGAAAACTGCTGTGTATCACAACGCCGAAATACATTAACGCCGAAAAATGTCATTGCAGGACTGCCACAAAGGTTACGTTAGGTAAGGTTAGCACACAAATTCATTCAGTTGTTTTTCATTTTGCTCCTGTGGCCCCCCCCCCCCCCTTCTCCGCAAAATCAATTTTCGGCGTTGTGGTAATACGGCGTTGTGGTCAATTTGGACATTCGGCGTTATGGTATTCGGCGTTATTGTACGTTCGGCGTTGTGGTATTTCGGCGTTGTGGTAACGACCCGTCGCGATGCGTCGAGCGCGAGCGGCTCGAGGTCGGTATCGATAGGTCGACGCGTGTCTGAGGTCGCTCGCGGCCCGGAATGTGGCCGGCGGCGAGAGCCGGCCGCGCGCTGCGGGGGAAAGGTTGGAGTGCCGGGCGAAATGTCGCCCCGCCTCACCCCTCCTCCCCAGTCCTCCGCGGCCATCGCCCGCCGGGCCGCCTCGCGAGAGCGTTGACCAGTCTCGCTCCTTCCCCGAGCGTCATTCGCGCTGTGAATGTCGCCGCGCTCCGGCCGGCTCATCCGCAGGTCCTCAGCATCGCGATCCAGGGAGAAGTGGGGAGAGGGAAGAGACCATCTACACAGGGGCGTAACCAGGGGAGGGGGGGGGGGTTAGGGGTTAAAACACCCCCCCCCCCCTTAGCACCAAATCTTTAATTAATTTCTTTATCATTACTCAAAGAAATTTCATATAAAAATTAATAAAAATTTTAACATTACAATATTTAAATTTAAGTACCGCAAACTGCTCAAATAGCACTATTTTACACCTTAAAATCCAAATTTTCCCGGAGGAGGACCCCCGGACCCACCGCTTTAATACGGGAGGGGGGGGGGGGCGGCGGCATGCTTCTTAACACCCCCCATACACAAATCATGGCTACGCCACTGCATCTACATACCTCCCGCTCCGCCTTTACATTCTTTTATTGAATCGTGCCAATGCATATTTTCCTTTATAAACTACGCCACGTAGGTATGTATTATTTCATAGTTTTTCAACATGCGGTGATTTTAAATAAGAACTTTTCTTTTAACAAAGACAATACAAACATAGGAAATTATCTATGATCATAGAATCATACGAAATGCATCATGCTACTAAGGCCCTGCAGATAATCCTGGCTAGATAAAGAGAAACTAAGGGGCAACTAATTCTGTTGGACCCTCACCATAAAATAATGTACTATTTTTTTTAGAAAAGAATAATTTAGAAGAAAAAAATAGGCTAAACGCTTAACCGAGGCTGTAAATGTAAACGTGATGTGATAAAATTGTCATAATTTATAAGATTTCCAGTAGTTTTAATTAATTATATAATTGTTATTTTTGTCGTACTATCAGGTTAAACACAAAAACATAAGCATAAAACTTTTTTCGGAAATATTCCTGGTGCCGAGGCTCCGAGGATTTTGTTTTCCACCTGCCCCCCCCCCCCCCCCCCCCCCCAACCCGAAATGCGACAACCATGTTTATATGAACTACTTTAAAAATCTACGTTGAAAAATAAAACACTGCCTGTAAGCAGTGGCGGATAAAACATCGACTTCTACAAGCCATGTAGGATGAGTGATAAGGGGGGGGGGGGGGGGGAGGTGTGCACCAGAAATATTCTACATATACCTCCTCACCCACCTCAATAAAGTCGGATAAAACGGTGAGGTTTACTTAGAAAAAATTTTGAAATTTTAACTGTTAAATTCAATTTCCCAGCCATATGAATATCATTTACTATTTTATAAATCTTATATTAAAAATAAATATCGATTGGGACTACATAAATTATACAACAGAATGACAGTTCAGTTATTACTACGGTATTGAGCTTAATTGCCTTAATATCGATGTACAAATAATTTAGAGTTTAGATCCAGCCTAATTTATTAATAATTATACATCCATCTTTGATGAGTATTGCTAATAAAAATAGCCCAATAATTACTTTAAAAGTCATTTCATCTAGTACACTTTTCACCCTTCTGGAAAAGGATCATGGAAAGTTTTGTGGGAGGTCGGGAGGTGAGTGCCCCTGTGTAGAATCCGCCTCTGCAGGTAAGGTGGGAATGAAAGACCGTGATTCCGCTCTTAATATGCGCATACCCAATTAGGATGGCATTGCTTGGCAGTGATTCTAGAAATCAACATTTTGAGGGCCGCACACACGCTCACTTATTCTGGCAGTCTTCCATGTGTGGTTATGTCTGAAGGACCACCGGGGTGGTTTCTGAAACCTCGCGTGGTCAGGAAGATGGGGGTGGCTATTTTGGAATCAGATAAATCAGTAAAATTCCTATTGTTTTTACATTAATTGTGCTTAATTTCATTTATGTGCACCATCGTTATGCTTTAATGGATTAAAAAGGGGGGGGGGGGATGGTGTGATTTTTCAAAATCTCACGTAGGCAGTGACCTTGCAATTTTTTCTAAATTATGTGTCGAACAATTATTTTCTTCTTATTTTGAATATCATGTGCTCAAATTTTCATCAAGTAGTGTCAAAGTTCTGTTTTAAGGGGTGGGAACGGGGGATGAGGGTGATTTTTCAAAATTTCACGCAGTCAGTGACCTTTCTCGTGATCGAAGGTCAAGTGTGCAAAGTTTCAACTGACTCGAATGAACGATGCGTGAACGCATAGAAGACGAACAAACAAACATTAATTTTTATATATAAGATAAAGATTTACCCCTTTGGCAATTTTCACCACCACCTTTATGACTTTTTATAGACATTCGTTTGATTTATTTGACAGTTTTAATTGACTAAGACATATTTGTTGGCGAATTGATACTGTACCAGTTTTCACCATGCTTTATCCGGGACTCGAACCAGCGCTATAGAGGTCAAGCAACAACCACGACAGATTTCGACTGGAGAGAAACACTTGCAATACACGAACGATAATTTCGTTTCTAGCGTTTGATTCGCACGATAACCTCGCTTCTATTCTAAAGTACGACCGACAACCCAATTCGTTAGGAGCGTGATCACACGGGTGAGCTGAAGTTGTATGTTACGTTTCGTCGGGGCAAGACTAAGTCCAACGAGATTAAGTCAAATTTTAATGTTGGTGGCCTTAAATGGCAGACAGCTAATACTAACGTTACCAGACCGGGAACAGGATATGAAAATTTCTTGCACCCGTGGAGAGAATCGAACTATCACACTCGATCATTAAGCAGGATATAAAGCCAGGTTAAAAATATATATATCTTATATATAAAATTCTCGTGTCACAGTTTTCGTTGCCATACTCCTCCGAAACGGCTTGACCGATTTTGATGAAATTTTTTGTGCTTATCCGGTATCTATGAGAATCGGCCAACATCTATTTTTCATCCCCCTAAATGTTGCACTAAATTTTTTTTTATTTTTTAGACAAAATTTTTAATTTCTATTTTTGGTAGGAAATCACCATGGCAACGGCTGTTGCTTTGTTGATTCTTCATTCGTTTCTATGGCAACGACTATTTCATTGATAGTGCAGTCCTCATCACCGTTGAAATTTTGCGGGTACTTTAAATATCAAAAATTGCCCCCTTTTTTTTTTCAAGTATATATATTTTACAGACTTGAAACTTGAAACTTCACAGTAATGTTCCTTATGTTACGCAGGATGACATTTTCCGAAAATTAGATCCCATGGGTGGTTAAAACAAGGCAACAGGATTTTGCATTGTTCATGCCTTCTGCTTCTCCATGGCAACGGGCATCGCGCGGCAGTGGCGTACCCACAAGGAGGGGCATGTATAATGAGCGGCGCAAGAGTGATCTGCCTGTAGACTGCCGTAGCGAAGTACGGGTACATCAGTTGTACGTTGCGTGCACGAGTCGGGAAACCATCGGTGCTATTCATTTTCTCTCCGGTATATTATACAGCATTGTAATAAATTTTCACTGAATTTTTTTTATTTACCATTACTGTAAATGGGAGATGTGGCTTAATTTTTTTCCATTAGTATAGTCGTGCGAAGCCGGGTCGGGCAGCTAGTATGTATATATATTTCTCTATCCTCCGGTAATGAATACCAACATGAGCTTCTATGACATGATCGTATCTCTAATTTGCGCAAAAAAAAACAGGTGAGGTTATTAAAGAATATTTACGTGAAACTTTAAAAAATATATACTGGTTTACGGAAAACGAAAACTGCGAAAATGTTACTTAATGTAATTTAAGTGCATTCATTTCAAAACAAGAAAAAAAAAAGTTGTCATGATTTGCCGTGACCAGGATTCGAACCTGGGTTATTGCGGCCACAACGCAATGTACTTACCACTATACGATCACGGCTACCAAGACAAGATGGCTCCGAGATTACATTTTAAGGTATATCATTGAAATAAATATGTATTTAAATAAAATACATTAACATGCTATTGATTATTGTAATGATATATCGTAAATGGAAAATTGGTAACTATTTGAGAATAAAATGGTCCTTTAATAAATTGCATTGCAGTTTTTTTTTTATTTTATTACTTTACCTCAAGAGAGAATTAAAAAAAAAAACTGTCTGCGACGTAAATTCAAGTTTTTAATACACAATCCCGAATTAAATTATCGTATCGTAAATGAAAAAAAAATATTTTTACTGTAATATATTTGATTTATTTTACTCCGTTATTATTATTTTTTACGTGAATCACACTCTTAAAGAGTGTGTAATGAAAACGTTCATAAAATTTGACTCAAAATAAGTAGGTATCAATGTTGCTCATTTCTCAACCTTTATGTGCATGGCATCAAATCATGTTTGTTAAGTTACACAGACCACGAGGTTGTTTTCAATCTCTATGCCTGGGAGCGAATGATTTTGTCGAGCCCCAACGCCCATCTCGATCGCTTAATGTAGGCTACAACTTTTCCAACTTAACAATTAAAATTAAATAAAAAAAAATAAAAAAACTTGGTCATAACTGTAAAAGTGATCTGTGGGTATCGCATAAATGGTAAGGTTTCCAATGAATTGCATAAATAGACTTGTAGTTTCCGTCCGTAATATCTGGGTAAACTTAAGGCAGACAAAAAAGTTGAAACACAACCCTCCCCCTCCACTTTTGCGAGGGCCAATGGGGCTCCCCCTTCCCTTTTACGTTTCGATGGCCCTGACTGGAGGACGAACAACAGTGGCTGAAGAATACCTAGACCAATAGTACTACTTTTGAGAACTGTCGAATTTGAGACAATTCACATGACACACACTATAGGCCTATCTGTAGAATGTTAGCATACCCAGCTGAAACTTTTGAAGTATTAAAGTAAAACCAATAATTTATTTTGTATAATATAATTTTTTGTTTGTGAAATGCGTTTAGTTTATGTTTGTTTCTGCTCACGCGAATATGCTCTCATTTTACTCCGAAAGGTAGATCCCGCTAAATCAGTGTTTGCTACAGATATATGAGGCTGCTTTTCCTCCATAAAAATGTAAACCTATATAGGTTTTCAATTTTTTTTAAATTTATAATATCATATGTTTAAAACGTCCAAATATTATTTCAAACACTGAGCTATTAGGAAGAAGAGGTTGACACTGAATTCAGAAGCACCATGCAGTATACCCATTCTATCTTTTTTATAAGTTTGTATAAAAAAAATTGTTTGACACTCAAGGTAATTGCTGTCAAAGTAAGTTTGTAGACGATATCAATCAAGCATATGTTTTGTATGTTTGTTTTTTTTGCGTAGGGAGATTTTTTTGCTCCTGGTTCTTGAAAAAGTGAGGATATGCGTGCCATTTTGAAGAAAATTAGTAAACGATTTCTCAAAAGGAGTTCAGCATAAGAAATATTTCTCACTTAATCGAAAGAATCATTTCACGTTTGACGTTTTACACACTTTAAACATTCCGAAATAAATTTTGGTTGACTTGTTTGCTTGCTTAGAAAAAAAATAAACACATAAATTATAAATTGTTTGGTGAAAATGTTTTGCTCGGTTTTATGACTCAGATACTTCTTAGGATTTATTAGCTTTCCTGTAAGGCCACTAGAGCAATAATTAGAATTTGTGACAAATTATCGAACAACTTTTAACTGTGACCTATGTTGCTAACTCCACAATTGTGCATATATTCTGATGCTGAATTGTATTTTCCATGATTAATTTAAAACCGGTACACTTTCTAAATGTTCCTTCACAACATTTTAAGAGGCAATCGTGGCATTAGAAAGCTCAGTACCGAGTGTCATTCGAGTAAGTAGGCAATAAACAGCACCAGCTGAATGCAAAAATGGACTAAAATACAGTAGTAATGACAAAATAGTTTTATTTTGTGTCTATTTCTCTCCAGAAACACATTATTTGAAACAACTGTTTCCCTTCCATTTAAATTCAGTTCTCAAAAAGAACTGGGGAATATTTAAATTGTTACATAAATCTGTAACACGAATAAAAGCTGAATTTACAGCCTGAGATTTCTGAAACGAGGACAATCCTGATTCTATGAAGTGATACAGCAGCACCGTATGTGGAGTGGCACACCTAGGAAACTAAGCTAGGAGGGATAGACTTACTCACCTTTGTGCATAAGGGATGTTATGTTGCAATAAATGATATTAATTGCAGTATATTTAAAGTGAGATTCAGTTTTGTACATAACCAGTCACGTTATTGATGTAATTGTTTTAAAATTACTCACAAATTTAACGCATCTGTGCTATACTGAATACATCGAATCTGAAGAAACCTTGCATGTGCAGACATTATGGACGTGAGATCTGCAATAACGAGCATGTATGAAAGGGAAAATCAGTTAAATTATGTAGCTCATAATTATCCTACATGGTACAAACAGAACATAATTTTAACTATTCCTCTATTTCATAAAAAAAAAATTGACAGAGATCTTTAGAAAATTTTGCTTCCAAAAATTGTAGCTGTTCTTCTGAAAAATTCAAAACAAACCATTATATAAAAAATACAATCTTCGGCTAAATGTTTTAACTGATGAAGAGATTTATTTAGTATTTAAGTAAGGTTTTATGTACTGTTCTAACTTAAGCATTTGTATTTTTTTCTTAATATATACATTTGTTTTTTATGTATATATATATATAAATATTTATATATCTGAAATAATGTTATCCTTGATTTTGTACTTGAATTAATTGCTCTTTTTTATGTTTCAACTTTATAAAAACTAATATAAGTTTTCTTTAGTTATTTATTATTCATTAATTTGTCAATTTTTACAGTTTTTAAATGTTTACATTAGTCAAAAGATTAGAATGCTTTTGTGAGTGCTAAATGTCCTGTTTAATTAAATGAATTATTCTCAAAGTTGTAAAAAAGAGGAAAATAAATAAATAAAGTAGACCGGCCACCATATTGGAACAGGCGCTCTACCATTTACCATTTTAAACTGCCTTCCTTGACTCATCGCTCCAACCCAGACAGTCACTGACGATAGCCGGGACTTGTAAGGAAGGACGCCATCTACGTCGATGGTCGGGCGAGACTCGATCTCTCTTCCCGAGTTAATCACTAGCACCAGCCGAACCTTCCAGGAGTGCGGAGCTACAGTCTGTGTCAAGTAACTTTATCGCGTCTGACATTTCACACGGGCGGTACTAATGTTCTGCCCAGCCTTCGGGCCAACATTGTTCTTTAAAGAACTTCATTTGGCTGCTCTGTGTTTGCGTGAAAACATCAAGCTGTGCTTTGCAAGTGACATTTCACTGGTACTATAGGATGTCCACAAAATAATGTACCAATTTCAGTGGAATATTATAACAGTTTAATTTAGACTATTTACAACAAATCATACATCAAATTGAAGGTAAACTAACCTAGTTTTTCTTACAAATGTTCAATATGTGCACCTTTAGTTATACGGCCAACATCCAACCTGAAGTCCAATTCTTCCCAATATTTGGTTAACAAGTCCGGAGTAATGAAAGCAAAAACATCTTCAATTCTGTGCCTCAACGATCTTTTACAAAGCCCCCAAGGAAAAGGAAATCGCATGGCGTTATGTCAGGTGAACGTGGAGGCCAGCGAAAAAGAGCTCTTTAGTCTCGACCATAACGACCAATACAATGGTCAGGGACTTCGACGTTTAACCACTCTAGTTCATAGAAATTACAATGGGGAGGGGCTCCATCCTGTTGCCACATAGAGTTTACAGTTTCACCCTATGCTAATTGGGGAAAGAGAAATTCTTTCAACATAGGTGACGCTGCAAGCGAGGAAACAACAAATCAGTACTCGCGCATGCACTTATCTAAAACTGTTTGAGTTACTCTTTAATTGTGATCTTGAACTAACACTTTACAAAGCCTACAGTCAATACTATTAAAATATATAACTGGAACATTCTTTTATGGACAGACTGTACTTTCAAGAACTATCAAACTCGAGACGAGTTACACGACCCACAGTGTGAGCCGCGCCGACGAGTTCTCCGGATCCTAATGAAACTATTTCTCAGTCCGCGGCTGAAGGGGCGGACCCTATGTTTTAATTGGCCCTAATTAAAGTGGTCCCGAGCGAAGGGCGAGAGAAACACGTCGTCGTCACACCGCGGAGGTGCGAGGATGGACGCCGTCCTGTCAGCGCAGCAGGAGCGTGGCTGTCCTGGTTCTCACGCGCCGGGGACTAAGTAGCGCTGTTAGCGACCCTGCCGGCTGCATGCGTTACTACTACGTCTCCTCGCTCTCGTTCGATTCCTTCCCTTCCCCCCTTTTCCTTCTGTATTCTAGACAGAGGCGGTTGGGTCACCGGGCGGTAGCCTCCGCGTGGCTCCCCGCGGAAACTGTTGTCGATTCTAGAAGACACAGGCAAATACCGCTTCCTCTTGGGGCTGGTAACCTTTTGGCTGTCGGCCCCAGGGGGACCTCTTTCGGGATTTCCTAGCCCTGTAAAGTTTAAAGTAGGAATGTAATATAAATAAATTTTCTTTTTTATAATTTTATAATTTTACATATTTTAACATTATTTTGAATTTTTCTAAATTTTAATATTTTAATTATTTTAAAAATTTTAATCTTATATATATAAATATATTATTAACCCCGGTAAGGCATTTGGCCAAGAGGGGTCAGGTTTTTACTTTGAATTTATGTATTCTAGACCGGCGGGAGACTGGGGTAGGCGCCAGAAGTGATGACAACTCCGGAGGGCTAAGGAAGCATCCAACTTTCTGGTGAGCTGAGTGGGGTAGGGGGCCGAAGGTGGTACAAAAGCTGGGATGGGTAGCCTCAGCCTCTGTGTATAGCCAAAGCTCTAACGCCCTTCCCGGTTGCGTATGCGGCGTATCCGCATCCATGTCCATGGGGGCCCCAGGGCGTTAGGGCCTTTAGGCTAAGAGCGCTGGGTTAAAAAAGAAAAGGGGGGGGGGGGAGGAAACCCTTGTCCGGCATAATCATGTATTCTAGACCGGTATTCCAAGACACCAAAATAAGGGTTTAGGTGTTGAATATGCCACACCTGTACCCTTACCCTAGTGCACGATAGGCCCCGCCAGTCCCTTATTTTTTAGTGATCGGATTTCGGTGTCCCATCCGTCACCGTTCTGTTGCCCAAATTCCGCGCATGCGCAGAACTCACTTTTTTTTTGTTAAAATCGTCCAGATGGCGGACCCGCGTCTGGCGTCATTAACTCGTATATAATCACTTTTGTGATCATCGGGGGACGTACCCAGCGTGTTGGTGCGCCAAATGAAATCTAATGATAGCGAAACTATCCTGGAACACATTTTTCACACTTTCATGTACACGAAAAGAATAATGGCGACTTTAAATGTCCTTGATAATATTAGAAAGGACTTTCTGTTTTTGTGCGATGGTGCTGAAATATCTAGTATTTTTTTTGAAGGAAAAATTGTATTGATGTTTGCGAAATTACCGCTAGAATGCGTTGGAACCAGTTTCTAGCCTCGCGCACGGCACTGTTTGTTAAAAACTGTTGCCGATCTGTTTCCTTGCTGAGATTCGGTTTGTACACGTTCTGGAACACTGCCCGCGAGTTAGGTTACAGCAGTGTCCCAACAAGGCAGTGCTTATTCGCTATCTTACCCGAACGTGTTGCAATAGCGTCCCTAATAATGTCGTAGGTAGACCGCACCCTCGAGTTGTTATACGAAAGCCTTATTTAAAGTTTATGTGTCAGTTTACCCAGTGTGACGTCACGTCAGACGATTAACGGAAGCAACTGCGCAGTTCTGTACGTGGAAACCTCCGGTGTCTGGCTCGAACCCCGGGAACTCAGTTCCCTTCGGTCCACTGACTCTGTTTGATCAGGCGATCGTCCAGAACCGTCAGTTGCATGGAACACTTCAAGATGGCCGCATTTACAGAAACGTACAGATCACTTCTCGACTGAGATTGGGAACAAGTATAAAAAGGCCACCTCTTACGATGCACTCGTGGGAAAGTAACAGTGACTGAACTACTTGATAATCGTGAAGTGGTAAGAACAAAGGTTTGCGAATGTGTTTCATCAATCAGGAGAACTGGCACAACTGAGGGAAAAACTGGGGAAACTGGACTGAAAACGGAGCTGTGGCTACAGACGCTCATCTCAGTTAATCGTTCCGCTAATTCTTTAGATCTGGATTCAGGCATAGACATAATAAACTGAACTAAAAAAAACGAAGATATTCAAAATATGTCAAATTAGTGAAATTTAAAATAATCACAACTCACAAAAATTCTATGAACTCAGAATTTAAAGCATAAAAAAAAATGGAGAAATAATGCATTCCAAATAAACCAAATATAGAAACAAAAAAAAATAGGCCTATGTAAAAAAAAAGGGCGCTAGAATTTAAACTTATTTTTTGCTATAGTACACTAAACTATTTTGTAATAAAATCTGGTTACATATATTTTGAAACAGAAAAATATTTTGCACCATAATGGATTTAGAGTTAATTATATGTGTACATTATACCTTCAAGCTGAAGTGCCTGGGTTTAACACAGTGTAAAGAGACATTTTTTTAAAAAGAGTAATCCAAATACAAAAAAACAGGAGCGGCTCCAGGGCTGGGCAACCGCTCAGGGTCCTGCGCCGATCAATTTCCCTTTTATTTTCCTTTATTGCCCAGTTTCTTCTGAAAAAAATATGAACATTAACGGCAAAAGGAAGAATTAAGATGTTATTAGTATGTGATTTCAAGTTCTGGTCAATACCCTTACTATTTCAATTGCGTTCTCATGATTTAGTTTTACAAAATCTTTCAAAATTTTGTATTGACTCATGATGACGGATTTTCACCTGAATGTAGGCCTACAGTGTCAACTGGAGTATAATTTCTCAGAAAAATAATATAAAAAATTTCTTAAGAATATTTAGTAAACTATAGGCGAAATTTAAGTTTCAGGTTGGCTTGAAAATGTTGTTTTTTAAGATTTTATTTTTCAAAGTTCTCTAGCGTTGTTTGTTACATACGCCTCCTCCCTCGGCCACCGCGGTAAGGCCCCTTCCAAAAACATGAGCGCCACGCAAAAATAAACAGCCAAGAGCTGCGCAAAGTCTAGGGACGCCACTGCAAAAACGTAATGTTTTGTTCCAGAAATTTGAACTATTGGTGGATGGAGGATGAGAGTAATTTTTTTTTCAAAATCAGATGTAGATAATAATATTCAACTTATTTTGAATTCCAAATGTGCAAAATTTCATCAACAAGTTCCAAAATAACTTTTTTAGGAGTGAGAATGTAGGATGGGGTTGTTTTTCGAAATAATATGTAACATTGATCATCAGCCCACAGTGTTCGCCTGTGCCCTATGATATTTTTTATGACTAATTCCTTCCACGGATTTCTCTGATTGGCTGATATTTTTCTGTGTGTTTGTGTATTATTCTTCCCTGTCTATTATTGTGGCTCTTCTATGACATACAGTGGAAACCAGCAATGACGTATGGCCATATATATTTTTCTTTCAATCAACCTCCTGAATCTCATTTACTTAATTTTCGCTCCGCAGACGACCATTCGCAGTAATACATCTGCAACGCAAGCGAGTACCGAGAGATACCTCCGTAAATTAAACTGCAACCAACAACTTGTGTTTCTGTCTCAATTACAGCCCCATATATTTGGGCACACATAAAAGGTGTAGAGCTTCAGTAGAAACCACGCGTTTGTTTACGAAAAAAATAAAATAATAAAGGCCGGATGAATAGTTGTGTTTCCGTATTTCGTTTATTTTTTTATTTTTTATTTTTTGAAATGAAAATAGCTTTAGCATGTGGTTTTCAGAATAATTATTTGGCATGAAACGCCTGGTAGAGATTCTTTAAAGCAGTCAGGGGATACGCGCATCAAACTTTTATCTTCATTTCTCCGCCATCTGATGTTAACAGTTACCGCCCAACTGACATGGTCGCTCTGAGCACGATGGGAAGACTGCGCCCCGCGCTTATCATCCCGCCTCGCGAACAGATACGCGTCATCCGAGACCCCCCCCCCCCCCCCCCGAAGGAGGTCCGTGGTTCGGTGCCCGGCGAGCTGTGACGACACCAGTCTGCATGCGCTGTCCGGGTGTCCGGACAGCTTCACCTCCCGGGCACTCGCGCGCCGGTACCTGGACCGCCAATCGCTGGTCTGGTTTCCTTCGACCGGGAACACTTGTCCCGCACGACCGGGAAGTCGGAGGTCGAGGAATGTGGCTCCAGATTACTTCGCGGCAGCTGCGCGTATCACTTCTCACGAGCGGCTGAGCGTGAAATGTGCGCGCCGGTTAATTATTCATTTTGTTACTTTCACTCCTTCTCTACGGGTTTCCTTTTACCCCCACCCCCTCCTCCCTTTTCAGACAATTAACCAACCGAATGAACATGGACAAAAAGTTTTCTCATACACTGTAACAATTTTTTTTTGTAAATGGTACAGAAATATTCATGTAAAATTACAGATATTTGTAAATTTTTACATTTACACGAAAAACAACTGTACCACAACAAAACAGTTTTCGCTGTAATACTGGACTAGGAGGCTTTACCGGGCATTTGTGCCTCGTGTTGTCCCAGTACCTCCAATAGTTAAAGTTATTTGTAAACCTTTCCCTGATTAGATTTCCAATTTTAACTGCGCACATTAATAAGCATAGTTAAACAAAATATAGCCTAGTTGTTGAATATACAATTATTTTTCTTTGGTTTCAAAAAAAATTCGCCTGAATGAAACATCACTTAAAATAAAAAAATTATGCGCCAATTTTCGTAGGAAATACTCGATATTATCTCGAAAAACGTATTTCTTATATGAAAAAATAACGATAGCCATGTGTCGTACAAATGCACAATATCTTTTTTTTGTGGAATAGTACACACTATTTCTTGGCAACTGGTTTCCAAAGGAATATTTTGTAAAAATACAGAACATATGTGTTGAGTTCTTAAGCGGACTAAGTGTACCGAAATCTACACGCAGTCATTGATAAAGATCTACAAAATTCTAACTATTATTGAGAGACATACAATTATGGATTTTGAGAGACTAAAGGACAAGAAAAATATCACAAAATTACAAAAACCATATGACCCAATCAGGTGCAATCCTGACGAAACGTCATTTATGGCTGCAGTATTATCTGGTGCCAGAAATCAACGCAAATTTTGCATATCAGTACGTGATTGGCATAGAAGATTTTTCAGCTAGTATATGCAAAAATTTGGCGTCAAGATAGTCTGTAGTGCATTGTAACTTATCATAAGCTTACTTATGGTTTGAAGAATCAATTTTAACTTGGCGTAGATATACATGGGAAAATCACGGAATAATAATTCTGTGGATTTTTCATGCCCTGGTCATATGTATATAACACAGAAAACCAGCCAATGTTAGCTATTATATATAAAAAAAAACATACGGAGAGGGAACTAATTAAGTTCAACGAAAATAAACGATAACACTCAAATTAACATAATAACTAAAGAAATTGACAAAATAACGAGGAAAAATTACTAACAAATAGCAAAGAGTTTTGAAAACGGAGACATATACGAACACATTAGCGATGTAACTCGATGCTCGCACAATGTATTTTAGGCATATAGATTTTCGTATTATGGTGGAATCACAATTTTGCGACGGGCGCGTGTCGTGAAGGAGACGCGAATCTTTACAAACAAATCACGTTAGAAGCATCTTTGACGTCACTGAGAAAAAAAAAACTTAGAGGGTGCTACATACTTTTCAACTAGAATTCTTTTAATTTTTTTTTTCTGACTGAATTTCTTTCACCGAATTCCCTGTGCTGTCTAGACATTTAATTAACATTTCACTCCAGCTCAGCTGATTTTACATGCTTTATATTAGCTTCACCTGTATGTTTGTCTGTCCGTCTGTAACTCTTTCGACTAAGAGTGAGTGATCACTGTAAAATGTTCATTAATTTCATTACGTTCGTTAGCCGAGCGGTCTAGGGCGCGCGACTACTGTGACGTCAGCTCTCGGATTCAGCGATCGTGGGTTCTACTCCCGGCCACGCCGGAACAAAATGTTTTTATTTCCGGTAAATTCTAAGATTATATCCATACATTTAACTGTAAATGATTCGGAGAGAATTTACTATTTCTTTGTGACGTTGCAACTCCAAATAGTTATCTCAGATGGTAATAGGTTGTGTCGGTAACTCATTTCCCTATGATAATTATACATAAATATAGTTTAAAAAACTAAAAAAGCATGCTTTTAAAGAATATCAAACTAAAAAGTTAAAAATAAATATAGTTTAAAAAACTAAAAAAAACATGCTTTTAAAGAATATCAAACTAAAAAGTTAAAAATAAATATAGTTTAAAAAACTAAAGAAACATGCTTTTAAAGATTATCAAACTAAAAAGTAAAAAAAATTTTAAAATTTAATTTATGACAATAGTATATAAGCAATACTAGTATAAATGAGAAAAAAGCATGGGGCGCTTAATATACAAAAAATTTGGCACAAAGCGCCTCAAGCTTTTTTCTCATTTATACTAGTATTGCTTATATACTATTGTCATAAATTAAATTTTAAAATTATTTTTTACTTTTTAGTTTGATAATCTTTAAAAGCATGTTCCTCTAGTTTTTGAAACTATATTTATTTTTGGATTGCTCTCCGATTGTTAATGTTTTCATCTCCGTTATTCATTCATGAGGCTTCTATGGCACATGTCCATTAAGTTACTTAAAATTAATCTTCCCGATTGCAAGAATCATTTTAAGAACGTACTGAAATGCTTGTCAGAATTATGTTTTCGAATGTTGGATAGACTGGTGTAACGATAATATTTGTATTCCTTGTAGATTTTTTTAGTTTTAAAGGTTATGTTTATTAAATTTAACTGAGAATTTTTTGCAAATGTTCACACATAGTTATTGTTTTTTAACGTTTTAATTTGGTTTCTAATATATGTCTTTCAAACACGAAGAGTAAAAATATTGTGAACATTGATTGTGTGTAGGGCATACGTAATTCCCAGAAAAATACTATTTGTCATTGTGTTCTTTAATTTGTTATTCGGGTAGAACTCGCATGTTCAAAATCAAGCGATATTTTGCTGTCGCGCCGCACCAGTCGCGCCGCATCCGTCGCGCTATAGTGATTTCTGCATTAGTCATCGATGTATACGTTACATGCTCGAATGATTTTATTATAATGCGCTAACGGTCAAAAGAGTGTTATCCATGCAACTTTACGAGTTTAACGCGACACCGTCCGAATGCAAATGAACAAAAATAATGGAGACTGTCAGATCACGAGGCCTCGGTTTGGAATGCTGTTATGTTAGGCTGTGAACACTTGTAACGCTGGTTTTTGCAACCTTTAAAAGGTAAATTTTAGTTATTGTGTAACCAACCGACTGAAGTTCAACCGCTGGTATACATTAATCAGACGCGCTAACGAGCGACCGTAAAAAACTTAAGTGGAGTTAAAGTATGCCAACCGCTTTTCCGAGCGTTCGGTTCGCCCAAGAAGAATGTTTATGTTGTAGTTCGAGGTATTAAAGACTAAAAGTCAATGTGGTAACTCCCCTGTCGTTTAATTAAAATGAAGACTATTTATGCTGCTCAGGAACATTAGATATTTGAAATTAATTTCAAGAGTTACATTTGTGTGTATTTGCGTGCATAGTTATTTATTTGCTAATTTTATTATGTAAAAGCAAATACATCATTGTTAGAAATTATGATTTACAGCCGGAATATTTTACTGTTTGATAGGCTTCATTACACTTTGTTAGCATTTGAAACATGTGTATTGGCCCTTATAGGTTAAATAAGATCGTGCCGCCAGTGAGGAAATACTTACTGCAACACGGAAGATTCGTGATTTGCCTTAATTTAACTACTCAAATACTCTACAACACGTCTATTTTCCCTAATATAACTACCAAACTACTCCACAACACCTCTATTTGTCCTAATATAACTACTCAACTACTCTACAACACCTCTATTTGCCCTAATATAACTACTCAACTACTCTACAACACCTCTATTTGTCCTAATATAACTACTCAACTACTATAAAACACCTCTATTTGCCCTAATATAACTACTCAACTACTCTACAACACCTATATTTTTCACATAGATTTTTGTGATGTGTTACTACCCCCAATTATTTCAACAAAATAATTTTCCTTCAGCTAAAAATTTCGCGGTGGATGTAGAACTTAAATAATTTAAACTTAATCCAGACACACTGTGTTCCATCATAAATACTATATTTGTTATTTCCAATAAAAAAATTGGTTCAGCACCAAATTTAAATGCGAGACCACTTATTTTGTTGTGATAAACCTGCAGCCTAGGTTTGTCAGGTGGATTCAGACTCACTCTGTATAATCATTGCATTTGGATAAAATCAATGAACGATTGTGGATTGGATAACCCGTATTCAAACATTTGTTTTTGTAAATAGTGGATAAAGTATTTAAGGTAGAACACTGCATTATGTTTAATTGAATGAAGTTCTACAACCAACACTAATTAGGGTAGTAATATACCACAAAAATATGTGGAAAATAAAGGTGTTGCACCCATTATTTTAATGAAATAATTTTTCTACAGTTACGAAATTCGCAGTGTTTGCAGAAATTCATTTGATTCAACATAATCCTGACGCTTAGTGTTCTATCTCAAATACTTTCTCTACTACTTACAATAAAAAAAAATGTTGTTCAGTCTCGAATTCATAGACGTATACCAGCCTCGAGATGCACTTTAGACCGTAAGTTGTGTGCAAATTTTTAACATATCTCGTTGTGATGAACCTTCAGCCGAAGATCGTGGGTGGAATTCAGACCCCCTCTGTATGTACGAGCCACGAGTAGTGATCAGGGACAGTCTGGCTAGTGGACTGATAAAAGCGTTATAGGGAACAGGGTAGGGGGGGGGGGGGGTTGTCAAAATAAAAAAAAGCCGGGGTGATGGAGGGGGGAGGGGGATTGAGACTGGCTTGCAGAGACGTGGAAACGCAAGACTTTCACAACGTCATGTCGCGTCGGCGCGAAATGGCAAATGTAAATGTACATTTTTTTTACAACACCCTGGGCGAGCGACGGAGAACGATATCCTTGTTTCTGCGGCGTGACCGGCGAATGCGAGAGGCAGGTGACTTGCCCCAGGCAGGCGCTGCAGGAGGTAGAAAACGCACTTGACCGAGTGTGGAGAGGGGAGGAGAGAGACAGAGAGAGACAGAGAGAGAGGGAGGCCACACCTGGGTACCGGCACGACCTGTTCCGCGCGTGGCGAGTGCCAAAGGTCTCTCTCTTGTCAGTAGGAATGGCAAAACTTTCAAACACATCTATATACCGGTCTTTCGATACATCGCTTGAATTAAATCAATACCGATAAAATATCGGCTTAAAAATACCGATATTTTCAATATATTGGTCTTTCATACTGTACAAACTTTTACCCATGCTTTACTTAATATGAAATAATTATTTCAGTGTATGTTACATCGAGTTCTTGATACATCGAAGCTGAAATAAAGGAATTACCTAATAATAATTTAGCTCTTTCTAGCAATTTAATAAAAGCTTCTCTACTTTTTTTAATTTAAAAATAATTTTTATAAGGTTGTTACTCTTATAGAGCTAAACTTCTGAAGACATTAAGCAAAAAAAAAGGTAACAAAATGTAGAAAAGAGAATACCAACCTATGAAATTCGCCACTGTGAACTTCAATAATTAGCTATTTTTTACTCCTTTTTCACTCCTTTGAAATAATAATTTGTTCCTTCCGAAGCCTTCGGTCTACAATTTTACTAATATTTTTCCTGCTAAATTTATTTAAAATTAATTTTCATAAAATTGTTTTTAAATTGAATTTTTTATTCAAATTCGTTAATATCGGAACAAAATATCGGTATAAAAACTATAGGCACTAAAATATAGATACCTACCAAAAATTTTTATATTTTGAACCTGAAATATAAATTTTTTCGACATGCTGACACATAGTTGGCATGCCTACTTGTCAGTCGCCTTCTCCTGGCCCGCTAGTCGTCGTCGGACGGCCCGAGTCTCGGAGCTCTCGTAGCACTTAGGCTTGCGGCAGGCTGACTTGTCGTAGCAAGCTTGCAACGAGCTGGACGCGTGGAGACTAGTGAGCCTTGATTCAAGCTGCGAGCTTGATTTGTGGGGGCAGCAGGCAATTTTTCTCGCGAATAAATCTGATCACTCGTTAGAAAGCAAAAAAAAAGGTATGCCCACACTAGCGATTGTTTACTTGTAAATGGCGGCCGTCTGCGAGAGAAGCCATTGCCTTATTTGGTCGGGACAATCAGGACTGTTGGCTTCCGCACTGAAAGGTTGTGATTCGTGTGCCGACAGTTGCCGTGCAACTGAAAGGAACTCAACCAATCACAAAAAAAAAAAAAAAAAAAAAACACACAGACGATGCTACAGTGTTTTAACACACAGTCATTGTCTCAGAATCCATTCGCGAAAAATACTTGATCCTATTGATATGTAGAGCCACGTAATTTATTTGGGTACCAAAGCACGTTTAAATCTGTTTCTAGTTCGTGATTGGTCTACAGTGCTCTTGACACGTTCTTGATGACTATAAATCAGAGCCCCCAGAATTTCCGTGGATTCTTCTGGTATCAGGCTAAAATTCACAGTTCCCTCATATGCGTTTCTTTTGCCTGCTAAATTACTGTAGAACCTCCACTTCTTTTGGTTTGCTCGGTATGATTCGGTCACTCTACTGCTATTTGGTAGCTGACTAACCCGCAGTCGTAGAGGGGAGTGTCGGAATGACCCGGTCGTCAAAGAAATACAAATGCATAAATATTGTAATATCCCTTGAAACTAAAATAATCCGCTATATTACCGCCTATTTAGTCATTACCAAAAATTGAAACCAAAATCTATAACTTTCTCACGCACCATTGAGCACTCTGAAAATTCTTGATTACATGTATAGGGAGTCTGAGTGCATCATGGGGTGAAATCAGTCCGCGAAATTTCCATGGCTCTATTTGTTTGCTACCGGGGAACCAGCTCACAACTGCCCATAAAGCCAAATTATTATAGTTCTTCAGCGGTGCGTTCGATCTGCCGTCTCAGTGGCTTGAGTTTCTGACCTCCCAGCCAAATTCTTCGTGCTGGATTCCCGGCAGTGTCAGCGACTTTTCACGCCGGGAAAAATTCCGTCCATGGGCTAAGGAGGTGGTTTTGCGCTGGGGGAAAATAATTTGAAAAGGTCAACTGTAGAGTTCTGTATTAGGAAGGGCCGTGTATTTTTCGGTAAAAAAATTCCAGATAAATTGTTCTTTAAAACTTGGTATCATTGTCTGTGTTTCGTGGTTGGCTGGGTTTATTTCAGGCACATCTCTTGTCTTCTGTCAGCACAGCAATCACAGCCAATATGACAATGACGGGACCCAACATGGAATCTATGCCCATGAGCTCGGACGTACCTTAATTCAGTCTAATACTTGCCCTTAGTTATGAGTTTACATGGCGGGAGTAACCTATCTCCAGCACCTGAAACAGAATGATCCGTAGCCCATACAAAAAAATTCAAAAACTGTATTTAGTGTTTAACCGTTCCAAGTATCGCAGTTACTGTTGAACGGTACCGAAAAATCAACATATAACTTTCCCAGTATTAACAGTCGATATGCGTTGTGGGTACCGAAATTTGGTTCCCACCAACGTACCTTTTTTTCCCTCTCGGCTTATATTGTCCCCTCTCCCCCACACGGCAGAAGGCAAGCGACTAGCCACTGCCGAAACCCCTCACCTACTCTTCACAGTGACGACGTCTGTCCCCGGGCTGTTCACCGTGCCGCAAAAATTTGCAGCGCAAATATTTTCATTTGAGTTGCCTTGAATTTGCAATAAATACGTAGAAAGAAAATTAAAGTCGATGTCTTCGCCAGGCAGACATGGAGACATGAATCTGCCAGCTACGGAATAATATTTTAGGTAGATTTCAAAGATACATATTGTAGCCGTTACCATGGTGCGAATTTCGAAATTTTTTTACATAGTTTTTCGTTTCATTGTACACAGATCCCAAAACCATCGTCAACTCAAAAGTGTATTTGTGTGTCTATATATATATATATATATATATATATATATATATATATATATATATATATACACACACACACACACACACAGACATATACACACATTCATATCACAAATTTGTGGACACGATACATGTCGCAATTTTTCACAAATTACTTCCAAACTGGTACATAAAATCCAGTAGTGGAAAATCTCGGTCGAGTTCGTTAATGGGTAATATCCGACCACAGGGATAGAAATGGGGAAAGTTTTTTGAAAGAAAAAAAGAAAAAGAAAATTTGCTGTAACTCACATAATGTGAAAAATATCACATACGTTTGAAAGTATTAAAACTCGTAGAAGTAATACCAAAATCTTTTGTCTGAATACGTTTTTGATACGACCAACCATAACAGCTAGGCGTTGAAAAAACAAGGGCTGGATGATAAAAAAAAGTCATAACTCCCTTCGTCGGCACAACATCGAATTTGTACGAAATATTTATTGATCTTATAAAATTATCTAAAACTTTTGTCTGAAACAATTTTTGATCAGACAAACCATTGCTGCAAAAAAAAAGTTTATTTGTCTACATTCTAGCTTTTTCAGCAAGGAGGAAAATATGCACGAATTGAACCTGATACCTTTTCCTGGCCGCTAGACTAAATGGAGGAAAAAAAGAAAAGTTTTTTTTAGAAAGAATTAGCTTTGGTCGCTTGTTAAAGTCTGGGGTGGTTATGACAGTTGTAGTCTGCGTGAAATAATGAATTAGCCTATTTCCTCCAAGGTATTACAGACATAAGTAATTTAGTAAATATCTAACTGTGACACGGTATGAATGCTTGGGAAGAAATGATTGATACCTTGTCGTGCCAACAATTTATTAAAAAAAAGTTGAAATAAAAAAATGAAAAACTACAAGGTTTAGGGTATTATGTTTCGAAGCCCACCTTATATATTCAGGGTTTAACAATTGCTCATTTTTTTCTGTACCTTCACAAAGAAAAGCTAAAAATGTTTTAAAAATTTTTTTATTTAGAATAAAAAAATTAATTAAACAGGAAATTCCCTACATTTTCATATTTTTCCCTCCCGTACAGCCACAATCCCAGGACCACTATTGGAAGGCGTAAGTGGGTTATTTATACGATCAATTAGTTTTAAACGAAAATATTTCATGAATTAAGTTTTTTGAATTCTCACTTAATTAAATTCCATACTTTTTAAATTGACGTAATGTTAAAGTAATTTTGTCCACTTTGAATCAGCAAGTTGGAAAGTTCGAGATTTATGAAATAATGCCGTGATAGGCTATTAGTAGAGACCTGAAAATTTCGTGGACTCATTTCGAAATACGTTTGCCTTTTTGCTGCTTTAGTTATTGGGCCGCAGTTTATCTAAAGGACTCTGGGCCAAATTCAAAACCATTAAAAAAGAAGTATCGAATCACAAGCATACCAGTTAACAGTAGCGGATCCAGAGGGGGGGGGGGGGGGGGGCGAAGGGTCTCAAGCCCCCTCCAAAAGCATCTGGGTCCACTATTGTTTTAGTGTTTGCCTTGATAAAGCCTAGACTCAGCTGGGTCAAGCTCCTCCCAAACCAAAATCCTGGATCCGCCACTGCCAGTTAACAACTGTCACAAGTCAGTAGTCAATGAGCAAGTGTAATTTGCCCGCGTGCTTAGAGGATCACGGAGTCCAGCCTATAAGTAAATGAAATAGCGAATTTTTCCGGTTTTTAGAATGATAAAATAATTGTAAAATATATTTTAGTTTTTGTACTTTAAATTCTCTTAGCAAAGAAAATTTGGTTGGTGAATGCATAATGTGTCAAATAATTTAAAAAATTACATTCTGCGCATGAAATTCTGGAGTACAGCTAAACGTTTCTTTTTGGAAAAAAATATTTCCAAATTTGAGGCCAAAGTGATTTAAAACCGCTTTTCTTTCAAGACAAAGGTTGTAATCCCAAAATGAAGGAGCAGAAGGAAATAATTTCACTCATTCAGTTGCAAGACCGGTCCTGATTTTACATTAAAATCCTCTTCGTAGTACCCTGGACCAGAGTCTTCATAACTTATCTACTCACCGTTGTTTTTTCCCCAGATATCTTACGTACATCCCTATAATAGCTCGGCCCATAAGATCATGCGTGATGTTACCGTCAGCGCGGATAAAAGAACAAGATGAACGCGGGAGGATAAAAACGGACATCTAGTAATAAAAGTCCTTTCCAAACGGCGTGTAGTGACCCCTCATTAATTGACTCCAGAATGCTGTTGGAGTTCTCGAGAATGTAACTGGAGACGCGATACAAGATCATTCGTCATACGCGGTGCAGTGTGGTATGCTCCCTAAGCAGGAGCGAACCGAATGCGCGGACGTGTTGGTAGAAGGAGGTAGTACGAGAGATGGCTTGAGGAAATAAAGGGCACAAGTCGACGTCTGCTGAGATTAAGGGGGTGTTACATAAAACTGTTTTGCTTCCATAATTTTGAGTTTTTGAAATTATTTTAAAGAAATCTATAATACAACTATTGTTAATTGTTTATTAAACCTTTTATAAATTTAATAAATATTAAATTCATGGTTTTAAGAAACCCGAAAGCCAATTTTTATGTGAACCCTATCATGAACTAAGAGCAATTTTGTGTGTAGCATAATTTTTTTTTAAAATCATTCATAAATCGGGTTTCCCACTATCCTACAAACCCGAGTTTCTGTTGTATAAATTTACAATACTATATTTCTTGTAGTATTACAAACTTTTATATGGGTAACTGGTTTCCAAAGGAAATTTTTTGTAAAAGTACAGATTTTTTTTTCCTGTGAAGCAAAGTACCTGGGTTTCTCAAACAAATTTGACGACGAATATTAAATTATGGTCCATTTCAATTGAAATTAATGAACACGAGTGGGCCAAGTGAGAGGCGGGTGATACGGACCGACAGGAGCGCGCGCGATAAGACGCCGGTAAAAGCCGCGCCGCGGAAGATTGGCAGGTCCTCGAAGTAAGAGCGGGGCGTCAAGGCGGCCGAGCGCTGTCTGGCCTCCGACCGCGCGCCACAGAATGCCGCTGTCCGCCAGGACAATGAACAACCAGGTTGGCGGCTGCCCTGAGATGACGGGCTTGGTACCGGCCGCCGATGGCAGATAGCGCTCGCGTAGCTCTCTCCGCCGTGGCACCACACTTCCCCCTTGCAGTGGCTTGGCTTTGCTCGTGGGCCTCGTCTTCCGCCCACTTCCGTATTCGCCACCCTCGGGGCATCATCTGCAGACTGCAGTTCCTGAAGATGGCGAGCACAATGTCCACCGACACGTCGGAGATTACCGATGCCATTTCAACTTTGAGGCATCCAAAACACTCAAGCGAAGTCTCTTTCAATAATGGCCTACAAACCTTATTCCTCAGCAGTTGGTAGATTCGGCGAACGTAGTATTAAGGCATTTTCATTCCAATCGGAAAAGCTATTTCAATCATGTTCATTATTTACACTGAAACTTCAGTTGAGATGATTCTGCTGTATAAAAAAATAATGGACATAACTGAGAACCTGTGACTGCAAAGTCAGTTGGAATCACTGTAAAATCAATGGAAATCCTGCACTGATAGATCGGTGTCTATGTCATTAAAATAATAAATAGTAATGCTCTAATTCAATTTAACATTTTAAGCCGGTAAACAACTATACAACTCTAGTTTAGAGCACTTTTCATTGATTTAAATTCACTAGCCGTTAATAAACTCACATTAATGCCTAGTGCATTTCTGTTAATCTGAACTTTTGGAATTGACTTACGAAAATATTCTCCACACAGAAACAAATAATACTTAACAATTCATTATCTACGTAAAATAATTTCAGTTCACAACATATTAGGACCCGTGATTTAATATTTTTAATATATTAGTAACTTATGGGTTTATAGTAAAAGGATTTTAACCTGATCATTAATCACGGAATTTACTATAATCAAAACGGCTATCCGACTCACCCCTCGCTTTTATAACGCGACTGTTCCCAATATTTTTCTCGCTTTTAGATTGCTGGCCTCCAAAACTACTTAAGTCGCATAGAAAACTATATTTCTTGCGAGAATGCATGCATTCAGACTTGTTTGTAGCTGCACGGGATAGTTATACTATAAATAGTGCTGCTTACGAACTTTCAATCTGGGCTAGTATTCTTTCGAAAGTGAAATATAACTATGTTTTTTTTTTTAGGATTAATTGGGTCTATTTTATTATATTCAATCCAAAATGAACAATTATGACACGAATCCCTAATAGTTAGGCAACACATCAAACACCTATGCCTAATAGGCTGCCGGCTGCACAGTGTCAAACAGCAACATAAGAATCATTGTCTGAAGTTGTTGTACTTTTGGCTCGAAGATTTCACCGGCCTTTCGGTCGAAATCGCAGTCGCCATCTTCAGGTTAGCAGTACAGTAGGTAACTTACCCTGAAGATCGTGACTGCAAAGACGACTGAAACGTCGGTGAATGTCGGTGAAATCTTCATTTTCGACGCAGAAGCCAAACAACTTCAGCATCAAACCTGTTATTTATATTTAAAAAAACCACCAGTTTGAACACAAACTTTCGTAGCCTGCAAAAGTGTCAGAACCACACCAGGGAATATAGCAAGATAGTGATAGTCCATGCTTCGAAGTCATCGAATGCTGAAGGTCTTCAAGTTAAACATCTCCCATTAACAAATACTCGCCCGCGAATGGTTGATCAAGTTATATCATGGCGTGATGTGCATTGGTAAATCAAGCTATCCTATTTTCAAACGATTATTTCCAGTTCTTTTACTTAAATAACTTTACTAGGTATATACCATTTACCAATTTTGCAATTAGAAAATTTATCATGACGAATCCTTTTCTAAATAACGTTCCATAGATCATGATACAATTTATATATTGGTGTATAGTCTCGCTAACATGAAAATATTACTTTTATATGTGCCTGCATGAAGGGAATATCAGCTCATGATTTTAAAGTTTAAATTTTTACAAGAATCTGCGTGCAGTAGCTGGAAAGATTGGTGAGTAATTTTTTTGTAACGAATACTTTTCTTGGTCATTTTAAACAGCTTCAAATGAAGTTCGATACGTTGTGACAAATCATCGTAAATATATGTACACGACATCTCTCTTTACGGAATTCCCATTTCGGAATTTGAAACTAAATTTAAAGTCTCAACACTTTCGTCTTGCCTGCGAGAGAGCACACAAGAAGACTAGTGCCAATTGCAGCGGGACCAGTGGTGCGAATGCAGCTGAATGCCGCACAGAGCGTGGCAGTGCCCGCACGTATGCGCCATGTCCGGGCTCGGGAGAGCTAGAGGCGGGCCCAGCACGGCGCTGCTACGTCACGCACTTACACGGAACATCGCCAGGTAAAACGCAAGTATCGGCGGGCTTGTGAGACGGGGTTAATGCGGCGATCGTCTCGACGGCGTCTTCTCTGCGTTATGGAGAAGCGGTGTAAGCTGTATTTGTTTTACTTCGATTGGAGAATTAAATGTCCAGACACTCCCCGCGTAAAGTTTTATTCTTATCAGCATACCGAATGGGGCAATGGCGGCTCTAGGCCCGGGCATGCCACGACTAGCAGGGCCCTGCCCAAGCCCTTTTCATCATATATATTTTTTTTATAGTTTTATAGTAAAAATGGACATTAATGAAAAATGAAATGATTAAACTTTTATTAGCATTTATTCTCAGGCATTTATTTAGAATTTATATATTTTTACCAAGAAACCTTCAAACATTTTACTACCTCATAAAAGGACGCGATTTCATCGGCATTTGATCGTTAGCATTCATACAACTAGCCCGAGAATAATTCGTCAGAAAAATATCGTAATTTGTTAAGATCAATCAGAAAAAACCTTCGCCAAAGTTTAAGGTACAGTTTGGTTTGACAATTTTTCGGATTCTCCCCTACATTTCACCAACTCATCAAACCTCTTGGGGGCTATTCCATAGATCCACGCATTCCGATAAGGCCCTTAACCAAAGTATAAGTGCCTCGCAAAAGTAAATCGAACAGGGTCGCGCAAACTTCTATGACCACCACTACACGGGGAACTATAAATAAGGGTTATATACGTAAACAGGGGAGCGCAGACGATTGCGCTGTATTTAAAACAACCCGTGTTAGTAATGTCATAGGAAACCATTGAGTGAATGTTACAACCATCCACATTGGAAGTAGGTACGGTCCAGTCGTAGCCTGGCAACAGGGGTGTTCGTTTTCGCTGGTACGTGCTCCATCTGGTCTCTTCGTGTATCTCTGGCTAACCGTTCCCAGTGTGGTGTCATGAATTCCATTAATGTTTTTTCTTGAATCTCGCCGTGCTTTAACTACAGTCGAATGACAATTTATGGGAGCGTTTATTTGCGGAACGGAGCTCTCTCAAGCAGGTTCCGAGCTACAGGATATTTTATTGCGTCGTGTACTACAGGCTCATACGCAAGAACTGCGACGCCAAGGAGAGCTGGCCGATGGGCAGTAAGTGGGCACCAGCCTCACTTCACGTCTGGGTTCTCGACGACTGGTTCGACGCCTCGCGCGGTCCACTGGAGGAATGGACATGGAAGCGGGAAGGCACAGCAGGATGGAGTTAGCCGGACCTCGTTACACGTCCCGGGGGCTCTTCGTTACCGAGAGAATCCAGTCCCGACTTAATGAGGCCGATCGTCCAAGTCAGTTACAACCGCCCGTGTGGACGCTTCGTTTCGAAAAAAAAAAAAAAAAAAGTCCTCGGAAAATAAAATGAATCATTTGTGGCGAGAAACAGAAGAGTAAGACAGTGGTCGCAATCAAGAAGCGAAGGGACAGGGTACTTTAATAGACATGTTCAAGGGCGCAAATCTGTATGATTCGGAAGGACGGCAGCGGGGCCCAGAGAGTTCTGCGCGTGAGGTTAGTCATCACGTCATCTCGGGATACGGTGCTCGTGTGTTGCATACTGCCCTTATGTCGACCCAACAGCACGCTATAAGCACAGAAAATTAAAAAATAGACAGTAGGTTTTCCATAAAAAATAGTTTTGACTTTATTATTTCTATCAGCACAATTTAATGGTCACACTTTTGCAAACGGAAGCGGTCCATCAGGCTGCCACAGTGAGGGACGTTTTTTGATTACAGGGTGCTCGGGTCCTCCTGCCCCCCCCCCCCCCCTTCCCTCGTGATCTGCACCCATAGATAGATTTATTATAAGTTTAAGGAAATGCAAAAAATCGAAAGCCAGTTACTTATAATTTGAGTGCACTGTTAGATATTACGGTAAACTTATGTACTTATAAACAAGAATTTACCTTAAATAAACGCAGTGCTATTCGTGATTTCAATTTTTGTTTTTCGTTATAAACAACGTAAACACACAGTGGAAGAAATAAGAGTGTTTCTGCAGTAATATTGAGTTTAAAAATTTTTTTTTTCCTATGTACCAATATTATTCTAGGGGATGCATATTCAAAGTAAGTACATTAAGAGTCCGTAAAGATAGTGGTAACTTTACTAAGATATCGGAATAATTTGTAACCAGCGTTTTTCGTAAAATTAAGGTAACATTTTTTAACAGTGTGGATATGCACAATAACCATGATTTTATTTGAACTGAACGAAGTGGAACATCGTAAAAACGACGATTTGGGGGAGTTCTTTAGTTACGACTGTCATTGATACGCCAGTAGTTGGAGTGATTCAACTCAGAACAGCGCTCACTTGGAGCGCCACTGGAACGTAAGCATGGCTTCATGGCAACATCTGAGAAGGTCATATAGAGACCTTCTCGTGTCCACGGGAACAGTGACGTATTTCCTGAAGGGCAATACGCAAATAAGCGCTTCCAGAAAAAACTTCGTATGTCACTACTATAAGTGCTGGTTGTAAAGGCAGTGTCCAGCTTTGCCAGGAAACATTATATGGAATTCGGCCTGTATGTATGAGTTTATATCATAATCCCTTTGAGAAAATCATATGGTAGTGGGAACAACAACTTTGTATCACAGCCTTCTTATATTGTTAACTTAGGGACAAATATAAATTGAGTTATAGGTACCATACACATTTTACTACTTAAAAAAAAATAACTTCATTTAATTTTGGAATGTACTTCATACAGTCTAAATCTGAAGAAGTAATTTTTTATTAATTATTTGAAAGTAACTGAAAATAATGCAAGCGAGCTGTTTCTTGCTAATCAATCAATGAACTTCCCTGGGACACCGTGTTCAAAGGAGTTGAACTCACTTTAAAATTAGTTTAAAAGTAATTAGAACATTGTGGTTAAAATAAACAGCAAGAAAAGTAGACCATTAAAAAAATATTCCAGTAGAATTAATGATTTGGACAAGTTTAAGTCATTTTAAATTTAAATTTTGCGTTTCATTATGGCTAGAATGAAAATTTGGTTACGGTTGCCTTGAAAATCTATGACAGAACTGATCTGTTGGCAATTCTGTGCTAATTTTACTTATTGTATGATCCAAAACTTTGCGATGTTCTAACCAAGATAAAAACACTCTCTGCGACCTCCAAGTCACGCGAAAAGACACTCTGCAATCTCTTTGTGGTGTATGAGCATCTACGATTTATTAACTACATAAAAAGACCCTCTGCGACCTCTTAACTAAGGCACAAGACCCTTTGCACCTTCTTAAATACGAAACAAGACCCTCTGCTACATCCTAACTACGAGGCAAGACGACCTGCGACCTCTTAGCCACGAGACAAGACTCTCTGCGATCTCATAACCACGAGAAAAGACCCCTCTGCGACCTTTTAACTGCGATATAAGACCCTTCGTGACCTCCTAGTCAGTGGACAAAACCCTTCGTGACTTAATAGCCACAGTAAAACACACCATGCGACCTCCAATCCACGGAAAAGGACCCTCTGCGACCTCCTATTCACGAGACACGACCTTCTGCGACCAAGAACCTCATGACTGGAGTGTGCGTGGGTGCATTCCAGCGTAATGAACACGTCCGAGCTAACTAACGCGATGCCGCGGGCACCCGCCGAGGGTCCCGGACAACTGCATTAAGAAGCAGCTGTGCTCGGTGATTACATGCCTTGCGATGGGTTGGTTGAAAGGGGACTGATGCCACGCCCCCTTCTGGCGACGCCCACAACACTCCCTCCCCTCCGTGAGTTATGTCGAGGGACGACCTCTTTCCTGGCTTCACGCCCTGGTACCCGCGCGTAGGCGGAATAGCTGAGCAGGTCTCGTTAGTGGGAACACACTCGGACACACAGACTGCTCCAGGCGTTGGGAGTGTGTATTTACCTGATCGCGTACACCTTTACCTTTTGTTGATCTCCGTTTGTCCATTTGATACACCTTACACCGTAATTATTTTTATAGCAGCCACCGCAAATATTATGTAGTAGTAAAAACATTTATTTAACTTGTATATTTACAATAAAAGTAAGCTCGGATTGCCACTAAAATATTGCAGAACTTTCTTAATACGAATTATAGTTGCTTTTGCTATATTATTAAGTTTTTTTTATAACTGGATGAACGTGACTGAACTGTTTTCGCTTAAAAAATTCACGCCATTTCTCTACATCCTTCTATTTGTTAAAAAAAACACTAATTATCGAATTAAGGCCGGTTGGTGAAATTGAAATTAATCAGTAAAACATTTTTGAAAAGTTGTTAAGCTAACTAAGACTGTTTCTTATATTCTATGGGTATCAATGTATGTAGACTTGAAGCATTTACTACAATTATTTCACGTTGACGATTTCGCTACAGTGTTCTTGACACTACCTTGACCATCTTGATCCAGTTATAAATAAGTAAGAGAAGTGGTTACCCAATAACGTGTAACCGTCCAAAGGATGTAAGCTTGTTACTGACCAATGAGCATTTTAAAAAGACTTGATTATACATAGGTAAGTCTGGAGTGAAATGTATCTCTGAATTAATTGGGTCTATAGACTACTAATCTGTAAAAAATTCTCTACTCTAATATGTGTTTTCCTTCAGTTTGTTTCTTTGATGAAGGGTCATTGGATGCACCAGTTTACTGATGTTTCAGTAAATCCACTACCTTCACCCGAGCGAAGTCCACTGATCCTTTGGTGCAGGGGTCAGCAAACTTTCGAGTGAGATAGGCCAAATATTAGGTAAACAAATTTTACAATTTTTTTAGAGTCGCAACGTGTATTTTCTCTGTATCTTAATAGACTTTTAAGACGATAAAAAACCAAATAAAATCAAAGTATTTTATTCACCAATTAAAAAAAAAGTCTTAAAAAGTAAAGACTGCTTAGGAATAAAAACACGTCATAGTAAAAGTAATATGGTAGTCATTAGTAGAGCTCTATTGATAAAACATGAAACCCTAAATTATTTCGATTAATTAATTATTTTAAAAAGCCCCTGGGCGAGTGCGGTGGCAGGCGGTGGGATAGTAGGTGTGAGCGCGCAGGTGAGTACATGCCTTGTAATTGTGCCGTTTCATTTTTTTTTCGGATTTGTTTAATGCTATGTCAGCGCAGTGAGTTGTAGAGCTGTAAAATCCTATGATAAGAGCCGCATGCAGCTGGCGAGCCGGGTCTGCCGACCCCTGTACTAGTCAGAACAGCTAACTCACGTAATTTACTTTACTACACTTTAATTTTCTCAAATCGTTGTTTCGGATTCAGAGTTTATTTGGTATACTAACTAGTTCTACCAACATATTCTTGGATATCGGCTGCACGGTTTTTTTGATGTTTTGCCTGAGGTTCTGCATCTTGTCCAAACAATTTTGTTCACGCCACTAGAAAAAAATGTTTTGGAGAGTAATTTCACGTTGTAAGGTCCTATCAAACGTGAAAATGTTTAAATTATTGTTGGTTGTCCTCGCTTTAGAGGTTGAACTGCGCCTTAGTGATAGTGTGCATAGACGTTTCGCTCTGAACTGAAAAAGGCATCTTTAGAGTTGAGAATCAACTGAGTGCTAGGCATGATAGAGTTCTCAGTTAATTCTCAACCCTGAAGATGCTTGCTGCAATGCAGAGCGAAATGTCGGTACAAACTAAAACTCCGACATGGCTCAACCTCGAAAACCAATATATTTTATAATGCAATGGCCGCGAAAGCCTACAATATAGAATGGGAATATTATTAGTTACGTACTTTAGAGTAACATATGGCGTAAATGTAGTACAATAGTATACGTAACAATTCAAAGATTCAAAGACCAAGTCAATGTTTCCGTTTTTACCATTTCGTGGAAGGATGCACGAAATGTGTGGAAATTCACCACAGACAGGGATTCCAGAAAAAAAATAATTCAAAACTAAAAAAATCATAGTGTTACGAGGATGCTAGCGTAGAGGCTGGCCTGCGTGAGGGGTGTGATGCAGGTAGCGCTCATCTCTCTACGGTAATCCAATTAGCAGTGGCGCCTTTCTACCAGTATTTCGAAAGATCGGCACGTTCCCAGAGCAACAGATGCGTGAAGTGGCATAACTGGGACGCCATTGTTCTCGTAGCTTCAAGTGTTAAGTCGGGGATTCTGATAACATCCACGAGACATTTCCAGGGAGGGGCGGAGAGCTGTATGAATGGAGAGGATGACCTGCGAGGGCAACGAAGTGAAGAGGGCGGGCGAGTGACCCCTTGGCGAGCGATAGCGGGAGACGAGCGGGCTTCGTGTACGAAGGTCGGTGCATCAGGGACTGTGTCGCGACGCGGACGAGTGGGTGGGGCGAGGCAGTCTGCTGGGACCGAGGTGCGCGGTAAGAGACGAGCAGAAGAGAGAGCCTCTGCTGAGCAGAGCTACAGTGCGGAGAGTGAGCATTGGACTTATGAAAGTTTTATTAAATTGTGGACAGACATTTATGGTTTTATAATTTAACTAACAGTGTAAAAATTAGTAATAAATTAAACTGTATTTAATTAACTGAGTTATCTTCCGGACCTGTTTCTCCAAATTGTAACAATATTTAATTTGCTTTGGGAGGAATTCAATGAATCCATTCGGCCCGAAAAAAGAGGAAACTAACAAGATGTTCACCTGAAGCTTCGGGAAAAGAATAAAAAAAATCATTGAAGTGTTAAAAAAAAAAAACGATAAACGCATTGCCGCATGACACCTGGCGGTAGCTAATGACCTCTGCGCGCGAGCAGGACCGGCGAGCGTGGGAACCTTTTCTTCCGACGACTCCTAGTGACGCGACACGGACCCCGGGTAGTCATTAGTCACTTGGGCAGGACCTCGGTGGTGGGTGATGTCGATGTAAGCTATTTATCCATTTCCCCCCCCCCCCCCTAACCACCCACTCGCCGAGCTACGGCGTACAGCCTGGACCACGAAGCTGTTACTTCACGGCAAAGAAGCACAAGTGAAGCGAACCAGAAGACAACGCCAGGTCGAGGCGGTCGTGCGTTCTCAGGATCGTGCTTAACGCTGACGTCGCTTCGTGATTCAGTGTCCTGATGCTCGACTTTATTTACAGTCATCAGAACAAACAGACACAATATGTGGATACTAAAAGAACATTACATTTCTCATGTTTACAAATTAATATGATTTATCAAGTGTTCGAAAGGTAAAATATATTTTAGATTTCTGTCAAACAAATCAAGGTTGTGCATACTTTTAATAAAAAAAAAATTTAAATCCGTACTTTGTTTAATCTTGTTCCGCAAAAATATTTTTTTCTCTCTGAGAAAATACTGTAAGATGAGTGGGAACAAAATTCTTTCAAATAGATTAAAATGCGAAGTTTCATAAACTATAAACAAAATATATGTGTGAAAATTCTCTATAAATATTACCGGTTATCTTCATAAGCAACAAAACTTAAACACCTTTAAAAGATAGTTAGTTTCACGTCATTTATATTTTTGTAATTTTATCAACCAGTTCCTTTCACATTAAAATTTCGCCAAGAAAATACCGAATTATTGCATGAACTTATTTCAGCCAAATACGATAAGTAGATAATTTTGAATACAATCTCGTGTTTGATTATTAAAATTGAATAAGTCCTCTATAATTATTTTTATTTATTTTTAAAGGATAATTTATTACCTTGCATAAATGTTTTGAAGAGATGCCTGTTTCGGAAATAATTGTTAATTGCATCATTTAAGGCTTGTTAAGTTATAGATGTTTAAACATAAATGCACCCATTCTTTTTATATATTAATATATGTAGTATTTAAGTACTACATTAAAACGATTAAGGGCAATAAAATAAAGTCCACAGCATATGTTACGGCTTATTCTGAAAAAATGATCGATGTATAAGGGTTAGTCTTTTATGAGTATATTGATATGATGATAGGCACTAAAGATACTGTTGATTATGTAATTTATGGTGAAAGTGAAACTTTATTGGTGAAAACGAACTTACATTAAAATGTTTGATTTGAAAATATATAAAATAAATAGTAAAATATATGACAAAGCGGGGCTAAAGTTTTACCTCCTCCTTAAAAAATTATTGAAATGGAGTGTGGAACACAAACTAGTGTGTTGTATAGTTTTTTATATTCTGCATAATTGGTTAGTCATTTCGGAATTTTTTACTTAAACCTCAGTAAAGTGCTAGTGTTAAAAAATTATTTTTAACCAAACCTACGTACAGAAGTAAATTATATAATCTGAAAAACTCCTAGCTATATGAAATATCGTCGAACTGGGTTAAGAAAGCTCAAAGTAAAAATTTGTACACAAATTTTAGGTCTACGTAAGTAAATATGTTTATAAACATTAAAATTTATTAACGAACCTTCATTTTATCTGAAACAAGAACTGACAACTTTATTTTTGCAAAATCGGAGTGGATTACGTAATCCATAATGGCCGTCGCGGATCCCTGGATCCCGAGCCATGAGCTGGTGTCCCCGAACTTATCAAACGTATCGACTTGATAGAAGGTATATTATTTTCCTTTTGGAAAAAAATAGGCTAAAACACCATGGCTCACTAAACCGACTATGAAATTTTTAGATTTCATTCAAAGGTGATAATTAGCACACTCTCTGGCAGAACTTCTCACTGATATGAAACCAGGCTACACAGTGACAAGGCACTGGATTCGCGTCCTGGGGGAACTACGTTCTAATTACGAGTCCATCCATCCTGATTTCAGTTTTCAATGGTTTCCTGAAATCTACCTGCTCAACGCCTGGGACAGTTTTTTCCAATGCGACATAGCGGAATCGTACCCCGAGACACTTGTTTTGATTGGCGTATGTGACGAAGTCGCTGTCGAACAGCAGTTAATTCACGTATAGCCAACAGCTCACAGCGATGAAAGCCAAAATCAAAGCCCGAACAGTCCCGAAGCTAACCGAAGTAAAAAGGTTAGGTTATATTCCGTCAGTATAATTAATAATACTTCTTCATTTTTTTACAGGAGGATAAGCTATGTTACGTTAGGTTAGCGTAGGTTAGGTTAGTGCTATTCAGAAAAATCTATGACCGTAAAACATACAAATCCTTGCAAAATGGTGTTTTATAAGAAGCGATCGGTAAACTTCGAAGAAATTAGGAATTGTTCGGGTGTGACTCTCATCCCTGGGAACTGTAGGCTTCCTTTAAGCCACAAGAAAACGAAAATCAGAGGGTGGCAAACTCAAATAGTCCGATACGTACCAAGATAGTGTTTACAATTGGCACGATAAATTGCGCTACTATAGTGAACTAGTCTTATGTAAATTGTAAAAAGCTTTAGTATTCATTATCAAATATCAATTGAAATATTCATTCCGGAACTGAAGGTATGTATTCAATGATAAATGATAGTAAAAACATAAAAATTATTACTTAATATGATTGTAAAAATATTTCATGGTAATGTGTTACCGCCTGATCGTTTTATGTTAACTAAGGAAAATGAAATTAGCTTGAGAACACTTTTTCAACAAATGAAAAACACTTTCAACATACTGAAATTGTATTGAGTATACAGCAAAAAAAAATAATTAAATTGGCAATAAACAATACCTCAGTATTTCATTATGATTATCTATTATTCTACGTATTAATGATAACTATCTCGTGTCTCCTGTCTATCTCTAAACGCGTAAACAATCGATTTTTTCGATACCTTATACTGTCATGCACAGTATGTGTGAAATTACAAAAAAAAGTTTATTTTCTGGTCTTTCATTTATATGGTCGTTGATGGAAATGATAAACTAAGGTTAATGCGTATATTTGAAAAAAAAAAAGTGAAAACATGATGAAATCCATAGAGGCCTGGAGTAAGGAATAGTCAGGAGACGTAGTTGATGTCACGTTGATGTCACTTTTTTTAAACTCGCCATCGCCATAGTGTCACACCAAAAACCGTGCGGAAATGGTGTTCGTCCAAGTTTAATGGTGGTTAGTAAGTTAGTATAAATTAGAATCTCCGTCGTTGAACACAGTGACTTCCATAAAGTACAGTCAATTAAGACTATTTCCACATTTAAAACACTACACTTCAGCCAATGTTTTGGTTGTCTAACCAACACGGCGTATACCATAAACTGAAAAAAAAAGGGCTCCACAAGGTTTCCATGCGATTATGAAGACGTTTCCACCCCTTTCATGGAGGTATCAGTCTATGTAATTGTTGTCTGTTCTGAAGTTGATTTCAACTGGTTAATAAGCAACTAGTCAACAAAAAAAGCTGTAGCTCTATGAAGGTAAATATGCCAGAAATTTGCTTAATAGCTTGAGAGAATCTCGCTGGCAAGAATGGTACAATTTCCAAACGTGTAGTGAGTGTTGTTTTAACAAGCATTGTAACAACACGCCAGCTAGAATCTAAGGTTGAACTTACAAATAGGAAAGAGGGAGGGCTGTGAATGGTCATTATCATTTTGACTACAAGTAATAACACGGCAAAGATTGCCTACACCAATTCCCTCACTTCTTACCTCCTTGATGACATCGAATTTGTATCGCCAACCTGGGTTTATAGCAAACTGAAAAAAAAATTTGGTGCCAAAAGTATTTTTGTCAATACTTAACACAGTAGACACACCTTTTGTGTTGACGACAACAACAAAAACCAACTCTGTAATGTCTAGTACATTGTTTATTGGTGACAGCAAGCTTTTGGTATAATATACAAATTATTTTAGTTGAGGCTACAAAATAATTTTGCTGGCACCAAAAACATTTGGTGGGGTTAAATGGTAGAGAACTAGCTCCACATGCAACTATTTGTGTTTTCTTTCTCTTCATATTACTTTCTGAAGTATCTTCCTTGCTTTGTGTATGAGATGATGGTCTACGACAGCTACAATATATTTTTTTTAATGAAAACCTGGCTTCGTATATATAGATGGCAGACGATATGCTCAATATTAACAATGTATCTGTTTAATAGACATTTCACTAAAATTATGACAAATGACAAAGAAAAACAAAATATTTTTTCTATTAGAAAATTTTTAAAATATTGTTTTACAGATTTGTGGAGGAAAATAAGCATCCAATCCTTAACATTTATAAAAATGACGTTAATTATATTTAACAGCAAATAATATAAAATATAATTTAACAATTAACCTATAAAATATTTTTGTATTCTCACCTCTTGCCGCTAGGTTATTTTTCACACAGCCACCTGTGTTATTAGCATACATATGTCTGGTATTGTTCTCGGTAAAAAAATAGTGTGCTTGATAAAAGAATTAGGAAGGTGTTTTCTTTATTGGTAGTAAATAAGAATATTAGTAAGTACTCATGTGAAAGCATTCAATATGTAAAATATTTAATCAAGCACTTAAAATACCACATCTGGACTTCAGATAGCGAGTCAGTTAAAATGCTCATATCACTATTTAATCACCTCATTTTGTTTCTTTATGCGTTATTCGAAAACGAAATTCAACATTTATAATTCATGTCTCCCTTTCAATTATTTTCTAAACTTTGGCCTGCACTTACCTTTAAATAATTATTGCTGACAATACGGCAGTGGCATTGGCGTAGCTGTGTTCATAAAGGGGGGGGAGGGGGGGGGGGCAAATAATGATTTTGATGTCATGTAAACCCATTCCCCTCTTACTAAGACGGGTGGTCCGGGGGTCCTCCACCGGAAAATTTTGATTTTAAAAGTGCAAAATAGCGCTTTTTAAGCAGTTTTTGTATCTAACCATTGGATACATCAATGTTAAAATTATTATTGTTTCCTTAAGATAAAATTTGAGAGTGAAGAAATTACAAATAAAGTTGGGCAGAATAATAATAAAAATATCACGGTCTAGAAAGTTGGGGGGGACAGTCCCCTCCACCCAAAAGGTTCAGGGGGACACGTCCCCCTGTCCCCCCCCCCCCCCGGTTCCTAAACCCCTGTAGGATGTTTTACCAAAGTATGACTAATACTTATTATCTTTATAAGGTTAGGTTGCATATTAAAAATCGAAATAATATTTTGTGGTGTACAAAAAGCTCTTTTTTTTTTAGTGAAACATTTTTGCAGCAGGTAGCGAATTCGAAGCGTTCGGTGAAGGGAAAGAGAGAGAAAAAAAAATGTGAAGGGAAGAGGTTATAACGAATTAAGTTGAGAACCGACCTGTAAGAATCTTCGCAGGTTATTCGTCGCCATGTTTTTTACACGCTTTATATTAGCTTCACCTGTGTGTTTGTATGTTTGTAACCGACTCCTTTGGGTGCGATTTTGACCCACTTCAAACGGCCAGATTTCATTCAAACTTTGAAGATTTATCGATGACCGATGACAGTACACTAATTTGATAAGATTATCATAGTTGTAAGCCTCCATATTAGCTATAAAATTACTTGCCGAAAACAGAGATGGCAGCAGAAGCGCTCAATGGATGGCACACTTGCATACTTCCGCACTTTGGATGCTTGCGCGCGTTCTTGTACAACTTGGGCGCTCTGTATGCTTGTACCGTACGCTCTTGTGCTCGCACCCTCGTGACTCTATAGCTTGAAGCCTCTCTTCCTCTCTCCGCGGAGCTCCGCTCTAGGCGCGCGCGGCGGCCGGAGCCGCGAGGCTGGTCGGGGCCTGCTCTCGATCCTCGGCGTTCCTCCGCCGCTGACGGCGGCCGTAAATAAAGCATCTCCTCTCCGGGGTGGGCCGAACCCGCCCCCTCCCCACCCCACACCGAACAGCCCTGGCCCAACGGGCGTAAATCAACGACGAGATCTCGTCCCTTGTGACGGCGATCGCCCCGGCGCGTCACGCTCGTGTGGCGCGAGGCTCTCGATCCCAATTTACCCCCTCTTTCCCCCTCCTCCTCATCGCCTCACCGTACCAACTCCCCAGGCACGACTCGATATTCATGAGCGCCGATTCGGTTTTACCAAGTAGGTTCTGAGCCCGCTATTATCTTGGAGGTCTCTTGGTGCAAGGGCGATACCCCACCATATTGTTTTTTTTATATGTACCATCTTAGCTCTCGGTGTGCGGTGTTTGGTGGGAGTAATCTGGTGACTGCCAGGGAGATGTGTGACAGGAAGCAGGATGAAGCTAGTGCTGCGGCGTGGCGGCGAGCACAGACACTTCCATGGCTCTTGAAGAGAGAGAAGACACGGCTGTTTGCTGTCCGCTCCGCTAGCAGCAGTCTTGAACAGCGAAACGCATTGCCACGCGGCTTTTATAACACGTTATGAATACGTTGTGAAAGAATAATTTATAATATTAAATATAAATAAAATAAATTTATAAACGTATTAAAATACGCTTTGTGTTATTACGTAGTTTTTTTTGTGATATGAATTTAACTTGATGTAAGTTTTTGGACATACGCCACTGCTAAGAACTTTTTCTGTTTGAAGAAAAACTAAAAAATAAAAAAATAAAAAAACCCAAAAAAGACAAAAAACACAAAATTAAGCAAAAAATTGCTGTTGTCAACAAGGATATAAACACCACAAAATATTCCGTAACAGGAATATGGTTAACATACAAAAAAAGAAAAGAAAAAGAAAATGTACTAAGAGAACGAAAAAAAAAAACCACAAATGATGACGACACAGAATTATTGAACCCAAAAAGAATTCTGTGTCGTCATCATTTATGGTTTTTTTTTTCGTTCCCTTAGTACATTTTTCTTTGTTTTTCTTTGTTTGTTGACCATATTCCTGTTTCGGAATATTTTGTGGTGTTTATATCCTTTTTGATAACAGCAATTTTTTGCTTAATTTTGTGTTTTTTTGTCTTTTTTGGGTATTTTTATTTATTTATTTATTTATTTTTTAGTTTTTCTTCAAAAGAAAAGTTCTTAGCAATGGCGTATGTTCAAAAACTTACATCAAGTTATGCACTCGCATTGCACAAATCTTTCAAAGATAATGATATGAATTTACTACCGAGGTTAGGTGTTACAAATCACTGGCGAATTACTGAAAGACTCGCTCACTTTTTTAGGAAATATTTTTTCTCTTTACCAGAATTTCAGTATATAGGATTTGTTTTAATAAAATGTCCGACAAGCAATGGGACCTACATTTGCACCTTTATTAAAGTGAACATCGATGGACTAATGTAAGCATCAAAGAGTAAATAAAGGACTAGTACAGAATGGACACTTTATGCTATTGAAGATTCGGGCTTTTCTCCATTATTGTGTTACAAAATTGCAAACTTGACAAACCTGAATACGGTTTTGTCACTCTTTAAATTTAAAATAAACGGGTTGCGAGTCAAAAACATTTTTGTGTGTTATTCATAAACTATTTGTCTAAATGCTTTACTTCTATGTAGGTGCACAATAAATAGTCAAAATATGTATAAAATATGTTTGAGGAATCAACGGATTTTTTTTTTCTCGTTAGCATGTGGGGTACCAGAACTGCCATTTGTTTCTAGGGCTTTGTAATATAATATTTAGATGATGTAACAGTTGGGATATTGAAGAAAAGCGTGTCAATGTTGTTAAGTCTTCTGTCCTTGAAGTATAATACACAAAGTACATATCAAATGCACGCAAATTCCACGAAACTTCTGATCACTGAATGAGATCTTACAGCAAGTACGCCTACATCTTTCATCACGACATATTATCTTCTTGGTTTTACCAAGATTAAACACGTACCGCACGTGATAAACATTAATTATAATTCAAATTCTCATATTTAAAAGTCACACCAAGTTCAGAGATTGATGAAGTTAAAAATAATAGAATAAAATACTTGAAGTCCTAAAGATAAGTAAAAAAAAGTAGCTTGAAATTTTTTTAATTTGTTTTCTAATTTTCGATTTGGCGATGAGCCTTTAGAGAAACTGGCTCACTGTGTCCTATGGAGTGTCCAACCACTGGTAAGTATTACATAACCTACACCTATTCATGTATAATAACCAGTTCGTTTTTTGGTACCAGCGATAAAAGTGTAAAAATAAAGTTGGAAAATTTTGTTTATTTCGGTAAAACAGCAAAATTCGCGTTATTTTCTGGCACGAGGATCAATTCCACACCCTTTTACGTGGAATAGGTAAATGTCTATCGTCCCCTGGCTGCTGCCAGCCGGATTGCAGGCGATTGAGTCATTTGTAGTGACCTTAAAAATTCGCGGATGCGTTTTGCGATAGGCTAGAATCTAAATACGTTTGCCTTTTGGTTGCTTCAGTAGTTGGTAGGGGCATGCATATTTCGCAAAAAGATTCCGAGACTAGCTGAAAGTTAAAACACTGTAGCATCATCTGTGTTTCGTGATTGAGTGAGTTTCTTTCATGTACATGTTGATTTTTACAACACCAATCACAGTTATTAGGTGCGGAAGCAAATGCGTCCTGAGTGGTCCAAATAAATAAGGCAGCGACTTCTCTCGCAGACTGCCTCCAATCACAAGGAAGAAACCGCTGGTGCGGGTATACCTTGTTGCAGTCTAATAAGCGTTCAGATTTATTCGCGAAAAATGCCTGCCCCTAGTAATTGGGTCATAGTTTATCTGAAGGACTCTGGGTCGGTGAAAAAACCTTCAACAAAAGAAATATCGGTTCACGAGCATCCCAGTTAACAGGTGTCACGAGTCAGTAGCCAATGAGCAGATGCAATCTGCCCGAGTGCATTGAGGATCATGGAGTCTATCCTATAGGTAATTGACATCGGGGATTTTTTCGTCTCTAGACATTTGTATTTATGCAATGTCGTTATCAGTTTCTTGTTCTCCGGGACGTGTTAAAACTACATATGGTCCAATGAGAACGCAGTTCAAGTGTTCAATGGCATGCGCCTGATCTTTAAGTAATAGGCCTATTTTGTTCTAGTTTAAAAAATATATATTTTTAAGTACCCCCATATAAAGATATATATTTAACTATTTGTGTAGCATTCCGTGAAATGATAAAGTCAACACCGACGTGCGTCTAATGACTCTTGACCAGTCTTTGATCGAGTTGACTTTTGATTGTCCTACTGCAAGTCCTCTTTCGAAATTGTTCCGTTTTGCAGGATACGTTCACTGACATATTCTATTTAGTTCGAGGTCACATGTTGCCGCGTAAAATGAAGGAAGATAATTTTTAGAACAATCAGTAGACTGTTTAGACTCAATGTACTCACGGCCTATCATCCGAATATTGCTGCCTGGTCCATATCCTTGCTGTAGTCGTGCGCACGCATTATCATCACACGCCGAGAGAACCAGAAGATAAGTGATGGTATGGAATCTCACAGGTAATTAATTGGTTGTTGCATAAACACGTCCACGCTCTTACACGTAATTGCAATTCCCCGTCGTCTTAGAACTGGTGATTTGTTTATTGTAGGCGCGTGATTTTTTTTTTTTTTTTTGCGAAAAGATTTTGAGACTAGCTGCATGTTAAAATATTGTAGCATTGTCTGTGTTTCGTGTTTGGTTGAGTTTCTCTAGGGTACATGGTGCGTGCGGAGACAAACGTGTCCTGATTGGCTTGGTCAAATGTGGCTATGGTTTCTCTTGCATGACCAATTAAAACGAAGAAACAGTATACTTCGTTTCAGTCTAACGAGCGTTCAGATTGTTTCACGAAAAAAATATATATGCCCTAACTATAATTCATATTTTAAAATAAACATTCTAATTTTGATACGAAAAAAGCTTATCATACCCCTATTCACGTTAGGTGTATTCAAAAATATAGTCGTGCATCACCTACAAAGTGGTTACATCTACGACGAAGAAGTAATCTCTTGACTGAAAAAAAAATTATTGTGTATTAATTTTCTTCTACATGAACAAAATGGGCCGGCTCACAATTTATCGTTTTAACGAAGTAAAAAAAAAAATAGATTCAACATTGAAAATTTTTAAGCTCAATTCAAAACATGATTAGACAGATAAATACTAATATGCAAAAACCTTATGTAATACAAGCATCAAAATCACTCTTTTTCAATGGGGCTTAAGCCACAAGTTCTTGCACCAACAGGTTACCGGATGAACATTAGTAATGAGTAAAATTGATTCTCGTTGCTGCCCATGTACCAATGAGTAATATCATGCAAAAATTAGTTTATTAAAAGAACAAAATTAAATATAGTTCTTAAAGGGTACCTATGTCTTTGAAGTTTCGTGCTTTATACGAGAACCTATCAATAAGTAACGCATATAATGTAAAAATAAGAAAGAAAAAGCGATTATTGACGATATGAATCAGAAATGAAAGTATTATCTATTTATAGAGACCTGCAAAATTCGCGGATTCATTGACCTCTAGGATAGACTCCACAGTCCTTTAAATACTCGCGGAAAAGACACCTGTTCATTGGCTACTGACGCGTGAGACGTCTCAAATAGGCTGTCCGTAATTCGGCACTTTCTTGGTTTAGTGTTTCCCATTGGCTCACAGTTCCCCGGATAAAATGTGGGCCAATCGCAGAAGCGGTACGAAGGTATAGTTGTTTTGATGCTAGCCTATCGCGAAATGAATCCGCGAATTTTGCATGTCTCTATCTATTTATTACTTTTCCACAAAACTTCCATGCGTGTTAAGGCATTTGTCCCAGTGACGGATCACCTTGAAAACCCCGGTGTCGTGGCACTCCGCCTGTTGCGGGAAGACCCATATTCTCACGGCCCTTTGAGTTCGTCGTCAGAGTCAAACTTCTCACCGCCGAGGAACTTCTTCACGGGTCTAAACAGATGGACATCGGAGGGGGAAAGGTCCGTGTTGTAGCGTGGCTGCTCCAATTGAGTCCCTGCAATTGTTCACGAACTGGCCGAGACACATGCGGACGAGTGGTTTGTGTTTAATGTGATTATTTGCATTGCGCCCAGTCAGTAGTGCCATTTAGTCCACTTTAGTAAATAATTTAATTTTTAATAATTATTTTCTTACTTGAAAATTGACGTGTGCGTTACGTATTGATTTAGCCCGGAACAATTCACGGATTCATTAGGCGTTGAGCTGGAATTTAAGTACATGTACCTTCGTGTTGCTTCTGTGATTGGCTCACAGTTTATCTGAAGGACTTAGAGTCAATGAAAAACCTTCAACCAAAGAAGTGTCGAATCGGAATCATCCCAGTTGACAGGTCTCACAAGCCTGTAGCCAATGAGCATGTGGCATTTTCCCGACTATGAAGGGACCCGTGAAGTCTATCATAGAGGTCATTGAGACCGCGAACTGTTTTTAAGTCCCCACTTATTGATAAACCCTCGTACATATCATAAAACATCTGAAACTAAAACTGCAGGTACACTAACCGTAATAGGCTAATGCATTTTCTATTAAGTGAAATAGTCTTCTTGGTGGAAGCTAAGAGTAAAATCATCATTTAGACAGATGATAATATAAAGACGTGTGATATTATCGTTATTATTCGACGAATAATATGATGCAACTACTTTACACTTGAATGACCCTTGTTATTTTATCAATAGCTATTTGTTTGGACCGGAAACCGGTGAACCAATAGCAAAAACTCAACAGAATTAAATAGTTTCAATTTAAATCTACCATGATATGAATATGCAAATTATTCCGGTCTGTAACTTTAACAAACACTTGTTGTAATAATCTACCCAAATCTTGCGCGACGCGGAGAGAAGAAGAGGTGCGACAAGCAGCCGCGAAGACATGACGTAGACTTGATTATGGACACATTTTAGGAGTCTAACCTGACACACAGTAAAATAACTTGAGCTAGTTCCACACACAAGGTTCCACCAAATAGCTATACCAGTTAATGATTCAATGTCCGGGACTTTAATATCCTAACATAACCACTGCTTTCATTCAATCCTCGACAACGCAAGGCATTGATAGAACATTTTTCACCGCAGGAATAGAGTATTGTGTATAAAGAATGAGTCTGAATTCGACCGGAAAACTGCGGCTGAAGGTTCATCACGACAAAATAAATTGAAAACATCTGTACGACTTGTGGTCTGAAGTGCTTTGCAAGGATGGTACACTCCTTTGAAGTTGGGGCTGAACAATTATGTTATTGTAAATATTAGATAATATATTTAAAACTGCACACTGAGCGTCTGGATTATGTTTAATTAAATGCAGTTTTACACCCACTGAAAATTGTTTCATGACAGCAAAATCGTAGCAAAGAAAGATAAGATCACTCATGATATTTGTTGTTTCCGGGTCCCGTTTCAAAAAAGGTAAACAGAAAATAATGGACGGAGTGGTAGGAACAGAGAGCCAAGAACACTGATACGAAATAATGATTAGTGCTGTCCTTTTAAGATCGGCGTTTTTCAAAGGCCGAACACACAAATTCATTTTGGCAGTGTGATTAGATCTCATTAAATACCAATTTCTTTTGCCTTATCGAATAGCTGAATATTATTGAACTCCCGCAATTTCCACAAGTTAAAATATTCAAAACGGAGCAGATTACTCATTTACAATGCATTAAAACAACAAACATTATGATGCTATGGTGCAAGTTAAGAAATCGATGGATTAGGACATCGGACATCGCAATTGTAGACAGGGCAGTTTTACGTGCGACGACGTGACTTTTTCGTATTAAGATGAGAACACGGATCGCCACAGGTTCGGACTGATATAGCCGGACCTTCAGTCGTACACATATTTTTTCAACTTCTTTTGTGGTGATGAACCTCCAGCCGAAGTTAGTCGGTCGAAACTAACCGAGTCACAAACCAGTTCGTTCCCGATAGGCACCCGCGGAAACGCCCAGCGAAGGACAATCTCAGAATCGGCTAGAAAGTTGGAACTTGCGCGAAGATAAGTGAAAGGATCGCGTACTTAACAATAAATTCCTGTGTCGAAAATTATCTAACTTATAATCAGATAATGGGCACAAAACTGGATCAGGCTGCCGGAGAGAAAGGCGGGTGTGTGAGAGAAATGTCACGCTGACCGGGGCGTTAGGTAACAACCCAGTGATTCCAAAACAGTACATTGGGTCAGTACTATGGTGTAAAAGTAGACTTTAAGCACTTATACATCATTGTTCGGGTGGAAGATTGGACTGCAGTGCTACTCACAAGCCCTTGACGACACTGAGCCAGTTATAAACAAGGATCAGAAGTGGTTACCCAATCACAAATAACTCGACAAGGGCAGTGACCTTCTTATATATCAATGAACACTCTAAACATGTTTGTTTTAATATATACATTTTGAGTCTAGCCTGAATTAAAATAAATTTCTTATAATAACGGTAGCTTTATTTATTTTTTATTTGGCAGTGGACGTAATACGCGTATATCTTATGTGACAGCAATTCCCGAGTGAAACGTTACGGGAGCGTAATAGTTTGTCCCGTGGACACTCAGAAAACAATTTTTACATTATTTTTTTAAAACTTGTTTAAGTATTTGATTATAAAGATATGAGTAAAATCATTGTTCCCTTGTGTGAAATACCTACATAGTTTATGCTGTGTAACTTCGTGCTCATAATAATTATGGAAAAAATAGCATAAAACGTTAGTGTATAACCCTATTGAAATTGATCTGTTAGTATATTTGCAAGAAACATAGTTTCGAAATAATGTTTTGGTAAAACTTACTAAAAACAAAAAAAAAATTAGATTCAATATTGTTTTTGTACAAATTTAGCAAGCGGTAATTAATAATCTTCACTTTGGCCATAATATGAATGTCCATGGGCCTACGTCTGGGACCTGCTAAGCTCGTGAGTTAGCTGCGGCAGGGGGGAAGTAGAGGGAGGAAGAGGGGGGAGGAGGGGGCATTCGTCGCGCCGGTAACTCTCCCGACGTCGGCGTCGCCCTCCGCCGAACACGTGCCGCCAGGCGCCGCGGCCCGCGAGTCGACTCCTCCCTCATCGCTCACTGTCACCCCCGCCGCTCCGCCGGCCCTGTTATCCTGATGCATGCGGCCGTCGTCCTTGCTCGGCGCGCTGCCTTTGTCCCGCCACGCCTCTCTCCCTCTCCCTCCCTGCGCTGGGCCACGCCGCGGACACTCGTAACACTCGCCGGCTTCGCGAGTTTCAACGGCCGACGCCAGTTCACGTGGGTGGCCGCCGTGGGAGAGGGTAGGTGGGGGGAATCCTCGGACTCGAACCCACTTATCTCCTCGCGTCCCTTTTGTTTCTGCGTCCTTCGAACTGCTCCACATGTTTTACTTCTTTTATAGGTTGTGTTGATGCGAGTGATCTTAGTTACACGTCGAGGGAATAGTTTCAATCTAATCCACCAGATGCACATCTTCAGCTTTTTCTTTAAGCACACGCCAAAACCTAAATAAACAAGCTGGTACGGCCTCTTCACCTTAAATTCTTTTCGGACTAAATTTACGAAGAACGCTGGTTACAAATTATCTGAGGATCTTCGTTAGTTTACTGGAGCTGAGTTTGCTTGCTACTCTAAGAATATCGAAATCTTTAAAAAAAAACCTTTAGAAATATGTTAAGTATAATGAAAAAATAAGCCTATTCCTTCAATACGCATATTTACTTTGTTTACAACGAAACACATCACACAGAAGTCAGAAAAAGACGAAATTTTTACGAAGATCCAGTTATCTAGAGCTCCTAAGTTCATTTGAGTTACGATCTTCCGTTGAAAAGTAACAAAATTTACTATAATTTATAACAGTGTTGTAAGGAAGATGAAGGTAGGATTTAAAGTGTAACAGGACAATTGTGAAGGAACTTCTAAGGCACTGGTAAGTTGCGATTATCTTGTTTGCTGATTCATGGGTTAGAAACTATGAGTATTTCCAGAAGTTGAGCACGAACCGTTTATCCTGACGTTGGAAACACGAGCGTAGCGCTTTAGCACGCAAGGGCCATCGAAGACCTTAAGGACTATTACTGTAGACCCGAATCGCTTGATAAACTACCATGCTCTTGTACATCGCAGTGCACGTGAGACAGCATTTGACTTTCTAAGTAATTCCTACGCACAATATATGCTAGCGTATTGCGTAATTAGGGCCATGTTATTTGAATGGTTCTTACAATAGGGAACATCAATAGAAAAAATTATGAAAATATATCTTTGCTGGTTTACACTGTATGTCAAAAGAACAACTCAAGACAGGACAACAAAGATAAATACATAAACACACGGAGGACAATCCAAAATCAGAGAATTCCGTGGAAGGAATTTAGTCAGAAAAAAAATTCAGCCATGTACTTTTGATGAAAAGACTTTAAAAAACTATTTTTTTCTAATATACTGTAGTATCATCAGTGTTTCGTGATTGATTGAGTTCATTTCATGTACACGCCCACTGTCAGCACACGAATCACAGTTATGGGCAGAAACAAACGCGTTCTGAATGATCTATCCAAATAACGCAATTTGCTTCTTTGTAGAAGGCCACCAATTACAAAGGTTAAACACCCTTGCTTGGGCATAACTTATCGTTAAAAACACGTGCCTGTATGCGCAATGCAGCTCTGAATTTTAGCCTGACATCAGACGAAACCTCGAAATTTCCGGTTCCCTACGCATTCTCTATACCTTCTATTCGCATTCTAGATACTGACAGCATAGACTGGATATGGTAAATAACATGTAAAATATGAAATACAGTAATACAGTCTACAGATTCTACATTAAAATTACAAAAATACCAAACCAAAAGAAACTGGTATTGTTCATTCTTTCAGAAAAATATAAACAAGCTCAATGAATACGGTCATTACACATAAAGGATGCCCAGCAGTAGTTATTTTTGTGTAGAATATTTTTGTGACATCCGGTAACATTAATACGTAGGGGAGACCGGGGTAAGTTGGCGAACGGGGTAAGATGACGAATCGTATGTAACTAATCCAGAAACACAGATAGACGGTTGGCGCACCTGTGACCTTGTGTGTCACCATCTGCACCTACTAGGCAGGTGCAGCGGAATTTTCCAGTCAGTTTGAATGTGGCAGTTTTGAGAGGCAGTCTGTTTCGTGAGCCATTGTTGTAATATTGAAGGTACGTATGTTAAGCTATTACGAGAAAAGAGTCCATTTGTTTTAAATGTTTATATATGTAAATTGAAATGCTGACTTTTGGGAGTATTTTAGTGTATAGATTGTTGAAGAAAATTTGTTAATGTTGTTCGTGATTTTGGTAAAGCAAAAATACGGCTGCTGGGGCAAGTTGACGGGGGCAAGATGACGAATTCGTCATCTTGCCCCTGCAATCGTCAACTTGACATAGGTAATGACAGTGTGAGCATTATTTTGTATTATATGTGTTATTTAAACCAATGATGTACAGATATGACGAACATTTAAGTAAAATAAAAATAATAATGAAATTATAAAATATTATAAATAGTTCCTGTGTTAATAGTCGTAACAATTTTGTTTGATTTTTTTGTAGATGCCTAGGCATATTATAAGCGGAAAACGGAGTGACGAAGAGATAGATAGAAGAAGCAGAATGAAGAGAAGAAAAATGAAAGAAAAACTAAGAAAACTGAAAAACAAAGCTCTGATCATTCTGTAGCAAAACCATAAAGCCTAAATAGCGTTTCTTGCCCTGCATGTGAAGAAGTTTACTTGGAACCTCCAAATGAAGACTGGATTCAGTGTTCCACATGTTCTGAGTGGTGGCACGAAAACTTTTCCAATTATGAAGTCAAGGAATTATATCAAAGTCTTTCAAATATGTTACAATATATCTTCTTTACATCCTGCACGTTGTTTAGTGTAGGATATCTATAAAACTATTGTTTACTTTGTCCATAAATATATATATTTTGGTTTCGTCATCTTACCCCAATAGGTTCGTCAACTTACCCCACTCCTGGGGCAAGATGACGAATGTGCTAACTAATTGGTTTCTTGTCAATAACTTCGGATCTACGCAAAGTAATACAAACGTTTTACATATTTAGGTAGAAATTAGTATGTACTTCGTATTGGTACCAAATTAGATATTATATATGCTTATTTATCTGTTAAAGGCCATTTCAAAGCTTAACATCGTCAACTTGCCCCGGTCTCCCATACGTATTGGTAGATTCATGTATAAAATTTGTTGTCCAGTTTTGAACAATAGTAGGGCACATAGAATACAATAGTGCTTTCGACACGTTATTATTGCTTGACTTTCATGAAACGATACTTAACAGGGAGAAAAAGTGCGGGCCCAGTGAGTCTAAAGAATAACAACAATAACATTTTTTTTAAATTTAACTGAAATAATTAAGTTATGTTACATATATTTGAATGTTTGTATCACTACAAAAATGTTCGTAGTAATACTGAGTTCGGGTACTTACCCGGGCATTATGCTTTCTGTTGTCGCAGTGCCTACATTATTTGGAGTTATTTGTAAACAGTTTTCTGAATAGCTTTCCAGTAGTAATTGAGCACATTAATGAGCATAATAGAACAAAATAAATTCCAAATATAATATTTGATTGTTTTTCCATGATCTTTAAAAAATATATGCTTCATAAAACATGATATTTTATACAATAAAATCAGGTTTTATAAAATATATAAAATGATGTGCCAATTTTCGTAACTTAATAAGAAATATACAGTATTGTTTCTAAAAACGTATCTCATATATGCAAAAAATAACCATAACAACGTGTCGCATAAATTTACAATACTTTTCTTGTAGTATTACAATTTCTTGAAAACAGGTTTTTAATTGAATATTTTGTAAACGTTCTAATTTATTAAGTGAAACTTCTTTAGTGAGGGGGCAACAATATTGGAGCGTTTGGAAAATTCCGATCGCATGAGGGGAATAATTAGGTACGTAGTGGGGGAACCGGAAGAGGAGGAGAGTGCGTCAGCGACGACGCCACTCCAACGCATGCACTAGCGGTCGAATGGGCAGATGGCCAAAAAAAAAAGAGGGGGGATAGGTACGTAGCGGAGCATGCTATATGCTAGTTGTAACGGACGGAAGGGTGGAGGTAGCAATGACGCAGCAGTGATGGCTATGGAATTATCGTAACGCTGCATGTGTTTTCGTAACGGCTGACGATTGACGCTGTCATATTTATTTTATTTTATTATAGAATCTACAATTTATTTATTCGTGTGGAAAAGAGTTATTTAATTGTGCAATTTAGTTTATAATTAATATTAATTTTTTTTGGATAGTTTGATTGACAATGAAAATAATTTATCTCTATCTGCATATACCTAAAAAGCAAGAAGTTACACTTCTGTCGTGCGTGGACTCAACGCGTACAAATTTTTTTCCCCTGTGAAGCTTCTGTGTTTCGTATCAACCGACAAGCACGCTCGAGTGGCTTGAATACGTGTAAAACAGCAGAGTCCAGCCTGCAGTTGCGCTGACAGATCTCCTGGCTGGCGACGTGCAGCGGGCACACGACTAGGCAACCCGAGCGCCGGCGTGCGAAGCAGGTTGCCTACCCACATGTACCAGTTGGTGCCTGACATTTAGTACAGCTAAAAACCTGCTAAGTTCGCGTTATTTTTACGTCATCAGAATGCACTCCGCACTCTTTTTTTTTTTTTTTACAAATGAGCCATTTTACATCGTTCGCCGGCTGTTGCCCCGATTTCTTTTTCTTCCGTCCGACCGGATTACACATGTTTGGGTCATTCGAATTTTGTAACGTTGTTATAAGTTTCTTATCCCTCGGGGCTTGTCAAAAACTACCTGTAGTCCGATGAGAGCGCAGTTAAAAGTGTAAAATGGTACGCATTCCATCCTAATCCCAAATAATAAAGCCAATTTTTCGTGTCTCCAATTATGAATAGCCTTCACTGAATTGGGGGTTGCGTTCTGCCCGCGTCCCAGAGATGCGAAATGCCTTGAAGGTCCTGAGGACGATATTGGCGTTAGCAACGTCACCCACGCTCTAATTAAATAATTGCAATTAGTAAAAATTAGATACTTTTTGAAAGCAATATCTTAAAATATTTGACTCAGTTTCTTCGCCCCATTAAAAAATGCTACAGATAATGTCTTAACATGTTTGAGATAACTATAGTCTGTAATAATTGAAACCTTTTTATTTTTGTGACTTCGGCTTTACAAATTCTGAATTGCTGCGAAAAAAGAAGTGATATATTTACTCTCCAGAAAATAATTTAAATTTACTTAAAACGTATCCAGTTTGACCGAATTATTTGCAGAAACTATTAATACTTTAGCAGTGTTGAATCACCGATTCTAATAAAATAAACTGATATCCAGTAATAGTCATTTCCATCTCGTTACCAGATAATCCACTGAGTTAATATTTCAACGAAATGACATTCAATTCAGTTTAGAATCTATCTAATGAATCTGTTTGACTTTCGACAGAGGCTTCGTCCTGTGTATTCGTTAGTTTTCTTTACGCAAAATTTGACATTATACTGTATGTAATAGCAATATTACCTATAAGTAGGTTTTTCGTGTGTGTTAAGAAACGCTTTGGAAATTCGAAATGTTTATTGCGTAGCCTATTGAAATGAGATAAATAAAAAGAGATAATCCCAAATATACGTATACCAATGAAAATGTATAAATGAAAAGAGCCCTACTTTATGATACACAGCCAACCTAACGCAAGGGAATTAAGTGGGATTAGGCCTTATCATCTTGCATTTTCAAATATTTTGATACTGCTTGCTTGCAATAAAGCTTCCAAGATAAATATTATTAGTTGATATGGCACTGAAATTAGCTTTGGCTACTTGTTGAAGTTAACACTTGTGAACTGGTGTGGTTATCTTGATATAGGCCTATGTAGTCGCCCGCGTGAAATAATAAGTTATTATCTTGCACTAGCTGAACTCTTAGAAAAACAGTGGTTGCAACTACCTATATAAGGTCTAGTAGATTTGATTTATGCATTGAAATGCAAAAACAGTGGTTTGAACAATTCAAAATTAGAATTATAGCAAAAAGATGGAAAAATACAAATGGCGGAAATAAATCACCCTTGTGAAAAGGTACAAATTATGGTCTATAGCAATACCGATCTTGAATTTGCCAGGGGCAATTTCATGACAACTATAGAAGAGTGATCTCAGAACGGCATGGACTGGCATTCGAACACGAGTCTCAGTGTAACTGTGAACAAGTTATCCTTCCCCCACCTTCCTTTCCTTCTGCATTATGCGCGTCCAGGAATAATAGGTCGTCATTGTCTTGCCATGTTACAGATAAATCAATGTAAGTGTACGCTACACTAAGTAGACGCACATTTATGTCAAAGCTCAATAAAATATTGCTCTAATATTGAATCATAAAAAAGTTATATATTACTGGTCTCAAATACATATAACATTTAAATACATAGATATGGGCTATTTTCCTTTTAAATAAAAATCAAAAATATTTTTTATACGTGTGGAATGAATGAACTGAAAATAATAATTATATTTTTCATAAAAATATTTTATAAAAATGAACATACTTGTCTCACAGTTTGTTTGTACTCCAGTAAAATGACGAAACAGTTGCGACCACTGTTAAAGAATTTCACCTAAATTTACGAAGAACACTTGTTAAAAATCATCCAGGGATCTTCGTAAACTTTAG